>NC_140569.1:15117463-15767463 GCF_057381845.1 Rhamphochromis longiceps | reverse complement strand
ATCCTGCTCAGAGAAAGAATCCACTTACAGAATTAGTGTCAGTATGTACTTAAGTTCTAATTGTGAACTTAATTTTTTTTTAAATAATACAAAATATTCTAGTATATTCATAATACTAGAAACCATTTAATTTAAATGGTTGACAAAAATGAAATTTCAAAGATCAAATCAGATGCTTAGAAACGATCTGCCTGTGAGTAGAAATAACAAATAACTTAGTTATCAGTGTTTCTTGCTGACAGACCGACTTTATCCAACGCGTCATCATTGGTATGAAATTCAGTGATTATGTGATGGATTAGACCAGTTTGCTCAGCCACTTCAAAAAAATAAATAAATAAAAATATCAGTAATATATAAATAGGGTGGCTTGTCAGATGGAAAACTACTTTTGTGAAGCCTGCTTCTGTGAATGTTGCCTCACTCATCAAATACGAGCTTTGAGATGGCTTGCAAGAGTTAGAATCAAACCAACTTTCAATTTAAAAAAAGAACAATAAAATTAGTGAATTAGGATGCACCCAGTGTATTTATTTGCATCAGTATGAGATCTTTGTCATCAAAAATGACATATTGTGGCGTGTCATATCTGATGACACTCACTACATGCTATTAAAAAGATTTTTTTAAACAGTAACGCACAGGAAATGTTTGAATACATGGGAACTACCAGCCTAACAGCTGTACTGCCATCCAGAGTTAGAAAATGGGCTATAAATTTCATCTTTAACTGATAGTAAATCTGATGTCATTTCTGTTTCCATTCTTACATTGGTAAATCATTATAAAATGCGGTCTTGTTAAGTACAAACTATTATCTCACTACATCTCCCAATGTCTGTAAAAATGTACATTTCTGCAAAATAAACCACTCAACTATGACCTTTGATGGCAACTTTATGGATGAGAAAAAGAAAAAAAAATGCAAGTCAGCCAGTTCAGATACACCAGGAGAAGGAGAGGAGTCAAAGAAATCCTGCAGGTTAGGTTTACAGGGTCTGACTCACCATCCACACTCACTCTGAAATGGAAAACCTGGATTACCTAGTTTTAGCCAAACATGTTTTCTGGCACAGAGCCCGGATTCCTGGAATGATCTTGTCCAGAATTAACATGACATAAAGACTTTTGTATGACTTTGGTTGCTTCAGGTAAAAGTATTCACCTACTGGAGCTCTCAAAAAAGAGCTGACAGAGGAAGAAGTGTTTTTCTGTTAAGTAACAACAGTAAATCATTTGACCAGTAACAGTCATTTTGGACAAGAGTAATAACCAGCTAATCACCCATAAGTAGTCAGCCTTAATAAATTTGGCACACATTTCATCTGCTGTAACGCTGATGAAAGCCTTGTACTGAAAGACCTCCGTTTTTTTCTTACTGCCTTGTTACATTAATCATTACTAATTCATCATCATGTCATCATCAAGTCTAGATAGGTTGTACTAAGAACATTTGTACAACTTAGAAATTAAAGCATTATTAGGGTGAGAAAGCAAATCAGTGCTTATTTTAGTATAGCCTTTTTAGCTGTTGTGTGGAAAAGGGAATGGGTAAAGAAGAAATGTGGGCAAATGCCAAGCCTCAGTCTGTGGGATACCTGCAGTAGGGTGGTCACCATCAGGCTCATCTGTGGTCCACTGTCCTTGCTTGAATCCTGGTGGTCCTATGAGAAGAAGAGTAAACTGTGTAAGTAGAAAAAATATGTACCTTGTGAGCCTGGAAAACAGAAGACAAATACTGAAAAACATGCAAAATTGTGACTGCAATGCAGTACAGTCTTATCACCCTGCTACATAACTCATCTGTGCTAAAATTTAAAATATTTGAAAAGTTTCAATATTACACTGTCAGTCAAATACCTAGTCCAGTCTCCTTCAGATAAAGAATGTGATTTTTTTTGGCAGAGCTCTTGAAGGAAAACAATTACAAAGGTGGAAACAAACGATTTTACCCATTCATGGTTCTCTATATGCAGAGAATTAATGCCAACTGAACTGACGTGGCTTGAAAATAAAATAGTGGGCAAGCAGCTAGCAGCAATAGAAAAAGCTAACAGTAATAAGCACGCAAGGGTACAAAGGTTACACAATACAGGCAACAATGGTGCTATCAGGCTCTTTGGTAGGGGATACTCTAAATGATCAGTCTAAAAAACTTCTAACCTACTTTCTAAAGTACATTCAGTACATCCAGTTACAATTACAGAAATTGTGGTTTTCTTGTGGATTATGTGAAATCTGCTCTAGACAGTCATACCAATCAAAAGGTTTTCAGGTTTGCACAACTGAAATATACCCCAAAAAATAACATCTATACTCTCTGTGCTCCTGTTTGGTTTAATTCTACCAATTTGTAAAAGCTGGTTTCAAAAAAAGGAAGGGGGGGGGGGGGGGGGGGGGGGGACTTAAAGTCCTGTAGTTTGTGTGCAAATTACCCATTTTAGTGGCATCAGTGTCAGACTCCTTTTCCTTTGTTGAAGTTCCTGTTAACAGAGATAGCGCACAATCAAATTTCTGTAATTTTTTTTTAGGTTTTTGTGAAGCTTGCTTAGAGGCTAAATTAAGACAGGTACCTGAGGCAAAACAGGGTGTGCGGTGGGTGTGAGAAGTACCCTCTTTAGGGTCGTCAATGTCAGATCCCGTCTCCTTTCTTCTCTTAGGTGTTGAGGATCCTGTTAAAAAATTTTAAATTTCTGTGTTTATAAAACCCACAAAATAATTTAAAAAAAAAAAGGTACCATCTGGTTATTCTGCTGGATACCTGTGGGTGTTTCATCAAACTCAGTGGTTGGCTGACTTCTCGATCTTTGGGATCCTTTGACAAAAAAAGTCAAAAGTCAAATTTGTCAGTAATGGTATATGGTTGAACTCTGTGCCCATTCAGCCTTCACACTATGCAATGTATTTTTTGTTAGAGTTATTAACTGTATGTAAAGATGAATGGCATGTCTCCACATCTTTGCACTATTCAAATATTAAGCCATAACAACAAGCGCAGACATCTGTTGCTTGTCATTTGGATCAAATGTCTGCACAATAGTGATGGGGCAAGTGCAGCAAGGGATACAGTTCTTGTCCATCTGCCTGCCAGCAACTAACTGAAATCAGCTGTCAATACTGACAGATCACAGCCTTTTTATAACATTTAAGTACATTTCAAACCAAACTGATCAGAAAATTTAACAATTGAACATACATTCATGTGATAACTAAGTAAAATGAGAGAAACTCTTTCGGAACAATTTGACATGTACTTTGAGGTTTTAGTTTGTCCCCTCTGTTAACAGTCTGCCACTATAAGATTCCACGTTTTTTGCTACAAATTTAAAAACCATCATGTCATCTATTTTTATATGCAGTAAATGGCTGGATGATAAAAACAGTTAAACCTGTCACCTACTCGATGTTGAGGAACTGAACGATAACTCCTTTGATGCATCCGTCTCTGAAAGATCACTTTCCACATCTTCCTGCATTTCTTCTGTAAAGCAGTGATAAGAAAACCATTTAGCACATAAGACATTTACTCTGAAATAAAAAATATAAGAACATTTTGTTTACCATTGGGATTAATTTGGATTTGATCGAGGCTCATTCCCTTGAAGTCTGACAGTCGGCCTTGTTCTAGAGCAATGAGCACTTTGCTGACTTTAGCCAACTCAAGGGTTCCTTCAGGCAGTCTATAGTACTCCCTATGGACTCTGATATCATGGCCTAGAAAATTTGCGAGGATGTCCATCTCATTGTCTCTCAGGTTTAGGACTGTGGACAGTGTGGACACATGCTTTCTCAACTTAGTTGAGGACAGTGTTTCTGGATGCTTCGCTCCACATTCCTTTGCAATCTGTCTGATGGCATCCGATCCCCTGAAGTGAGTGTCTGCTTCAGGTCTAGAGAAGAAAAAGGGATTTTCATCAGACACACCACAGGCCCGCCGATGTGAAACCAAGGCTTCCATTGAGGACAGCATGTCTGGTGTTAAGAGGATAGGAACTTTTCTGTTCCTTTTCCCTCTTATTTCAATGCGCTGGAAATGGCGACAAAGTTTTTGTTCCAACTCTGAAAGTCCTACTGCCAAATCCGAATGGACTCCTGAAGTGTCTCGCAGGGTGAATGCAGTTAGTGGCATTTTTGATACCTCACCCTCTCTCCTGCAGTTAAACAGTATCACTTCGCAAAGAGTCAAATTGGCCAGCATTGACCAGTTCTTCTTATTGGGATCACTGGCAAGTCTGGTTTGGCATTCTTTTCTGTACCTATCAAGATACATATGCATGGTTTTTACGTCCTCGGTGAAAGGGAGGAGTTGAGGAGTGTTCCATTTTCCTTCTTTTAGAGTTTGCAGGGCACGAGATGAAACACACACATCCCATTTCTTCTCATAAAGATCCCGGCTTCTCTTCAGATTCTTAAGAAATTCCTCATCATGAAAATCTGCCATCTTTGCTTCACACTCAAGAATATCTGCAGATCCCTCTGAACTGCTTTCATTCCGTGAGTCTTTTGATGGAATATATTCATCATCAGTGCTTTCAATACAACTTCCAGAACCTTCTGAGGTGTCAGCCACCTTGGAGATTGACTGCAGGTATTCACTGGTAAGCTGAAAAACCAGATAGAGACATTTATAGCTAAATTTGCCAGAATAATTACCCAGGTGTGAAAATCTTACACCGTCTGTGAGACCCCTTTAACACCTTCATTAAAGTCAACTTTAATTTGTTAGAACTGTTACCAGGTTAATGAAGGGTTATAGGATTTAGTCATTTTCATCAACAACTTTAGCTTTGTATACAGAAAGACTTGTTTACCGATAGTTTCAACCCAACCATAAAATTAACAAGGAAAAATTAGGGCTGGATGATACCATTTCAGCACTACCATAAGAATTCACAACTGACAACCAAATGTTTGTGTCAAACAAGATACAAAAACCCCTCAAAAAACAACCTGTAAAATAATTATTGAACAGAGCTGTTCAAATAATTGGATGAAAACTCCTGTATTTTTTCCTCTCTCTCATTACTTTACATTTTTACTCCAAGGAGGCAGACTTGTAATTTCTAAAGTGCTCTTGAGCAATAGTTCTCCAGACATTCGGAAGGTCTTTCAAAGTTTTTCTTTGGACATTGGCTACTTTTTCACTCATTTGAGCCCAGTCCTTGTACCTGACCATTTTCAGAGGAATGTTTTTGTTTGTTAAGCTACTTAACAATGACCTATGAATCATTCAAAGCAAAAAAAAAAAAAAGTCTCCTAACTTGAGAGATGAACCAGTGTTGTGTCCCCACATAGACAACTTAGAAAAAAATAAAATTTAAATGTTATCTGTAGGTAATTTCTTTCTAGCAGACTGTCACTAAAACATCACTTGACCTTAACATTATTGAAGCAGTGTGGAGTCATCTGACTGAACAGAACAAAATGCAGAAACAGCCAAAGAGGCCCTTTAATGTCCTTCAAGAAGCCTGGAGAACTATACCCATATTGCTAGTAAAATACAAAGAATGAAGAGTGGCCCAAGATTTTTGTTAAGTACATATAGTTTAAAAATTGCAATGCTGCAATGCCAGTCTTCTACAGTAAGTTAAAGCCCTAATAAAAGTGTGGAAATGACCAGAATTATGCAAACTTACAAATATGCTGTCAGTTCGTTTGAGTGATGGCACATCTGGGTCAGCAGCATCAGAGCATGAACTTTCAGGAGTGATTATCTCGACGTCAGTATCAGCATCAACATCAACAATTATTTCCTATGGAGAGAGGGGAGATGTACAGTAAGACATTGACAGCAATGACTGTAATACATCGAGAAAGATATCAAACCTGATTTTTAACTTCTCAACCCTTCTCAAGCGAATTAAGAAAGAAATTTTTACATTTTGAGTTCTGTAAGTAAACTAACAACCTCATGAGTTTGATTTGAATAACATATCTAGAAATTTTAACTTCCCATACATTTGCAATCCTGTGTAGACTTATGCTGACTTCACCACACCAGGAAAACAGTTCATTTTATGAAAAATTCAACTCCAAGATTGCAAAGCATGAAAGCTGAAGCAAAGCCACCCATAGGGGCCAGATTGAACCTCCTGTTGTTCAGTTCTCTGCCAGGCCATGTGTGACAGTATGTGACATAAAGACAGTACATGACATAAAGACAGTACATGCTAACAAAACAGTGAATGCATGGTCAGGGCTGTGTTTGCTGGTTCTCTTTCAAACTGACAGCTTAACTCACTCTAGCAAAAACCTGCAAGTTATGAAAAAGTTTCAGCGATACTTATGGTCATATGGGATAAGCTAAAAGTGCTTATTTGACACATACCATGCTCTCAGATGATGTTGGTAGCTCAAATGAAAGATCTGACGATGAGGTCTCCCCCTCTTGATTAAGACTTGCTGAGGGCTAATAAAATTAAAAAGGACACATGTATTACCATGTCTGCATACATAATGTTAATGAGGAACATGTTAGATAAGATGTGTGGTAAAGCATACTTGCAATTTTGAAAGTCATGCAAGTCAATTCAGCAATTTGCACCTTGAAAACACTAAATATGAATGACATCTAATCCACATCAGAAACAGTGCAGACAATTCTGGCTCTCCTTCACCTCTCACACAGGATGGGTAACAAGAACTGGTATTGAAGTACTGCCATTGGCTTATATTATTTGTTTACTCAATCCTAAATGTTGAATGTGGATTTTTAAAATTCCTAACAATCCTGAACTGAAAAATAAGCATTCTATAATTAAGAAGCAGTACAGCGCAGAAGTACGTAGCTCATGACCACAATAATTATATCTTAGTTATGAAAAAAGTTACAGAATCACTCCTGTATGTTGTTTAACCATGTCAAGTCTTTGTTCCACATATCGATATGATAACCGAACATATAACATATCCAAGCCAAATGTAAACACTTAAAATCATGGAAATATCTGCCTTAAAACAATACAACAGAGCTTGCCTTTAAACTTATTAAAATGCCTTTCAGGGTCACTGGACTAGTACATTTTCAGGTAAATGAGAGATGCGTTTGGTTTCTTGTCCTGACTGGCACTAAAGCTGGCACCCAAAACGTCAGCTGCATCCTCCTGAGGCCGCATTTGTAGACCGATTACGTCACAGCGACGCCACGAAGGCTGTCCCAATTCGTAGACTCCTCCAAATCTGGCCGACAAATGCGTCCTCCTTCTCCCCAGATTTGAAGGATGGGTCGGGTGTATCCTTTGTGCCCCACCATATCCCAGAATTCATAGCGCGGCCGAGCCAATTCCAGTTTCCAACAATGGCGGCCGCTACTAACTTTTAATATTAATCTTATTACTCTTTCTGGGTCACAAAATAAATTTTTAACATTTTCAGGTGAGACTGTAGCTGTGTAAACTTCAAATATCTGTTTATATCAGTTTATCAAGAGATCGCATATTTGCAAAAGTGCTCAGACGTTTTCAGAGACTTCTGTTACCCAGCCGCTCGACAGCTGACCGGAGGGTTCAATGGTCACTCGAGCAGGTGAGACGGCTGAGTTTATTAAACGCCAACGAGACAGCTGGTGACGCAAATCTAATGCTAGACCGTCCTGTTTTACAAGCCTCGCACTTCCAGCCTTTTCGGTCTTCGAAGGATGCAGCCTAGGTTTTGGGACACAGCTTGAGTATCAACATACTTTGCACACCATCTTAATATACAACCAATGCAGAATGCAAATTTTTATTAAGTTTGATGAGCTGTGGAGGATAACAAAGTCACTTTAGCATTAAATATAACTGTGGAAAATTAATTGAGTGTGGTTTAAGGGGGGTAATGAGTTATGGATTCTCAATCATGAGGTATATCCTGAAGTCCATTTCATTATCACTACTGTGGGCTGTGCTCTTGTGCTTGTGTGTCAAGTTCTGCTTCTGTCACCTACGTGTGTGTGAACATAACCCATCTTTTATACAAATTAGGCTAACATGCAGTGAAAGAAAGGCAGAAAAGCCACATAATGACTGGCAGCTGTCACATTTATTTATTTATCGATACCAGCACCACTGCTAATTTTTCATCTATATCTACATGGTAAACTGTTAAACTTATAGAGTACTGAGCCTGTTATATACCACAAGTTAATTTGTTACTTACCAAAGTCTTGGAAGCTGCAAGTTGCTTAGGTGAGAGCTGGGGTTGTGATGAAGTCTCACCCTCTTGGTTTGTTCTCTCCGATGGCTAAACATTACAGAGACAAACATTTCTTTTGATAAGGTTCACAAAAAGGTGATGAACAAGACCAATACACTCCTAAATGCATCCTCTGTTTTATTTAAACCTAATGCTGTGTAAGAAAACACAGCATTACTACACATACTTTGGTTTTGATGTCTAAATTCAGAAGGCTTTAATTACAGCACAACCAAAAGAAAAACACCCAAAACCCTTTCTATTAGCCTATAGTTGACTAAACATGGCTCCATCTTAAAAAGTGGCCCTCAGTACTGTTGTAAACTAAGCTGTAGACAATTTCAGCTAGCACTGAGTGATGAGATGTACCAAACATTTTTTTCAATTACTGTACAGAAGTACAAAAAAAATGAAAAGCTGAATTTCAGATCAGCCAGGCTGATAACACCCCCTGAAATACATGTAACTGTGTACATACTTTGCTTTTATGTATACATTTGACATTGAAGTACATTTTTTGCCAGGTAATATTTATGATACTTAGATACATATATCGGATATTTAAGAACTTAATGATGCACTTTTGTACCAAAGTACTAGTTTCCTACAAATATTTACATTTTAGTTTAGAATGACATTTGGGTACAGCTTCTACTTCTTTATAAAAGGCTAATATGTCTTGCTTAAATGTCAGTCCTAGGTTTGTACACTATTCCCCGCTCCTCCCACACATGACAAAAGCCATTTCAAATTAGTTAACTAAAGAGCTGACATGATGCTAAAGTCGCTTGGGTGAAAATCAGGCATTAGAGAGACACACAAAAAAAAACTTCAGCACCTGGCTTTGGTGAAAAAAAAAATTATCTTTTCAGTACACCTGCGTAATCAAACCAACACACCCCTACAGAATGTTTTGGCACATGCATTCATACTGTCACAAATCTAAGTCAGAAGCACCACTGTATTTATTAATATTGTAATATGGGAAAAGTCAAAACCCTATCATGATTACCTGTGTTTGGTGTTTTAAGGAGTCCATGGCTCTTGACAAGCATTTATCATGATGGTCTCTCAGGCGTTGCAAACGTGCCTTCAGTCTGGTGGATTGTTTACTCTGGATGAGGTCAAACACAAAACAGCTAACATAACATGTCCATACCTGAAGTACAGTAGTTTTATACATCAACAAGTAAGAAATACACACTTAGTGATAATGGGATAGTATTTAAGGTGACATCAATAGGTCTAATCACATATGTTAGTCACTATAAAAACATGGTGCAAATATGAATACGGTTTTATAAAAATCAATCTTTTGAATATAAGTCATAGTTTAAATTAAGCTGTGCAGTAGTCTGTTCACATGCTTAATATTGTTAGATTTATTTATCTTAATTTACTATGATAGTAATTTTATTATTTAATATTGTACTTCATCGTTTGTGATTAACAGCAATCAAGCCACTGCAGAAGTAAAACATTTTTTTGTCTATCATAAACAATCACAAAACTTAAAACACCACTAAATTACTTTCCACGGCTGAATATTTAACTGAGGGAAAAGTCGGTTCGCCTGCTGCTCTGGTACTGTCGCTGCCCCCGCGACCTCACGCTTCGTTTTGCATACCACGACACAACATTACACTTTAGCCATTTCTTAGCTCGTTACGACAATAATTGCATTATGAACTTGGGTCCTCGACAGCCGAAGCTAATCCAGACTCCTGGATTAGCTTCGGCGGGTCTGTCTCGCTGCTCCGACTGCCACCCTCCCCGCCACGACAAAAACTTGACGCTTTGAAAAGAAATGACTCTGTAGCTGCTTAGCTTGTTTCTTGTTGTGAATACTTCAGGCCTATAGTTGAACGAAGTTATTCTAGAAATTTACTCACTATTTAGAGCTAACACTATTGCTAGCTACTCATTAAGCTCATTGATTGCTCATTAAGCGTTCATTTTCAGTCCCACATACGCCCGAAAATTACGACAGTAACTAATAAAAGTGTCCAAAACAGACATTCATGACTGCATGAATGTTAAGATATCAGCTAAAAACTGTACAGTTTAGGAGAATGTCGTCGAACACCACATTAAGCTAAGTCATGCAAGCATTAGCAAAGCATGCTAACTACAGAGCAAACTGTCGGCTGCAAACACTTCACTTTGCCTAATTATTAAGTAAACACTAAAACAGTTTGTTTAATGTACTTACCACATTCATCCCTTCATCCTCTATTCTTTGACTGTCGGACATCTCCACTTTCTCTCTGTCACGCTTCTTCATACTCCCAGCCGTCTCCTCTCGCCTCCGAGCTACGCCCCGCGTGTCTGGCTGTACCGAGCACGCGACTAATTAGCAACACCTGCAAGCCTGTGACTGCAGCGGGTGGGGGATGGGAATAGGTAAAGTGAGGACCGCAAAAGTCAGGAAAAGTGTGTTTTCCCTCATCCCTTCCCTTCAGCACCAAAATGTCAGCATTAGATTGCTGAACTTGTGTTTTAACAAAATATTAATGTATCCAAGAAAAACTAGTTTAATATGGTTTTAACATCCAAAATTATTAATTAAACTTTTATTGACCAAGCATAATTTAGGCCGCTTGGACTTTTTTGGTAATTTTGGCTGTAAAAGGGTCAAAAAACATACTATAACTGAATGCTTTTGCCCCATTTTTTAGAATAATCTCAGCTTTCAATACCTGGCAGCCATTTTATATTATTTTATTGTTATGAAAGTGGAACAACAGTTTAAAGTGAAAAAAAAAGAACTTGAGATTTATAGTGGAAACTGATATTCAGCAATAACAAAATACAACACAACATCAACTTGCAATATGAACTATAATAAATATGTACAAAAATGTTTTTTTTAATCCTCGCTCACTCAGTTTTTAATTTATTGGCCTTTTTATATTACAAGCGTCTAGGCGTTTTTGGGCCTGTGTGATAGACCCTGAAGCAGTTCCTACCCACCTGGAGACAGAGACCCACATTGCACTGCACACCCAGCCAGGGAATTTTTCTTTTGCACAGAGTGCACTTTCGCCTTCCTTGGGTGGCCATGCTTGCTTTTGACTGTCTTTCCCTGCTGCTTGTGGGGACAGCAAAATGGTTGGAGCTCGGTGCTGGTGGGCATCCCGATTTCAGAGAAACAACAAGGAGATGAGCACATTTCACCTGCTGATGGATTTCCAGAATTTAGAGGTCGCTGTACACCAGGGGTTCTTTTTGGTCTTTTTGGGATAAACCTTGGTGGCTGGGGGACCACATCAGAGTCTTCAGTAGTTTTCCAGTGACAGCATAGTGACCGGCTGCGAACAGGATTCCCAGAAGTTCGATCCCTCGGTCAGCGAATCTGATCCTGGGGGACACTCCTCTCCAATACAGAAACCAGAAAACCAGCAGAAACTTCGGAGTCCAACAAAGCAAAATCCCGGCAACAGGAGTCCAAAACTAAACAGATGAGCTGGGAAAACCAAAAACACAGCTCAGTGGGCCGACCCGGAGGCCAGTGGCTCAATAATACAAGACGGTAACTCCGGGGGCCAACCCAGAGGTCGATGGCACCAGGGTCCAAGGTACACAAGTTCAGGGGGCCGACCAGGAGGCCAGCAACAGAAACCAAGTAGTTCTGGAGGCCGGCCGTGCAGAAGGCAGCGGTGGCAATGTAGGCGATCCGAAGGCCAACCGCGTGGAAGGCAGCGGCAGCGTCGGAGCATTTCAGGATGCCAACCGCGTCAGCGACGGAGTCCAGTCAGCGACCTGGAAGGTGGCCGCTGACACCAAACCACACACGGACAAGGTCGAGCAGGCTGAGCCGGACGTGGACGAGATAGCGGTGTGGCAGGACCAGGACCAGACGAGGCAGGACCAGATGACAGCGTGGCAGCCGCAAATGATGGAGTAGGTGGCGCTGCAGGCTGGATGGATCCCTCGGACCCTCCAGCAGGAACAGATACAGAATCAGCAGGCAGAGGGGACCTCTGGCAGTGTTGACACTGGCTGGAGCTGAGCAGCACATTGGCTTGGCTAAGGCAGCGACAGTGGGATGCAGTCCTCAGAGCACTGAAAGTGTTCACTAATACTCCCAGCAGAGGATGGAGGCGGATGGGTGAATTCGCTGGAGCTCTCAGCGGGTGATGACGGCTGAGACTGCTCAGTGGAGTTCCCCGGTGAGGTAGCTGGCACTGGCGCCTTAGCCTCCAGGGATCTAGAGTCGGCTGGTGGCTGACACTCAGCCTCTGGGGAGGCCCTGGACTGAGTTACTGTCTCTAACATGGCCACCTTTTGAGAACCAGCAAATGTTTTCATGACGTGTGTTCCCTGCGTAGGATGAGTCATTGAACCAATGAGTGGACTAACAGCTGAGCTAAAGGTGAGTGAGCTAGGGGCTGAGCGACAGACTGAACAGGCAGTTAAACTAAAGGCTGATCTGCAGACTGGACTGATGATAAAATAAATGGCTGAGGTGCAAACTATGCTAATGGCAGAGGTACAGGCCGTGCTAAGTGGAGCTAGCGGCAACACAGGAGACTGAGCTAGTGGCAACACAGGAGGCTGAATAACAGACTGAGCTAAAGACGAGTGAGCAGGAGACTGAGCAGGAGACTGAACTGAGAGTGACTGAGCAGGAGACTGTGATAATGACTGAAGTAATGGTTGAGGTGAAAATGGAGCTACAGGCCGGGCGGCTAACTGGGCTACAGGCCGAAGTGGTAGTTGTGGTAGAAGCGGATCAGGTGGTTGAGTGACTGACTGAGCTAGTGACTGAACAGACCAAGCAGTGAGGGTTTCTAGAAGTGTGGCTGAGTCCTCCTTGCCTGGGCTGCCCATGCAAAACAGTTCAAAATAGAGCCTCGAACATGTGGGAACACAGCCGGGAGAAATTAGACTTAACGAGATGGAGGAAGCAAAACTAAAAACACTGACATAAGTCATGGACCTTCAAAATAAAGCAGGAAATCCATGGACAGAACTCAGAGGTACAACACCGACAGAGAACAGAGGGAACACAGAATAAAGGGACCTGAGAGACATGAGACATGACTGGGGAACAAGAGAATAAACACAAGGGCGGAACTAAACCTAAAAGCTAGAATTCACAATCCCAGAAGAACAGAAACCAAAACCCCAATAGTCACGAACCATGAACCAAAAGGAAAACAGACTAATAAAGCATAATACAAAATCAAAACATTGGGTCACAGGCCCAGGACAGTAACAGACACAGGTTCTGGTGAATTAGGGACTGCCTGCCGCTGTAATCTAACATTGCTCAGGCTGGATCCCCTTGTATTCTGACCATAATGTTGCATGTCGCTCCAGGACCGGAAAATGTGTCAGAGTACCAGTGACCCAGACCACCTGGCCAACCTCCATAAGTGGGGCACTCATTGCTGAAATGGCTGGGTCACCCACACGTCTCTGTTTTGTATTACAGAGATCAAATTTGAAAATATGCAAAGCTAGCATATTGCTAGGTGCTACGGCAATCTGTGTTCAATATATTTTATTTTATTTATTTTACAAAACTGGATCATCTAAAGTTTTGGGAATACAAGTGGACTGTTGTTGTTGGAGTTTAATTGAAAAGTTAAAGATTTTTTGATGTCAATGGTGAGTGGATTTAACTTTTATATCACTTGTTTATTTGCTTATACTCTAATTTAGAGGATGTAGTTGCTGTTGTGCTTGAATCTCAAAATGGTTGGCATTATTCAAACTGCAGTAAACAATTTGAATAATGTGGGTTGACTTTGCATAATACAGTGATGCATTTCCTGAATTTCTTTGTAATTTGTCATCAGTATTTTGGCTGAAAATGCTTATTTATCCCAGTTTTATTGATTCATAAGTTGACCATTTATTCATTTAAAAATAATAAGTATTATATACTTTAATGATTTGATATTTTGTCTCCTTAAATGATATCAGTTGTGTAGAAAATAGTAAGAAAATGAAGTATAATAAATAAATGAGCTCCCTTAGTAACTGTGGTACAAATAATTAAATAAAATAGAAGTCTGGTCACATTAAAGTGAGCAGGCTCTAATACTATTAATAAAGGAACAAAGTGGTATCTTATAAATACTTTCACACTTTGTCAGAAAAGGGATCCAATAGATGCAAGTTTACACACTGCAATACCATCTCAGACCACTGGGATACACACTTATACACACTGTCAGGAAAATGTCCCCACGGATGCAAATTCACACACTGCAATACCACCCATGGTCACCAGGGCATACACAAAGTTGTGAAAATTGAATCTGTGGGGACCATTTTTTTTTTTTGAAAAAAACTTAACCAGGCATATCAGCAGCCTGTTTTCTATTGAATGCAATGGTTGTGCCCGTGGGGACCAGGGCTCGGTCCCCACGGGAAAAATTGGTCCCCACGGCGTGACTGATATCTCAGGTCATGGACCCCAGGAGGATAGAAAAACAAACGCACACACACACACACACACACACACACACACACACACACACACACACACACCATCCCCTGAACAGACACTTGACAAAAACTACCCAAAAGTGCTTGACGTGTGCATTTTCCTTGTGCAGTCATTGAGAAAATCTCACTCTGTCATCAAAACTTTGATAACTTGTGCATTTGTGTGATGGAAGATTCTCTCCGGTTATGTGTGCATACACGACTAGGGGCAGCATTTGACTTAATCAGTAGTGTCTTCAAGGTGCTTGAAAAATAGGCTTTGTCTGCACTAATTTTCTTCAAGGATGTCAGAAAATGCCAGCTCACTGCTTGTTTCAACCAGTCAATCAATCAGTCGGCACGAATCAATCACTGCTTTAGCCTGAGGATGTATGGTGGCCTTCCTGCTTTAATTTACTCTAGATTTCAAAGTGCATTTGTCATCCATGTTTTGTGTCAAAAAAATGCGTGCACATCAGCAGGCCATGCCAAGTGTATTGCTGCTGTATTTCAAGGATAAGTCATAATAGAAGTGAGAAGAAAGTGCAGCTTCAATAATATTATTTTTCTCTTATTGTATTTATCTATCTTACATTCTTGCTCTCTTAGAGTGTGTGTGTCTGTGTTATGTCTGACTCATATAATTACACCAGCTAGTGTAATTCCCCCCAATTCTCTGTCAAGCAATGACACGAAGAACCCAGTGATTTAATTTCTTGTTCAACCCTCCAAATAGCTCAGGAGTCAGTTGTATCTACTGTTTGATATTTACTGTTATATTCTGGTAGGCATTTGAAAACCTGTATTCATGGATAAAAGGGGGGCAGCTGAGATATAGAGTGAAATAAGTTGCGCTTTTCCAGTGAAATTAATACCTGTACCCCCTCAGTGAACTTGGTTAATATCTCATAGGAAGTGTGAGTTTGGTAAAGAGAAGGTGAGCTGCCAAAAAGAGTTTCTGTTATTTCAGTTTCCTTACCTTGGCCGCCTACATTTATGTCACACCTGAACAAACCCAACTCCACAGGTCAGCCTTCTCCAACCGAGAGGGCTAACTTCCTTCCATTACTTCCCACCTCTATTTTGCCTGTCACTGTGGTTACCAGAAAGGTTACCACAGTGACAGAGAAAGGTTACTGTGTGTTTGTGCATGACAGCGGGTGTTTGGAAGCTTAGCAGTGTACAGCAGGACCTTCATGATTCAAGAAATTAGTTATATACAGCAGTTAACCTTAACTGTTCGGCCAGTGAAGTTCTTGTAGGTCAAAAGGTCAAGACAGGAAATGAACGTGAACATGAGGAAATTGGCAGCATTAACCTGTAATATTTTGTTTTACAAATTAGAGAGGTATTATTCTGAAACAGCTCTAACAAATTAGTAGTAGATGTGCTAGAAGATACATACATAATTGAAGACCAGCAATTGTAGTGTTCCAAAAGGTGGAAATACATCATCCAAACATCAGCTCCTATAATTAGTATTTTGCAGCGTTTAATTGTCGACAATGATAAAAAAAATCTAAATTCTTGCGAATAGCGCTAACAGATAATCACCATGACTGAATGAAGCATGCAGAAATCTGTTGTAAGCCAGTCCACTTAAGCATAATGTATATATCTCATTAGCAGCTTACATTAATAGTGCTTTCTTTTCTGAACAGACCTTGGTGAACGCTGGCTTTGCATGTTTTTCTGCAACAGCTCAAAGACTGAATATTTTAAGATCTGACCTCTTTTCGTCATGTTTGCACACAAAGAATCATCTGATGAAATCTACCTAGGTTGTGAGTATGATCATGTTACATGCAAACATGGGTTTTAGTAAGCTTTAAATGTGCAAGCTAAAAGAATTTAAGCTGTCAGACCAAATTTCCTGTTTCATTTTGTTAAATAATTGCAGTGTTCGCAGATACCTCATACATAAATAATACATTTTCTTGCACCACCACAAAGAATAAACTAAACCCAGTTCAGCATGTTTGCATGATATTAGCAAGACTCTGTAATTTCCTTTATTACTAGACATTAGAGTAGAGGAAAGCTTCCATCAGTGATCTTGTACATGCTGACTTCAAATATATTTGGTAAGGGTTTTTTTTTGTTGCTCAGGCTTCTGAGCTATGAATAGACTGTCATGACAACCAATTACCCATTACAAAAGCAGCAAGGCTAAGTAAGGCAATTAAGTGGTGAAAAAAAATTGTTTGTTGCATGTGTTTCTGCTTGCAAAAGTGTCTGAAGGCAGCAAAATACTCTTGTGTGGAGTTTTACAGAGGAAAGAAAATCGAAATATTTTCTTATGCAATATTTTTTTTGTAAAAATTGTACTTTCACAGTAACAATCCCACAACAATATTGTTTTATTAAACAACAGGAAACATTAATGTAATTATACAGTAATATTTTACAGGGAATGTGATTTGTTATGCAGAAGAAGAAGTAGTATGCTGTTAATAGTGATTGTTAACTAAACATTAATGGAAAACCTAAAATGATTAAAATAAACGAATGCTCTAATGAACTGAATTTAACAGCAATAAACAGATATACAGTGAGGCATATGTCATTCTTTCAAGCTAAAAGCTGTGCTATCAGTTCAGAGTAAATATATAGAGTTGGACTTTTAATAGCAGCTCTCATTTCCAGCGCTGAATCTTGATGTGTCATTGTGTCTGCATGCTGCATTAGGCTGTGCTTCATCTATTAGGCTTCATCCTGTTTCTTTCAAGTTCCATATCTCAGTGTTACAGCCACCCAGAGGTTGTTGCCACAGAATGACATGACTGACAGAGATTACAAAAAAATAGCTGTAATATAACTTTGCATAATGGGGAAACGGTTATGCACTGCTCCATTTCACGATGTCAAATCATACCAAGCAGTGATGGTGGTGGTGCGGGGGGGGGGGGGGGGGGGGGGGGGGGGGGGCTTGCACAAATGCGTGCAAGGGCATACATTTGTGGTGTTATGTGAGGGGTTATCTACGTCACCACATGACACCTGAAAGGTTCTTGGTATTAAGTGACAAGTAAATGTCAGGATACACTGTGTCAGAGGCAAATTTCGTTCTGCTTTATATAAACCACCTGCCTTTAAGCCTTTACAGGTAGGCAGGCTGTCCTAGAGAGCCTGCAGGCAGTTTATAGACAAACCAGGTTTGTTAAGCTTAATGGTCCTTGTATTGATTTGCTGGGCTATCCTCACAAATTGCAGGGGTGGAATGAACAATGAGATTCTCATTGAGGATCTCTAAATGCATTTCTCTTTGTAGTTTTATTGACCCTCCTGGAGCAGCAAGTGCAGTGTTTATTTACACACTTTGCTCACAGCCTGTTTTTAGAATGACATGATGGATATGTGAAGAAGGTGTTCAAGGAAGCAATACACATCATCCACAGTCGACTGGCTACAAACAGCTTTTGATAATAAAAAGAATATTAAGTGGCTATGGTTATTTAAGTTGGGAAGTGAAAGTGTGAAAATACCATTCGAATGAATTACCTTTACCCGATTAAATAAATTAGTCTAGACTGAATAAATTAATCAGCCCAGAGGAGGATGATAATTAGCTGCCTTGACTTCAGAGCCAGTACACAGAATGGCAGCCTTATCGGTTAGCTCCTGGAAACTCAGTGGAGTTACTGGACTACAAAGGAGTCTGTGGCCATTGCTAATCCCAGGCTGGATCAAACAATGCAGCTTCTCACAATTGTGCTAAGAGTCTGCCAAAAGGTGTCAAACCCCATGTTTCCATGAGCGTGGCTATAGCTAACGTGTACTCTGTTTACACATAAAGCACATAATCGTAATGAGCCTTTGCAGCTTGGCGACGTGGAAAAAAAATTTGTATTCACATGCACAATGCTCAGCAACACATTTTTTTTTCCACACATAAACTTTGCCCTCAGTACCTAATGCGTAAAAGGGATGTTGCCTGCAAGTTTACAGGCAGATTCCTGGAAATGTTTACTCTTACACCCTTTTGTGTTATTAAAGAATAATTTCAAGATTTTGAGAACTGGTAAAAAGCTAAAGCACATGATTAGCCTTTAATTGCTTGTGGTTGTAGCTATGTTTACTCTGTGCCCTGTGTGGACTATGAAAAATATCCACATTGTTTGCTTTCTTAATGGACTATGCTCTTTGGCTGTGCGTGTAGGACAGTACTGGAAAGGGGCTTGGAAACCTCTGAGATACCATTACCATTAGCCCTAATGTCCTTTTAAAATGGAAAGAGCATCAGAGCCCACACACAGAGACTGCTGTGTATGTTGTTTGAGTGATACAAACTCTTTGTCATGATATCCTGCCAAGGTCACCAGGCCTGTCCCCTTCCTGTAGTCACAGACACATTAGAAATTAGCCACTGAGGCAACTGGCATACTGCAGGAGCTGATTAGGAAATGTTGAGCATTTTACATTCATTTCCAATATTTGCTGGGTTTGTTTAGCTATTTTTAGCTTCATTCAGGTATATTATCAGAGGTGGGACCAAGTCATTGTTTTGCAAGTCTCAAGTAAGTCTCAAGTCTTTATCCTCAAGTCTCAAGTCAAGTCTCAAGTAATGTCAGGCAAGTCAGAGTCGAGTCTCAAGTCACTGGTGTAAAAGTCCGAGTCAAGTCACAAGTCTGAAATTTTGAATTTCAAGTCCTTTCGAGTCATTAAAAAAAACGAAAAAAAGCATGTTGCAGTTATATGCTAAATGTAAATATTAGACCATGTAATTTTAAATCTGTGTTTTTCTCAACACATGACAAAATAGTGAACTTAGAAAATATACACAAATTGTGAAATTGCACCTCTTTAGAATGCAGCTCAATTAAACCTAGCTCCAAGAATAATTTTCACCGACAGTTCTGAGATAAGCTGCATGTTATTCTTGGATGCGGTTGTAGGACCGGCTTTAAAATCGCATGACAAAAATATCATACACATTAAAAAAAAACTGTATCACCAACAGTTTACCGCCGGATGGGTACAGGACCTTGAAACGCACCGTGTAGAACGAAAGACCATCGTACGTATCATAAGTTTACCAGTCTCACAAATCGTCTTCATAAATACACATTCCTTAACTGTTTATTAATAGGACCTTTGAGCTCAACGGTAATTAATTAGTAGTGGAAATAATTTCTGGTACGCATCACAGAAATGTAGCAGTGACAATAATACTGTATGCTGTAATCGTACTGGGCAATTAGTGATACAAAAAACCTGTTTTATCCTGTGAATAAAAGTATATGTTTTTGTCAATGTACCATAATAACAGAGGCGAAACGCAATATTGTGTCAGGACAATTCACTATTTATGCACAATAAACAAAGGAGCATAGCACGACAATTTCTGTTCAGCGCCAGACTTGCTTGTAACCTATATCACCAATTATGTTATGAAAATGACGTATTAACTACAACAGCAGACTGACCTTTGTGGAAATGCTTGGAGCAGACTAACCTGTGAGCTGGAGTGTTCTGGGACGTTATATTTGATCTTTGAATGGCTGCAATCCAGGCCATCCGTCGCCTGTTTGTCACTTCGGAAACATGGCTGAACAATTTCTCTTAAACGACGTAATCCGATAACAACCGATCTCTTTACCCGTCGGCTTCCCGTGGCTGTCATGTGACCGGCTATTGCAGTTAATAATACAACAGCTTCTTGACATTTTTGTGTTTCTTTTTATCGCTGTGTAACTGATTTTAATTGAAAGCCTGCGTGCGCTAGTACTTCTTGCCACGAGTTCCCAGAATCCTTTGCGGTTCTACCCGTGAATGACGTCACATTTTCAATCTCTATATAATATGCGTGTTAAATTTTATATTTGGGGTGAAATATCAAGTCTTTTCAAGTAAACCGGTTCAAGTCCAATTCAAGTCCCAAGTCATTGGTGTAAAAGTCCAAGTCAAGTCACAAGTCTTAGAACATTTTTTCAAGTCAAGTCTAAAGTCATAAAATTAATGACTCGAGTCTGACTCGAGTCCAAGTCATGTGACTCGAGTCCACACCTCTGTATATTATAGTGTCCGTAACCGAAGGTTGACCTCTCTTGGTATTTTTACCACTTTCTAGAGACTCATTGTTTTTTGGAGACATATGTATACTCAGGGAATGAGTATTTTTGGTGGTTCAAAGGTCAAAGTGTTTCTGCAGGCTTTTTAAAAAGGCATGCAATGTCACTGTCAAATACCACAGCTCGACTAAAGCTAATAATTGCTGACACCTTCAATTGGAGGTGGCTGATTTCTGTGATGACTTAATGAGCGCATGAAAGGAAATGGGAAAGTTGGCAGTGCTATGAGTAGGTGAGGACTAGGTCCAGCTCAGAAGGCTTGATTAGTAAAAATTAACTTTGAGGTAATATTTTCCACAGTGTTCAATCAAAATCATCAGCAGCAAATGGTGTTTGAATCTGGCATGTTGGGGGCACGCAGCATGATACACTACTAATGGCAATTAAACTGCTGTAGTCATAACATCAACATAATTTCTGAATGCATGCTGAGCATGAATGCTTGTCACAGTGATGAGAATGACTTATCCTCAAACTTACTGTAAACTATAAAGCACCCACTGGTATCATTTAGCTGATTGCTGTTGTGCTTTTGACAAATCATCTCATTATGTGTCACTGAACAGTTTCTCGCAAATGAGACTGGCATGAAATACAATGCCAGCAATGTAGTATACTTTTCTACCTAAAACTGCTGATCTGACATTACTGCAGTGGCAACAGCCAAAATGACTGCAGTTTAAAGGCATCACTTTGTTTTCAAATAGCAGCAAAGCAGGGAACCAGACCTTTGGAGGGAGTGTGTGAGCAGACAGGAAAATTATTGCTTGAATCAAATTCAGATATCCCAGTAACAAATGTGTCACAGTAGTTTAAGAAGAAGAAGAAAATCAACCCAAATGATTGATGTAATGTGGACACAACTTGGTAATTTAAAGTAAGAAAACACTGTTGTCTTAATATTTTCAGGCAAATTGTAAAAGATGCCATTTCCTTCAGAGTAAAAGTGAGTTTGTTAATTAATCAAATCAGATTTAATGTTTTTTTTCAGCCCTCAGCCCTCTCTCCAAGTGATTCATCCCTAACGCTAATTTGCATGTCCTTTATTCCCTCCTAGGTGGCGCCTTCATTAGGAAGCACACCTCAAAATAAGTAATACACAGAGGGAAATAATTATTGTGATTATGCATAATCTTTGCTCGCACAGTTGTTTTTCTTTTCCAATTAAACTAAATTTATATTCAGAACACACTCTGAATATCATAGCAGGTGGCTGCTCTTGCCTCACCTTCACTGGTGTTTGTGAAGAAAGCTGCGTGAGAACCGCATTGCTACAGGCTACAATGGTGTATTGTTTTTGCCAGTTTCTGAGAAAGCAATACATCTTTGATAATATAGGGCATTTTCCCCCTTTTGATACTAAGCCTTTGTACAAGCCCAGTGAGTTCATGTTATTTCTGGGTTTACAGAAAAGTCTGGCTAAAGAGAAGAAATTATAGAGGCAAGGTATGTCGTATGACTAACACAGATAAACAGACAATGGCACAGCCACTAAAAAAATATAATAATGGGGATAAATCAGATTAAATTAATGAATGTAACTTAAGGGCAATCAATTACTATTATATTTACACACTTGTAATCATAGTCAGAGTTAAGCCAGAGTTTTAGCTTTATGGTATGCTTGTTAATGGACTGTTAATTATAATGCATTGTATCTTGAGACGGCACTTTTTTGATTGGATAATAAATTTACCTATAGTGAAAAACACAAAGAGTGCTCAGATGTCAGGCATCGATTTAGATTCAATCTACAATGATGCTAGAGACCAAAACCAAATTGTGTGATGTTTAATAAAGCATCAGTCATTTCAAGTAAAGACATTCAGCTCAAATGTATGCTTATAAATGACTTGCAATACATTCAAAATAATTTGCTTTGTACATTTGTACATTATTTATAACAATAATAACCTCCAACTTTGTTTTTGTAAGTTTGTCACAAAAGAGAGTGAAGAGGAACACAATACAACACAGTCAGCACAGCACTGCTCCCTTACTGAGAAGAGGATGCTACAGCAGGTAGCTGTGATTTGGCTGATCTGCTACACCCGGGGGATTTGTGTCTCCAAGTCATATAACAATGTAGATTTTTTTTTTTGTGTGTGTGTGTACGGAATATGATCAGCTGGCCTGTTCTGCTATTTATTCACTGCTCTTTGTGGATTTAACCAACGCAATTCAAAGATCTAAGCAGATGTTATGCAAGCTGTACTGACACTGTGAATATAAAGCTTGTATAAAAGGTAGAAGTCAGTGAGTGAATTTATTCTGCGTCATCTTAAATAAAAAATAATGTCTGCTGCCTTTGATGTAACCTAGTAACAATACCCGAGGTGTAACCAGTCCAAAGTTCATCACTGTAAAGGCTATATTAAACTGCTTGATATGTTTGTGCAATCTTTGAATTGCTTCAGTAATTACTTGAGTTAGTTTTACAAGATGTTTCACAAAAACCAAAACATAATGTAGAGATTCAATATCTGATTTTAAAACTCTAAAATTATTTAGCACATCACATGTAAGATTTACATTTTCAGACTATTAAATTCCATGTGCTGAATAGTCATTACTGACTGTTAAGCAACTTTGCATCTGCACCATGAACACATTACAGAAATGAGAAGAAAAATCTGTGCGATGAGACTATAAGCAGTCTGTGGGACGTCATTATTTTGTTATTAGTGAGCTAGTATCTCTCTGCTGTCACTGGAAGCGATGACAGGCTGTAGCTCAGGAAAAATGAACTCATTCACTAGTAATATGCAGTAACCTGCCTATGAGATTTAATTACTCATTAACCAAAAGTGCCCTAATCATTCTGTTTAGCCCCTGATCTTAGGGCACTTTGCTACTAGCAGCCTGTCACAAAAACGCACAAGGTGTTCCATTAATTTAGTTGAAACCATGAAAAATGCTAATGATAACATAGTTTGACAGGCATAAAATAAATGTTGTGCACCAAGAAGGTGACTTCCAAAGAGCTATTAGCGAAAAACTTGGCATATTTCAGCATGGTCTGCAGAGTCTTGTTAAAACATCCAAGAAAACTGGACAAGTGGAGCGCAAAAGTAAAAGTGGCAGGCTTAGAAATCTATCTCCAACAGATGAACAGTATCTAAAAGCTATGTCCTAAAGAAATATGAAAAAGTATCCAGCAAAGACTTGACACAGAACACGAGACATGACAACAGGTCTTAAAGCGTGATGAATCCAGATTTAACATTTTTGGGGTGAAATTGTCATTAATATGTACAACAGTGAATGTATCTCAGCTGTACCTCAGTGAAACATGGTGGAATCTCTGTCATGGTTTGGGGCTACATTTCAGCCATTTTATTGTTGGAGATTTTTTTAATCACTCAGATTTTGATTCACCATTCAACAACATATAAAAGTGTTGTGCTCTAAAAGTAGTTATAAAACTTACATTTTCTGAATCGTTGGGAAAATCTCTAAATACTATTCTTATTTAATTGTGTTTTATTTTTGGACACATTTCTAGTTAATTTTTGTAGTTCACTAGCTCCAGGAGGTCAGAGTTCAGATGAGTGATGTCATCAGTAAGCGCAGAAAAAAAAGGGAAAAAAAACAGTGTCTGAGACGTGAAAGCAATGTTTTGCTGATGATGCGCTATGCTGCCTGTAAACTCCAAACCTGAACTGAGGAGAATAAAGTTGCAAAAAGTTAGAATGGAGTCATGTCTCTCTGAGGGTGCAACAAAAGCTACCATCTAGTTGGCATTTTTCAGCATGGTAATGATCCTAAATACACTCCTGATGCAGCAAAAGAGTGCCTGGACAGACAAAACACACAATAGCCTCCCCAAAGCTATTACGACTTAAAGAAATAATAAGAAAGCTTAAACGTGGTCATACCAAATATTGACTTTCAAGTTCATTAAACTTTACAAACTCTGTTTTTGCCGTATACACTGTATTTCCATGTATATTTAACGTTTGTAAAGGAATAGTTGAAAGTTCTCCTTTTCCCTGTATTCCTGGTATTTAATTGACTACATTTTCAGGAGATACTTGGAAAAATTGTGCACTAAGTGTAATGGGGAGAATAAAAAACAGACTTATTCTTTTCATCTGCTTGAGAAATAAATCGATTTGCTCGCAAAATCACAATCGGCAGCTGGCCAATACATCAATTGAAAAAGTGCCGATATTTTAGCAGTGGAAAACATGTGCACAACATAGTATATTTTCAATACAACCAAAACGGATATAGTGAGTTTTTACTCCAGTCAGTTTACATCATATTGCTGCATATTAAACACAAGTAGAATGTGGCTCACCTACACTTATATTGATAGATGTATTACAGTATTTCATGGTTTATATTATTAGCTCAAGGCTAAACAGAAGCACAGGCAGGAATATCAATAGCACTATATTAGCTGGCGCCCCACAGAGAGAAAAATCAAAACATCACAGCAGTGTAGCTTTGGACTTTTCATATGAAAGCTGTGGGCTGTGGTAACTTGAATTACCTGTTTCCCCAAGGATAGAACGGGCTTTCCTGAGACTCCCTCAGACCTACTGAGGGGATGTAAACAGCACTTACAATGAAACATGACAAGTTCAGTAACTTTGATGTGGGGGAGGAAATGTTAAATGATACAGTGTTTTGCAGGAAGAATAGAGAGAGTGATGACTTCAGTTTAATCTTCCTCGGTGCTGAGCTGAGTGGTCCATGACAAATCAGGCTGGTGTTTGCACCTGAGCTGGCCATGTGCTGTCTGCCTCATAGCACATTAAGACTAACATATAATCCCTCTTCTTGCAGCTCCCTGTTAACCTCTTCTCCAGCTGCTCCGATGGAATATAATAGATCTGGTCAATACAGTTTTACATCCTTGTATTCATGTTTCGAGTCTGTAAAATGAACTATTCTCAATTTTTAGAGCAATGAGATCTGCCAAAAATCCCATTTTACATATGTCAACTTATGCATCATTTAAATTTGGTTTGCACGATGCCTGAACCGCAGTCAAAGCCAAACTGAATGATCTAAAGGAAGAGACAGTAAAGTAATGATCACTTGCAACCTCCGTGAAATCATGAAAGACCAGTGTTGTCTGAATTTTGATGTCTGCCTACCCAGGTCTACCCATAAAGGCCGTCATCTTATGTCACAGGGGCAGATCGACATGCAGTAGCTGCTTATATCTTAAGTAGAGTGGAACAGAGAAACATACAGAAGGAGACAGAAGAGAAAGCGAACAAAACCATCAAATATGAGGCTGCTGAAACTATCTGCAATCATTGTGAGTATAGCAACCATAACCCACAACACGCTCAGAGACATCCCATCCCACAACACTAGCCAGCACTGCCGAAGCTTTAGAGGATTGCCTCTGAAATGACAGCTTAACTACTGAGGGAGATAAGACAAGCTTCTGTCATTTCTATCATTGCCTCGCTCTCCATGTGGCTCCTAACATATGTGGCACTAACAAAGAGAACTGCAATATATTAATGTTTTGCTTTGCAGGTTTCCCAAAAAAAAATAGACACACTTGCTCTCTCACTGAATGTTTAATTTCTAGAGTGTGGGCTCAACATTTAAATAAGTCACAGGGAATGCATTTTCTCTATAGTCTTAAAATATTTATGATTTCTGCGCACAAAATATATTAAGAAACTGGAATCAGATGTAAATGTCTTGGTTGTTTCAGTGTTTATTTGATTTTATCTTTGGAAACACAATATAAAGTTCAGCGTGAAATATCAATAGTGTTTTTTTTTCTTGTCTGGTTGAAAGGTTGGTAAAGGCTGCAGAGGCTTTGTTGTGGTTTAGCAATCAGTGGGTTTCATTGTGTGTGTGTGTGTGTTTGATTATCTGCCGTTTATCACCTTGTAGCTGTCAGTCTAATCTCTATACCTCTTGCCCAAACTCTGACAGGCACCCTGCTTTCTCTACAGCCTTGGGCAAATATGAAAAATTAAAGAGCCATGATTCTCAGCACCTCCTCCAACACTACTGCAGATACACATCAATGCCTTTTAACAACTCCATTTATGTAATGCCATCTCTGCAAAGCCAGTTTTTTAATAGATGGTTGTCCAGTTGTAAATTAAATTCCACTGTAACTTATCCTGTATCCAAAGGTTGCCAGAGGTTGAGCTCTATAATTAACTTATGACAGTACATGCTTGTGGAAACAAAACTTTCCAGTGCTGAACATCAGCAATATTTCAACTTTAAAATGCTATTGTTATAATATGTTTCATAGAACAACCACTGCAGTGAGATGTGGAGAATTGGATCAATTAAAATTGAATGGATAACAAATTTCTACTTCATGAGTTAACAAGCAAACTTGAGTTAAGAGGATGCCTTCCTTAATATGAGCTAAAACATGTTTCTTCAAATGATTCATTAATTTATTTCACATTTTCTCAGGATTTCATGCACTTACTCGAAACCTCTAAAAATCTGACTTTATTCATCCACCCACAAGCTACAAACAGATCTCTTATATACACACTGTTATAAAACTCAAGGGAAATTCAAAAGAATCATTTGGGAGATGCAGAGCTGCACAGCAAGCAGTTCCAGCAATCTCAGATAAAGAGCATGATGTAAATGCATTGTATTTATGTATTATTATAAAAGTATCCTTATATATATTATTAATTTTAACATTAAATTAAAATTAAAACCCTCATTTATTGTGTAACTTTATATTGATTGTGAGAGGTGAGCAGTTTGTACTACTTGCATTTCAAAGAATTTTTTTTCTTTCTGTAATAACTGCAGATAGAGGTGTAATGTCAGCATCACTTCAGACAGTGAGAAGATTTTCAACATCCTGCTGATGTCCACGTCTCTCACAAAACTGTTACTGAGCTGCCAAAAACAATCAAGGTTGCTCTTTAAAAGCAGAAGATGCTACAGCACGTCAGGCACATAGGGAGGCAGGCGGGCCAGGATACAGTCCATGTGAGTCAGCAGTCAAAACATACATGTGGATCACTCATGTGGCCCCAGCAGGGAAGAAATTTTTACTGATGCTGAAGAGAAGGGCTTGCCCAAGCTAAATAAATAATCACTGGGCTACAGAATAGCAGGAGTGTGGGAGGATGTCCGCATGGTGCATGGAAACAGTGATTAGTAAAGCAGATCCACTTATAGAAAATCCACCTTCATTATTTTCTAGACATCTAACTGATCCCCGTGCTATCATTCTCCCTCGTCACGCCTTTCAGATTAATTTAATGTGAACATTATACCAGACAGTATGCCATTATATAAGTACATTAGTATATTTCAAACAAGTACATACAGAGTTAACAGAGAGGAACATTTTAAATACAAAATGAGGTTTTGCATATTTTGTATGGCTGTTCTAATTATGTTCCACAAATATTTGATTTAATGATGCTGCCTCTTGACATTTACTGACATTTGGTGGGGGAGGAAATGATTTGCACAAGAGTATTTTTGTAATTATGATATTTTGCTTATTACTGGACACTGAGGAATGCAAAAATGGTACCGCTCTCAATCCGTTGCTCATGTTCAAAAATGCATGAAAAGTTGCATTAAAGGAAAATTTGCTGAATTTGAAACTGGCTCATGAATGAAGGGGGCTCTGGGGGCATTTTTATTCAGCAATTGCAATGAGTGCTTCTCACTATTGAGTCCTTGTGGCTGAACTGAAAAGACTATAGGATTAACAACAGATAACTGCGCAGCAATAAGCACTCATGATGCTCTTTGGTGAATGTTGTCTGTGTAAAGGAAATTAGTAGCATCACAGCAAGCAACCATTTCCCCATCTTGCTGTACTTTCTCATTCATGCAGACCACCCTCATATCACCTCCCAGCAGCCCTGTATGCCCACCTTCTAGTTTACAGCAGCAAGAAAGCAGGAGGACAGGGAGTCCTTTAATGAGCTACCTTTGTACCAGCACTCCTTTCGCTGCTACATGCTGCTCACCTCCAAATGACCAATTATAGTCCAGTGGGACTATGCTTTCATTCCACTCCACAGAAACGGTCAGGTTGATCATTGCACATATATAGGGTAAAACAAGAGAACTTCAGCCTTAGAAATATATTGAAGAATCATGTCATAAAAATCTTTCTGTAGGACTTCTATAGAAAGCTGTATTTAAAGGTCGCTATATGTCACATGAGTTTTCAGCGGTCCCCCCCCCCCCCCCCAGTTGGATGGCCAGCCCCAGACAGCCTACCCATCAATAGAATTTCCATCAACTCTGAGGACGATAGGAGGAATTCTCCAAGGTGCTGAAAAGTGCCCTCGAGCGCATCCGGGGGAGGAAACGACGGGACACACCCGCCGAGGCCATTGGTACAACGTCACGCGCAGAAACTACCCGAGCTAGGAAGGTAGATGAATAACAGATGAGAGGAGGAAGAGATGGAGGAGGAGAGCTAGAAAGCTGAGGATGCAGGTTTGGTCCACAACCGCCCCAACTCGAAGCACACGGTAAGAGCGGGTACACCTCGGTGAAATCCAACTTCCAGTGCCACCATCAGCTGACGACGAGGAGATGCGTTCGCAAAAGCGTTGATTCGACACCTTTACATCCCGCTGTTCTTCCTCCTGTTCCTCCTCTTCGCTTCTCTGACGTGGAGCATCCCATACACTGATTTTACTCTGACGGGCAAGCAGACAAGGCATACTGACACAAGCCAGACACGATGCTTGGATCGCCCCGATATGGGACAGCCTTGGGATTTACAGTGCTGCTGAACGCGCTGCTGCTTGCGACGCAGGCTGCAGAAGGAGTCTTAACGGACCATTTTCTGGTTCAGTTGCATGAGGACGCACAGGATGAAGCGCACCAAGTTGCAACACAACATGGGTTCCAGAGTGCCCGAAAGGTAGGGATGCTCTGATTAAAAAAGCATCACGCAATCCTGGCAGCAACTGTTTTTCTTTTTCTTTTCTTTCTTTCTTAAGTAAACCGACCAATTGATAAACGAATAAATATTATTAAATGAAAATGTCAGCGCGAAATATTTCTGGTTGTTTAGTAACGTTTGTGGTCATTCTCGCTCTTTTAAAACAATCAGACATATTGCACGTAGTGAAACTATCCAGTAGAGGAGACATTGAGAAGCTTCTTCTGGTTTTCTTCTGGTTTGACTTCACTGCACTTTTTCTTGACTTCATGACGTCATTCTCACTGAACCGCAGGCCTTGTTTATTAGGTTTGCCACCGGCCCGTGGGCTAAATTCTATTTCAAAAACGCATCAAATTTCAGTGTCCTGCAAAAGGAAGATGCACCTGGAGCCATCTGTGAAAGATGCTGTCGAAGAAGAGACAAAACATTTCATGAACAAAACATCACACGAAGTTCTGGTTTGATATAATCCTCACAGTTTTGGACACCCCCTCCCCTTTTTTTAATGCTTCACATCAAAAAACAGCAAATTTACTTGGATACCTTGTTGGATGCCCTCTTTGTCAGAGACTGACATAGAAAAACACATTTTCCAATAAAATATAAAACACCTCTTTATTATTTGTCTTTTGCAGAGCACATAGTGTATTCACATTCATGGCCCTCCTTTGTCTCACCTGAGACAAATCAGATAGCTCGACAAATTTCGGATGCCTTTCAACATGTCAGAAGACTTAACAAGGCGTTTATGGCAGACTGATAGAAATAATTCCCCAGCAGTGTGTGTTCCTTGTCACATGTCAAAATAAATGTGTGGGTGAAATTGGCTGGAGCCTTAGTCAGTGAGGCGTAGCAGTGAACGGAGGGGTGTCTGCACAGCTCTGAATGAGGATGTGTGTTTTTTCTCCTCTCACCTCCACAGTAATAATAATAATAAAGAAAAGTGTTTGATTTGTATCTCATCATCATAATCTGATAACATCCTTGTGGTAGTTGTGCAGCATTGCTATTTCTGCTATGGCTTGCTCGCTTTCTTGTAGGCAATAGATCATCCCCTCCGTCTACTGCCTCCCAGGTTATGTAATCTGCAGCTATATTTGTCTTAATGGGATATGCGCTATTAAACAATGTCTGTGTTGTTTGAATTCTCTTCTTTTGTAGCTTAATTAACTAGACTGGGATACAGACAGGGGACACACATACAAATGTAAGCCTAAAGAGTGGCAAAAGAAAGACAGCAAAACAGATCTGTGATCAGCCAATGTAAAGCAATGATAATGATACTGCTACTGCTACTACTCTTAATCATCGCCACCATAATAATAACACATATTGTAATACTATGAGAACATTTCAATCTGACAAAAATGTTCAAATAAAAGAGCATTGGCAGATAAGGAGAATCTTTTGAGAAGTGTTACATTTTCACATTAGATCTGACAGCCGCATCTGAAACCATTTATTTTGAGGATTGACCTGTGCCCTGACTGTTACTAAAGCATAAGGGGGTCTTTAATCTGTGCACAGTGCTGGAGGGAACGCTCTGGATGATGCATCTCATTTCCCTCCCCATGTGACTTATTATGGTTGATCCCAATGCTGTTCTCCAGGCTTAACCGTCTGTGAAAGCCAGGGAGTCAGTGCCCTTGTTTCCATCTGGAAGATAACCTGCTATCCTCTTTCCTTTATGAACTATTGTATTTTGATTTGTCATTCACACTTTATGATTGCTGCCTCAACCCTCCCATCTGTATTTCTGCCCCTGATCCATTTCCCTGTCTTGTACTTCTTTTCTTTTCTTTCCAGCTTCCCTTCGGAGAAGGGCTCTTTCACCTCTACCCTCAGGATACTTCGAAGAGGCGGAGCAAACGCAGTGCCCGTAGGAGACAGCAGCTCCAAAAAGACAAAAGGGTAAGAATGCATATGACAATGAAACAATATACTGTGTATACATGTGTCTTTTTTCTATATGTAAAAAGTCCTGAATAAGAGATTTAACTTAAGCAGTGCTTGTTACAAAAAAGCAAGGTGCAGGTTCCAAGAAACATTCTAAATAAAGACAATACATAGATATAAACTCTCACAAGGACGGGATTTCACAAACCACTTGGCAAACAGCAGGCTAAAGAAATTCTAAGAAATGAAATAAACTACTACACAATCACCCTCATTTCATCAAACTGAAACTTCCAATGAGCTACTGAAGCAAAATCCTTTGGCTCCACATCTAGTTTAGTGCTTTATTGTGTATATAGTCATAGCAGTTTTACCACCAGTTCTCAATGAGAAATTGCAGTCCTTACGCAACTACAGGGTAATTATGCAGTAACACTATGATAAGCTGTGGCTCAGCCTAAGATTAACTGGTCGTCGTCCTGACTTTTTTTCTGTTTATTTTTCAGAAAAACAAAAAAAAAATAAAACTTGTTTTTCCCATCAGAGCCAAATAGAATGCAAGCAATTCCAAACCCAGCACTAAATAACATGCTAAAACGTAATACACTTGTTTTTGGACGTTATTTTAGATTTTATTTTTCATAATGTTGCAGTGAATCTAATTCCTTGTTTTATTTCATTTTTGTATTTTATGATTAGCATTTTCCTCAGAAACATTTTGATTGCACACAATAATAAACAGGGCCATTTCTTGGATTAGTCGGCGCTTCAGTGGTTCTGCATTTACAGTAGTAAAAGCTGAGCTATATTAATGAGAAAAAGTGGCTTTTTTTTTCTTCTGACATCTGCTTTTCTAATGAAAATATACTTTCTTACAAAGTCTGGTGATGTTTATGTTGCACTTGGTTAAGTATGTAATCATTAATTTGGGATCTTAAATGTTTGGATTGGGTAATAAGTCGTGCAATGATCGATTTCCACATACAGTTTGTTACCTCTTGACAAACAATAGCTGTAAGTAAACATTATTCTCATTTTCAAGTAATCTTCTTATTGTTTGGGTTAATATTTAATAAGTCTACCCATTTACCACAATTTTTCCGCTCATAAGGCCTTACACACGTAAAGCAATGCCTTTTTTGGGGATTGCTTTGTAGCTAATGGCCTATGACAACCTCAAAGTAGAGATTAGTTTTGACCTGACTCGCCCACTTTGGGTTGCCAGTGGTTATTTCCCCTGTCACTGCTACAAGTCGCCCACTTCCACTGATGTTTTAATCTCAATTAACTGCTACTTGTCCTGTAAGACAAAGTCTCACAATAATATTTATTTTTTGTCTGACCAACTGTCCAATACCCCAAAATATAATCAGTTTACAGTAATGAAGAAAAGTATCAACTCTTACATTTATGGCAGTAAATATTTGCCCTTTTTGCTTGAAAAATAATTCAATCAATTATGAAGCAAGTGTAAATTATGGTAATCTCATGACAGTCATGACACTGGACTCAGTCACAAATTGTTTCAGCTGTTTTTTCTTATATAAAAACCACGTATGCGCTGCATCTTGAAGCTCAGTACTGTTGTGTGCTGAGCTGTGTGTGTTCAGCTCTGTCCACTGTTGGAAGCAGTGAAAGTGGAGGTCCTGCTGCAGACAATCAACTAACCTCTCTAATTGCGTTTGTGAGAGGTGCTAATGAAAATAAATGCGAGCCACTCTGACGAGCTAATTCTGCAAATGGAAGTGAGACAGCACGAACATGGGCAGGTCTACATTCCAGGTTTTAATCAGCTGCTTGACATGCTCACGTGTGACACCAAGGCTTTTGCTTTCTTTGGATTTCCAGAACCTATGAGGTCAACAAGTCTGATTTTATATTCTGTGTTTATAATTTTGACGTATCTTTCTGTCATTTCCCAACCTACAGTAATATCTCTCAGCTCTGTGAACATAAAAGAAAGATCTAATTGGTGGAAATTGTATTCCACAGCCCTAAATAAAGAAGCATTGTATTTAGTAGATATTATATTCTGTTAAACCTCTTTTTACCTGTAACTGAGTCATTAAACACTCATTTAACATGCAGTCTAATTGAGTAGCAGTATTGATGGAACTGGGTGGTGTCCCAAGAACCCTGTTATTCCTCAGATTCTATTAGTGGAGCGTGTTGACCCACTTCCGACCCAAATAATCTACTTGTATCTCTCCTTTGCATTTCTCTCTGTGCATACCTGTCTATACTTCCCTGCTTTTTCCCAGTTTATCCACTGATCCGTCCATCCATAATTCCTGAAATACACTTTTTTTAATGAGACATAGATAATATAATATAGCCTTTTAATAGAGATTAAAAGGCTATATTAAAAAGTGGGAATGGAACAAAGGTGGAATGTAGAACATTAAAAAAAATGTTGTGAGTGAGCAGCATCCCCTGACCCCGAAAGATGCACGCATGGAAAAGCCAGGAGGGAAATGAGGGCAGTGAGAAAGGAGACAGCCAGCACTGCTCTTTGATTTGGAGTGAACTGAAGCATTGTGAGCAGGCAGTGGCAAAGGCGGAGAGTGATGGCAGTGCATGGGCACTGTTTGATGTTGTGAGTGGGCAGTATGACATGCTGTCTCAAGGGAAATACCAACTCTCCTGCCAAGTAAAGGAATAAACTGCTGATGGATGGAAAGAAGACGAGGAAATGCCAGGATAATATAGATATTGCCGCTAGCCGCTCTGAATATGAATGCAATTTTGTGAAAACAAAAGTAATATAAGGCTAAAACAGCGATCTTACTTTAAGCAAGAGATCTTACTTTACAGAGTTAGTTTCTGTTTAGCTGATTTGTGTGCTTATTTACAGTTTCTTTGCCTCATGATTGTGTAGGGTATACCATAACAGGAGAGCCAGCTGAATAGGCTTTGGCCATTTTAGAAGGACACATTTAAGTGCTGCTCCGCTCTCTTATCTTTGCGGGTAAACACGCCAGACAATGCCTGTTTCTTTGTGACACACTAGAGGGAATTTGTGAAGGGTAAACATAAGAGGAACATTTAGCTGGAGACCTCTTTTGAAAATGAAGCTTTGAAATTGTGAAAAACACATTTAGTTTCTCACGTACAACCGCACAGAGAAATAGAGAGAATCAGAAACTGACCCAAAACCTTCAAATGAAATCATTGTCCATATGACCTTCAAGACAAGCAGAGTGTTGGCAATAAATTTCAAATTGAGAGCTTCTCTTCAGGCTTGGTTTAGCCAGTGCCAGACTCTAAAAGATTAAGTGGCTTGTTGTTCCTTTGCCTCTACTTCACATATTCAGCTTTTCCAAATGACTGAATATGGGTACAGTATTTTAGAGAGAGAGAGAGAGAGAGAAAAGTTAAACTGTCACAGGAGATGGGGTGCAGTTCCCAATTAGAATGACTAAATTGATAGGTTATTATTACTCCTGTCCTCAGTTGCTGACAGAGATGATGGCAGCGGAATAATGGGAGTGTTTTCTTAGCTCTATGATTTGAAGTGTGAGCAGAAATTAAATACAACATCGCTATCAAAGACAACCAGTCATTTTCATGCCAACCACCAGCTAATCAAGCAACTACATTTCATCCCAATCATTTATTTGTTCTGTCCTATGTTATCTTTCTGAGCTCGATAATGGTTATTGTGGCAGCATTCAGTAAGCATTTGTAATCCAAATCAGAGCTGTTCATCTGCTGAGATTTCTTTGATGATTCAGAGAAACACAAGCGTGTTTGCGAGTGTAATTGCTGTGGCTTTTGAGCATACTGACAAGGTGAGTTTGGGAGCCCCCGGCTCCAGCTGCAGCCACTCTTATTAGGAGAAAAAAAATAGCCTCTTTCATTTAGGTGATGTTCTGCCTTCACGGTACAGTAGAGCACAGCTGGGTTTTGTGATTTCCTGTGCACAGAGCAATCCCAGGCAACATCTCAAGCGTCATATCAAGCAGAATCTTATTGCTTCTGTGCTCCAGCATAAACACACCTGGGTTTCATTTGGCTCTTTGTATGATTCTTTTCAAAATGTGCGTGAGATCATTGTTGATTTTAAACTGACATTGACCTGACTTTTTTTTCTTTTTTCCCTTTCCCCCGCAGGTGAAGAATGTCATGGAACAGGAGGGATTCAGTCGTCAGAAGCGAGGCTACAGAAATATCAACGATATTGAAGTTAACATGAGTGACCCTCTATTCACCAAGCAGTGGTATCTGGTGAGTAATAAGCCAGCTAGCTGTCTGCGTGAAGCCTGACCTTTAGCACCAGCCCACATTTTTTCCACCTTAATTACTCAGAGACCGACCATATTCCCTACCGCCTTCTGTATGAACATTGTTATTCTTTGTTAAATTAGCCTGGCAAATATCATGCCATCTCATCTCTGCATTCATGTTGCCTAGTTTCCCCTCGTTTACATTAACCGGTGAGCATGAATTTGATGCTGTAACAAGCTCGCTTTCATTCATCTGGCATGTCAGATGAATCTGCTGACATTTACTTCCCCTTCCTTTCAAAATCACCCTCAAGCAGTCCTTATCCATAACATCCTGCACATACACACATTCTGCATGTTGACTAATTTCCTAATGGTGGCTCACCTGGGTGCCATGAGTCATGGACGTTCTCCATATTGTCTGAGTGATTAGATAAACACAGGCCAGGCAGACGGGACCCCTGGGCTGGATCTTAATGTGGCTGAAGCTTGGCAACTGGGCTACACAGGCAAAGGAGTTACCATCGCAATCATGGATGACGGTGAGTATAAAATCCTTAATTTATAACCAGGAGCACTGTCTGGAAGCACTTAATCACACCTCCAAATATCCATCGAGCCGATTTATTTGTATATGTTGAACTTAATAAAGAATGTATCTTGGTTCTGATTAATTTGTCTCCCTGTTTGAGGGGACTCACAGCATGAAATCAGGATTTACTGACCAGGTTTTCAAACAGCCGCATGTCATTGTGCAATAAAAAAACCCAGAAACCTCTTTCTCCTTTAGTATGCATGCTGTTTTTTTTTATACACACAAAGAAGCATTTAATCATTTTTGTATATATTGAATATTACCATTACAACTGTTGAATCCAAGCTGACAGGCTCAATTTTCTAGTTTAAAGTCCAAAGATACAACTGCATTTGATTTCATTATATTTGAGACGCTGGGCCCTGTGATTGTGGAATATTAATTTTAGAGATTGTTAACATGTAATTTTTTTCTTTTCCCAGTTCGTTAATCATCTAAATTGAATTGCGCAATTTGAGTCATTTGCAAATTTGTGAAAAGTTGTGTCAGAATAATATCATTCATCATTATCCTCATTATCAAGCATTCAGAATATAATAAAGCAAAAAGGAAACCATGATATAAAAATGGCAAGATATTTTGCTATCCGCTGTGATGCATGCTATATGACTCAATATTAATTAAAAAAAGTCCCATTTCAGGTATTGACTATCTACATCCAGACCTGGCATCAAATTATGTGAGTACATACATTTTCTTTTAATGTCATACTTTCCTTCATTTGCGTAAAGTGCTGTTAATAAACAAAGCAGGAGTTTAGGTCGAGGATTTCATGGGCTTCGTGTGGTTTGTCATTGCCAGTGACAGGTGCTTTCCAAGTTGCCTTCATGGCTGCTGAGTCTCCTTGTGTTCCCGGAGGACGCAGAGGCAGGCAGACGGCCAGCCAAGCTGTTTAATGTTAATGCACACTGCACTGTAGCAGGCACAATGGCAGGCCGATCTGTCACAAGCAGAGATAATGCCAGGGTAGTTGGTGCTGCATAATGTGATGCTCTATCTCCAGAATACTGATAAAACCTTAAAGGACAAGAGGGATTGCTAAATGGAACACGGCCTTGAAGGTTCAGTCTGATTACACTATAACTTGTGCAGTTTCATCAGTGTGTCTGCATTGTGGTGTCTTCTTCAATCTAGGGATGAACAAATGCAAACCTTCTAAAGAAACTCTAATGCTTTGTTGAGTTCAAAATCCTCCTACTTGAAAACTGATGTTTATGGTATTTTAGGCTTTTATCTAAAAATGCCAAGAGTTTTGGCTCTTTTTTCAGCTGTTTGCTTATGTTTTGTTTCCAGGAGATTATCCTGATGCAAAGGGCTTTCTGTTTGTACTTGTCTGCTGTAGCTATTGCTCATTAAATGTGGCTTGTTTTTTCCCCCTGTCATGCATGTATCCATTTTTGCCTGCCTTTGCATGTCTTGCCTGTGAACAGAGATGAGCTGTGGCCCAAAAATAACACAGCCTCAGCTGTGTTGATGCGGGAGCATCCTCCGCTGGATTGATGGATCATGTTGTGCATAGATCCAAAGTGTGTGTCTGTGTGCGTGGCACTGTGTATGTAATCCTGTGGTGCTATTGTTGTTGTGCTTTTTTATAGACCTAGACATACCTAGAAAACCCCCCCGAAACAAAACAAAGAAAACATTAAAAACCATTTTGAGTTGATCTCGAGTCGTTACTTTGAATTGATTATGTGGTAGAGCTGCTTTGAGGAGACAAATGTCAGCTCTTGCAAGGGTTTTAGGCTGCTTGTTTTTCAAGATCATAATGCTACAGTTTACGAGATACATTTTGATATGACAAATAAAAAGCGAGGCTGTGTTTTATTTGCAAGGGCAAGAGTAATAGTGCTTCACAAGATTCACAAAAACACACATCTCACAATTCAAGTCTTTCACTATATTCTAACAAGTTCTATATATTGTTTTTACTACCATCAAAAAAATTAAAGAACTGAATATAAAATAATAGTAGTAAAAATCACAGGCAAAATAACAGACATTGAATCTGATTTAATTCCTACAGATGAGAATGGAGTTGATCTTTCTTTGTATCTCAGCACGCAGACAATCTGCATGGGCCTTGTAGTTATAGTAAAATGTTGAAAACAGGACCCAATGGTGTTGGTGACCCTTGCAAGCCTGGAATGAAAAGTTCATTTTATTTCGCTTTTTTCAATTTCTAAATAACAATGACATAATTGCCTGAATAAACTGACTGTGTGATTTGAGCTTGATTGCCTAAAATACCAACTCTCACCCCTTACAAATGAAACAAAATGGTTTGGTCCACCCCATACCAGGACTGCCCTTTGCAGCACTGATAATATTTTATTTATTCTACCTTGGGGACCGTGAGCCACTGTATCCACACAGAAAAGAAAGCAAGAAGAGGGAGAGAAAGCAAACAAAAGGACATCGCCTGTTAACAAAGGTTAGCATAGCTCACGTAGAAGGTTAAGTATTGTTCAGTTATCAGCAGTTGTTAAAAACAGTGAATTATAGTCGAAATTAACCAGCACAACAGCCAGAAAGAGTGAAGTAGTAACAGGTCCCTCTCCAAAAGGATGCACAAGATGTGACAAAAGGTGAAGTCCCATAGCTGCAATGAAGAGCTGTTTCAGCTGAAAGCTTAGCACTAAGCTTTACTGTATGTTGGACCAGCTGTTCTGAGCTGCCAGGTATTTTGAGGAAGCCTTTGTATTCCAGGCTGATGAAACAGTATGCTAAAATACCACAGTGACACTTCACTATATTTAGCATGGTTCTAATGAAACAGCATGAGGCAGCAGATAACTGAAACAATTTTTCAAAAGTGGATACATACATGAGAGTTTTTTCGCTTCTTCCTCTGCAGCCATTAGTTTGAAAAGTCCCATGAGCCGGGTGAAATTTAGGAATGTTGCAGTTGGGCAGTCATTCCCTTCCTAGGAAACAACTGCTTCACTACAAAGATTCAACCACTGGATAAATTTCAGCATTTAACTTTTGATTTATCTGCATTCTACCATAGGAAAACCAAGTTAATTCAAACATGGCCCATTTATCCCCCTGAAGTTCAGTGAAATTCGTGTATTTAATGCATGAAGACTTCTTTACCCATGGCTCAGCTCTTCTATGTCTTGTCATCAATTTATTATTGTTATTATCATTGTTATTAACAGGGTAACACTAACACCGATAGACAGATAACTACATCACACCAGCAGCCACTTTAGAACCACCAGTTAACCTGGTAAGCCCGTCTTTGGACAGACTCAAACACAGAACCTTCTTACTGTGAGGTGACCGGTAGCTCTGTGCTGATACACTGATATAACTAATCTAACTACATTACGTATAGTATTTAATGCTGTCAGTTAGTGTTCTCTTTGTTCTATCCTCTCCTGGTTTATATAATGCCCTTCTACTCTCACGTAACACTCAAATCCTTTTTTACACTGCAAACTGGATCCACAGACACAATTTCAACACTCACAGACACGTGAGCCCACATGGATGTCTCAGGAGATATGTGGGGTTCAAAGGTCTAAATAACTAATGACTCTGACTTCTAAATTCAACTTCTATATTGTTGAATGTCTGTGGTTGTAAAAGCATTTTAGAATCTTTTAGATTCTTTATACTGAAAATGACAATCATCTTGGTTTTCAAATGACTAATGAGCTTTCTCAAGAAAGTAATCATAAGAGTATAAATACTGATTTTGGCACTTGTATCCACCTGTAAATGATTTCTCTATAACGTTAAGTAATCGGCTGCACTGCGTGTTGAATGAGTGGCGTGCCATGAAACAACCAAGGCATTTTGAAGAAGCCAGTGTGTTTCAGGCTGATGAGATGGCATTTTAAAATACCACAGTGATGCCGCTTGTTAATTTAGTTTGTTACTTATATGGGCATGGATGCGTTTCTTTAGCTTTTGCTACTTCAAATCAAACGGCACACAAACACTCTTGTGCGTACACTCTTGCAAATGTTTTCATGTATCGCTAAATTATCAGATATGCAAAGATATGCCATGTATGAGATCTCTAACTTTTGTGTTTGATAACATTTAAGGATAATTTAATTATTTACAATTATTATGGTGTTTCTAGGGGTGTGACCTTAGCACCAAAAAGGTTGAAATCTGCATAAGACTGTAAACAGATTAAGACACTAATAGTATTTTGAGACATAAGGGTTGAAATGTGAGCGGATTTCAAACTGTGCTGATTCATGGACATATTCTAGATTTTTATTAAATGAAAATGTAATTACTGGCTGATTTCAGTGACCACTACAGATTGCTGTGTATGGTTGTCAGAGCAATTTTCTTTCTTTTTTTTTTAGTCAAAAGTTGCATGAGCGATATGGCACAAGAAAGAGACTGCTTATTTATAGGGGCCATAGTTCTGAGACAAGTGCATGCAACTTGATCAATGGTGTTATTTGTTATTCGCTTTAGAGGATATAACATTTGTCTTTTCTCTTTTAAATTGAACTTTGTGAAAGGTTGTAATATTGAGTTTTAGGTCCTTTCTGAGGAATGTCATGTTGTTTTCTGTAATGGAGAGATGTCTTCACAAAGACTTTTTAAAAGATTTTAAAGGGAATTATGTGGCCTAAGATTATGTCCACTAAAACTGAGAATAGGCAGTGTAAACTCCCTGAAATTGGTTGGGACCTTGTACTATAGTTAAAGTGTTTTGCCAAGGGCTTCCAAGAAATCGTGCATTAACTTTCCTACATTATAAATTTGCTTATCAGCACTAGTGGCCTGTTGAAATCTGTCCTGATAACATGATAAATGGTTCTGGGAGAGATACATAAGAAAGTTTTGTCTGAGTTTCCCCCTTCATCACCAACATACCTCAGGAAATAAAACAAATTTTAACTACTTAGAGCAATTTCTCAGGGGTCCCACTAATATGTCGTATTACACTGACTTGGTCCAGTCATTCCCATGTTGGGCCGGACAAAACAACATGATTTGTAAAATAAGGAGAGGGTTAGATTAACATCTTTAAGCTCTTCTTAAATGTTTTCAGTATTTTCAGTACTTTTACCACTTCAGGTTAAAAAGTTAAAAGTAGTGTTTAAATAAAGCCATAGTAAAATTTAAAGGTGAAATATCTCTTTGACAGGATATCTTAAAAAGGCTTAGTGTAAATGTGGCAAGAGCCCTGTCCGGATACATCTTCTCCTTTTGGCCCGATAAGCCAAAAAGCTGACAGAAATATGGAGTAAACGAAGTTGTACAGTTGTACAGTTGCACAACCTTACTTTGCAGCTGTCAATTGAGTGAATGAGCTGTTAACTCGTGTGATCTAATTCTTACTATAGCTGACTCTAGAAAAAAAAAAATACTTGCCTCACTACCACATGAGCATGGATGGATGACAAGTTTGCTTCATTGTTCACTTAAGTACCATAAGCTCATGTGACAGTGAACAGCTAGTGGTTGCTGGGGAAAGCTGACGAGGCTGAGGCTCGGCAGAATCCATTATTCCGACTGTTGCTGTGCACAGGACAGCAGAGAAAGAGTAGAGCCTGATTGATAGCAGAAGAAGAGCTTGAGAAGCACAGAAAGTCATTCATCGACAGGCTTGGTGTCATTTATTACTAGGGCTCAGGACTTTTCACTTCATTTAATAAAAGACAACAAGGACACACTTCTGCGTCTGACATGGACTCAAAATCTATTAGGGAACGGCATGTTCTAGTTTCAAATGTTTCTGCTCTGAGTATTAACATTTAAAGACAAAACTTTAGATTTCTAACTTTGCTTTTGTTGAGCCATATGTTATATGTAATTTTTGTGTGGCATCATACCTACTTAGAGCACGAAAAGAGGAAACCAAATGTCACAAATACTTTAGGTAACTTTCACCTTTCTGTTTATTACCCCTTCTCTTTAAACAATTACATAGTTATGAAGTGATCTCCATCACGTAACCCTAGTGGCTCTAAGTATTTGTACTGTCCTCTAGTTGTCTGCTCCACATTGTGATAATTACAGTGTTTCTCCATTGGGTCACTAAGCTATTGTCGTTTTTCTTCTTCCATTGTTGCTGACTGAGTCATCTCCTCCAAATGCCAGCCTACACAGCTCACAATCTGCAGCATGGAAACAGCCTCCAAGAATGATCTGATGTATTTGGGTCTGTAGCTAATGAACAGTGCTGTGTTTTCTCCGTGACCACACAAAGCGGCATGTTATAGGGACTAAATACACAGCTCAAAACAGGATGCACTCCAAGTGACAAGAGTGACAAGTAAAGGAGAGACTTCACCTGCTGCAATAAGTCAATAGGTCATTTTGTATTAAAGTAAGAACAAGTGTAGTGTTTACCCGAGGATGTCTTACTGTGTGTGAATATCTTCCAGACATGGTTATTCTGATAATTCTGTTGACTGGGTTACTATCTGTCAGCGGATGTGTGTCTGTCTCCTGCATTTTCTTTCTCTTGCTTTTCCGTTGCTGTTTGCTCTGATCATATTACTTTTGGCCATGTGGAATTAAATGTTGGCAGTGATTTGGCCATTACTTTCTCAGTTTGAAATCCCCACTGTGACCACACATTACTTTAGTATTGCCGCAGATTAAATATTGGTAGTTAAGTGTTGCATGAAGGTGTTCAAATGAGTTTTAATGTATAAACCATACTGTAAGTTTATTAGGATAAGCTAGCTAAATCTAATACAGTCGAATACAATTCTGCACTACAATAAATCATGTCTTTATGAAGGTTAGACAATAATGTTCAATGCTGATGTAAGCTTTTCTATGCTGCTCTAAGGTATTGTGCAAAAGTCTCGAGCCGCCACTCATTTCTTTATATTTTGCTTCCAAAGAACCAGGCCAGACTTTTTAAAGTGATCTAGGCCAACAATTCTCCAGGCTTTCTAAAGGTCTTTCAGTGTTTTTCTTTGGACATTGACTGCTTCTTTACTGAGTCTTATCTTTTTAATTTCAGAGGAATTGTTTTTTTTTTGTTTATTTGTTTTAGCCACTTAGCACTGACCTATCAATCTTTCAAACATAAAAAGGCATATATCTTAAAGGATGAATCAGTATTGTCTAGATAACATTTGTTCTATGGTGACAACTTGGCAAAGAACCAATTTGTTCCAATTTTCTTAGCTGAATCTGTGAAAAATGTCAAAGATAACACAGTTTGACTTGCATGAAATATATTTTTTTCAGTAAGGTGAAAAAAAATAGCTATTAAATGAAAACCTAGGCAAGTCTTGGCATAGTGTGCAGTGTGTCCTTAAGAAGAATTGAAGAAACTGGACAAGCGGAGGACAAAAGAGGAAGTACTAGGCTTAAAAAACTACTACAGTTGAACAGTATTTGAAAGTCATGTACTCAAAAATAGGAAAACAAACAAAAGACCTGCCAGAAGACCTGAGAGATGCATCTGTCATTTCAGTTGATTCATCGACTTTTTTCTGAAGTCTTAACAGAAATGATCTCAATAAAAGTGTGGCTGTCAAGGACTGAGTCATTCTTCAGGTAGGGAAACAGGTTGAGGTATGCCAAATTACACAAGAACTGGCAGGTATGAACTGAATGATAAATCCATCTTTGATTCAAATATCAGTATGTATGAAAGAGGTCAGGTAAAACAGTGAGAGTTGAAGTCATCTGTGAAACATAGTGGTGGGTCTGGTATAGTTTAAGGTGGCATTTCAGGCACTGGTGTTGGAAATCTTTTCACAATTGTGGAAATTATGATCACGGAAAAGTATTTTGGTCCAACACACCATGCTGTAGCATGTCTGGAAATACTCTAATTGGCAATGACTGCATTGTTCAGCATGGCAATGAGGTCAAATATAAAAGCATAAAAGATAGAAAAACACATAATGGACACTATCATTCATGGACTGGCCTCCCCAGAGCCTGGACCTCAGCATTGTAGCAGTGTGATCATCTTGACACGCAATGGAGGAAAACTCAACCAACACAAAAAGAAAAGCTTTGAATGCCCTTCAAGAAACTCAGAGAGTTATTTCTGAAGACAACTTTAAAGAATTCCCAGAAAACCTAAGAGAGTTCAAGCTGTGTAAATAAAGGTGGTCAGACCAAATAATGACTATTGTCTTATATATTCTGTTTTCATGTATAATTGCAAATGCTCCAAAAGACTACTTCACCTATTTTCCATTTTCCATGCAACATATAAAGGAATGTGCAAAGAAATTGTTTTTTTTGTTTTGTTTTGTTTTTTAACAAACACAATATCAGACTAGATGTAGCCTGCCTTCACTGCTGCTTCATGCTGTAGTTTTGGCAAAAAAAAGTGAATGAAAACATTTCTAAAAATGCCTAAATCTTCCCTGAGCTGCAGGTTGGGTGGCTAGATTTACCTGATTAGCTTCCGCACTAGCAAGCTTAGAATTCAAAATCACCCCTGACCGGTGCATAAGGATGACAGAACAGACTGTGATAAGGTCAGCACTTGACTGTGAAATGCTCTGCCCTGTCGTCTCTCCTGCTGTTTTTCTGTCTCTATGTTGTTTTCGTAAATGCATCCATTCGGTCCTTTCAGAATGCCGATGCCAGCTATGACTTCAGCAGCAATGACCCGTTCCCATTTCCGCGCTACACAGATGACTGGTTTAACAGGTAAAGCTCGCCCAGACATTGCCTATTTCTATATACACATACTCAGTGTGTTTTTGTGTGCACGTGTGTGCTCTCCCTAGAGTCTGGCAGCTCTCTTCTATTGATTTTCTCTCCACATAGTTCCATTAAGACATAATGGTGTGGTATAAACAGAGCTGTTGTCCAACACAAGAGAATAGAAAACACAATGGCTATTTTTAGCTTCTCACTTGGAGGAGATAAGGTGGATAAAGGCGGACAACCACAAGTCTAGTCTCCTCTCAGGGACAAGTGTTCATGGTGGTGACCTTCTGTCTGATAACGTCTTATCTGCCTCCCAATCACACCAGGGGATCCACTACCACTACAACACATATGGAGCAAAGGAGCAAAGAGAACTATATTCTTTCTCTATCTCTCCTTCTGTACCTCCATCTGCTCAGCTATATCTACATATGTGCAAGTGTCTGTTACATAGAGAAGCGGGTATTTGGGTCTGGTACTGAAGCAGTTGCTGACTGCCGGGCAATACTTGCTGGTTAATCGGCTGGTTGTTATAAATAGCTGCCTGTCTGTAGCAAAGCATGCCGGGAAAGAAGGGTTGACTGCAGTGTCCCTGTGGGGAGTAACGGGATGGAGACATAGACACGCATCACATGACGAACACAAAACGCTGATATGTGCAGTCGTACTCAGACTCATATAAATGCTCTGAAAATGGATGGAAATGTTGCTTTTCCTCAGGCAGATCCATTCTGTTAATTATAATAGATTTATGGCTAAATCTACCCATGCTGTTATCAATATCCTCATTCTAGACACACACAAAGGCAACAATGACAAGGGGTACAATGAATGTGTGAATGCTTAGCTCAGACCTAAACCACAATATATCATTTTCAAATGTATGTAAATGAATGCAAATCATTTTAAGCGCTTTCTTTGCTTTCCGCTGTCACAAGTCACGGCACAAGATGTGCTGGAGAGGTTTCTGCGGCAGCCAACAACAACATCTGTGGTGTGGGAGTCGCCTATAACTCCAAGGTGGCAGGTGTGTGTTATAATAAGCTTGCAGTTTCAACAGAGGAATAACAATGAGGGGACAGCAATGTTAAACACGATGATGGTGATGTGGTGAAAGCTGGGAGGGTGATTCAGCAAGGGAGATACTAAATGCTTCACCTATAAAATATACTGTAGGGCATTATGGAAGAGTAGAGTTACATTGCTGAAACATGTTAAAATGGTATTTCTCTACTCACAGAAGTAGGAAGATTTAGATTCAACTGAAAAACAGGACAAGAGTCCAGTTTTTGTTTCATTTTGATTTTGATTTTGATTTTTTCGCTTTTTGAGTAACAAATTAGAAATAAGAAAATCAGTACTGACAGCTTGATTTATGTTCTGCTACAAAGCTAACATAAAGATTTGCTTTAAACATTGTTTAGGGTTTACATGCATGAATGCATCATACTTTTTGCACACTATGGATATGCAAAACCTATGCTTTCTTTAATTAGCAAGTAAATTAGTAACTTATACTTACTTTTTGGTATCAACTTGACGGCATCTGTTTGTACCACAAAACTGGAGTCAGACTTTTACTCTTTCAGGTATCAGAATGCTGGACCAGCCATTTATGACTGACATCATTGAGGCATCATCCATCAGTCACATGCCCCAGATTATTGACATCTACAGTGCTAGCTGGGGACCAACTGATGATGGCAAGACAGTGGATGGACCCAGAGAGCTCACATTGCAGGCTATGGCAGACGGCGTGAACAAGGTAAAGGCGCACCTTCACCTTGTGCTGTGAGCTTTAACCTGTGATGGAAATTTATCTTTAAATCTCTTGAATGAAATCTTCATTTTTTTAGTGCCGCCCCCTGTGAAGGTTTTACTCACCCTTGAAGTGGCACTAACAAGTACACAGGGTCTTTTATTACACCAGCTGTAGGGTTTTGAGAAATTGAGTAAAGTCACCTGTTCAAAACTGTAAATGGGTTGTGGTTACCATAAGATTTTCTTTTCATTTTGTTTTTAATTTAATGTTTCAATTAGTTTCTAGAGTATGATTTCATATTCTTTTTATTGTGTTTAGTTTTATTACATTTTCTTTTTTATTACTATTCTTCTAGAATGAGGTGATTTGTCAGGTGCTTATGTTTTACATGTTCATAAGAGACATTAGAATACAAATATATTTAATTACCTTTAATTGACTCACTATCATGTAGGTAGTCTAAAGACTCAATACACACCTTGTTCAACAAAATGCTGTATGATTTGTTTTTGTTTTATCTCAGATTTGTGAGTGCACTTATTTCTGTTTTTAAGTTTAATATTTATTTTATTTCCATTAATTAAAATGTTTAGCGTTTAGTTTTTAATCTAGTTTTAGTCAAAGTCAAAGCATTTGCATGTACGTAACAATTCCAATTACTCTCAAATATACTTTGTGTTTTGTGCCAGTTATCAAATGTAGGCAAATGTAGTTAAACAAGTGCAACTGTGGACAATCTATCGCTCAACTTTAATATGACAGCATTGTACTTATGAGCATTTTAGCAAAGCTTAAAGCATGTAGATTACAATGCAGACTCATAGAGGCCTCACACTCTTTGTCATGTTTTGCTTGAGTGATGCTCATGAGCCAAATTACTCTTTGCGGATGGTGAGGCACAAGTAACTACTATACTAACGCAAAGATGAAAAGGTGATACCTTCAGGGTACCATGCGCTCTACAGTACACTGATGCTGAACTACAGCCAGTGTAGATCAGTGTAGATTTTTTCACTCATCCAAGTGACTTCTTCAGTCTCAGCTGACTGCAGATTTCTCCAACCCTTATGAACAGCACATTTGCATAGTGACTGAAACTAAGACCACTGACTAACAATGGGCCGTGTGGTCAGTTTCCTGATTATTAATATACAAACTGTCAACGACCATTGATCAGTGGCCATGAGTACCATTCACACAAAGTTGGGGAATGGCTGCAATCAAAGCATTGGAAGATGGTGAAAGATGAACCCTTCGGCCCCCTAAAGGGATGGTCTTCCCTCCTTGACTCAAACCAGCATTCCTCCCTGTCCAGGATGCCTTTCTCCAGTTAAACATAATCACCTTTCTGGGATTTCCTTACTGGATGACTGAGCATGCATGAACACACTCCATATTCACTTCCTAGAGACTTACTCTAACCTAACATCTACTACTAACCATTACTCTGACCTTGAAAATAAATAATTTTTCAATTTAGGGCCAGACAACATCAGCAGTGTCTGGACCAAACACACACACAAACACTCACACAGCTGTCATGCTAGTAGTGCCACTGCCAGTTGCTTGCCTGATTAATCATCATGTAGCCAGGTGTGGGTTGGTCTGAAATGACCCTGTCGTAGGCAGGGTAGGTGAGCGGGAGCAAAGCTCACTGTAATGTCTGATCATGTAAACACAACTAATCAAGCAGCCACTCTGCGATCTGCCACTTAGATTCTAATGATCACTTATGTAAGCTATTGTGTAGGCCGAACATGATGTGCATTGTGCACAAAGGGAAACATTTAAAATTAAGAAGCACATTATTTCATATTAACAGCTGAATAAGGCAGCATGGCTTTAATGGAATTAAATACACTGGGTGCTGTTCCAAATGAAAGCACTTTGTTTGGATAGTGCAGGAGACAGATTGCAGAAGGCCTAAAGCACATAGGTGTGCTCAACAACACTCAAACCTCTTTTTGCATTTCAAATAAAAAGAGATAAATAAGCATCATGAAAGGTAGGACATGGCACTCCTCCTCCACTTGATCCTTTGTTCTGTGGGGAAATGGTCGGCCTTTTGTAGAACAGGTGCAGCATTTGGTGAGGAGGATGCTCTCTGCGTGGAGCCACAGTCAGTTGTTTCATGTTTCAAGGCACTCTATCGGTAACAAAGATGTCATTTTACTGTGTTTAAATTTGCAGAATGAGGTGTAGAAAAAAAGACAAAAAAAATGCTGTCATTTTACCTTCCTCGACTGTAGCAATGCCAATTTACATGCTGTAATGGAAAAATAAGAGACAGGACAAAACAGGCTTGTGTGCCTGTGTGAGTTGCCAGTTCTGGTACACAATAGAAATTTCACTGAATTCTTTTGAGTGCTTTCTTTTTTCTTGTTGCTATCATTTGTGCAATCACAAAGTTTTTCATCAATAGCATTGTGTCTTTTTTAATATTACGACCTTCTGATGAGATCTGCCTGCTTTGCATGCTTACAGGCACAGAATATCACAATAAAATTTATTTAGCTCTAGAAATCAATTTATTTTAATACCAGTGGGCTGGACAGCGTGGGCCAGTGGAGTTTATGTGTTTTGCTTAAATGCTATCCTCTGTGTCGATCCTTTAATAATGTAAGATTGTTCATTGACTCCCTGCCAGTTTTCCCCAGATCCTTCTTTCTACTTCACGAAATAATAAAGAAGACAAATAATTAAACAAATAAAAAAAAAACACCTGCCAAAAGACAGCAGAGTTTTGCCAGCTTTCAGTGGGCAGTGGGTGATTAAGCAGTTTCTTCTAAAGAGCATGCCCGAAGTGACTAAAAGAAATGATTCCAAATAGGAAACCACCACCTGTGACAAGGGAGGTCTGACTGGCCTGTTGTCAGTGAGTAATTGAGAAATATACACAGGAGTCCTGTTATTCCATCATTTAAAGTTCTAAGCAAAGTATCACGCATTGATATGCATCATAAACTCTCAGATTTCCAATTTTCATTTCACCCAAATGAATTCCAGCGAAAAAGACAAGAACTGTGACACACTTTCATTTCACTGGGATCATGATGATAATGTTGTTTTAGGGGCGCGGAGGGAAAGGCAGCATCTATGTCTGGGCCTCAGGAGATGGTGGTAGCTATGATGACTGTAACTGCGATGGTTATGCCTCAAGTATGTGGACAATCTCCATCAACTCTGCCATCAACGATGGGCGCACTGCTCTGTATGACGAGAGCTGCTCATCCACCCTGGCATCTACATTCAGTAATGGACGGAAGAGGAACCCAGAGGCTGGAGTGGTGAGTGTGCTTGTGTTTTATTTGATCTCTGAGTGTGCAACACAGTTCTGAAAGAAGAAACAACCTCAAATGTTTGCCGTAATGTCTATCAAATGTTTTGATAGTTCAGGGTCCCTGATCTTTTTCCATTCAAAGATGACTCAAGGCTTGTTTGTGATGTTAAATGCCTTTAAATGATGGCTCTTCTGATTCATAGATGGAACTGTAAATAGCTTTTCAATTCGCCCTGCAGTCAGAAGATACTATGAATGTAACTTATGAAGCTGTCAGTTTCTGATGGAAGAATTGCTCCTCATTGTGACGTACAGCCCAGCATTTAATTGCATAATGGATGTCTGTGTGTTTGTGTGAGTGTGTGTAAGTACAGCTGGCTCAAGCCTATCTGCACATTTACGTGAAGAACAAATACATGACATCTTGGGTTGTTTTAGGATAATCCCAGGATAATAATATATAATAATAATTGCTCTTCTGTCTTCGTATGCACATAAATTGATCAACATCCTATATAACATGCTTGTGAATGAAGCATGCAAAGGCAGCATAAGCGATTATGCAAATCACCTTTGGCTGTTGACAAAGTCATGGATCTTCCCAAGGGTTTCCCCTCTAATTAATGTCAGTCTGTTATCATTTCTAATTAAGCACAAATTAAAATTGAAATCACTGTTTATCCAGAGACATAAACATTTTCTCAATGTGTGTGCACAGCTATTCAGCCAAAGCACCCTGGTCATGCACATCTCTCTATGTCTTTTCATATTTGTGCAGAAACATAATAAAAAGGTTGTTTTGTATCTTGTGCACTCTCACTAACATAATTATAATATATGCAAAGACAATGAAAACACGTTAAATAAAGGATTTCATTGAAAATAGTATAAATACAACATGTCAAGTGCAAAAAATTGAATGCATGAATGTATATATTCTTTTAAAACTTTGTGCTTGTTTTTAATTTGATGCGAGCAATATGGTTCCAAATAGGACAACAGCATGTTTGCCCATGGCTTGCATCACGTGTCACTCTGTAAGTGGGAACCGAGGAGACCAGCCGTTGTAATTTTTCCCATTTTTGGCTTGACGTTTGCTTTTTAAATTTCGTAATGGCTCAGTAACAGGTCTGGAGTTGTGGCTTTCAGACGTCTTGCTAAGCACATGCACAACTGTGTCTATTTCAGACAAAATCACTGTTATTTCATACAATTTTTTTGTCCTTGTTCCCCGTGTCCACAACATTTATTTGTATTTCACAAAGTCCTTTAAAGAAATTCTGTACCGTATATGAAGAAATATTGGATTTTCTTTATGCATATTGAGTTATCTGATTTAATACAACAATTGTTATAACATATTACTGACTTACTATAATGAAATTTTGATTATAACGTTACATCTTTTTGCATATTTGCAACAATGGCAAAATCAACTACACAAAATAAAGATTAAAATTACTTTGATATATATAATTTTTTCACTTGTACTTGAAGAGTGCCTTCTAAAAACAAATTTAAACAATAAAAAATGTTGATTGATTCTACGTATAAAGTTGCCTTTTTGTGATTATTTTAGGCTACTACAGATCTGTACGGGAACTGCACACTGCGTCACTCGGGAACCTCAGCAGCAGCGCCAGAGGCAGCTGGTGTCTTTGCTCTGGCTCTTGAGGCTAAGTATGTACTCTACTGGTCCTTTCAAAGTGCTATAATAATTGCGATTATTGATTTAGACAGACTGTCTGTATAAAAACATAATTAGGTTTCCTTATTCAACTTCACTCTGCTGGAGAAAGTGATAATCACAAGGTATAATTTTAACCATTAGATCTGGACAATCTTCAGTTTGTTTTTAAGTACAACCTCGAGCTTTTGTGTATTTCTGAAGTAATGGCTTTAACGTCCTCTGTCTGTGTGCATCTAAACTCCTTGAGAGCACAAATAATCTCTCCACTTTTCACAGAGTTGCTTATTTATCACAACTGTGAAAAGGAAAAACTGCACTCACTCTAACGCCCACAGAGCACAGACTCAATGTATGTTTGTACCAACGGCACAAATAACCCTGGATCAATGCTCTTTATACCTTAGTGCAAGGCTAAAAGAAATTCAGTTCATTTTCTTTTAAGAGGTCTCAGTACTTTCCCATATATGTCAGATGATACCAAAAAAAAACCAAACAAATAAAACAACACTTATTATCTTAGCTTGCTGAAAATATTTCTGTCTGGAGGCTAATCTTTGCAATCTATGGATTCCATTCTTGATGTGTCATACTAAATCTGTCAATCATGCCATTTACACTCCATTACAAGATAGAATTCACTTTATGAGTTTCATTAGTTCTAAAGAAAAGGATCCTTGTGGATCAGAAAGTAATTGAAAACATTTACACTTAAGCAAACCCACCCACACATTATTATGAAACCTGGAGAATTACAGCTTCTATAATCCTCGAGGGGAGACGTTTCCTTTTCTCAGATGCTTCATTTCTCACGTTAAAGGGTGACAAGATTCTCTTGCCTTTAACTAACACCAGATAGTGAAGTTGAGTAAAGAAATGGTGTTTGCTTTGCACACACAATAATGATGTTGCTGTTGGGAGGAGCGGATGCTCACCCTGTCCGGCAGCAAATAACCCACGAGCCTTTTTACTGCCCCAACACACTTGAATCGTGCAGCAGCAGGAGTCAGTGAGTCAGCCAGAACAAAGCTGTCACTACACACAGCCAATATAATGGAGGGAGACACAGACAAAAGCAACCTTCTGCCTCCAAGCATAGACTCTATGATGTTTTAGATAATTGAATTAATTTTAGCAAACCCACGAATCAGAAATGTTTACAAATGTAACATTTGTTTTCTTTTGCTTTTACTACTTGTAACTAAGCTTTCCGTGTTTTTCTAGTTAGCCCTACCACAGCTAACCTACAATGCTGTCTCTTCTCTGTCACTCTTTTTTTCCCCCCCTTGCCTTTGTCATATGTGCACTCATGACTGTCAATCCACAGCCCTAACCTGACATGGAGAGACATGCAGCACCTGTCAGTCCTAACTTCTAAGAGAAACCAGCTCCATGACGAAGTTCACCAGTGGCGAAGGAATGGCGTGGGACTCGAGTTCAATCACCTTTTCGGCTATGGCGTGCTGGATGCTGGTGGCATGGTGAAAATGGCAAAGGAATGGAAAACTGTGCCTGAGCGTTTTCATTGTGTAGCTGGATCCATTCAGGAAGTCCAGTGAGTCACATTTCTACTTATTCTGCATTTTCTTGTGCCCCAAATGCTGCATATTACATATGTACGCTGTATAGTCCACGATCTCAAACTGCTTTTTTACCCAAAAGTTTAAAAGTGAAACCCTGCTGAGTGCAAAAGACACACTCAAATAATTACTGGGTAATCCCAGTATGGCCCAATTCAATAAAACATTGCAAAGGGAGTGTCTACTTCATGATGCTGTAATGTTTGGATTGGGTCATCAGTCTCTGCTGGTCTTGAACCTCTAAAAGATCAACATTGAATACCCTGGTAGAGGAGGAATTACATTTCTAAATTTCATCTTAAATTAAACATCTAAAGTGGTCATATAGATTTGAGCATTTTGTCTAGTGTTGTCTTGTTTTGATTGATAGTGACAGTTTTGCTAATTTTACTTCCCTGGGATGTTTGACCTTCATCGCGAAGAATAATGTATGTGCTCAGTTTACCAGATGACTAATTTATCTGTTAAAGGGAAGTGACTGAGTGCACATCATGAAGTCTGCACTTACCAGAAGGATTTTGTGTCAATACAACTACAGATAGGGGACAAAATAAAGGAAAAGCCTGCAATCGCCTACGGAGAAAGGTGATATGGTGGTTCTCTAAAGCCGTGAGGGTGAGCGGTAGGGGAACTGCTGGCATGGTTTGGGTCCAGATGTGTCATTGGTGCGAAGCTTTCCTACAAATCAATACAAAGTTGCTATGGATGATAATTATATTTATCCTATGATGGAACACCTCTGTTCTGCTGGGAGTGGTCTCTTCCAGGATGTCAATACTCCAAACCATAGGATACAAGCAGTCACTGAATGTTTGAGTATGGCAATAATATGAAGTACACAGTGAACTATATCACAACCTAAGCGAGATTTTAACCTGATGTCTAAGGTAACGTTCTACTCCACCACCATTAAAACAACTGCTTTGGTCCTTGTCTCCAGGAGATTCCACGAGACCTTTAAAATTTTGTTGGTTTTCCTTTAATTTGCTAATGTTACCATTACTATTGTTGTTTCCCAGTGTGCACTCACAAGAAATCTATGTCTACAAAATGTCTGGGGAGCATCTTTAGCAACAGAATTACTAAAGCACAGAAGGGAATATGTAACATGCTTAAAACTGCATGCCTGTTACAAGTAACCTTTATGAGTCATATGTCTGAGTGCGTAATCAAGTTGTGGCTACATCAGGAGTTGGCGGGAAGGAGGCAATATAGTTTTTTGGATGGGATTCCTTCAAAATGACTATATCATTCTAAGCATGATGCATTTCTCACATGAAATAATGTTAACTACATCAGTTCGAGCTCTGGCAGCTTCAGTCTCTGCCCTCATATTTCACAGATGCAGCTGTAGTTAATGCGTCCTCCCTCTCGTCTTATCCTCACTACATTAGTACATTACCTTTCCCTGTATTTTGTCCATCTACAGCCTTGCTTTCACTTCACTGTGCTTCCAATCTCCATCTCTGTCTTAATTCCTTCCTCTGATTCCCCTGTCCCCACCACTGCACCAGTCACAAGGGTTCTGGTATCCATTCATCTGTCATATCGTAAGGCTTTGAGCTTAAGTGTGCGATGCCTGGTGGTTTCCTCCATCCCTCTTATTTGCTCTAATTAGAGCAACACAAGTAGGCTTGGAGTTCCCTGGAAATGCCATCAATCCTGGCGGAGGTGTACATTTGTGTAGATGTGTGTGACCTAAAGTAATGCTTTAACATGTATTGTGAAAGTGTCAGTGTGTGGGTGAAGATAAAAAGCTGAGTGAATGCAGTCCGTCTTTGTATTTTCTTCCACCATCAACACCCACAGTACCTTATTTCGGTCTCTAATCAGAGCTTCACAGACGATTCAGTCACGACAACATGGTGTGAAAATGTTCCTTTGTGTGCTTGTGTGTGTCTGTGTGTCTGTGTGTCCCTCCCCTGAGTTCAGTGACAGATAAAAAAAAAGAGCATGGTACAGCTTTTATTGCATCCCTGGAGAGACCACATGCAAATGGTGGAAAGAACCTGCTCTCTTATACAGAGTGCTGGTGACTTTACACTGCCATTATTATCTGGATATTTAAGCTTCCAGTGCAAAAAACAAAACAAAACCCCCAAACAAAAAATAACCTATTTTTTACACAGAGATGAAAAAGGTTTTCATATCTCAGGGAAAAATGAGTAGCGGGTGATGTTCATAGGTAAGAAGCTCCAAAAGAAACCTCTCTCTTCTTTTGAGTGGTGTATTGAAAGCTATACTGGCTGTGCCATATTTTTCATCAGTTCACTGTTTCCAAAGCAGCACTGCAGGGTTTTTGCTGCCTCTATTGTGGTAGAGCTATAATTACAACAAGCCCACCTCTGATGATATTGTATCAGCGGAGAAAAGCAATAAACACTAACATCGCCATTCTAGCAAACACACTCTCAGCACTGATCTGATAGCTGCTCGGGCTCGCTGCAGCTTACTTTGCTGGAGGAGAACTTCTCATTATCAGTGGAGCTGGAACACAGTGCCACGCTGTGTGGCAGGTTTGTTTTTAATCTCCACTGGTCCTGCCCTTCAGAGGCATCTCTGTCCCTGCTCCACGGCCGACTGCTGTAATTATTCTTGCATGTTAACTGATAGGCACAATGCAGCTGCTGCATACAAGATCCCCTTTTTAGGTTCATATGCACACGCTGTAATAAAAAAATAAATCACGAGTTAACTCCCCAAGAATAATGCTTTTAAAAATGAAGATGCCAAGAAAAGCTGTTGTAGTACATCCAGACATTAACTACATGTTTTTAAAGAAGTGTTTCTTCTTTACAGTATGGGCTTTTTACATATAACACTTCTAATGTTGATGGAGAAAAAACAAAGCTCTTATATTTGGCTATGTCAAATTTCTTATCACAGGGTGTAACTTGTTGTGCAGTACTGCGCTACGAGCTGTTCTGTTTTTCTGGGAATAGCAATTTACTTAATCAGCTCACCACTGCACTCACCTCGCTGTGCTCTGCATAGCGCCCTATTAATCATTTTTCAAACTGAATGCTGTTCCATGCGTCTCTCTCTCTCAGTTTCTGTGTTTCTTCTCTGCTTCCCTCTCTTCACCCCCTAAACCAGGCCCATTTCCCACTGCTGTGATGTGGCCTTAGCCTCTAATAATGTTATTAAGCCTCTTCACAGCCTTTGGCCACCACCCCTACCCTGCTGTGTTCCCACTCTTTCTTCCCATCACCCAGGGAATTATAAAAGTATGTCTTACCAACCAAAAAGCGACAACACTTGAGAAACCAGCTATCATAGCAAACAGCAAATCTCATGATGAGCCTAGAAATCAGTAGAAATTTTGATCATATGCAATAATAGACGTCTATTAGAATAAAAGCACTGTGTGAGACTTGTAGTAAAAAGGTGCTATGCAACTACCAGTCAATTTAGCAAATAGGGAACACCTGTGAAATTACTGAGTAAGAAGAAATTATGACATCTGTGCTCTAAATTTTGGAAAACAAGCTTTAGACTCATTTCAAACTGGTTACTTCTAGAATATCATGTATGTGGTCTTTTAGTGTTGACCAAAGAGCATATTATTCTCACTGCAACAAAAAAAGTACAGAGTAAATTAATCAGACATGACAGTCATGAATGCTTTTGTGCAATGAGGGAACAAGAAAAAAAGGCGCTTCCTTTTTTTGCCAGGGTTGGCTGGTTCTATTGAAAAAATAGGTCAGGTGCTGTATTTACTGGAACATTAAAATAAGAGCAGGTAAAAGGTAACGGTTCTTTCACCTGTTCTCTCACGATTACATTCAGGGATTCCCAGTGCCATTGTCCAGGGCCATATAATACTTACTACACATACTACATGGTCTTGTTTCATCATTCTCTTTCATAGCTGTTATGTTACTTTGCTATGTTTCTCTAACATGTAGTTTTCATTTCTCCAATCTGATTCTTCTTCCCCAGTAAAATCCAGTCTGGTAACAAGCTGGTGCTGGCCATAACCACTGAAGCCTGTCAGGGAAAGGACAACTTTGTCCGCTACCTGGAGCATGTTCAGACTGTAGTCACTGTCAATGCCAGCCGCCGTGGTGACCTCAACATCAACATGACCTCACCAATGGGCACAAAATCCATACTGTTGAGCCGAAGGCCCCGTGATGATGACTCCAAGGTGGGCTTTGACAAGTGGCCCTTCATGACCACGCATACCTGGGGAGAGGACCCCCGTGGGACCTGGGTCCTTGAGGTGGGCTTTCAGGGTGACGAGCCACAGCGAGGGGTCCTGAAGGAGTGGACTCTCATGCTGCACGGAACACAAAGTGCCCCTTATATAGACCAGATAGTACGTGATTATCAGTCCAAACTGGCCATGTCCAAAAAGGAGGAGCTGGAGGAGGAGCTGGATGAGGCTGTAGAGAGAAGTCTGAAGAGTTTGCTCAGTAAAAACAACTAGAATCCCATCTGCATGTTGCCAGCTCACCTATCACCTATCTTCCTTCTGCAGTCTCGCTCTGTCCTTCTCTAAAATTTCACTGCATCTCTTAAGTTCTCCTAAGTCCCTTGTTATCCTCCCTTTGGTCTACCTCCGTTCCTCTCCTGTCTCTGATTTTTGTTATCAGATGTTAAAATTAGCCCCTTCGATGAATGTTTCTTGTAATCCAGTCATGATAAAAGTGTAACCTTCAATAATCTATTCTATAGAGAGAAAACAAACTATATCACTTGGGTTTTTACACTCTACAGAACTGTACATAAAGCAAACACAAGCCACTCTTTCATGCTCTTGCTTTAACTGCCCTACACCTCTCTTCTGCCAAATGTTGTACAGTTTGTGACTGTAAATGATTTTCTGTGCCATTCTACTTAAAGTTTAATATCTTGCAAACAGAGCAGTGCTATTTCTTTCTGTTTATATTTTTGTGACATGCACTGTTTATATAAACATGGAAAGAATGTGTAATTCATTTTGCAGCCTGTAGTCATCAGTTCATATTTCATAATCTTTGATGGACTATAATAAATCTATTCAGCTGTTTATTAAAGCACTTGAGTGATTTGAAATACAGTGAATGCATGTAGAAAACCAGCCATTCTCGGTTACATGATGCTGCCTGTGCTCCACTAAAACTGGAGCACAGGCAGGATCACCGTGGGATAGCAGTCACCCTACTGTAAAACACATCAACAAGTGAAATCGTCTAATCTTTCCCAGGCTTCTTTCATTCTGTATTGTGCTGTTCAATAAACAGAATAACCCCCCTAAAAGGCTCCTTGCCTAGGTACTATAGACACTTCCTTTATTTATAGAAGCAAAATGTAGCACCAATAAATCACTGTCATATAAATTATTTACAGCCTATTGACTGTAAATATTTAAAACAAAGAGGCTTCACTCAGTAAATAAAGTGTTTTCTGGACATATGTTTTAGGATGTAAATAAGGATCGTCTAAAGAGAGCTAAAACACTTACTTTCCTACAAAACAAACTCTTTCAGGATGAAAAACGAGCAGCAGCAAAGAGCAGAAAGTTAGCAATTGTCTGAACTAGCTACCCAGATGCAACCCGAACTAAAAGCAATGTGAATATCAGATATGCATTCATCAGGCTGCCTCATAATCCAAAATGAATGCTAATGCCTGTGCTAATTTCAGTGTGCAGTTCGGTATGTAAGTAAGCAACTGTTGCTCTTAAAATCTAATGTCAGTAAATTGCTTTTACAGCTTACTTCCACTTCCTCTGTTGGGCAGAAATTTAAATCAGTGTTCATGTATGAGGAGAGAATGTGGAAAAAGACCATTACTAGCATGGAGACTTTTAATTATCTCAGCCATTATTCAATCTTACTCAAATAAGTTAGCACAATTAATAGCAGTAATCCAAGTAATATATACATTTTTATAAAGTGAGATTTCAGACTAATCTGTTCAAATACGTCTTAGAAATCTTCTCTGAAGTGTTTTACATACTCTGTATCATATTTGTCTCCTACAATTGTCTTACATTATGAACAAGGTAAGGTCACATTAAAAAAAATCCTATTATTCTTTTTTCTGCAGCCTTTGCAGTAAGACCTTCTAAGCCATTTGTAAATGTTCAAAGGCACCTACAATGTCCAGTAAAAAAGACTTTTATCATATATTAATAGAACGTATAAGGTGCTTGCTACATGTTGGTTATGTGAAGGCAAACACAACAATGTATCAATTGATGTTTGGGTCTTTTTTATTATTAAATATATCAAAGCAAATTAATACACAGCAAAATTGTGCTGAGGGCAGGCAGTGGCATCCAATTGAACAATTGAGCTAAAAAGGGGAAGGTCAGAGTTCTAAGACATAGTTCAAAAAGGGTGGCCCAGCTTTTTGTTTTCAGTTTTTTGTGTTTTCTCTCTCTTTTTATAGGTGGCGCTTTGTTTTTTTCATTGTTCCAAGTTTTCAGACAGTAAAGGACTCAGCATGAGTATGGGTGAATATCTCGAACAACAACAGCAGTACTTATGGAACCAGCAAAACATATTCTGGACGCAAGACCAGAGACTGCAAGCAAATGGAAGAGCAATGTTTATCAAAGCAGGAATGTCTAGTTGCTCTTTATGTGTGGATGGTCTCCCTAAGAGACAAGAACATTAGAGTTAAAACAGTAGTTTTAGAAACAGTGGTGGTTATGAAGTCCGAGTGTATCAATATTATCTTCCAGCTAGAGAACCTGTCTCATGTAGGGTCCTGGTTTTCTGACCCTTTATGTCAGGTGACATGGTTTCAGTGTTTCTTCTTGCTGGACTTCTCAATCATGGTCTCCACCACCACGGAAGTTTCCTCATAACCTTTCATCTTGCGGCCATTGGAGAACTTTTCCACAGACTCCACAACCTCCACCTTCTCGTAAGTCATGGCATCTGGAGTAAAGCTAGTCGAGCTGGTGCTGGTGCTAGTGCTGGAACTTGAACTGGAGCTGGTGCTGGCACCACGAGGTGCAGGCTTTGGAGTGGGCCCGCTTGGGCCGTTGTCATCCCTAGTTTTCTTGGGATGTTTAGCACCTGGGGTGGGATCTTTGGGGCCAGAGCTTGGGCCAGAGGGTGGAGATACTGGTCTTGGCTCCTTTGAGTGAGGTTGAGGCTCTCTATTGTTGTTTTTACCTTTTTCTCCATTATCCTTTTGTATTCCACCCTTTTTATCCTCCTTTCCTTCTCCTCCAGAGGTGGGCACGGTTGGACTGAGAGGCCTAGGATCTATCATGGGTTGAGGAGGTGGAGGGGATGGTGTGTCACGCCCATAAGGTTCATAGGGAGCCATCATTCCATCTCTGATAGTAACAAAGATGTGGCCAGCTGATGGTGTGGAGGTGTAGAAGCAGGGATCTAGGTAGCTTCCGTCACCGGTGACAAGCACATAACGACCCTTGGTGTAGAAATCAGCGATTGGTTCAGGCTTCTTGTATTTCCTCATTCTTTCTCTGACAATGTTACAGAGAGTGTCAAAGGCTTTGCTAATCTGAGCTCCATCTGGAACATCCTGTGGAGACACTCCACTGAAAGCAGGTCTCTGCTCTTCTCTCTTCACCCCCTCCTCTTGCACCTCCTCAGACTTGACCCCCTTCGTTTCTTCATTTGGACCCTCTCCACTGGCTCTGTTTTCTTCCTCCTGGCCACTATCCATCACATCTTTTGGGGTCAGATCCTTCTTCTTCAGGCCCTTCTTAACCATTATCTTCTGTCGTGGCTTGATACTGGTGATCTCCTGAATAGCCTGTGTGATATCTAGACACAAATGAGGTTTAGGTCAACTAGATATAAATAAATAAAATTTAAAAATGTATACACCAGCACTATTAAATCTTTGTACATTCTAAATATTATAAGGAAATTGCTTTTGTTAGACATAATCTTTAAGGACACATGTTGGTGTCTCAACTATAACGACTGCGACTGAAACTAGCTGTTTTATGTTTTATGTTCTTGGTGATCTTACCTCTCCCTCTGCTTGATGCAGTAGATCTGGGAGTGTAGCGGTAATTAGGGGTAAGCAGGGTAATGGGAGTGCCAATTATTGCTGAATTCAACCTACAGTAAAGGGAGCAGTAAATTGTTACACGGTGATGTTCTGAACAGTTTTCCTGTGCAGGGGAACCTGATCATTCATATGATTCAAAGTATGAAATAACACATAACACATAAAATGACCTAAATATAGGCAATCTTACATGAAAACAAAAAGCCTTGAGCTGGTAAGGAAGGACACATTTGTTGTCACACGGTGCCATCTGTTGGTGGATTGTGCAGAGAAAATAAACCTACTGAGTGTCACAAGGAGCAAATCTAACCTCCATTGACGCCTTAGGCCAAGTGACCAAAGGTCTTTCAAGAAAGTGACCCTGGAAGTTATGCTGGCAGTTTTGGCTTTAAGTGTCAAAAAAGCCACAAAGGTGATACATAAAAATACTTGTCCAATTACAAATTACCCATGACAGTATTAATGTTTTACATTTTGAAGTTTTTACACACAATTAAAAGGATATTTTGCAAGAGGTACATCAAATTTGTCTTGTTTTGAACGTGTTCTATTTTTTCTTTTCTTTTTCCCATCACTTCTCAGCCTGTTAATAAAAACAGCTCCATTGCCAAAGGCTTTCTCATAGAGGGCTCTCTGATTGTTTCTCTCTATTATTGTAGGGTCCTAAGAGAGATCATATTTACAGAAGTGTGCACTGCCTGAATCTATGCTGATCTCAGAAAATTAATTTATTTTTTAAAATTTATTATTATTATTTTTAAATTACATTTATTTTAGCAGCTGCAAGACTATGCTCACGCTGACTGTGTGATTAAACCTTTTTAGCCATGTGATAATTTGTTCATTTAAATGAATTTATTGCTCTGTATCAGATTTACTGGGCACCAGCAGTATGTGACATTCTTGTTAGTGATCACTCAGTGAAGTGAGCAACTAATGTTCTCATTCAGGTGTGTGCGAGTGTGTCTTTAGGTGTAATAGAAGCAAAGTGGTGTTAGCTTACCTGTTATCTTCATTCTCAATGATCCTCTTGTACCTCTCCAGCTCATTCTCAAGGGATGTCTGATACATTGCCAGGTGGCGACATTCGTTGGTGTACTTATCCAAGGACCTCTCAGTTTCCTCAATCCCTTTCCGCAGAGATTCGATTTTCTCATTGTACATTTGGATCTCATCGTCATAGCTCTCCTGGGTGTTTTTGATGGCTTGCTCCAACATTGTACTCTGATAGAATAGAAAGAGGCAGAGAAGAATAGACAAGGGTGATTTCAAGGAGAAATTCACGTTATTAGCGGTAATGCAATGTGTCTAAGAAATATTGAGAATGAACTAAATGCCACTGTATGCATCTTTATTATACCTGCAGGATCAAATAGACAGGTATGTAAAGTGCATAACGAAAGCTGACTGAAGATTGTTATTTGTGCATATAGCAGAGGTTTTATATCAAAAGCAACGCAGCCAGATGAAAGAACGTGCTTTGAAATCAGTGCAGACAATATATTTATTTTTGAGTTATCTGTGCTATTGAAATAAAGCACTGCTGTGTTTCTCTTTCATGAAAGGACACACTACTTTGACAAAACTCTACCTTTTAGCTTATTAATCTTCCATAGCAGGGCCGTTGCTGACACCTACTGGCACATTTGCGGCATCTTTTGCTGTGACATAATGACGCTGTTAGGTGAAAACCTATTTAAAGGGAACCTGTAACCTCCATTTCAAGCTTCGTGTTTCAACTTTTGAATTTTACTAGAATAGCTTTAAAGGATCCTTATTTCTCAGTCCAGGATTTTGCACTTAGAGCGGGAGTTGTATGTATATCTAAGGATGTCCACTGATATGGATATCTTACAGATCCAAGTGTAGAAAAAAAAAGACTGAAACACAATTTATAGAACAGTGGATTGATATATATATACTGAAAAATGCAAACTATTGTAAATAAATTGTATAACAGCCCACTCTATGCATTAGAATGGAAAGGATTGATTAATTAGACAAGGAAATACATACGCAGCACAAAAGCACACAAAATGCAGCTTTTCAAATGTGCAAAGATATCAGAATAAATTCTGATTTTGGAATTTTGGTCTGAGAAAAATCAAATAATGAGCAGTGTGATATTGTAGTCTTTCAGATGTGTATTTTGCAACTGAATAATGTTTGCAGAATTAGACCAAATGAATCATCAGTTAACTCTAAAAGTGAGCTTAGTTACAGCAGCCACTGGGAGTTTGGACTGGTCTTTGTGGAATATAGTTTTCCTCTAATAAAAACACTCTTGGCTCCTTTGAGAAATCCTTTTGTGTGCTTCTATAAATATCAGCTTGGCAATAAAAAAAAAGAGCAAAGGAAATAAAAGAAAAAAGAAAAAACATGATGTAATTAAGGCGAAACCTCCTGTTGTCATGGTGACCCACCTCAGTCTGTAGTCGCTGTTTCTGGGCCTGCAGCTGGCAGAGGGCACTCTTGTATTCCTCCAGCTGACTCTGTAGCACTGGTACTTTTTTTTGGGCCAACAGCTTCTCCTGCTCCTTCACACATGGAGCACAAATCAGTGAAGACATGCAGACAAATGCAGTGTGTCTCTACAAAATGAAGGTAATACCACACATACTTAGCCAGCAGTAAGGTCTCTCTTCCCGAAGTAAGGAATTTTCAATGAATTTTGTGGCTTTTTATGTTAATTTGAAATGCATTCCTTTTAGATCTAACAGTTTGTAATTTTCAATACTTACTGGCTTTTCTGCTGTTGTCGTTGAAAGTGACATTATTAACATTTGTACATTTTTTTCCAATCCATACTTGAAACGTATCATCAGCTACTGCAGTAAAAGTCTGTACTACTCTGACAATCTCTAATACGTACGGCTGTTCTGCTGTCAATAACAGGTTAAGCTAAGAGGACGTTTCTGAAATTTACACTTTTTAGGTCATCTTAAACTAAAGGCTGCAAGTAGAAATAAAGATAAATTGGGATCTGATAAATGTTCATAGTTACTCACATTACATTCATGGCAAGGCATTCAAACAGCTGGCAGGTCAGTTAGTCAAATACAGTATACAGAGATCAGCTTGGCTCACAATGTGCCCAGAATGGGTTTTTTTTTAATCTTGCCTGAAAGATAGAGACAGTCACATCTGCATCACTGAAGTCACAAGCTGGTGTGCTTCTCTGTCCTTTAAAAGGCATCCATTTATAAGACTGAATAGCTTAATTGTTATTATATAGCTTAAAGGTTTAGAGAAATACGTTTATTTCATTTTTTCCATTCAAAACAACTAAAAAGAAACCAAGAAACATACAAAACACTTCACATGTACTTTAAACTAATTACTGCTACCAATAAATATTATTAATTTTACTTTTCCTTTATTTTTTCACGAGCAGCACTTGTCTCCTTGTGTACGACCGACAAACCTTACTAGACATAAAAGACGGTCTTTCTTATAACTTTCCGGAGTTCAAGTTTTGCAACACGGACACTCCGTTTGCAGACCCCCCATTCATCTCACCTGAGACGCCTTTGTTCTCTGGCCCTGGAGGCCGCAAACGCCGACGCAGAGGGAGAAGATCTGGCGTTCTGGTTCGACTGAGACGGCGCACTAACAGACCACCGTTACCCAGTTTATTACTGGCTAATGTGCAGTCTCTGGAGAACAAGCTGTGCGAGCTTCGGGCACGGATCTCATTCCAGCGAGAGATGCGGGACTGCTGCGTGATCTGCCTCACAGAAACCTGGCTATCGGACAAGGTACCGGACTCCGCAATACAACTACCGGGGTTCTCCGTGCATCGCGCGGACAGGTCACAGGATCTTACTGGGAAAAGCAGAGGCGGTGGTGTGTGTTTCATGATCAACAACAGCTGGTGTGATTATGCGAACGTGCACCCGGTCAAATCCTTCTGCTCACCGGACCTGGAGTACCTGATGATTAAGTGCCGGCCATTCTGGCTACCGAGGGAATTTACAGCAGTGATTATTACGGCTGTTTACATTCCCCCACAAGCCGACACTGACCGTGCACTCAGGGAACTGTACAGCGCGATCAGCAGTGAGGAAACCGCACACCCAGAGGCAGCGTTTATCACAGCCGGAGACTTTAATAAGGGAAACCTGAAGAAAGTCTCACCAAAACTCCATCAACACATCCTTTTTAACACACGTGGAAACCGGCTACTCGACCACTGTTACACCTCTTTCCGGGATGCGTACAAAGCCCTCCCCCGCGCCCCATTCGGCCAATCAGATCACTGCTCCATCCTGCTCCTGCCCGCCTACAGGCAGAAGCTGAAACAGGAAGCTCCAACCCGGAGGGCGGTGCACTGTTGGACGGACCAATCGGAGTCTGCGCTGCGGGACTGTTTTGATCACGCGGACTGGGAAATGTTTCACGTGGCCGCCAGAGACATTGATGAATACACAGACTCAGTCTGTGGATTTATCAGGAAATGCGTGGAAGATGTCGTCCCATCCAGAACAGTTAAATCCTTCCCAAATCAAAAACCCTGGATTAACGGAGATGTTCGCGCGGCACTGGCGGCACGGAACACCGCCTTTGCCTCCGCGAACACATCGGACTACAAACACGCACATTACCAACTCCGGATAACGATCAAAGCAGCCAAACGTGAGTACAGGGACAGGGTGGAGCAACAGTTTGACAACCCTCGGAGTATGTGGCAGGGACTAAACACGATCACAGACTTTAGAGGGAAAACCAGCACACTGCAGACCACGGCCTCTCTGTGTGAGGATCTAAATGTATTCTACGCTAGATTCGACGCAGCGAACACCATGAGACCGGACAGTGTGCGCACCGCGGATGACGTCAGTGCGCACACTGTGTCTGAGGAGGATGTGCGGAAGTGCTTCAGGAAGGTGAACGCGCGCAAAGCTACTGGTCCGGACGGGATTCCCGGCCGCGTCCTCAAGTCATGCGCGGCTCAGCTGGCTGGAGTGTTCACACACATCTTCAACCTTTCCCTCTCTCTGTCTGTAGTCCCAGCCTGCTTCAAAATGGCCACCATCGTCTCTGTACCCAAATCCTCCACCATCTCCTCATTGAACGACTGGCGACCTGTAGCCCTGACCCCCATCGTAAGCAAATGCTTCGAGAAGCTGGTCAGGGACTTCATCTGCTCTGCACTACCCGACTCACTGGACCCTCTACAGTTTGCATACCGCCACAACAGGTCCACTGATGATGCCATAGCCCTGACACTACACACTGCCCTGTCACACCTGGAGAAGAGAGACACGTATGTGAGAATGCTGTTTGTAGATTACAGCTCAGCATTCAATACCATCGTTCCCTCGAAGCTGGACAGGAAACTGCAGGATCTAGGACTGAGCAGCTCCCTCTGCAGCTGGATCCTTAGCTTCCTGTCTGACAGACGCCAGGTGGTCAGACTGGGCAGCATCACCTCATCCCCCATCACACTGAACACTGGTGCTCCACAGGGATGTGTACTGAGCCCTCTCCTGTACTCACTCTACACCTACGACTGCACAGCCACTAACAGCTCCAACATCATTGTGAAGTTTGCGGACGACACTACAGTGGTGGGTCTTATCACCAACGGTGATGAGACGGCTTACAGGGAGGAGGTCAGCGCCCTGACCCACTGGTGTCAAGACAACCATCTCACCCTCAACGTCGCAAAGACAAAGGAGTTGATAGTGGACTTCCGGAGGTGCAGAGAAGTACACACCCCCATCACCATCAACGGCGCTGCTGTGGAGAGAGTGAGCAGCTTCCGGTTCCTTGGAGTACATCTGGCTGAGGATCTTACGTGGTCAGTACACACAAACAAAACAGTGAAGAAGGCGCAGCAGCGCCTCTTCTTTCTCAGGAGACTGAAAAGATTCGGCATGAGCCCCCGCATCCTCAGGACCTTCTATCACTGTGCCATTGAGAGCATCCTCACTGGATGCATCACCACCTGGTATGGCAACAGCACCGCCTACAACTGCAAAGCTCTCCAGCGAGTAGTGCGGTGCTCTGAACGGATAATTGGAGGTGAGCTTCCCTCCCTCCAAGACATCTACAGGAAGCGCTGCCTGAGGAAAGCGGGGAGGATCATCAAGGACTCCAGTCACCCCAGCCATAAACTGTTCAGACTACTTCCATCAGGAAGGAGGTTCTGCAGCATCCGGTCCCGTACCAGCAGACTGAGAGACAGCTTTTTCCATCAGGCCATCAGACTGCTGAACACGTCATAGACACCTCAGCTTCACTACTGGAACTTCAACATTATGCACTCCACACTGTATATAAATGCCACTTGTTTTGCACATATTCAACTCTGTATATTTTATATATTTTATTATTATTATTATTATTATTATTATTATTTTTTTTTTTTTACTATTTAATTTGTAAAAATGTGTATACACACACACACACACACACACACACAGGAAAATATTTAGTATACACATCCAGAAATGCATACACTATTATATATTGTACATATATTTATTAGTTTCAGGTTGGCCATTCTTGTATTTTGCTCGTTTGTGTTGTTGTGTTTGCACATCTCTGTTGCTTGTGGGGCTCGCACACAAGAATTTCACTCGCATGTGCTGTGCCAGTGTGCCTGCACATGTGATGTGACAATAAAAGTGATTTGATTTGATTTGATTTAAAGTTTTGTTGAGGAGAAGTGATGTCTCACAATTTTCTCAAAAAATGGCCATGCAAATATTTCTCTGAAAAGACATGCTTTGAGTTCTAGAGCTCAAGATGACATGAAAGACAACATAAATACAATGTGACATATTAAAGTCTTACTGGGCAAACTGGTAGTTTCAGTAATCTGCAGTATATATGTATTTGATGTTCTTGAAACCTCCCTGTAGGGTGACTATACCCCAAAGAATACCCTCATTTATCTTTTTCAGAAGAAAGAATACCCCCATTTCAACCCAGTTAAATATAATAGACTAGACTAGAGTGTAGAATAAAATAAAACACCCCTTTATTGTCATTGTACATGTGCAACAAAATTATATCTAGCAATTCAAAGTGGTCTGTCAATTCCAAAGGCCACACAGTTTCCATTTTCATCAGCAATCAGTGTCCTCCTTTGTCTTTTGTGGAAACATCTGGAACTGCCACACATGCACAAGTCATGCCCACTTGCTTACACTTTATTTTCCACTGGATGTCAGCTCAGCACAGCAGAGCCAAGAGTTGTGGCTCTTTGTTAGTACCCGCAGAGACTTAATCCAACCAATTAAACAATTTCTGCATTTAGAGTCAACATGCCTCTGAGAAATGTTTATATAAATAAATCTCCAATTTGCCACACAAACGCTTGTCACTGTGGCGCCGCTACTAGAAAATTAGCATGCACAGCCGTTCTTCACAGCATTTGCTTCATTATGTGCCCTGACACTCTCATACTGCAGGCCTGTCAATGTGTCTGGATGGCACTGTGACTGTCTCTCTCCTGTGCTTTCTGCACATGCACTCACACACGTATACAAAAACAGATGCAGTCACAGGCAACCAATTGGACAGAGAAGCCAGTAACCTCATCAACCCCAGACATGTAGCCGGGGCTGGCACACATGCAAACACCATCTTCTCCCCCAGGGAGGGCCATGCACACTCACACACACACACACAATGACTGCATTAGTGACCTCACCTCGGAGATGCCAACTGACACATTGGGAACAAGGGGGAGCGTCTGGTTGATTTGCTTTAAAATGTTTACATAGGTTTGGATCTCTGCGAGGTTCTATGGAGAGAAAGACAATATAAAAGGAAAGTTTTAGTAAGAAAACTCTGCAAAAGTAGAATGAAAATAAAAATAATAAATCTGTAACTCTTCCACTTTGTAGACTAAAATCTTCAGCTAACAAACCTTTCTCTTTTCTTTATCACAATCTATTGAAAATCAGCTGAAAATGAAATATTTGATAAAAGGCTTTCATTTAGCTGAAATGTATTTATAAATGGCACAACATTTACTTCGAGCATGGCCGAGACTTTCTGTCCAAATCCTTTTGTAATAGGCTGAGCTCAGAGTCTTTCCACAAGGATACTTCAAAGCTCGAGACCACAAGCCCAATATTCATGTGAGAGGACTCTATTATTTCTGACATAATACACTGACAGTAGTGCCCATTGATCTGCTCATGATCTCAGTATTGCAGAGTCATGTATTAATTCATTACCAAACACGCCGCTGGGTGAAAGTAAAAAGGAGAGAAAATGCTTAGGCATGAAATTCTGTGCAAAGTATGCTGTTTTGTTTTGTTTCAGTGTTTTTGCACCCATTGTTTTGGACCTTCTAGCTATTGCTACATCACAAAAGAGGGTCTATTTTTATTTTTTCTATGTGCTTTGCAGTCATATGATGAGCATTTTCTGAGCAATACTTTCCGCGCTCACATCACCGACAGTAAATTCACAAATCCCCAGGAACATCATAATATATCCACTGGCAATAATTTCAAGGATTTGAGTCACAACAAAGAGTTGCAGCCTGAGGTGGGCTGCCTGGTCAAAAGGAACAGGACTGAGTGGGGAATAGGCAATAAATCGAGACCAAAAAAACTCTCTTGAGTTTATTTATGTTGTCAAAAAACAATTTCAAGATGCCAGAGCGTAATTAAACACTGAAAGGGGGTTATTATATGAGCGCTCTTTGTTTGTAGTTGATAAAAAAAATTGTGTTTTATAGAGTTTTAACCATTTTAATCAATGTTTTAAAGACACATGGCATAAACAAGCAGAGCATTTTTAGAGAAACCTCTAATCCACGTCATTACAGCATTTGCTTATTTTCCCTTTAAATTTGCATAATTTGTTACTGCAAATTAGTTTTGAAGGAAACTTAATGCACAAAGCACAACAATGACTTTGCCTTTTTTCTACGTTTTCTTTTTTTCAGCAGTATAATATCTGCTGATAGCAACTAAAGTATTGGCATTGCTAATTATGAACCCTAAACACGAGTTAGGCAATGATAATCTCGTGTAAATATGCAGAAAAAAGTCCATGTTATTCTAGTAATGTTTAATAAAGTAGTGCTTTTGCAGACTACATTTAGCCTCAGGAGAATCTGGTGCGCTGTAAATCTTTCAAGTAGCAATCATAGTATTCAATCAAGAAAAGATATTGCCATGTATATAAAAAAGGAGATAAATATGAAATAGAATATAGTAATCTCGGTGACTTAGGCAAACATGCTTCGTTGCTATGTCGCTATGATGGCTGTTAATACTATTCACTGCCAGGATAGAAGTCAGATCTCAGTGAGCTCTTACTGCCTTCTTGCTGAGAATACTTCATGTATGATTAAATAAGATCTTAAGAGGATTAGTAGTTAGCAAAGCTCAATAAGTAATTTCCTTTTTTTGGTTTAGGTTAACTTTGATCATTTCCCATTAGAGTACTGACCTTCTTGTGTCTGTCTCTGGTGGAACTGATGTCATCCTGCAGAAACTGAGACTGGATCTGGTACTCCAGGTTTCTCAGCAGAGCGCTGTCAGCCTCCTGCAGGTAAAGAGACCCAAGAGAGGAAAAAATAATTGAGTGCCACAATGTTATTTTTTTTTCTTTAACAAAAACATCAGTGGCAGACTGCATTCAAATAACAATGAAGAAAATTCTCTACTGTCCCACAAAGTGTCATAGTGGTAGCGCTCTGGTATTTTCAATCTAAATGAATTATATCTGATCCTTTATACTGATATTTTTTTTTTCAGATGAAATATCTTTTCATTGTGGTTCTGCTTTTCGTCAATTTTTAAAATACAGAAGAATATGGGGCGCCGTTTGTAAAGTGAAACATGCTGAAATTAACGGCAACATTTTTCCACATTTAGCTCAAAACAAGTCATTTTTTTACAACATTTAGTAAAATATTTGTAACTTTTCATATTTAAAACAGAATTTTAAATGTTAAATCTAAATGTTAAATATTCAATCTAAATGTTAAATGTTAAATCTAAATATTATATTTAAATCTAAATCTAAATGTTAAATCTAAATGTTAAATCTAAATATTATATTTAAATCTAAATGTTAAATGTTAAATCTAAATATTATATTTAAATCTAAATGTTAAATGTTAAATCTAAATATTATATTTAAATCTAAATCTAAATGTTAAATCTAAATGCTAAATGTTAAATGTTAAATCTAAATGTTTAGGCTAACATGCAAATTTATTGCACGGATCAGCGGAAATACCAAAATAAAAGCTTTCCGAAAACCTCCGGTGCAAAAGTGTGCCAGTAGTGGTCAGACACGTTCGTTCTCACTCCCAAAGCGTAATAATTTTCGCTAGGTGACAAATTGTCAACATTTTATGCTTTCGGGTACCCAACATGTTCCTAAATTATGGCATCGGAAAAAGGAGAGCACATGAGAACCGTTTGGACTCAATCTACACATGTTCGTTCATTTTCTAAAGATCGATTTGGAAAACACTATTTTACGTCATTTAACTGCTAGTAAAGGTTAGGAATAAGGTTATAGTTAGGGATAAGGTTAGGTTTAGGGCTGGAACACATGGGTGAAACGTCTATTATGGCGGGACCGTCATTCCACTGGAATTCAGCCATAACCCGACCATGAGAAAGCACGTCCGGCGATTTAGCTGAAAACATCGGAAGATCCGTTTTGTCGGCCATCCAAAGGTTCAGCAGTAGTGCACTCTTAGTAGCTGCAGTCTTCACTTCACAATCGCTGCAGCACATGTCCAGCAAAATCGCTGGACATGCTCGTAGGCAAGAAGTGAAGCAGCACATGGCGGGGAGAAGTGAGGAGGAGAACAGACACAATTTTGCACCAGAGGTTTTCGGGAAGCTTTTATTTTGGTATTTCCGTTGATCCGTACAATAAATTTGCATATTAGCCTAAATATTTAGGTTTAACATTTAACATTTAGCATTTAGATTTAACATTTAGATTTAGATTTAACATTTAACATTTAGATTTAACATTTAACATTTAGATTTAACATTTAACATTTAGATTTAACTTTTAACATTTAGATTTAACATTTAACATTTAGATTTAACATTTAACATTTAGATTTAAATATAATATTTAGATTTAATATTTAACATTTGATGAAAAGTTACAAATATTTTACTAAATGTTGTAAAAAATTACTCGAAAAAATATGTTTTTGTAAGGTTTTGAGCTAAATGTGGAAAAATGTTGCCGTTAATTTCAGCATGTTTCACTTTACAAACGGCGCCCCATAGAAGAATGCATTGGAAAAAAGGCAAACTTTCATTTTTCCAAAATATCATCAGCGAAGGTTTTTATATTTTTACTTACACATGCTCCACACTTAAATGTTAGAGAGTAACAGTGCACATTTACTGAAACGCAGTCATAAATGTCCTTTTGTAGGGGTGCTTAAACAAACATAGCTTTAACTATAGATATTACCTTGTTTAACTGTTCCAGTGTGCCTCGAAGCTGCTCCTGATAATCACATTCATTTCTGTATCTGAATGACAAAAGAACTCATTTATGTGTTCATATAAAGCCAGAGTGCAGTGATTACACTATATACCACCACATTATTTATATATAATGCCCTGCTGACATGGTAAGCTCACAGTGAGAAGGGATAGCTGAACAAACTCTGTTGTATTTGTAATGTGTCATAGTAAAAAAATCCCGATTATACATGCTGAAATCCACCTGCCTTTATCTGCTAATTCAACCAAAGCTGGTTAATGTTATTCTTAACTGATCAATAATGCAGCAAGACTGCCTGCAGATAAATGATTACAAGGCCTTTCTAGACAGTTCCAATTAATCAACTGATTCACCTTATTTACAAAAGAAATATCTCGCTCTCTCCCTCCCCCTTGTTTTCCTAATAGTATACTGGAGCCATGGATATACTTCGGGCTTTACTTCACAAACATTTGAGACTTTTCCTTATGACCCTGGAGTGGATAAGCATTAGAAAATGGGTGGATGGATATTTGCTTGTGTTGCTTTTTTGTTATGGGTAAAAGAAAAAAAGTATATAAAAGTATATAATCTGATTCCTTTATACAGTTCGCAGCATTATCACAATTTAATGTCTAACATTGTGTTTTATAATTACTAGTGACACAGTATAGCACATATGATTTAAACCATTTATAACAAATTTTCCTGACTGCCGTATTCCAATTCTTGCTTATAGAATAGGATCATTTGAAGGCTTTTTTAAAAAATGCCACGCTTCTTGCAACAATTGTCATCATCATCTTAGTATTGGGTTCATTAGCATTTTAATGACATTTCTATAGTAACGACATTTTTCTCATTACTCCATATCTGAGGAAGAAGTTTGACTCCTTACGCACATAAAACACCAGCCACTACCCACTCTCTTACTTGTTGGTATATTCATCCAGCATGCGGCAAGCATCCTTCAGCTCCCGCTGCAGCTTGGCATGGTCGGAGAACAGCTCTCGAATGCGTTGCCTGTTGACTTCAATCTGCTCTGTGAAGGCTTCCTCCAAGCCGCTGGCCTCTTCCATTCGCTGCAGTGTCTCCAGCTGCTTGCGGAACACGGCATTGCGCTGCTCTAAGACTCTTGCCCTGTTGATGTACCGGGCAAAACGGCTGTTGAGCTCCTGGAGGCTCTCCCAGCCCTGGATGGCTGAGATACCTGCAGATTCTTCAGCATCATCCTCAAAGATATCCGAGCGCTCATACTTTTCCTTGTGCACCTCATGCCGGTAGCTTGTCTTAAACATGATGGCACGCTTCTCTCCCGTGGGCTGGTGGTATTCCCGGAGTGCTTGGTCCACCTTAGCACCTTTAATGTGTGAAAACTTGGTTGCTCACCCTTGGCTGTCTCATGCTAGACTGAGCGCTGCACAGTAGTGGCTGATGGCGAAATAGCCCCCCAAACCACCCTCTGGCTGTTGCCATGCATGCTTTGATCCTGGGGGCTTCCAGAGATTATTGTTGCCTTTGTGGCAGAAAGTAGAAAAGCAATACTGTTGATGACAAAGCAAAACCACAAAGAAAACACAAATGGCCAGCCCACGAAAGCACTGGGATGTCACATACCATTGTTTTGGTTCTTAGTCAGCTGCTTTCTAGATCCCTGGCAGCGTGGATATTGGCACACCACAGGACACAGGGGAAATTTCATGTAGTGCAGTTTGTGGGAGGTGTGGAGAACAATTCCTGCCGAAAGTGGCTACTTGTTGATACTCATTCTGCTTATGTTTATATTTACAAGTTGGTATTGATTCTGTTTTTGTTTATAACCTCAAAGGTATTGCACAACAAATGTATTAACATTCACGCAATTACAGCAGCCATGTGAGTAGATACAGAGATATCCAGTATAGTCAATTGTTCAAAGTCAAAGTCAAATTTATTTATATAGCACATTTAAAACAACAAATGTTGACCAAGGTGCTGTACAATTAAGATAATCAAAAGAAATAAAAACATACACAGACATGATAAAAGTTAAGAAAAAGAATCATAAAATTAAAAGATTTGAGTAAGAAGTAAGATAAATAAAAGTAATACAAACTTATTCTGATTTAAAAGTCATGGAGTAAAAGTGGGTTTTCAGACAGGTTTTAAAAGTGTCCAATGTTGGTGAGGTCCTGATGTGAAGGGGAAGTTTGTTCCGCAATTTAGGAGCAGCAAAGGCCCGATCTCCTCTGTGCTTAAATCTGGACCTCGGGACAGGCAGGAGCAATTGATCCGCAGACCTCAGTGATCTTGCAGGAGTAATTGGCCTTTATTTGTATAACACTTTACTTAGTCCCTAAGGACCCCAAAGTGCTTTACACTACATTCAGTCATTCACCCATTCACGCACACATTCACACATTGGTGATGGCAAGCTACATTGGAGTGTACCAATTTAAAAGATCAGAAAGGTATGAGGGTGCTAACCCGTGCAACGCCTTAAAAATAAATAATAAAATCTTAAAATTAATTCTAAAACTAACTGGCAGCCAGTGTAATGATGCCAGTATGGGGGATATGTGGCCTCGCTTGCATGTGCCAGTTAGTAATCATGATGCAGATGGCTAATTGATGACAGACTAACTTCAGAGTGAAGACTATTACAGTAGTCGAGGCGAGATGAAATGAAGCCATGGATAGCTCTTTCAAAGTCTCTAAAATAGAGAAATGGCTTCACTTTAGCAAGTAGCCAAAGGTTAAGGAAACTGGTCTTGATTACAGCATTAATCTGTTTGTCAAACGTTAGATTAGAGTCAAAAATCACTCCTAGGTTCCTCGCAAAAGGTTGTTAATAATGGGTTTTTATTAATTTCCAATAGAAGCAATAAATACAAGAACCATGACATAACTGAAATAAGTCCTGACCTAACCACATACAACTTTTCTTTTAATGTTGTACTTGCACATTGTGTTATTTGTTTTAACTTCAAATCAAATTGCAGAGCTCAGTCAAGTGAAAAGCAAAGTAGAATCTCTGTGTTTTGCTGAAAAGATGGCTCTGAAGCAGAAACATGACAATTTGCTATTAATGAAATGAAAGCCCCTGTCCGCTTTAAAATTAGATTCTTTCTCATGCACTTATTGTGATATTTAGCAGAGCTTTTTATGTCCAACTTGTAAGTTGTAAGTTGTACTTCGCCAGTGAACCACAATTGTAAAATTACAGCAGTGCAAACTGTGCATTTCATTGTCACTGAAACATGCATGTGTTAATTTGGTAATGTGGAAAATGTTGGTTGTTTTTATATTTGATTCTAATCTGCTGCTAAGTTTGTTTTAATTAAAGTGCCGCAATTGCAAACACACCCCAAGAATTCTTATTCGTTCAGTATAATTTCACTATGATCTGCTGACAAACTAAAGTGATTTCCATGTCTCTGTTAGGCTATGAGACGGTAACATTTAATGTTTAAATGCGTGCAGTTTAAACTTTCAGAGCTCTAATGTGCATCCATTGTGGCAGAAATAAACAGCAGCACTGAGAATGCACTCAGCAATAAAATAACTCAAATTAAAATGTTTATTTTGCCTCTCTGTGCGCTAAATCCCCAAATTAATAATTTTTCGACAGTATTATTTCCTGTCTTATTTGCAACAGTGTTGCAAATGGTCTTTATAGACTTTTATCGCCATTTTACCATTGTGATGTGATAATGTCTCTAGTGGAGTAGGCGGCGCTCAAAAGCATCACATTGTGCACAAGATGAGTCATATGAGGCATGAATCCCCCCCTTCATCTGAATACACACACAGAGATACACACAGAAAGCCTGGCTTAACAGAGAACGCTGAAAACTATGATACCTGATATATAGAGTCTCTCCAGGAAAATTCTTCCAAGGTTTTAGTAATACAAATTAAAGTCTCTTTATTACTCTTTCCTGTATCTTCACTCTTCTATTCACACATATTGTCACACAGTATGTGTGACAATATATGTCACACAGAGAATTTAGATTTGGGTACATGGAAATTGCTTGTGGAGTCCCCTAAGGGTCAGTAGTGGGCCCCCAGTAGTGTGCCCCAGTCTATTTTATATATATGTATATATATATATATATATATATATATATATATATATATATATATATATATATATATATATATATATATATATATATATATATATATTTTTTGTATACTTGTATACATATGATCCAAATAAATGATCAACCAATCAATCACTCAATCTCTTATAATAATTAATATTAATTACATAAATTATTATTATAAATTCTTTTTCACCAAAATGTTGAGGAAACGTTTAATTTCCCATACACGACATCCAGTAATAGTCCCAGGGGTAAAGGCTGCTCAAGCATATTTGAGTTTTTAAAGCATTATCAAAACCTCGTAAAGACTGTGCAAAATATTTGTTCTGGAGATGTAGATTACGAGGTAATTCAGTTTTGTCCCCAAATAATCTGGAAAATTAATAATTTAATTGAATTCGTTTTTGTGTCATATCTGCTCTTTTTAGAAATGAATGGCAGAGCTAAGAGCTTACTGAGCGGATAAATCAATATATTAACGTATGAATTCACAAGACTGATGATTTTGTGATGCAGTTCTCCCATTCCATATTTGCAGCAACAATGGTTGCCTTTTGTTATATTTTTTATATTCTTTATGTGTCTCTAACACCTGTGTCTCATATTGTCTCTGGCAGTAGCAGGTGGCACTCAATTGATCCATTTTGACCAAAAAACAAGTCAAATGAAGCAGAAAATTCATCATTTTTGCCTCAAGCAGAAAGTCTAGGCAGAAAGACAGTTGATAATCACTGTTGTGATACCTATTATCACCAGTGGTTATTTTTTGGCTTCACCTTTGTTGTTGTTTCATTTCACCTTTACTTCATAGTACACCATTCTAGCATGCTGGCATCAGTATGTAAATTTCAGCCATGTGCTTAGGATCACCATCCTGCTGAAAGGTACAACTCTAGCTATAAAGACAGCGTTATTTTATTCTCAAACACAATGCAGAAAATTGTCCAGTCTCTTGTAATAACCTTAACAAACATATGCTTACAACAAGCATATGCCAAGCACTCTGGAAGCTTCCATGTAGCTGAGAGGTTTAGGCTGAGAGTAACCTCAACCAAAGACTAAAGTCTGAAAACTTCAGCCACCATATTTCACACTTGCTGTGAGTTCTCCTGGGAAGCAGTCTTTAGTCAACCATGTCTACTGCTATTATAAGCAAGCAATAAAAGGATTCAGATGTCCAGAATAAATGTTTCTTGAAGGCATAGTGTTTGCTTTTATGTTCACTCGAACACATTAGTTTTCCTCTGGCTTTCTTTCGGAAAGCAGAAGCTTTGCCGGGCACATTTCTCTTGGAAGTTAAATTTGTGCAATTTGTGCTGCAAGAAATACTTGCAGTGTTCTTAGAGATTTATTGTTTGCATCAAATGATTGACAATAGGGTGACTTATTTCAATATTTTCCACTCCCTTTGACTCCAGGGGTTTTATTTCACTGATTACAATTTGACATGATAAACATGACTACAGTATGTCGGTTTTATGTATGATCTGTTTTAGTATTCCATCTTTATCTGTAGGCAGCGTTTCAAAGAAATGTTTTTTTTTTAAAGCAATTTCCTTTTTATTTATTTTTTTTACATTACATCACTACATAAGATAAGATAAGATAAGATAGATAACATAGATAAGATAACCTTTATTAGTCCCACACGTGGGAAATTTGTTTTGTCACAGCAGGAAGTGGACAGTGCAAAAGTTATATAGCAAAAATTAGAATATAATAAGAATAAATACAGTACACAACTGTACAGAATAGAATAAAATAAAATACTATATACAGTAGAATAAAATAGAATAAAATATACAATAGGATAAAAATAGAATACAAATTCTATATACAACTGAGTAAAAATACAACTTTGTCAGAAAAGAATATTGCACTTAGTTTTATTGCACATGTGTGGGTTTGTGTGTGTTTGATCAGTTGAAGTTTTTGTTGTAGAGTCTGACAGCAGTAGGGAGGAAAGACCTGCGAAATCTCTCCGTCCCACACCGTGGGTGCCGCAGCCTGCCACTAAAGAAGCTGCTCAGTGCTGTCAGAGTCTGCTGCATGGGGTGGGAGATGTTGTCCAACAGGGATGACAACTTAGCCACCATTCTCATGTCACTCATCACCTCCACTGGGTCCAGAGGGCATCCTAGAACAGAGCTGGCCCTGCGGATCAGCCTGTTCAGTCTCTTCCTGTTCCCAGCAGAGATGCTGCCACCCCAGCAGACCACACCATAAAAGATGGCTGAGGCCACAACAGAGTCATAGAAGGTCTTCAGGAGTGGGCCCTCCACTCCAAAAGATCTGAGTCTCCGCAGCAGGTACAGCCTGCTCTGCCCTTTCCTGTAGAGGGCGTCTGAATTATGAGACCAGTCCAGTTTGTTGTTCAGATGAACACCAAGGTACCTGTAGCTGTCCACAGCCTCAGTGTCCATACCTTGGATGTTCAGTGGTTGCAGTGGAGGATGTTTGTGCCTGCAAAAGTCTACCACCAGCTCCTTGGTTTTACTGGTGTTAATCTGGAGGTAGTTCAGCTGGCACCAGTCCACAAAGTCTTGTGTCAGTTCTCTGTACTCCTTGTCGTCCCCATCAGTGAATAGGCCGACTATTGCAGAGTCATCAGAGAACTTCTGCAGGAAGCACTGGGTGGAGTTGTGGGAGAAGTCTGCAGTGTAGATGGTGAAAAGGAATGGAGCCAGAACCGTTCACTGTGGGGCCCCCGTACTGCAGACGACCCTGTCCGACACACAGCCCTGAGTTCTCACATACTGTGGTCGGTCGGTGAGGTAGTCCAAAATCCAGGTAGTGAGGTGATGGTCCACTCCAGAGTTCTCCAGCTTGTCCTTCAGGACTGTGGGAAGAATAGTGTTGAAGGCACTGGTGAAATCAAAGAACACGATTCTCATAGTGCTCCCAGTGGTCTCCAGGTGAGCGAGGGAATGACGCACGAGGTGAATGACGGCATCATCCGCACCAATGCCAGGCTGGTAGGCAAACAGAAGTGGGTCCAATGATGAGCTCACCAGGTGCCGAAGCTGAGCCAGGACCAGCTGCTCCAGGGTCTTCATCAGGGTCTTCATACATAATGTAGAAAAGACCATTGCATATGTCAACATATAAATATATATATATATATATTTTTTTTTTTTTTCTCTTTCAAACAAAAGTCACTGAGATTAGATTGTGAAATTGTCTTTTCCACATACTGAACTGTAGCACTACAACAAATGTTCACTGACATTAACCCTTTAGAGCCGCTCGGAGCGGCATGCTCTGTTTTGCGTAACTATTTTTAAATCCCGGTAGCTCTGCAACCACGTAAGCTAGCGCAGTAATTTTTTTTGCATATGAAACCGGAGGAGTTGTACTTACAGCTTATGCCATCAGCTTGTCCTAGGTCACATTCCTTCCACATAGCTTTGCAAAAACTGCATAAAAAGCACTTGCAGCAACAAAAACATAATATTCCAGAAACACGCTTTGCCGATCCGATCAGCTGTTCATAACACTTCCTACATTGGAATAGACATCAGCGTGGCCTTTTGCATGTCCGCCATTACCTGCCTGAAACCGGAAGTGACGTCATTTTCGCGGAAATGTAGTTTTTTTTTACCATCAGGGCCTCAGGGCCTATACTGGTGTTTTTAAAAGTTATGTTTGACTTTATGACTTTCTGTGTCTTTTCTGGGATGCTTAAAACTCAAATTGCACTGCTGGAAATAGTTTATTTTGATGCATATGCTGCTTTTTTGTAAATTTGCACTATAATATTTATTTTCGTTTTTCCTGCAGTATATAAAAATTGGTGTATTTCAAAAATAAAACTATGAAGACACTCAAAATAAATTTCCTGTGGTAGGAAACTATTTTGTGCAACTTTTTTGTATTTACAGTTTTGAGGGATAAGCCTCTTAAAATTCTCTAACTAGAAATATATGTTAAAAAAGCAAAAACGATTTTCAATTTTTTTGTAGTTTATTGCACTTTTTTGCAATTTATGTAATTACTATGCACTTAATGAATACATATTATTAAAATCTGGGCTATAATTGTTGTATTGATGTATAGCAACTTGAAATGCTCCCAAAAATGGCACTACACCATGTAAAAATATAATATAAGCTCTGGCGGACTTGGTTCTATGGTAGGTCTTAAAGGGTTAAAGGGCACCCTAACATGTTGCCTGTTAAACAAAGCTCATTTAGACCTCATTTAGAAAGTTTGTTTCTTTCCTACAATCAGCATTGTAAGAGGGACTCCTACTAGCAGATCAATACAATCTGTTTCCTGCATAAGCAAAGAAAGACAACTGGACATCTAATAACTTGTTTACACACAACTTCACACATAGAGATAATGAATGACTGAGAAGGAAACAGAAAACTACCTATGCCAGGCCAACGAAGGGACTTGTAAATGTGTTCCGTTGTCCTTGACAGAACCAACATTTTTAACAAACAGCTTCTGTTCCAATTCAAAACCCCTGAAATATATTTATATGGATTCTGATTAATTTGCTGTTTATTCCCTGAAAACACTGTAACCAATAAAGATTATTTCCAATCCGTCCACCTACATGCAGAAACCACAGATTAAAGGTCTTGTGCATATTATTCATGGCTGAGGAGAGAAAAGCAGGTTCTCCTTGTTCTCTTTTCTATCTATTTTCTCTGGTTACGAGAAGCAATAAATCTGGGGCCTGGGTGAGATTATAGAGCTGCCCTTAGCTGGAAATGAAAGCTTGGTGTTTATCCTGCTGGTCAAGCCTCCTGGGTTACACAGCAAGGCAGAGCAAGTGGCTAATATTTAGAGGGTAATAAAAACTAATAGGAACATGCAAAGACAGTTCTTTCATCTCAGGTGAACAGGAGTGTAGATGTAGTGTTGTTCAAAAAAAGAAAAGTCTATAACAGGAGTAGGTGTCTGCTGTTTCACTTGTGTCTTTGTTATCCATTCTTAGGTTTAAAATGCACTTGTAGTTGCCAACTGGCTACGCTCAGTGGGAGAGGATACCAAAAGGCATTTTGAGGCTACGGAAATATGATTGTCAGAGGTATTGTAAGCAACAGCAGCCTTGAGCCTTAAAAGTCAACAGTGCTGCTGTCTGCGTGTATTCATCTGAGTTCAGGATGGCTGATCACAGACAAACAGTGCTCAAAGTATTGTTTGTCTGTTTGTGTGTTTGTGTTTGTGTCTGGTTTCCCAAACTGTACCAAGTTGTTATTGTCAATAGTAAACATGTGATTGAATGCAAAACATGAATTGTGTTTGTAGGTGTGTGTGCGTGCGTGTGTGTGTGTGTACAACTGCACAGAAGAAGGCAGAGTTTCATCAGTCAAATAGCGGAATAGTGTGTTCAGTGAACGTTTTCAGGTATTGACATTCTACAAAGCAGATCATACATAGAATTAATCAGAAACGTCATACAGTCTAATCAGACTGTTTATATAAGGTTCGAATCATATTTATAGCTTCTCTCGACCCCTCAAAAAATTTGACAACACTACAAGTGAAACACGGTCTTTAACACAAGCAGCAAAGCAATAACACAAAACCAAAACGTGCTGCTATTACAGATACCCTGACTCATTTGCATACTTGTTAATGAATAGACCAATCAGAATATTTCAAAAGTGCTTTCAGTGAATTTTTCTAGGTTCTGCTATATCACAAAGACAATACCATGCATCAGAATAATGGTGGGATTTGTGAACATTTAATGAGCAATGCTAACTGCCAGAACACTAGAGTTGTCTAATTCTTGGAGTTAAGAGATAAGCAACATTAATTTTTCTTCCATTCTGTATGGAAGTTTTTTGGTCCTGCACTGAATACCTACAGAGCCTTCACCATAATGGGAAGCATCATAGAGTTTATTTGTGCTTGTGTATGATTTGTGCATTGTGCTGCCATCACAAGTAAATCTGAACTAATCATTATAGACTATGAGCTATTTAATCTTGAACAATTTACTTTTACTGAAATGCAGAAAAGAAAAATTTATACTGGACCAGCTGTGTGGATGAAAGAACTATGGAAATGAGAACACAGCATAGCTCTACACTGGAAGAATACTAGGTATTGCATAAGCATTCTGAGAAAGTCAGACAATGGCAGCTTATTACATTTTATGGAGCAACTTAGTATTAACCAATATATTGTGATATACTACTATAAGGTTAGAAGTGAAGCAGCTATTTTAAATCAAGCTTTAAATTTACACTGTTGCAAGTAAGACCCAGCGAGTGGTGCACAGCATAAATTTGCAATATGTTGTTGAAAAACTGACAAAAAAAAAGGCTGTAGGCTAGTCTTTAGCTAAACTTTAGGTTAGCTGAATTTAAATCCTTTCTGCAAAGCAAAGCATTATTATTTTATTTTCTGGAATCCCTTCTTATCTCTGTTCTTCCTCTATATTACAATACATGCAAATTAAAATGCAGCTTGCAACAATGTCATAAATTGGTGATGTGATTTGAAGATAAGTAGACATGATGTCACCACACCCGAGACTTGGGAAAGAACATGTTCATAACCAAATAAATAAATATATAAATTTGCTGTGGGTTAGAAGTGTCAAAGGTGGTGGGCTTTGCTTTCAAAAGGTCAGCATAGGGTCAAAGCCAAACTCTGAGCAGAAAACCACATAGCTACTCTCTTTATCTAATATAATGGCTCTGTTCTGTGTGGTGTCACTGACTTGCGTGCCTAAAACCCTGCCAGCCAGAAAAGAAAAAGAAAAGGAAGAAGAATAAACTGTTGCATAAAACCAATCTTGCACCAAATTAACTAATTAACTGGTATCCACCCTAGAGCAGCAGCACCAGAAAAGGAAAGTCATACTGGATGTGTATGTAGCAACTGTTTGCAGACAAGTTCACTACAATTATTTTTCCAACTTACTAAATATGCATGAGCTAACCCTTCCTCCCACGGGAGGAAAATCACGCATTTTGAGTGAGATTGAGTGAGATTCAGTCGGGAGTTAATCATCTGTATAAACCACAGTGTGGCGCGATGAACAACACAACACACAAAAGGTGAAGGGACTCTCTGTTCTGTATGGTGTGATGCCTAAAGCCTCACCGTATCTATTTTCTTTTTTAACCATTTAGTCTTATATTAAATGTTAGCTTAGCTAAACATCCTATCTATGCCAAGCTGCGCATTTTTGGACGTCTATTAAACTGGTAAACTTTCAGGTATAATTCACACATACATACACTGACACCCACCCCCTTTTTTCACTCCACCCGAAAGACGAGTGTGGTTTCCTCACTGCGCCTCCTCGTCAGATTTATCACTTGGAGCTGAGGAGAACCAGACGCAACTTTTCCTTGTGAAGAAGTGCCGAAGGACAGAGAAGCAGTCGTCACATCAGCACGCACAGTTTAATCAGTGAGCAGCAAAGCTGAGACCTTGCGTCTCCACCGGCTGGATTGTCCGTTAACAACTACTTTCAGCTTGCGCTCACACCTCACTAAGAGCGGGTAATTAAACTTTGTTTATTTATTCTTTTATCCTAAACTTTAAAAACACGGAACATTTATCAATGTTTGCTGGTAAGTGCCTGAAATATTATTTCAATTTCACGCTGAATTTCATCTATATATTTCTGCTTTTTTCGGGGGGTCTCTTTTTTTTCCAATGACAGCAATAAGTAACGCTCCTATGAATTGATTTGCATGGTTCTTATTAGAAAAAAATTTTCATTCTACTTTTTTGTATCATTCTCCCTGCTTTCTCTCACATTATATTGTGCGCTGTTTTGGGTCAGTCGGGTTAATTGCATTGCACTAGCTTATCACTACAAATCCGTTTTTATCCTGTTAAAATGTGCCCTTTTTCCTGCGATGGGTTGCCATATTTAGTGTTTCTTACCTCATGTGCAGGGGCATTAAAGTGATAAATTTTGCAAGAAATAAAGGGCACTGTCATCAGGATTAGCCTTGTCTGTTATGTTGGTTTGCAGTAAAGTGACAAGGTCCTAATAAATTACATAAAATCACCGACTAGATGTCTTTACCCACACACATATTCATCAGGAAAAAATCAAAGACATGTCACACTTGCCAACACGATTAAGCTGAAACATTGCGATCATGTAATTTGTTGTGATCATATCTTGTTGCCATGAATGTGACCCTGCATGAGTAATGCTGAGTTGGGAAATGTCTTTTCCAGGTGAAGATGTCCTTTTGTTTCCAAAGAAGACGCAGCATGCTGAAATACTTTATCTTCACGCAAACATCTTAGCTCTGGAATGCATTATGTACCACAAAGTATGAACATTTAATACCTAATTTATTGGATCAAGTTGTTCTCAATTTAAAAACCAAACAAACCCAAAGAAAGAAGGATTTTCTGCTAAGATATGGGGGAGTCAAATATCAGCCTCGTGGTAGGACCTTCTAGAGAGATGCAGGAAAATGTCAGAGAAGGCAAGCTGGATCATTACATAGACAACTATGACATGGACTATGGCATCCCTCCAGATGAGATCCCCGATACCACACAGGGTCAAGCCTTCTTTGTTGCCACCATTGTTATCGGTGTGGTCCTTGTCTGCATCATGCTTGTTTGTGGATTGGGAAACTTCATATTCATTGCCACACTGACAAGATACAAAAAACTCAGAAATCTAACCAACCTGCTTATTGCTAATTTGGCCATCTCCGACTTCATTGTGGCAGTCGTTTGTTGCCCATTCTTGGTGGACTACTACGTGGTTAAGCAGCTTTCCTGGGATCATGGATTGGTGCTCTGTGCCTCTGTGAACTATCTCCGTACTGTGTCACTCTACGTGTCGACAAACGCATTGCTTGCCATTGCAGTTGACAGGTGAGTTTCTCAATCTTTTCATTTGTCTGTATGTCTGTGAGTGAGTCTGCATGGGTGTGCAATTAGATTCAGTTCTTTTTATTTGAAAAAAATATTTCATTTTTGTGTATAAAGTGTATAGAGATTATATAACTTGAAAAACTTTGAAAACTGTACACTGCTTTATTCAGCTGTAATGGGATATATGAAAACTCTGTGCAATTCTTTGTCTTTGTCTTTTGAACTTGAGGTCTTTACTTCACTTGAAAACAACATAGTATGTTTCTCTGAGTGATAGAGCCAAGAGGTTATGATGAGTGTTTGAATGCAGAGGTATCAACCCAAAAGAAAAATACAGATATGCTTAATAACAAAAAATGAGAGTCTTTATTGGGCTGTTTAAAGAAGTCTGCAAGCATAATCCAACAGGGAAAAAGCATAAATACAAAAACAAGGATCAGTAAGTTGCCTGAATCACACCAGTTGGTCCCTATTTGGAAGAGTAGCAGGTTTACTTTGAGCTCCTTGCAAATGACCAAGCTTCTCACCCTATATCTAAGGTAGAGTCAGCCACCCTTCACAGGAAGCATTTTTTTAGTTTTGCAACTGTGATCTTTTTCTTCCATTCACTAACCACAGCAAGTGACTATGGGTGATGGTGGAAATGTGGATGGACAGTTAATATACAGCTTTGCTTTCATGTTCTCTTCATTATCACAGACAGGTACAGCATCTACATTACTTCAGATGCTGCACCAATACATGTCTCATTCCCCTGCTCTCTCCTTTCTTCATTCTTGAACAAGGCCTCACGATACTTGAACTTCACTTTGGGCAGCAACTCATTCCCAACATGGAGTGGGCATGCAGCCTTTTTCTGCCAGAAAACCATGTCCTCAGATTTGGAGGTATTAGCTAGTTTAGTTTCACTTCTCAACCACCTCAATGTAAGCTGCAGGCCATCATTTGATGAAGCCAACAGAAAGACATAATTTGCAAAAGGCAGATATGAGATTCTAAGACTACCAAATCTGGCCATGTGAATCAGGTAGTCAAAGGCAGAGGCTTGGTCTCATCCCCAGTTGTTGAAACAGGTTCTTGGGATATGGAATGTTATTGCTGTGGTGGGGAAGTAACCTGAGCTAGTGATTGAGGTGTTACCACCGATATATTGCCATGCTTGCCTCAATGAGCAGCTTGGGTTCTGGAGCTAGTCTCCTGCAGAGAAGCTGAACTCTGGAGCTGTCCAGAGTGGGGAGGGCAATGAGCCAAGCCAGTATACTTATATCCCACCCTGCTCAGTGCAGTATTCCTCAGAGTTGCTTTCTTCTGCCTTTGGACAGGGGAACAGATCCCAGCTTTTGTTTGTGCTCACAAATCAAATGGCAGTTCAGAGACCTTGGCCATCTTGGAGCTCATAGGTGGGAGATCTTTATCTCATCTGTTGCAGAGGTGGGAAATCTTCACCTCTGGCAGAACTTGGGCAGCATTCTGATGTAGGCTAGGGACACTGTCTCAATGAATCATGTTCTGCTCCTCCACTGCAAGGAATTGTGGCTGTTGCTTCCTAGTGGCAATTCTCAAACCAAATTATGTGTCACGGTGAGTGAGAAGAGCCGTGTGGAAGAAATGAAGGAGGATCCAAGCGCAGGCAGTCGTGAAGGTGTGAAGGTGGTTTATTGAATAAATGGCAAAGGAAAAATGGCAAATGAAGACAAACTAAACTATACTGGAAAACAACTGAACTACAGCGCAGAAACCAGAACACGAACAAGAAGGAGGGCGAGCAGAGGCAGACAATGGTAGACAGCAGGGAACACATGGATGAAACATGGTGAATACACAGACGGACCAGCACCTACAATGACAGAGGACACGACTTAAATACACACAGAAAAACACAGGGGAATTACACACAGGTGGTGGACACAGCTGGGAATAATCAACAAGACAAGACAGAGGTAAAACTGGACACACTCACATGAGACGCAGACCTTCACAATAAAACAGGAAACGAGAACACTACACCAAGACGCAGACCTGACACTGAGAGACAGACAGACAGAGAATGACACATGGAACCTGAACTAAACTAAACGTGAGATACAACCGAGAACAAATCCTTAACATGAATAAACAGAAACATAGAATTCTAATAATAATCATCATTATAATGATAATACTCATAGCGCCCAAAACCACAACAATCATCCAAAAATAAACTAACAATCAAAACTCAAAATACTGGGTCGAAACTGACCCAGAACTGTGACATTATGGAAGGAACTGTCAAGTTGAAGTAATGATCCTATTAAGTTTGGTTCGCTTGTTTAGCCCTTAAGGCAAAAGGAACACACATCTGGCATTTGCTGAAGAACTGTGGGAGGTGTTTGGAGAGGTCATGGTTTGGTCAGGCCTTTGGTTGGCTTCAAAATGATTCTGTCAAACCATCAGACAAGTCAAAACCCAGTTTCCTTTAGGATCTGGACATTGCGGGGGTACCCTGGTTGCCTCTGCAACATCAGGTAGATGGTGGGTTTCCACTTCAGGGGAATCACGTGCTTCAGACTTCCTGAGAAACACTTTGACCTCCTACAGGAGAGCAAAGTCCAACTGCTGGATTTAAGAGGAACAATGTTGTTCCCTCCCTAGCCATTAAACAGTAGACCACCCATTTTTGAAGGAACACAGAAGTTTGCTTAGCCAGTCTATATGTGTTTTTTAGATCTGAAGAAGGCGTTCAGTGAGTATGTGTGTCATGTGGGTTGTGCTTTGACGGTATCAGGCACGTTGTTGCATGCTATTTGGTTCTTGACCAAACTGACAATTTGGTTAACATTATCAGATTGTCAGACCACCAAAATAAATGTCACAAAAAGCATATTGATAATTTTTCCCTGCGCACCAGGCATAGCGGAATTGACTCAGTATGTGCCCAGTATGCCTTTTTTGCTCTCTTCTGACCACTACTCATGCTAGGGTCATCTAGGTCGGAATTCTCTCCAGGACACAGGTCAGATTGACTACTTCTTCTTTTCAAATATTTATCCATTGCTATTGCTGCTTGTCTCACTCAAAGCATGGCTATTATTTAATTTCTTCTTCCTCTTCTTCTGTTTTACTGGCAGTTTGCAAACCATTTAATTAGAGCAGGTAGTTGTACTGCCCTCTAGTGGAAGAGAATGTAATTGTTCTGCCCGTTACTCAGGCCGGATGCAGCAGGTGTAACCAGATAATCTTCCACGGCACACCTATGTGCAGAGGTTGGGAAACACTGCTCTATATAGTATAGTCTTGTACCTTTGTGCAAAAGTTAACCATGGCTCAGATTTATTTTCAAGTGTTAGTACATTGTCAATAAGGAAAAAATATTTGTTCACTTTATCACTAGTGCTTTAAAGAGCACATTAGTAACATTGGTTAATTCATTTTTGACTGCTCATTATCTGAAGAAGCTCAGTATAAACAGATCCACTTAATATTCTGTTTAGCATGCAGCAGGTAGATATTCTGCTATGATGAATCTTTTTCATGTCCATCTCCATCTGTCCTACTGATATTATCTATTCAGTTTTCTGGCACATCATATGCATGCTATACTACAGCATACAAATGAAATGAGCAGGAAATACTTACATATCAAACATTCAACATTGGCTCAGCAGAAAGGTCATCCTACTAAAAAATGCATTTCAAAACATGAACATTTTTGACTAGTAGTCAAGTAGATCAGTCTCTCACTAGCAGTACTTTATCTTAAAGTAGATATCAATAGTATTTTCAGATAGCAATATATCTTCCTTGCATCATCAGCAGATGCCGTAAGTGACTAACTGGTGAACATAATAAAATATTTGGCAATGAAGGCACGAGATATGTTACATAGCAGCTGGAAAATTTTTAAGTAAAAAACAGGAGCCGTGCTTAAAGAAACTCAATATTCATCTTACTGGTATGATGATAAACTTGTTTCTAAATAATTGATAATTCTCATCCCTATAACATCTGAAAAATGATGTATATTAACTTCAGAGATATTTGTAACTCTCCACGGTCCCAAAAGGGCCATCTTTAAGTTAAATATAAGGTATTTGGTAAATGTTAGGTAAAGACCGTCTTCAAATGTAAAAAAGAATAACATGAAACATGGCAAGTGAGCATATCAGCAATATTATATTTGGTGAGTAAATAGGAAAGGACAAAAAAACCTCTCTGGAAGATGCAAAGTGTAGCCATTTCTGTCCCCTTCAGACTTATATGCTTGAGGGGCTTTTAAGAATACGCTATTAGGCCACAGGTGCAATCATTGTGAGTGCTCAATTAAACAGAAGCTGTTTAAAAGCCTTTTTTTATAGCAGATAATGAATTTGACGTGTGGGAAAGCACAGGTGTAAGAAATAAAAAATAATGACGAATGAATTTCATTTAGCTGCTTTTATTTCAGGGTTGCATTGTGGTGACTGTAGCTCATGACGTAGAGCAGGGCACCTACTAATCAGAAGGTTGTTGGTTTGATAACTGGCAGCTTAAGTCTGTTTGCCAAAGTATCACTGAGCAACATACTGAACCCCAAGTTGCTTTCCGATGTGTTCGTCAGAGTATGAATGTGTGTGGCTGTTAGATAGAAAGCATTTAGGTGTCCTGAATGGGTGAATGAGGCATGTTGTATGAAGTGGTCAAACAGGAAAGTGCCGTATAGGGACCGTTCCATTTGTGGTCCCTCAGTAGGTCAGAACACAACAGAACCATACTAAATGTCTCTTATTTTGTCGTATCAGAACAGCTGCAGTGAAAAGGTTTTTTTTTCTTTTCCATTTTCAGGTTAAAAAGGCCCTTGGAAATAACACAAACAGACACACACAAAATTTACCCATCCTTAAAACTATTGCAATATGATTACATACTTTAATTGGTGGTTGGCCTAAGGGAAGCTGGTGGCTCTGTTAAAGCCGTGGGGCCATATTGCCATCATGGTTTTTATCTACTTTTCCACTATGAGGGAAGGATCGCTGTTAATCAATACAAAGTTTCCCTGAAATCACCTTTAATGTATGATGCAACATTTCTGTGATGTAATAGTGGTCACCATACTGATAATGCTCTCGTTCACATCGGGGACAAGGGGTAGCATAATTTTTGGGTCTTCATCATCTGTTTGATGTAAAACCAGGGCTGTCATACATCAATATATAAGCATTTTTTATTTAAATGTGTAAATATTAAACTTTTAGCTGTGTCTAGAGGAATAATTATAATATAAATTATTTTTAAAAAGTAATTATTTGTAGCAATAAACATTTTACTGCCTCTGTCTTCCTTTACATATGGACATACATATTTCTTTTATCTGTGTTTCCATACTAAAATGACTTCTGCCAATATAATTTTATATTTTCATACAATTTTAGATATAATTCTTTGTAACTATGGCACTTCCATAACACTCAGATTGCTAAATATGCTGTTTAATATTGCATAACAGTTGTCTTGGTTTTCTTCCAGGTATATGGCCATAGTCCATCCTCTGAGGCCTCGTATGAAGTACCAAACTGCCTACTGTCTGATAACAGGAGTCTGGATTGTTCCCATTCTGATATCAATTCCCTCTGCCTATTTTGCCTCTGAGACCATGTACCCTCATGGAGGCGCCACCTCAAACACTCACAAAGTCTTTTGTGCCCAAATATGGCCTGTGGACCAGCAAGTGTACTACCAGTCATATTTCCTGTTTGTCTTTGCTGTGGAATTTGTTGGCCCTGTGATTGCCATGGCAATGTGTTATGCCCGAATTTCCCGCGAGCTGTGGTTCAAAAATGTCCCAGGTTTTCAGACAGAGCAAATACGGAAGAGGCTGCGCTGTCGCCGTAAGACAGTGATGGTCCTGATCGGAATCTTGACCGCATACATCCTGTGCTGGGCACCGTATTTTGGATTCACCATTCTGAGAGACTTCCACCCGACACTTATCTCCCGCCAGAAGAACTCACTGGTGGCTTTTTACATTATTGAGTGTATTGCCATGAGCAATAGCATGATAAATACCTTCTGTTTTGTTAGTGTCAAGAACAACACAGTTAAGTACCTGAAGAAGATTGTACTGTTGCGCTGGAAGTCAACTTATACCCCTAGTAAGACTGTCGAGGAGATGGATGTGAGAACTTCCTCCTTGCCAGTAACAGAGGAAATTGAATGCATTCACCTAAGGTGAAGAGAAAAATTGTCAAACTAAATATTACTGACATTTGGGTCTCTGTAGTAGACTGCTGAGATTTGGACATCAAATCTTGTGCTCAGATTATGGAAACTGTCCAAGCTTCACGAACCGCACGGAACCACTGAACTGACTACTGGGCCATTAGGCAGTTCCATATATATTCCAAATACCTACAGTATTTCTGCATTATGAGAATGTGATCGTTGTGCTGTTCATACTGTGGGTATTAACTGTGCATTGTAGATTATTGTCTCATCTGTATACACTATATTACACTGAAAACATGTGAATAATAGCTGCTGCTGCCCTAACTGGCCCATCCAAAATGCTTATCTTGGTATTACTTGTATAAGTTCTGAACAAAATCAAATAAGTGTTGACACCAATTTTAAAATACCAAATACCATTTTTACTGTGTGTATATATGTGTGTGTGTGTGTGTGTGTGTGTGTGTGTGTATAAGTGCACATTTTATAAATTCCATGAAATTACAAATTCCATGCCATTTAAGTATATCTAAGTATTGAACATTGAGCAAAGTTAATTTTAACAACTGAATAACCCAACAAAGACATATTTCCATGTCTGCTGAGTGTAAAGATACATTCTTTTCATCATTTCCGCTACAACAATCAATATATTGCATGCTTATTTGTAGAACAGTACATGTTATATTTCCTGATGGTAATAAACTATAAGAAACTGGAAACAAAGGCTATTTTTGTTTACCATGCTGCATTTTTTTCTATGTGTCCCTCAGTTGCCTGTGCTATTATTGAATGTATTCTTTATCACAGCGAAAGTTTTAAATATTAAAGATTGGAATACTTCACAGCTTGTTTTCATTTATAGACATAGAAGCAGTGAGGGGCTAAAAGACAATATCTTCCTTGGCAGCCTTCCAGCATCCAAGTAAATTTGTTTGATAGAGAATAAAGTTTAGTGAGATTTATTTTTGGTCATGTTGGTAACCACCACACTGACGCACAAGGGCTATAATGAATACTTAATGTGCTATTCCTCCAACTGTGAGAGTGAGACAAAGTACAAACCTTATACTCCCGTATATTTTCTGAGTTGGTATAAATAATGCATATGGGTACTTTTATCGGTCCTGTGGGTATGTAGAGATGTACAGTGAATGATACCAAGAAGAGCTGAAAAGTGTGAAATAGCCAGCACGGCTCCTTAAAAATTACATTTCCATGTAGCTAAATGTTATGTTATTATTTAAGTTTGTGACATTTAACAACAATAAGTGATTGATGTGTATTTGCTATTTTTGGCCTTTCTTTTCTACTGACATTTCTTGTAAAGGAAACAATCTGATATTAGATGGGGTGGAACTCGTCACCCTGGTAACCCTACTGTCTGTACATAAAAGATGGATGTAGCCTCTGTGATTTAACTCACTGCTTTGTGAAGTCATGTTTTGAAGGCTGGATTTGAGCATTTTTGCTGTTGGCATCTTGGATTTTTGTAGTAAATGTCACATTAGAATCTGATTGAGAAATCTGAGGATAATGTACACTCAAAGGGTAGTGACTTGTCAATCAAGATAACCATATCCTAAAGCATACCATGCTTTTTTTCTAAATAGACTTTATTTAAAAAGCTATCAGACTTTACAAAATTAAAGTATTATGTTAAATAAGAGTTGAAACAAGTGACTATAACCCAAAACACAGGAAAGTATCTGCTGATGTCATAAAAGAAAAACGTGGTATTGTGAAGTTATTTCTTTGAACTATGCTTTTTCACTCATTTTCCACCCAGTTCTTGAACCTGACCATTCTCAGGAATAAGTTCTTACTAGCAGCCTGTGTTAAAAACACATCATTTTCTCCCATTTCATTAGTAGAATATATGAAAAATAACAAAGATAACAAAGATAAAGAGTTTGACAGACATGAAATACTATTTTTAGAAGAAGGTCCCATTAAGTGACCACTCAGGATATCTCAGCATGGTGTGCAGTGTCCCTAAAAAATTGAGAAAAACAGACAATTGGAGGACAATAGAAGAGGTGGGCGATCTAAAAATGACTATCTACAGCAGAGGGAGAGCCACTAAAAGCCACGACCTTAAGAAAAAGAAAAAAACAACAAAGACCAGACTAAGATCTGAGAGATGCATCTGACTCTTCAATTGATACATATACTGCTCACCAGAAACAGACAGTGGATGTTCTGTCATGGTTTGGAACTGTTTTTCACCCAGTGGTTGGGGATCTTGTCAAAACTGATGGAATTACAAACACAGAAAGTGCCATCAGCTACTGATCCACCATGCAATACCTTTTTTAAAGCTTCTGAAAGGCAAAGGCTTAATTTTAGTATAACAATGATATGACACATGGAGCCAGTGCAGTAAAAGCATGCCTAGATAGACAAACACACAATATAGTCTCCCCCAGAGCTTTGACCTCAACATTATTGGAGTAGTGTGTGATCATCTTGACAGAGAACAGAACAAAAGTCAGCATCCAAAGAAGTCATTCAGTAAGCTCAGAGAATTATTTCTGAAGACTTCTTAAAGAAATGATAAGAAAGCTTGCCTGAGCCAATTTAGGTAATATTGAAGAATCAAGTGGCCATTTTCAATGCTGATTTTCAAGCTTGTTTGAATTGTACAGATTCTGTTTTTGTCTTTTTTTTAGATGTCTTTGCACATTTCAATAAATTTTCCTTTCCCCTATTTTCCTAGCAAAATATGAAGAAATTAGTAGTCACTCAAAACTGCTGCATAGTGCTGTATACACATTCAGCCAGAAAAATCTTTTTCATACTGGTCATTACAAAGAACAGAAGTCTAAGGCATATCAACATTAGTTTCACCTTTCAGGCCTATGGGTGTTTTACATACAACCTAAACAAATAGTCGTGCTGCCTGGACCTATTATAACTATAGGACATATTTAATGTTTTCTGGCATTTCCATAATGGCATTTGTCCTACTTTATTACATACTGGGCACAGTACCTCTTGCACCTACAAGGATTTGTCAATATAAACCTGATTCCCAAGTTAATATTGACAAAGGTCGGTTGGCCACCTAACCTTGTATCCGTTGTCACCATCAGCAATGCACCTGGAAAAATGGCCGCTGATTAAAAGGCTTTTTAAATGTTGATAATGTCTGTGTCAAAATCACTGTGGTCACAAGAGCCACTCTATATGGGCAATTTCAGCTAAACATTACAAGGACAGTTAATCATTAAAGGATTTGCTCTTCTAAATAGCAAGCTATCTTTATAGTGTTGACCTTTAGGGGACCTTTAGTGTCCGTTGTAGATTAAGCTAGTGCATGTTAAATCTATTAAATATCATTCACTTTCATTTAAGCTCCTCTTTGGAAGAGACAGCAGTGTCAATTGCACAGTTATAAGAGATAAGTAAATGCTCTAAGTGTAATAGTCTACAAAACAAACTGCATGAACCAAAACAAGCTAAGCTAAGAAGTATTAGCAACTTTAGATCAACTGGGCCAAAAATAAATAAAGTGTGATTAGCACTCTTGCCTTACAGCAAGAAGGTCCTTAGAGGGAATCGTCTACTTTCTGGGGCCATGCTAAGTGGAGCTTGCCTGAATAGGCTCCCTGAGTGAGTTCTTCCTGAGTACTCTGGTTTCCTTCCCCAGTCCAAACTGAAATTAATGCGGACACATTTTCCTAAACAACTTTTTCCCCCCCATTTTCCATTCGGTCTTTCAGTACCCACTCACTTCCTTTAATTGCCCTATTTCCCAGTGTAAAGCATTTAAGTGAAAATATCTAAGCAAAAAGAATTCAACAACATGTCTTTAACCATTTACAGGGCACTCACTGAAATACTTGGAAATTCACATTTTACATCTTAGAGTTTAATTGGATAATGATGTCACTTATAGGTGACTTTTCGATGATTGGCTGGGAGAAATCAGTGTGGATAATCTCACAGAGACAGGGAGGGAGACCAGCTTGGGTGTCCACTGAAGGTACCCAAATACGGTTTCTCACCTGATAAACAGTTAAGCAGGGAATTGCTATTGTTTTCTTGAAAATCGTCTAATGAGGAAATCATTCCTTTTCTCATTTTCTCTACCAAATGCATGCTAGTAAGATGGCTACTCATAACAAATTTAAATGAACCCATGGCAGTGGGCACAACAATGCCATCCGGCTATACTAATGCACGGAGACATTTTAACAGTATCGAAATCATTAGCCTGTAAAGCAGGAGCGGAGGTAAGAAGAGGTTCTATCTCTGGAACACATTTAATTTGAATCGCAAATACTGACCTTTTTTATTAACCACACTCCACAGCATGTGTCACACTTAGTCTGCACTGAGCTTAGTCATGCTCATTTTCATCATTTGGCCATTAGTTTCCTATTTACATCATGTGAAGATTGCTCACTTGCGCTGAATTTCTTGCTGGCTCTTGGTTGATGCTTGGAAATGTTTACTTTGCCATTATCAGGGTCCTTGCTTATTGTCTCCATCAGTCTCTGTGCTCGCTTCCCTGTGGGCAAAGTCTCACTTAGTGAAAATGTGTTATTTTTTCCCCCCTCAGTACCTCACTTTCCTGGAGAACCTGCTATTAGGCTTTACAAATAAACATTTTCAAAGAAATTATTTCATCCTCCGACTGACAGCTCAGCTTCTCAATGTTTGGCTTCCAATGTGGTACAGTGTTTACATGGCATTTGCCCATGGCATTGCTTTTCCATCTTTCCAAAGCTATTTATGTGTTTTCTATTCAAAAAAAGTAATAATATAATAGTTACATTATTCTGATATCTAAAATTGTCACCTGATGTGGCAATTTTCTACATGAGATTGTCCCACTATGAGGCACTATTGATATAAAACTAATACAAATATGTACAGAAAAGAGAATATGAGAATGTTTGAAATTTAAAAAAAAGAAGAAACACCCACTGGTTTTGCAAAATCCCTTTAATTAAAAACTAACCATTTATGTCACAAATTCACACAAATAAAAATTGGTTTGTTTAAAATATGGGGGTGTGCTAGTGCTGACCTTTTCTGATGAAAGGTTGTGGATGTTGCATCTCCTCTGCACCAGAATATTGAGATGCCTTTCTCTCTCTCTTTTTTTCTTGTTATCAAGTTATTGATGACGTACTTGTTGGGCTCAGCAAGCATCATTGGGGTTGGATGGAAAACCATGGTTCTGATAACAGAAATACAATAAAATAAATCTCCACCTTTATTTTTTCATTATACAAGTATTTTCACCTTTAAGGGACGTGCATGAACACAGCTGTTGTTCAGACATCATGTAGCATTCAGGTGTTGCTTGGTTTTTATCCCTGGGATTCATCTGGAATGAACTGCAGAGTTGTCTTTTTATTGTTTTTTTTTTTCTTCTTCCCATCTATTATAACAGCAGGGTCCTCAGAATTTTTCAGACCATGAAATGGTGTTGTCCTCTGATAGAGCCCCCAGTGTTTTAATAAGATAACATTCATCCTTTTAAAATGAATGTTATGAAATGAATAAATGCATTTACCTTATTAGCCTAACAGATCACTTCACTCTTGGACTCACTTGTGACTTCTAGAGTTCTTTTAAAGTAGAATGGGAGTCAGAGCCTTATAGCTCCCAGTTTGGATTCAAAAGACAGACATCTTCTCTAGGCGTAACCCTTTGATCACGTGACCCTGAACCATCCCTCAGTTATGCTGCAATAGGCTTAGGCAGCTGGGGGACTTCCCATAATGCATTCAGTATTTCTTATTAAACTCTGTTTGTTTATACATCACCACTGTATTGAATCATTAGTTATCATCGTAATCTGGCTCTTTCTCCCATAGTTTGTCTTTTATCCCGCCACCCTCTGCTCTCTTCTCTGTCTCCTTACCCTCAGCTTATTGTGGTAGATAGCTTCCTGGTTTCTTCCTGTTAAAAGGAAGTTTCTACTTCCCACTGTCACCAGGCCCTTTCTCATCATAGGGGGTTGTGTGATTGTTAGGGTTTCTTTCTAATATTGTTGGTTTTACAATATAAAGCACCTAGAGGAAATTTGTTCTTGTGAATTTGTCACGGTCTGGAGGGCAGACCGTGGGGGATGTAGGAGAAAGGACCCAAAACGCAGACTTAATGGAATGAACAGTGGGTTTATTTACAGTGAGGTAATTGTACACCACACATTAAATCTCCAAAAGTGCTCCCTCGACTCCCGTGACGTGTCTTCTCCCAAGTGCTGGTATCCCATGCTCTCTGCCCCTGTGCCTTCACACACCCCGTGTGTCTTGCAGTCCTGTGTTCCGCTGTCCTCCTGGGGAAAAACACAGACACAGCCGTTATGGCACCAACTCCGGCAGGCATACACTTTAACAACACTAGAAACACTGACATGGAGTCTAACTCAACGATCCTGCGCCGGAGGAAGCTCCATCGCTCTGTTAAGTAGCTCCCCCGACGATCCTGATCAGAAGCAGGTGTGTGGTAAGCTAGGCGTGACCAGCAGCTGGCAGGGCCACACCCATCAGGCCTGCAGGTGGCTGTCCTTCATCCTCCAGCCTCTCTCTCTCACACACACACACACACACACACACACACACACACACACACACACACACACACACACAAGAGCACAGTGCAGCAAACATACATCCAATACACTAATAACAATAAAGGTCCACACTGTTCACGAACCCCGAGTCCCCGGCACCGGGTCCGTGACAGAATTGTTTTGAACTGGTGCTATATATCATGAATTGAATTGAATTATTATTATTGACAGCACTGGTAATATACTCCTAGGTAGCCTACGTTTGTCCTACTTACAGCAATAACTTTAAATGTGATAAAAATCATGGTTGAGTGAGTCAGGAAATTTACAGCAGTCATTTTTTCTTTTTTCTTTTTTTCTTTACTGTAGTAATCTTGAATGGCATACATTTATTTATACATTTACTGAACCAAATTTTTGCTTATATAACAAGAGATGGTCGTTTCTTTATAAAGCCCAGTGGTTGATACCATAACTGAGCACTTTCTACTCCTGCAAGCTGCCATCCTCTCAACTAGCTTACTTGCATTATAACATATAACAAAGTTTCATCAGTTCAATCAACATTGCTTTTGAAAAGTTACAACATTTTGTTTTCTTTCTTTCCCTTTTACATCTCTCAGTCAGCTTCTCGTTTTCTGTTAGACTGAAACCTGTCTGTCAGTACAGTTGTAATATTCCATCAGGATGTTGGGATGCATATAAATGTGTTATTTGTTGATCTCCTTTGGATAACACTGTGTGGCGCGGCGTGGTTCGCGATGCTGCGGCAGGTGCAATGGACGCACCAGCGTGGCATCTGCAATCACGCCTCGCTGGCTTAAAAGTCTGGATTTTGAGTTAACGTTGTTTTTATGTTGAGCTGGCAGCTGTGTGTGTCCAGCAACCGTCATTAATGAAATAAAAATGATCATGTTTACACACCGACTGAATTCTGCGTTGTTAGCTGTATTCCGGGTGTGCTGTCAGATTATTACAGATCACATTACAGACTTTGGTCACAAGGTGGTATGATTGTGAAAGATGGCAGTTACTCCCTCAAGACTTTGGTAAGCCACCTTTGTCTGTTTTATATTTCAGGGTTGTTTTAGGTTGTTTATTTTGAAACCAGAACAAAATGGATGGTGATGTGAAACTGCTGTGTAAAGTAGTTGGAGTTGGGGTTAATGACCTGTATTAGCAGTGCAGGCTAGAAGCCATGCCCTTATTTAGTACGGTAATACGGTAATTGTGCAATTTCCAGAATGACTCAAGGTGGAGTTAGAGAAACTGCTGTGAAATGTAAGTGCCTTTAAATATTGTGCGTTCAACATTTCACTGTCCTTTGTGAGGGTTTTGATTTAGCATTCATTTATGTCTTTGTGTTTCATTTCTGTCTTTCTTTCTTTCCGTATTCATTGTCATGTTTTGGCTGTGTACAGGCAGGAGAAGGACCCAATAGCAAAACTCACGACAACGAAATTAAACTCAAAAAGCTGCTTTATTGCAGAATGGCATGGAAAACTAAACTGGGACATGGGCAAACTAAAACGCAAGGAAACACAGCCATGAGGGAGACTACAACACTGACAAAGAGAAACACAGGGCTTAAATACACAGAGGGATAACGAGGGAATGAGACACAGAAGGAGAGCACAGCTGGGAGTAATCAGGCTGGACGAGACAAGGGAAGCAAAACTAGAAATACTCACATGAGACATGGACCTTCAAAGTAAAACAGGAAACACACTGACTGAACTCTAAACATGCAAACTTAACAGCAACTGAGAAGACAGAACATAGGGACCAGAAACATGGTACAAAAAGGTCACAGTAGACACAACATTGAACACAGGGAAGCCATATTACAAAGCCAAAGAACTAAACCTATGATATCCATAACTGAAATCTAGGGAAACAAGAAACAGTACAACAAAGGACTCAAAACATAATCCATAATATAAAAACACGAGATCTCTTCAAAATAAAACAGGAAACATGAGAGGCAGACATGACAACATAAGACACACAGGCTGTATCCCAATTCAGGGTCTGCAGCCTTAAAGTACGCAGCCTCAACGATCCTCAAGGGCCGCGTACTCAAAGACCGCTAAGGCCGGAAGTGCGGGGCTTGTGAAATGGGACGGTCTAGCCTCCGTTGCGCTGCCCAGGTTGCCTAGCAACCATGATACTAACAGCTGGAAACGTGTCATACAGCTTTGTTTGACAGAAATGAAGGAGAAAATCTTTTGTTCATTTGTTTGTTTCTTTCTACATGAGCTTTGATCATTCTCTGTAGGATTAAGCTCAGCTATTGAACGGCGTATATTTTAAAGTAAAGGCTTTAAAACCAAGTTTGTACAAACGTCACTAATGTCACATAACTTTGCCGACATGTGGCCAACAGTAATGTTTTCATGTTCTTTGTTATTAAACATTTGCACATAAATAAGTGACATAATATTCAGTACTTACTTAAAGTTTACTCTTCGGGCGCCCCTCATCCGCCGTTTTTTTTCGGTAAAATTATCCACACGCACCGCCACGCTATGCATTCTGGGATATGTTGGGCCACGAAGTCTACACTGCCACAGCCTTAAAATTCAGGGACATGAAGGACGCATTTCAGGGCCGCATTTCGAGCAGCCTTTGAATTGGGACAGCCTTCGGCGCGCCGCTGTGATGTAATCGGCCTTGAAATGCGGCCTTTAAGGCTGCAGACCCTGAATTGGGATACAGCCACAGACATGAAACACACGAAGGGCAAGGGAGACTTCACAGGGGTTGAAAACACAAGGGGGAGCTAATAAGCAAATGAACATAGGACACCTAATAAGCTTAAACATACACTATAAACATCAAAAGAACTAAAATTCAAAACACTGGGTCAAAAGACCCAGGATCGTGGCATTCATGGCAACTAATTTTCTATCTATTGTTATTTTGTTATTAATTTGACAAACTTATATGTTACAAAGAACTTAATGCATTTGAAAAGGTATAGATATTTCTAAAGTAGCAAAGGCATCCTGCAAAATATTTGTTTAAATGTGTCAGTTCTCTCTGCTTCTCACCTGGCTCTCGGCTTTACCTGCCATCACAAGAAAATCTGGCAGGGGATTTTAAGAAAGACACAGCTAACTTTGTTAAAAAGCTCTTTCCAGCATTCGCTTTTCCTCCTCCTAAATGTGAAACACTTGAGTTTCACTGAACATGTTGACCTCTAGACCTCACAGAGTGCAGGCAGGTGTAGCAAAAGCTTTCCTTAAATGCCTGCGTAATTTGATCACGATTAGAAGCACACCTAACATTATTAATGTTCAGGAAGCTATACATTTGGCATTAACAAGAACTTCTTTTCTTTTCTTTTCCTTTATTCATGTCTTTGCTAAATCTCCCTATAGTTCATATTCACAATGAATACACTGTACTAACTTTATCTTCTTAGGTAAGCTGTACTTCTGTAGTTTTTCTAAAGCAATGAGTTTGCACAATATTTTCTGGTAGTTAATTACATTTTTCTGTGTACTGGCTACTACTTCATGTTGTTTTATGAAAAATTACACTTTCACTTACTTTTTTTTTTAAGATCACAATTCATGTCCCCATCAATTTATACCTAAAATGCTGTCCTTTTCAAGGAAAATGAAACCAGAAAAACATCATTACTTTTATACAAACTTGATGCTAATGACGTCGTCTAACATCAAAAATTGACAACCTACTTGAGAGCTGTGTCAAAAAGCCTTTAGCTTCCTTTTTAATCGAACGTATCAAGTGCAGTCATCTTGGCTTGCATCACTGGTAATCCAAATGAAAAACAAAAACCTTTCAAAACAATTATCATTAAATCAAATCCTGTATATAAACACATTTTGTATTACATTGAGAAAAATGCGATTCGCAAAACCTTAAAAAATGTATCCGTTTCTTTTTATCTTTCAGGCAGTATATTGCCTCTGTTTTTTTTTAATAGGTAATCCTCTGCATGTATATTTTTTTCTATTAATTCACTACACTTCTTCATTTCATATGGAAACATAAAGGTTTCATCTTTAGATTAACAGGTAAGAACGTCTTGACAGGAGCTGCATGTTCAATTGACAAATGACCATTCGATGTCAAACCTGGCCTGTTAACCTCACGTCTTTTGGATAGCAGATTAATGCAACGTTTGTCTGGATGTCTGCTTCCTTATCCTCAAATGACCCACAGCTTTGCAGGCAGACATCCTGGGACAGCAAATCTTTGGCTAGTCATGAATAATGATTCTGATTTTGTGCTCACTTGAGAACAATTTCATCAGCAGGGTTCCTTTAAGAGCTTAAATGAGGATCTGTCTATTTGTCCACCCGTCTTTAAAATACAGGCTTGGAGGTGTCTCTAAAGAGCATGGTCTCTTAAGAGGGCTGTGTGAAATGAGAAATATTTATTTTTAAGAACAGTTGCTGTTCGTTGGTTGTGTGTGCGTCTGTGTGTGTGTGTTTCACTTTTACATGAACTTTGGTAACTTCCATTTAAATTGTACAGGCGGTTATATAGCTCATTCCCTGGCTAATGCCATCCGTACAGTGAAGGATAGCTGTGGTAGCATCATCATGTGGGTGTTGCTTCTCAACTGCAAGAAAAAAGAGAATAGTGAACAAAGAACGAGGTCAAAAACATCCATGTACCTGTTTCATGAGGGACACCGTTTGAGATCATGTCAGGAGTTTATCTTTCAGCACAGCAATGAGTTTACAGTCAAGATAATACTCAATGGCTTCAGGACACATTACTGATAGTTCTCTTCAGAGTGACTAATTCTTGAAGATGGCTATTCACAGAAGCTTACCATCAAATTTCAACAGGCTTGACAGGGTGTGCCTGGAAGAATGGGACACTCTACCAAAAGTATGTAAAGCTCAAAGAAACCCACCTAACACGACTTGAAACTGTTGTTATTGCCAGTAGAACTTCTGCAAATTACTGAATTAAGGATCTGAATCCTTCAATGAGAAATTACAGCTTTTGATTTTTAGTTATGATTTTTTTGAAGGTTTTGTGACTATGTTACTGTAGCTAACTAGATGTGGATTGATGAGTAAACCGTGAATTTTATCAATTTAAATTAAACATACATGTGTGCACAAAGTGAACTGGTCTGAAGCAACTGTACAATGGAGTAATGAGTCTTAAGTTAACACAATATAACTCTAATAAGCATTTCATTACATGACAGGATTACATCTTGCAGATCAATATATCACTGTTGACTTCAGCCCCACCAGGCACAATCTCAGGCAGGAACTCATCCATCCTTCTGTGTCATTAGTTGTTATTGTGGCTCTTCCATCCCACAGGACTGCAATAATGATGACAGCCTGTCAAGGTCAAGAATTAGTCACTCCGGAGCATGAGAGACTATGAGGAGGATGAGTACACAAAACAAAACACGTACAGATTCTCGTTACTGAGATACTGATTAATTCATCCCATCAATAACAATCTCAACAGTTAAAATAGGCTACTAGTAGGTCCAAATTCTTTGTCAGTCTTAAATCAATTGCAATCACTGTGCTAGAGCGAAGTCTTGTTGTTAACCATGGAAACAATCTGCTTATATATTAGATGAATTACTTATGAAGTGTGGACATAGTTTTCGTAGATAGAGAAGTCTAACTTTATGACATCAGCTTTGTGTCATGGCAAACCTGGTTTCTTTGTACTAAGAATCAGCATCAGTCATTTACTGTGACCAGGACAGATGCAGTACAATTTAAATGAGCCTCTCTGGAATCACAGACAAGACCCCAGAGTAATGGAAAATTAAGTGCATTGCTTTTCAGGCTTTGGAAATAGCCTCTTCTTCACCCCAGGGGTAAAAGGAAAATATAGTTACAGACCTCGCTCCTTTTTCACAAAGGTGTCTTACCGAAAGAGCCGATAGATTTATTTCCGTACAGCACTGCATATCCCAATAAATTCAACTAGTGACAGATTTAAAAAATTAAAAATATATATATTTTTTTAGCCATCTATTCATTTTTTCCTCTTAGCCAATTCAGGATTGCACTGAGGGTGAAGCCTGTTCCAGCTGCCATAGCGTAGGAGGCAGGGTACACTCTGGACAGGTCACCAGTCTTTGGACTGTGGGAGGAAGCCAGAGTACCCAGAGAGAAGCCATGGAGAGAGCATGCAAACTCCACACAAAAGGTCCCAGTCAGGTTATTAATTCAAACCCAAAACCTGCTTGCCATGACTCAACGGTGCTAAAGTGCGATGATGTGCTGTTTGACAGGCAAGGTAGGACTCTGAGATAATGAAAATGAACTAAACAAGGCAGTTTTATTTCTGTAGCTTGAAAACTAAAAAATACCAAAAACTCACAAGAGGTGGAAACTAGGAAACTTGAAAGCTACAAGGGAAACATGGAAGTCACAGAAAATAGGTGAACGCAAGGCAAAATAGGACAACGCAAAAAATAAATAGAGGAAAACCAAGGACTTAAATACACATACAGGAGAAAAACAGGAAGTGCAACAGGTGGGAACACACCTGGAAGTAATAACAGACCAAAGAGACAGAGGAAGTAAAACTGAAAACAATTCACACAGAATGAGAGACTATTAAAATGAAACAGCAAGTAACAAACACAGAGACACAGACTAAGACACATGACTGACAAATGAGACAGAGAGGAATAACAAAAAACATGGAGAAAAGACTGACTACCAAGGAGACTCGATGAGACAAAGACAGACTGGACACGAAGAAGGGAAATCAAACAAGAACCAAAAACTAGAAACATGAGTAACAAAACTCCGAGGCTCTCAAAAACTGAACAAAAGTATTTTATAATTCAAAAGAATAAATAACAGTCCAAACAACTCGATCAAAATCTAAACCCCCGAATATGCAATAACCCAAAATCAAAAGCCAAATCGCATAAACACAGACACACAGCACCACCATGCTGCCTTTTTATTAAGATACATAATACACTACTGAGATAACTGCAGAGGACCCCAGGATCAATAATTAAGCAAATAAATAGTTAAATGAATATTTTTAACTTAAGTTTTTCAAGTTGGAAGGTGGTTTTAGACGCTCATGAATAACTACAAAAAAATTAATAAATTATACAGCCACTGACAGTGTTAATTTTTCATGTAATTTTTATTTATCTATTTTATTTTTCAAACATTTTTCCTGAGTCTAGATGATGGTTCACCTATAAACTGTTATATGGTGGGAACCTTAAATCTGTCCACTTGTGGTTAGTATAACATTCATTTCTCTCAGCATCTCATCTTTAACCTAATTTCAAATAGAGTTGGGATGCTGTGATAAAAACTGAATTAAATGATTTTAAAATAATTAAATTTTTAATTTTAAAAAAGTAAACAATAAGTATAAAGAAATAGGTGATAAAGGATTTTGCAATCCAAACATTAAAAGAAAACCTGTTTGTTTACCACTTGTTTTTTTAATACTTGTGAGCCCTCCCTATATCCCCAGGCATAAGTGGCTTGCCTCAATTCCTTGGTTTCCTTTCTCACCCTAAGCTCCAAACAAGAGCACAGGCAAAAAGCAGAAATGCCACTATGAGACACTGCACACCCGTGCACTGTTCCTCTTCACTGAAAATTATCCAAATAAAGGGTGTTAAAATCATTTTACACTCCCTACACAGTAATGATACTCTAACTTCAATTTTTAGTAAGATGCACCAAATATTGTCGAGGATACACTAATAAATGATTTATGAAGCTAGGAAACTCATTTCAGGATTTTATGCAGACATTTTAGATTTAACAAGAGCTTTGATGGCTATTTTTTTATTTGGGTGAAATTACAGCTTAGAAAGGAATAGTGAACAAAAATTGATTTCAACATTTCATTCATTCATCTGTTTGTTTACAGTATTTACAGAAAAAAATTGAGATGAATGAATGGCATGGTGAGTATTATACTTAGTGTCAACCATGCAGTGAATGTGAGGGAGTTTAAATGAAGCTGTCATGCTCTTTTCATTAGCAGTTAATGGATCCCGCCTTTAGGGAAATTCAGTCATCTGTAGTATGCATACGCGGGGGTGAGTCTTCTGTGAGCAATTATTCAGTATTTCTGTTCTGTTGTTATTTCTTCATAAAAGTAGAGTGCACTTATAGTGCTCTAGTGTTGCTCTAGTCTTGCTTACCTGACATGATTAATAAGCTAAATACTCCTAGAATCAACATGCATACATTGCTTACGTGTATAGTCAGTAAGGCGATAGTGCTGCCTTTGAAGTACAACCATTCTGGCCCTGCTGAAAGTCTTTCGTAGGAATTTTCTGTTGAGGCTTTTATGACTTGTTGGACAGTTTGACATTTTTGACGCTGAACTGCAACAAGTGTCAAATTTCTATTTCATCAAGTATGTGTCAATTTCCAATTTGAGTTGTCTTGTTCCTTGAAGATATCGTTCCACAAAGAACAAAACATATCATTTACAGTACAAAATGTGGTGAGTCAGACATCAGAGCCTTTGAAGTTAGTACAAAGAAGGCACATACTCATTTTAAATGCTGTTAATAAGGAACAGATCCAATCTTGCACACAGAGTCTGTTGAACGGTTGATGGAAGATGGGCTTTTATTCTGAGGAGCTTTGAAGTACTCCACCTGGGCAGAGGCTTATCCACGATTTAACAGCAGGGTACAGATCCAATCTAAAAACCCATGTTATTTGAGAGCAGACTCATATAAAAGACTCCTCTTGGGGAGTCACTAGTAAATGATGGGGTAAACTTTCTTTCACACTGGTCAAAAAGAGGCACTTAAAAAGTCTGTTTGGCCAAACTCAGGGATGAGTCATGAGCTTGATGTGCCTAACACCTCATAAATGTGGATGGAGATGAACTTAAAAATACTATTCATGAGCCAGAGTTAGACTTTTCATTTCCCATTTGACATTAAACAATGAAAGTGGTCTAGTTCCTCCAGGTTAGTTTGATGGCAGTTGGAAAACAGTCTCTGGAAAGACTACAGGTTCAGGAGTGCTTTGAAACGCATTACTGTACAGTGCTTTGTCTCAGCCAGGCAAAGCTCAAAGTCTGTGTGGTCATTCGTGTAGTTGAACTTTAATACTCTAGTACCCTTAGATGTATGCTCTGTGATATATCTTCATGGTTTTGTTGTCCAACGATTAAATGTGTCTAACTTTTCTGTCACACAGAAAAACGATGTGAAAATCAGTCACTATTTGACACCAGACAAACAAAGGTGTGATTTGAAAAGATGTGGAATTACTTGCATTAAAACACAAAGTTTGGCTGATACATACAGTAGAAGTAAAAAGCCTGTCTCCCCTCTCACATTACAGCATGCCAGGTTAAAACTTTCCATACCCTCGGGTTCATTGCTGACATAATGCCCAAAGAGAGTTTTCAAGTACATCCATATTAGATAGGATGGGATTTGAGGAAATTGTGTTTTCTTATGGGTTTGTCTTTTTGTTGATTTATTGCTCCCATTTCACATTTTATGAAAGTTTTATAGATTTTTGTTCTTTTCCTTGAGCTTTTCACATTGTCACACTTTGTTTCTTAGTGGAGAGGGAGGCATTAAAATCCCTTAAATGAGTTAGTAAATGAAACATTTACCATATGATTACATATGATGTACGTGTTATATAACTTTACTTTACCCTGTTGAGTATTTTCAGCTATTTATATGCACCCGCTTCAGATGTTGTCACTCCATTCAATGGGATGATTAACGTTGATAATGCCCATTGAATGGACCAAAAACATCCGAAGTCAGTGTTAATGTATTGTATATCCAGCTTCTACAGTGAAATTGCTTCATTATAACCACATCGATTGTTGGACTTTGTATCTGTACATAAGAATTTCATGATGAAAGAACATTCACATAAATGGCATGCTGCCTCTTCTCAGTGATCACTACCTTCCACTAGAACTGAAAGGATGCTTGTGTTTTAGTGTTTTGTTTTGACCACCACTGTTTGCTTCTTAGAAGAGACTAACAGTGGGGGATTTAGAATGATGCCTTTATTGAATTGTTTGTGTTTTTTTTTTTGTTCTTTTTTGAAAATCTAGTGAGGATGAGAGGTTTGAACTGGCAGTGTATTGTAAAATGTTTGTGTTAAGGTGTTTTCCCTAACGAATTCATGGCTCTTTACTGCTCTTAAAACACTGACTTTCTGTGGAAAGCGTTCTGAGTCATTTTACTATACTCAATATGCTTACTGCTCCAAGTCAACATATGCGACTCAAAAACTTCCACTGATTTCCAATTAATCACGCCAGTCTTACAGATATTACACTTGATTGTTTAAATACAGTGTTTACTATCATTGCATTTAAAATATAGTCTAAGGGTTGTTAGTATACTATTGCTTTATACATAGTTCCATTTACTACAAGGTGCATAAGTGCGCTTTATTAAACAGCTGAGCTTCAGTCTTCCATCTTTCCTTCATAGAAGCGCCTGGTTATTTCTTATGGGGACAGTATTAAAAGTCTAAGTGTATGTAGACTAACGTGATTTCAAAGCATAGTGATATGACCATTTTACACCGAACACAAGCTCCCACAACTGACTGATAACAAAAATATAAAGTTGATATATAGCGCCCTCTTGTGTTAAAATTGTAAAACAAACATATGCAGGAAGCTACAGTTAGACATTCTGTTTTTATTATGAAATGTTGCTTTTGCTGATTTATCCTCTCACCCTCTCTTAGAAATATTAAGAAGAGAAACATGCTCAAGTACTTAAAGAAGCACCAGGCTCTGTGTCAAAACAAGGATATAGTAATGACTTGAAAGGGGAACAGTTGAAGCCAAAGATTGTACCTAACCCTCTAGTATGGCAATGGTTCACTGTACTGTACTAAAAAGACATGAAGACAGAAAGAAAATTAAGAAGCAGTGACTCTTGGTAGAAAGGAGAAAAAGTTGTCAAAGCTGTGCAGTCCTGCGCTATAGAATTAAAATTAAGAGTAAATTGTTCATTTAAAAAAAAGAGCCTAAATGGCCAAAGTAACATATTTTATTGAGTCAAATTTATATCAAAGACCTGCAGCTTCATAGTTTTTGCCATTGTTCCTTTCCGTTATGGTAACGTTGTCTCTAAGTGACACCTCAGAAAGCATTGTGTCAAAAGAGAGAATGCTATGTCCCGTGTAACACAGAAAAATGAAACCACAATCAGATAGGTTATTAACATATTTGTAGTTTACATAAATGATATAAACCCAAGTATCAAGGTGCCAGATAAAGGGCCATCTCAAATACCACTAATCGCTCCTGAAAATAAAATGCTAGATGGTCTGTAGTGGCGTATGCTGCTAAATTTGACTTATATGACAGGGATTTTAAAATAGAATGGCAATGTTCTCACTTTCAAATAGGTCTGAAATAAATAAGCATTAGTCCAGCTAATATAGACAAAACTAAAAAAAAACAACGAAAAACTAAAAAAGCCTTCATGAACTCATCAGTTTAGCCGTTAGCACTAAAATTACATTTCTGAATACACATAATAGTGTACGCTTGTCGTTTCTGTCACTGATAAAGTGTCTCATGTATGCAGCAGGCCTGTAAGCCACAACGTGTGAAACTGTGAAGGTTGAAAGTGATTCGGAGTTAGTTCACGCTCAGGAACCAACTGTGCTCGTGTGATAGCTAGAACTGTCTCCGACTTTTGAAGGGCAGGTTAAGAAGGAGGAAATCAAAAAACCACAGTGGAGTGAATAATAAGACTCAGGAGGAGAAAAAAACCCAGTTTATCTTTCATACTATCTTAGCCTTTATCTTTTGTCATTTGGTGAGACTCAGCTGTATCGTAGTTTTACAGAATAGCATATTTAAAATAAATAGATATTTGCAATGTTATCTAATTATAATTCATTCTATTTATTCCTCAGCTCATTTTTACTTTGCTATCATATCTTCGTGTTCACTAAAATAGAGTAAACATTGGTTATGACACTTTATATTAAATTTGACTGTCTTTAGTTACAGCAGAAGTGATGTTTGCAGTTTGATAGTGTGTAGAGAACTTTATATTTCAAGTTCCTCTAAAACAATTAAAAACTATACAAAAACGTGGGTGACAGAATATAATTACAGAACTACCAAACTTTTGCATTCGATATGCCGCTGCAGCTGTTACATATTCCCCTGCTGCTCCATGCTATTTGTTATTTTCCGCTTTTTGACACCATCTGTATTGCTTTGATCCACTCCTTTCTTTCTTGGTCTGTAGCAGCTTGGAGGAAGTAGTGAGTCTCGTCTGCAGTGATGATCTCAAATAGGTTGCCATCAATATCTTTTTTTTTGGCTGAAAGCATTGAAAGACAAGGCGATGAGTTAAAGGGGATGACGTGAAGACAAACTATTAGAAGAAAAGCTACATGTTTATTGCATGGCGGCAGTCTCACACACCATCAGGCACATAGTCCACAGCTGTGACCACCGCCCCACGGAGGTGGATTGAGCCCAGAGGGTCATCAGCCTGACAAGAAGAAAAGAAATTAGAGGAATATAACAGAAGGAAGACAACTTGTGTAACTAGGGAGGGGTTGTTTCTAAACGATTACCCCTTATTGTTTCAGTTCTTTAAATTATTTTTACCGTTATTATTTTGAGCGTAAACTTAGAGGAGAGCGTGCTTTTGCTGTAGCAGCTCCCAAACTGTGGAACTATCTCCCTTTAGAGATTAGACAGGCCACTTCCCTACCTGTTTTTAAGTCACTCCTGAAAGCCCACCTCTTTATGGCCTTTGTTGGTTTTTAGTTTTCAGTTTTATTTTTGTTGTTTTTAGTTGATTCTATGCTTTTTTATCTTGTTTTCTTTTATAATATAGGGCTGTTTTAATTTTTTATGTATTATGTATTTTATTTATCTATTTTTTGCTGATTTCTGTTATTCTATTGTTTTTAACTTATTTTCTGTACAGCACTTTGGTCCTGTGCAGGGTATTTTAAAGTGCTTTATAAATAAAATTGGATTAGATTGCATATCTCCAAAATCAGTATTTACCTTTGCAGGATCGTAGTAATGTATATAGGCAGGGTCATCTCTGAGTATGAATTTTCGCACCTTCCAGTTCTTCCGTCTATGTCCCTGTGACAAATAACACAGTTTGAGTTATCAGATTTTTTATTTGATTGTATCACTCAGCAGCGAACACAGGTTTCCTCTTTGAGAGAGTGACACGACTGCTGGAGGTTACTGCTATCTTTATCTCTGTTTTGAAGGATGTTTTGCAGCAAGACAAATGACAACAGTGGCTTCAAATCGGGAGACGTCTGCAGACTTTGTAGGTCAACTTTCTAAGAGTATAAGTTGCAACAAAGATGCTGGGAACATTTTTCTTGTTTTCTGATTCACCTGTTTAACCAAACAGCCCTGTTTTATGATGTTTCCTCTGAATTCTTCCTTTAGAAGAACATCTTCATCACTGGAGTAGCCTTCACAAAAGAAGCCACTGTCTGCCTGCAAGCACAACAAAACAAATGTATATATATTTATAATATACAATGCTTTTGCCGAGTCCATAAAGTCTATGTATAATACAGTTAACATATTGTTAAACGGCAGTGTTTGCTCAGGTTAACTTACAAAATAATAGAGAGCTTTTGTCTCATCTAAGAAGACTGCTTGCTCTCCGCTTTCTGCTCCCTCTTTTGATAAGTCACCTGCAGGCTGGAGAAAACCCTCATTCATGAGCCCTGTTGCCAACATGAGTGCCTCAGGTCTATTTCTCGCCTTTTCCTTTGAAATCAGCCAGTCTATCACCGTTGCACCTTTGCAAAAATGGGGAAACGGAGAAAAATGGTGAGAACATTTGAAGTTAAAAAAGAAATTCTTGCACACCTGTTACATCAACAAAACTGAGCCAGGTGTACCGGTGAAGCAGTGGTTGAAGACTCGATTCTCCTGTTCCAGTTTTAACTCTTTCACGCCTTCATCCTGGTTTTTCATCTCTGTGTACAGCGCACTGGGGAAATAATGAGAGTGCTGTCAGTGTTGCTTCTTCATTCTATTGAAGTACAAGCACTTTACAGCTCACTGAACCTCACTGAAGTAATGATGTTCCAGTAATTTAGCCGTTGTAGCTAGGCATGCTGGGATATCAGATTTCACATTTTGTATATATGCTGTAACCTTAAAATAGGTACTGTAATCTGATAGCAAGTGTTTATATAATAGACAGACAATTACTGTTAGCTGCTGCTGTAGTTCTTAAAGTATAATGAATAAAATATTAACACAATTTAACACAACATACGCTAGGTTGACTGTTTCAGGCAGGCGAATGGAGCGTCTGGTAGACTTTCTGGCAAACTTTTTTCCCCCTTGGATGCAGGTAATGGCTCTCTTGATGTCCTTGACCCAAAGCTCTCTCTCCTCCACGTATGAGGCTTGAAAAAAGTGATCTTGCTTCTTCTCAGTGGTTATCTTGAAAACCAGCTAAAACAAGCATATTTAGTCAGTCTAACATTTAGATGGCATTGATGGTCTCAATTTGAATCTACCTTTTAGTATTTTTACTGTGGAGTGTGAATAATGAATAATCTCTACATCTAACTCTTTAGAACTAGTTCTTAATACATTATATGGACAAAAGCTACTCCTTGTAATGTTTGAATTCAGCTGTTTTTATTCCCACTGCCACAGTGTATGAAATCAAGCACTTAGCCATGCAGTAGGCCTCTACAAGGTTTGAAGAGCTCACTGAAACAGGATGCCTGATTGCAACAAGTCAGTCAGTGAAACTTTCCTTCTTCTTCTTCTTTTCCCCGGTCAGCTGTGAGTGGCCTTATTGTAAAATGGAAGCATTTAGGAGTCGCGACAGCTCAACCACAAAGTGGGAGACCACATAAAGCTGCAGGGTGGGGTCACTAAGTGTGCAAAAGTCACCAATGTGCCAATGACTCAATAACTGCAGTTTTTGAGTCAGTAGTTCCCACCCTCTTTTTTTCCATATAGCAACATTTTCTTACCATCCTCTTGACAAAATCCTGACAAGGGCTGCTCAGTGTTGCTCCCTTCAATGGGATCATCCCTTTAGGTGAACGGTCTGTTTTCTTTTTATAGAAGTCCACTCCATCTTCTGACAACACCACCCACACTGCACTCCAGGAGTTTAGCAATGTACCCTGAGGATCAATAAGAAATAAGCTGCTTTAAGCCAAAATGCAAAATGCAAAAAAAATAAAAAATTATATATATATATATATATATATATATATATATATATGTGTGTGTGTGTGTGTGTGTGTGTGTGTGTGTGTGTGTGTGTGTGTGTGTGTGTGTGTGTGTGTGTGTGTGTATATATATATGTATATATATATACAAAATAAACGTATTCTTCCACACACCATCCTGCTTAGAATTACATGTGGTAACAGCTATGTAATACTTTGTATACATTTATTTTTAAAATGTAAAACACCATGCCTTAAAGGCCACTGGTCACTTATATAAAACAAACCAAAGTGTCACCTTTTCGTTTAAATAATGTAGCAAGAAGAAATTTAATTATGTTTTGATTTTGAATGAATTCCCTTAAATAAACAAATAATCATATGTCCCATGCGGACTCTGATCTAAAGTGCAACATTAACAAGCACGCTTAAAAAGGAAAGCAGGGTATACTTTCTTGGCCCCTTGTTTGTGACATGTAAATGCAGAAATGAATCTGCAGCTTGGGGAATCTGTTAGTAGACTGCTTTCACTTTGGGTTTGTGCTTATAGATGTTTAATTTCACCTGTTTGGGTTAAGACAAACCATTATATCTGTCAAGCTCGCAGTGTTCTCTGCTCCATTCACTCCTTAGGGAACTAAACTTTTAACGTGTGATTTCATCATGCCAAGATCTGAAGACCTTTTCAAAAGACTTATTTAATTATTATTTAACAAATTATAATTAACTATTTAAATTATTTAACAAAATAGTTAAATTAATGAATATCATCCTAAAGTGGTATAGTTTTCAATCAAGTGGCCTTTTGTCCGGGGTCCAGATGATGAAGTTCAATGCAAAATAAGCCTTTGAGTAGCTCTAGAATTTCATCACAGGAAAAGACTGCACACATTTGACTCGTGGCAATAACAACGCCTTTTGGAATTATGTGCTCTGGCCATCAAAAATGTAAAAGAAAATGTTTTATTGAAAAATAAAAAGGCCATAAAAAACCTTTCCAGATTTAACATCAGCACCCACATTGTGGGCCAGAATACAATGCAGTGAGTTTCCATTGCTGAGGCATGATATGTTGGCGGCCCAGTATTTTTGTCCATATAGTCTAAATTTAGATATGTCATCCATGAGACATGGCTATGACTAACACCACTCGCACTGTCATACATCTTTCATAATTGAACAAGCGAAAGGTCATCATTTCTACATAGCTGTTGTCATGCACGCTGAAAAGAAAACCAGTGTCACAAAACTTAAAACACTTCCTGAATGGCCTTTGATCAGCATTTCAAGTGTGTGGAAAGAAAAAAGTCACACCTAGACACAAAAAGAACAGTGTGCTGATGTACCTACCAAATGTATGAACGTTGACATTCATAATAAATTCCATTGTGCATGCAGGAAATGGCTTGTCATCTAAGTGTGTGAATATTCTTCATAGTGATTGTGTAGTACATTGGAATTTGTCTAGTCGTTACATCTTTTCACTGGTTTTCACAGCACTGTTTGATGACAGCGCATTGCAAATGACATTGTTTCAGGTCATATATTCAAATGTTCTCTTTGAGCGACAGTTTATAAGTAGAACAAGGCCACAACACATTCATGTTTTACTTCGTGTTGTAAACAGAAGTAGGAACTTGAGTCACTGTTGCGACTACAGAACAGAAATGTGCAGTTGACTGTCATGAAGTACCTTTCAAGAAACTTGTATCGCTGTTCCCGATTGAGTAAAACAATGTTAGTTTTTTGCTATTCCTGAATGACATATTCATTGTCTTTTTGTGAAGTAAAGCTTTTTCTGCAGGTGTCCTGGTTTCCTTTTCAAGTGGCTGTTCTTTCATCTTAGTTTGAAACCTCAGAAGTTGCCCTACCCTTTTTATTCAAATTGTTGTTGTGGGTTTATTTTTCTTTGAAAATTATTTTTTACTTAAATTTAGTTATTACACTGAATTGACAATGGATAAAAAAAATCTAGTCTTGTCATTCCCTCAATTTTGTTTTTGTTTCATTATCAAAAAATAATGAAACAAAAACAATAGTATTACAGGAAGTAACAATAGTATTTTATACTTACTTTATCAATACTTTAAAGAAGCTCTGTGTTCACAAAGACAATGGTAAGAACTTTCTGGTAGTTTTCATGTAGTTATTCTTACCTTTTTTACTAAGTATCCCTCTCTGATCTCTTGTGGCTCCATCACGCTGCTGTCTGCTGCAAATGTGACTCTTGTCAGTAACTGTCAAAAAAACACCCTCTTATCCATGTCAGCTCTCTCTCTCTCTCTCTCTGTGTCACTGTCAAACCACAAAGAACAGCGTACCATGAGCAGGAAGTTGTGCTCTTGGGTGTCTGCCAATAAAGACTGGTCAGCTAGCTTCCTCTTCTCTGCGATATAATTAGTTTGTGCTGCTCTGCTGAAGTGTCTAAATTTTATAGTGTTAAATTTAAAGAGATAGCATTGGAGCTCTAATAATAGATGCCCTTGTTTGCGTGTCATTATGGTAAATTTCTGTTTCTATCCATTTCAACAGAGAAGCTTGTACTGGTAAAAGTATTTGTATTCAGCTTACTGTAAATCTGCTGCATTTAGAAACCTTCAAACCAAAATTTTAAGCCATTTTTGCTGTGTTAGTCAACTTGTATTTCCCCTACTGTATTTCTGTCTTTTTTTGTTGTTGTATTCTTTCCCCACTGTGTTCCTTCTTTGTCTTTTTAACACTGCGTTGAATTTGTCGTGATGTCCAGCAGCAGATCAAGTGGAGCAGAGGGAGGACCTAATTGCTGACCCGTGGAGAGCAGAGTTAACAGAAGGTGAGCAGTTTGTTCAGGCTGGTTGGCAAAACACTACAAAAAAAAAAAACCAAACTAAATGAGGAACTAACCATGAAACAAGCCAAAACCAAAATGAGGGGATAAAGTAGTCGTATTACCAGCCAACTCAAGAACAATGAACAGAATTTTACTATTTTATGGCTCAGAAACAAAGTTTTCCAGCTGGGGGAGAGCATCTAGGGAAGAGGCAGTCTTGGCAGGAAGGATCATAAGGAACCCAGCATCGGCTGATGTGGCCTGGGAAACAGTGGAACCTCCAGCGGGCTGGGCAGCAGGCCCTCCGGCAACCACCAGCAGCCACCGCCCATGCCTCAAAATTTTCATAAACAAAATCTGCTGGGTCTATTCTGATCAGGGCATACTGTCATGATCTCCGGCAGCAAATCGAGTGGAGCGGAGAGACGACCCAAATGCAGACAGTTGAAGACCTGTCTTAACAGAAGGACAATGTACACACTGCGGGGTGATCAGGGAAGTGGAAACACATGGGAACACAAAAAGTTGATTTTGTTCATCTGGACATAACATTTTCAGTGGGAGGCCTGACAAGTTAGACCTGTGTTGTGCCATCCGCTTAGGCAGAGGCTGTTTGGTTTTCTCGACATATAAATCATTTCAATCCTCCTGGCAATTACTCTGTTTGTGTCGGGGAACCCAATCCTTGGGGTGGACCAATTTTTGGCGCAGTGTGTTTTGGGAGTTGAAAGCTACAGAATGTTTAGAAAAAATACTTCTCAACTGTTCTGATACTCCTGACACATAAGGGATCACTAAGGGTTTTCGCTTAGACAGCAGTTGTCCTTCTTTCCTGGATCGGCTGGAGCTTTCTTTAGGTGGCTTCCCGGCTTTGACAAATGTCAAGCTGGGATCATCACGTCTACTCAGGGCCTTTTTGAAGTGTTTTTGTTCTTCGCTGGCCGCTGTATCTGTGGGGATGGTGTTTGGTCTGTGTTGTAGCGTCCTGATGACACCCAGTTTGAAAGATGATGAGAGTCAAACCTTAAATACTGATCTGTATGCGTTGCTTACAGTACACATTAACTTTTAAATGTCCCCCATTACTGACTGAAATCTCTTAAGAAGGCTAGTCTGTCATTTCTCATATCCTCCCTGGTGAACTTGATGTATTTGTTCTCTGGTTTAATGTGATCAGTGAATTTGGTACATCCTGATCTCTGATTTTCACCCAGTTGTCATCCACATACCTGAACCAATGACTTCGTGGTGTTCCAGGATAACAGGGCCCTCTTTTCCACTTCTTCCAAGTAAAAGTTGGCCTCAATGGGTGAAACTGGGGAACCCACGGCACAGCCATGTTTCTGCCTGTAGTACTGACCGTTGTATGTGAGGGTCAGTATGAAGACACAGTTCTGAGAGCAAACACACTTGGTTGGTGCTGAGTCTAAAACACAAACTCTTGGTCAAAGACCCATAACAGATACATTTGTACATCTTACATAAGGCACAAAAAAACCTATTTTTGCCTGCGAACAGAAAGAAGAAACAGATTTGTTAGCACTAAGCATGAATTGGAAACATGGGAGATATGTCAGCGTAATAGGAATATTCATTAGTCAGCATCTAAGGTACATGAACTTAATGTAATTTGACTCTCCACCATCCATCTGGGACTCTCCACCATTTGACCTTAGAACTGAAGAAGCTTCTCGGATGAGAGGTGAAACGTCTTCAAGTAACTTAAAGAAGTCCAGACGCTTTTCTTTGCAAGCTCCTTTGACTACTATGACCTGGATGACTGAGAACCTTCACAGACATAATGTAATTTGACCTTGCTCCTCAGAAGCTGTGCTTAGCTTCTTGGTTTTCACTTAGTTTCTGACATAAAACTCCCAAATCCTCTTTTGCTGTATGTTTATGAAAATCAATACTTTCCCAGTTTCAAGCCAAAGGTTCCACTTTCCCTTTTCATATGCACTGAAAATATGTCTAAACAAACATGTTTTTGGTTTTTTTTGTTTTTTTTTTACTTTGGAATATTATCACTTTACATACACTGTGTTCAGTATAAGTCAGAAATAAATGTCAAAGTTTATTCTCCACTACACTACACTACAAAGCAGATTAAGTATGTATAATCAGAAATTCTGTGTATGACTTCATCTAAAAATGTATGATTGAAAGTGTTCATATAACACTTTCAATCATACGTGTTTTCAAACTTAACTGAAGCTTCTGATTTGCATATTCTTATTGCATCTTTCTTCTGTATGTTTTGTGCTGCAGTTTTTATAATCTGTAGGATGATTTCATGATGCTATGAATGTTTTCAGCAACCTCACATAAATGTGATTCTCTATTCTAAAAACACTCCCTAACTGATGCGTTGCACCTAAAGCTGAGCTAAGGTAGACATTCTCTGCCCTAAAAAAAAATTACTTTTTTTCATAATTGCACAATTTCTTTTAAATGTATTTTAGCAAAGTATGCAGATTAAATTTTAAAAAGCGATAACAGCTTCATATATATAATATGCTTGCAACTACAGTTGCCCTTTGCGCTCTTGTGAAAAACCAGTTAATCCCATGATTCAGGGGTATGTAGAAGCATCCTTAGTGGTAATTATTTGAAGTAACTGTTTTCTGCATGACATTAGTAAGTAAGTAAGTAAAATTTTATTTATATAGCACATTTCTAGATAAAAGATCACAAAGTGCTTTACAAGGTATAGGAACAGATTAAAAAGACAAAGTACAGTCAAAAGTTAACAAAATGCAATTTAAAAAAGATGTGTTTTTAGCTGTTTTTAAAAGTAATCAGTCTCTCACAACATTGTGGAGGGCTTTTGGCCATGGCCACGGACATCTCAACATGCAAACTGGAGAAGCGCTGACCTTCCTAGCAGTGGATGACCCACTCTACCTCCTGAGACAGATGATAAAATATTTTATAATTACAAATTGCAGTTCTGAGAAACATTAAATATGATCTTTTCATTAACCATTAAAAAGAATTTACAGTCCCACCTTGTTCATCAACTTGTTATCAAGAACGTGCCTGCCACAACGTTTCACAACCAGCTGTCATTTGTTGGCATGAAAGGAAGTCTGCTTATCTGTTGTTTCAGGTTTCAACATGATGATTCAGCTGTCTGTTTCACCAGACTTAGTCACATTGAGTGTGACGCAAGATTGCAAGTAGTTTTTACTTTCACACTTTTCTTCTTTTAATTTATTTTAGTTAGAGTTTTAATATTATTTCTTGAGAACTAAAATATAAATTTAGTCATGTTGATTTTCTGTTCTGCAACCTTGATTGAGCTCAACGGTATATCTAAAGTGAATTGTAAAATGAGTGATGTTGTTTTGAGATAATGTGACATCATAGCTTTGCCTAAGCAAACACCTCCTCCTTTTGTTCAAACCTTTTAATTTAATTTCGTTTTCTTTTGTTTTTTTGTGATGTTTTTAATGCACCTCTAGAGGGCATAATAACTACATTTAAAACTAAACGCAACACATGAATCCAGGAACACTCACTTGATTTAGCTCAAAAGTGTGAATGATCCTGAGAAAGTCATGCTAAAGATGGCTAAATAACTAATTAATTTACTAGCTCAACTGTTACAAGCTTTCACATGTCCAGAAATCTCCCCAGTGATGTTTAAGAGATTAAAATGCAACTGCCTTCCTTTAATCATCCAGTTTCTTTCTTCTTCTTCTTTTCTTGTGAGGCTATGATGATCTCATTCCTATAAACACGGATCACAGGAACGTTCCCGATGACCGTGGCATTTATCAAAAAGGACACCAGCCATACTGTTGTCTGTCTGGCTTGAGTCATGCTTTCCTCTTGCCCATGCTATGAATAAAGATCAAGGGGGATGGTATTTATAAGTTTTATTAATAAATCCTGGAGCAGTGTGTATCATTAACCATCAACATGAGAGCCATCTCTCTGTGTTGGTGATTGAAAAGGGGTTACAGTGTGGAATATTAATTTTTTCAAAGCAAACAAAGAGATGTAACCTTGCTTCTTCTTCTATGAGATATAAAAGTGCCCCATAAAAAAAAACTGTATTATGTATATTTTTATATTTTTATATATTTTATTTATTGACTCTATTTAATTTGTAAAATATGTGTACACACACACACACACACACACACACGTAGAAAAACATTTAGTATACACATCCAGAATTTTTTTTTTTTTTTTTGCATATACTATTATATATTGTACATATATTTATTAGTTTCAGATTTAGCCATTCGTATATTTTGCCTGTTTATGTTATTGTATTTTGCACAACTCTGTTGCTTGTGAAGCTCGCACACAAGAATTTCACTCGCATGTGCTGTACCAATGTACCTGCACATGTGATGTGACAATAAAAGTGATTTGATTTGATTTGATTTGATTTGATGATGCACTGTATGTCTCGGGGGTAAGGAGACAAAACATCTGTCAGCACTAAGAGTCTGGGGGAGACATGTAAGGCACTGTAAGTATGATGAAATCAAGGAAACAGTACCACCCCCACTCACTTCAAATCACACACCCACTGTTCACACCTGAAACTACTTGTGGTCATCCATTGTTAAACACCTACACTGCCAAGAAGGCTCACACACATAATGTGATGTGACCACGCATGATAAGGTGCTGCAAGTTTCTGTGTAATACAGGAAAATTGAAAATGCAATACAGCTTTCCAGTGAGTCAGTTTGGGTTTAGGTGGGTGGGTTGGTTTTTTCACTACATTTCTCACACACTTTTTTTTTTAAAGTTACACTTCCACAAATTAAAGTGAAAGCTTGTACTTCTTATAACACTTTGTATAGCTAACTGACAAAACTGCTTATAGTTATAGGTTATTTTTAAGGTGCTTGTCATTTTGCATAGTTTTCACTTGGTCCCCGTACAATTCAGCATCAACTATCAGCCTACAGTATCTGACAGCTGTGGCAACTCAGCAAATTCAGAATTTACAAACAAAAAAATATGTGAGCACATAATTAATGCTTTTTGCATTTTGAAATTAGCTCCGCATGCACAAGCTACAATGATTAAACAGTGAGCTTTTAGTAATAAAATAAATGGATCAACTATTATCTGCAATAACATCAAAGTACCCATAATGCAAAATTATACTTTCATTTTCAGTATGTGCATTATGACTCTGCTTTTGCTCTGGGGAATTTCATGATGCATTGACTATGTTCTCCTTGGAATTCAGCGTATTTATGGCATGTAATTGCCACATTTACTTCATCCATCGCTGCTAATACAGTCAGAGCGGTATAGGGTGAGATGTATGTCACTCCATTTTTCACCCTGTCCCTCCTCATATTGAACACAGCAATAAATACTGCATGTGTTGTTCTTTGCTCTGCCCCGCCCTTTGCCATAGCTCTTGTTTTGCAGCCCTGGGATTGAGGCATCTTCATTCCAGTCCTCTGTACCTCACAAGCACCATCAATAATTCTGCTAAAGAGTGCACTGAGCTGAAAATGGGGGGGGGGCTAGTAGGGATGTGGGGGGGTGAGGTGACACTTGATGGCTTTTCCATGGCACATGCTCCCACATTTCCTAACATGACCTTCTGCAATGTTGTTTATCATTTTGTGCCGTATGGACAGCAGGAACACAAACACAGGCACACAGCCTTTAGCCCTTTGAGAAGCAGAGAAGAGGCACCATAAAAAGCTGAAGTAGGCTCTCAGGGGAGCTTTTATTTGTCTTTTTACACCGCCATGAGAAGCCATGAGAAGAGGTCATTATCAATCGGGGGAAAGGGTCTGAATGTTACAATAAGCGCATTATGACAGATAATGGAATCTAACATTAAGGCACTTGAAAAGCATACCTTTTTCATTTGGTTGGAATTTAACCTTGATGTTTGACAATAGATATGTCCACAAAGCAGTTTCTGAGGCTTTATTAAATTTTGTCAGGCGCTGTGTATAAAACCTCTTTATGCCACAGAACATAAGCTTTGCTCCGTTTGTTCACACGTGGTATTTTCAGCTTGTTTATGAGAAACAGTCTGAAATGTTTTTCTTCATTTCTCAAATAAACAAGAGTCTGCTGCCTCATAAATGTTTTCATGGCTCGCACACAAATGGAAATCAACCTTTTAGGCTGAGACTGTTGCTAATAGATGGCAGTGGCCTTCCCTCTGGGTGTTAGAACATTTGTCTGCCGCCACACATTCCACTGAGCCAATTCCTCGTTTGAAACTCGGATCTTATGATACCAGATGAATCAGATGAATTTTTTGCAGCAGAAAACTATCTACTCCTATCATGCTGAGAAATGTAATAAGGCCTCTCTAACTGGTCTTCAATATGCTTTTTTTTTTCGCTGTGCATTTTTTTAAAGAGATCTTTTGCATATTGGAAGCCCATCTTATTGATACGTGGTCATTTTAAGCAAACAAGCAACATTTAATAACAACGTGACTATTTTAGATTTTCGTATGGAGTTGTGATTTAGTTTTTGTTTTGTTCTGCTTTTGCAACTGTCCTTTCCACCAAACCTTCTCTAAACATCTCCTTTCCCTTTGTAATGTTGGACTTTTATTAACAAATGTCAGCATCTGGCAAATCAACTATGCAGCATTAGACACTGTGGCGACCTCTTGTGACTAAGGGAGCAGCTGAAAGTGGCTTTTTTTAAGCATGGTAAGAATACAATTTCAGATATGCTACACACAATATCTGTTGTACCTTCTGAGCAACATATAAGAAAATTAGCATGATGATATAAGAAATCAAATTAAAGATTCACAAATGTATTACTCTCATCTGTTTCATTTTAATCTAATTTTATCATATTTTAACAGGACAGTGTTCAGAAGTGGGGTTGTTTTTTTTTTTGTTCAGATGCAATTCCTGATGCAACCCCAAAGAGGATTTGTGTCTCTGAGTGTACTTGAACAAACAATCTTTTCATTGTAAAGCAAATGTGTAAATAAACACTGTTATTATCTAGAACATTCCCAAAGACACGAGAGCTGCAGCCCACATAAAAAAAAAAAAAAATCCCACAAAACCCACCCAATTTTAAGTGTAATCAAAATACAAGAGAAAGTGATTTAGTTCCTGGAATTTTTTTTTATTTTATTCAAAAACATAAACGTCACAGGCTGTTTGCTATAAATGGCTTGTGTTACCCAGTGCAAAGGGTTAAGGTCAATGTATGATCCACCTGCCACTGGGACACAAGCTTTAATACAAAGCAGTAAATTTAAGTCAGAGTGATGAGTAATATCAAAAAGTAACCACCTCCTATTCCCAGTTTAATTCACGCTATATATAAATAAATACATTTATATAATTATGTAACTGTACATAATTGAAAGTAATTTCAAACTTTCTTCTCCTCTTTCTTTCAAATTTTTTGTGCCCCACCATGGGGCCCCTGCCCACACTTTAGGAATCACTGATCTAAAATGAATGTGACCTTGCAAGATTCCTACGATTTAATGACAGCATTATTCAAAAATGTACACAATTACAAGCATAATGTCATTTTATCATACAAACTCCATTAAGCTGGCACATGTTAAGACTAAACTTCCACAATCTCAGGAAACAGATGTGAGCGTCTCCGATCTCTAACGTATATTCTATAATTACCTCTTTATTCCCTCATCTGTTATGGTATCAAATATAAAATAAAGGGCAAAGACATTAAGATCACAGTTTAAATTGACAGCAAAGTGAAATGAATGAGCTGCTGGAGAAGATGGCCTACTGCAGTGGGACTAATAAACCTACAGGCAAGTTCAGAAGGCATAGGAGGTTCCTCCATCTGCCAATTAAATGAAGAGGAAACTGATGGAAAAACAGTTTCATTGAGGATCAGAAAAGAGTGATGAAGCTGTGAGCGCCACAGGGAATTTTACTGCATTTACATCATAACTGCCACCAACTTTGTCTTCTTAAAGAAAGAAACAAATTTATTGGTGCTCATATTTTTGTCTCATTTTTCTATGCTGCTGCCGACAACTTCCTTCAAGAAGTTAGTTCTAAAAGAAAGTTATGCTATGTGATGTTTTTAATTGTATGTTTGCCCTATATAGTAAATATCAGTTGCCAGACGGCTGATTTTTTATGGCTATTTCTACTCATTATTTTGGATTATAGACATTGGTATATCTTGAAGAGTTTCTTCACACACCTGGTTATGCCTTTCAAAATCTGCACATATGACTACATTGGACCAATAACTAATGTATCAGCAACACTGTAGCAACACAAAATGCAGCAGCTGGAAGATATCGAGTGCTTTCATATGCCTTGTCTAAACCTTTTAAAAGGTATTGATTTGAGTAACAGCCTGGAGCCACTGAGGTGATTTCTTCTCATCGCTGGACCAGAGCACTGATGGGGTCTATCCATATGTCTGTCTGTCTTACTGCCCCAAAGCTTTCTTTTATTTCTTCAGCTTTTACATAAATTCTATTTGACATCTAGTGGTTTGATGACACCTGTGGAAGATATTGCCTGGTTATGCCCCTTTAGCTCCTAAATGCTGACATTTATACTCATGGCTGCAGGCTGTGCCATTTGGCCAGCATCGTTAGTGTACAAATGTTAAATTGTCTTTTTTTTTTCTCTCTTTAAAGCTGAGATGAACTATTGTTCCAGCTGTGTAATAATTTGCCCCAGGCCTCGAGCTCTATTTGTTTGAGACACAAAAACAGATCAGTCTGTCTTTGCACCCAGTGAGGCACTTTGACAACTTGGACAACATGCTAGTATTTTATTTTCTCCTTCCACATTGTGATACATAACAATGCTACTTGAAAGCTAGACCATAGTGGCCATTTCCATGTTCTCTACAGACAATAACTCTGAAATCTGCAAAATGCCTTATGACCCTTCTACTCCTGTGAATTGTCTAGTTCTAATTAAAAAGGCTTATATGTGGCTGTGTGAGCACTGGCATGGATATAATGTGCTTTGATGGGAAGGGCTGGGTTGCTCCTGCTCTGGGGGACAGAGGGTAGCAGGGAGCAAAAGATACCGAACAACAGACTGAGGGAGGATATAAATCAAATCTCTCTGGAGATAATAGGACACACAAAACACACACATGCACTGGGTTTTCTGGGGTGTGCTGGAACTTTGGCACCCAAGTCTCCAGGTTAATGACATCAGACCTAATTGGGAACTGAAGCATGCAAAGATGATTACAAGAATAGAAATGTAATTGAGATGGAAAGCATTAGAGATGATTTTTAGGAAAATATGAAGGCATAATAAATTAATTCAGTCTGGTTTTCTTTATCTTATGTGGTTAGAGAAGTGTCGCTGTTATATTTTACCTTTAATAAAAACAGAACCAGGACGATCTGATAAAAAAGGCTGGTTGTAATTGCATATGATGATGATTAAAGCCTTGGCTAAATTCAGGCATTGGATTATGTGACAATCCTTTGTCTGTCTGCTGTCCTTCTGCATGTGATTTGGCTGTTCGATTCAGGAGCCACAAGGCAGAGCAGTCTTTCTAACGGTTCATTTTGGGTAAGTTTTGTCTTTCACATGTATCTTCTTTTTTGGCTCTTAGTCTTGGTTTCTTTGTGGTAGACTGTGGGGATATCAGGGATGGATGCTGACATAAAACAGCCAGAAGGTTAAGATGCAAAACTCAATGGTCCATTCTGAGTAGCCTTTAGCAAGTGGTAAATAAACATTTTAAGTTTATCACCAAAAAGCTAATCATTAAGACTCATTAAGGAGTACTGCTGGGTATTTCATGAAAAAAACGTCTTTCTAATCGAGTGAAATAGTGACGCTGTTTATCTTTCAGCTCATGTGGAGCTATGCCGCAGTCAGTCTGGTGCATTAGTCACCTGGTTACTACAGGGATATGTGAAAGATGGGCAATGTATGCCGAACTCCAAGGTTTACATCCTCCCTCAGGCTGTGATTCAAGTTCTTTATAAAACAAGAATCGATCGGCTCAAAACAAAACCAAAACCAAAGCAAATGACGAAAACAGCAAAAAAGTTGCTGCTGTATGAAGATGTATAATGATATACCTCTATTTTGTCTCAATCCCCTGATAAAGCCCATAAGGCCATAACGTTTGCATTTTTGATTATATGGCCTGAACAAATTGGCGAGCTTGTAATTTGTCAGCTTTTTCTGAATGTTTTTGCAAGTGCTACCTGATTGGGTACTTATAATTGGAGTTGCATGATTTGTTCTAGCACAGATGAATATTCTGGGAAAGCACATCCTCTATAGAGACTGTACTAGATATGAATGGAACTTTTGCAAAAAGTTGCAGATGATCTTATAACAACACTTAAATACAAAAGTCGCATAAAATTGTCCCATATATGACCCCTAGCAAAATGTAATTTCTTTTTTTAGAAACCTTTCGTTTGCTCATATTAAACACGCAGGGTATGACAGGCTAGTCAGTGAGAACAACTGGTTACTTTAACCCCAAGACAAGCTTATTCCCTTGTTTCTAGTCTATTTGTTAAACAACAAAGCTACAGATGGTAACTTCATGATTACTGTTTAAACATGTGAGCGTCATAGATCACTTTGTGCAATTCTTGAACATAAGGTAAACTGAACATAAGGTAAATTATTGTATTTTCCCAAAGCCTGCAAGCATGTTGTGTTCAAAGGTAAGTTACATGCTTGTCAAACTTCTGAAGTGCTCAAAATTTTAAAAAGAAGACGACAAAACAAACAAACAAAAACTGAGCCTTAAATATTACACTGAGCCTCTGGTTTTATTTTATTCCAGCTCATGTGCACGGTCTAAGGGGAAACACTTTTTTAGTAAACACAGTCAATTTCCTAAATCTTTTAATATGACATACCATTAGGAATCAAATGCCACTGGTTTTATCCAGCCTCTCCTTCCCCCAGCATCTGTATTTTTGCCTCTATAGAGATTTCACAGATAATCTCATATAATAGTGAGAAATGCTTACTTCATGTTGATGTTCCTTGTCAGTTTTCTCATGTGGTTTAAATGATTCATATCTCCAGCATGCCATTTAAAAAGAAAAAGCGCATAAATTTCACATTTCTACTCCATGTAAATCTATATTTCCTTTGGAAAACTCTTGCTTTCATGGAGTTTCATTCAGCAATGATAAATGTATTGACTGTTATTCATAATTTGCATTACATTAATAATTGAAAAGTCTTTAATTATGGATTACATGTTTTTGACACATCTTATGTCTTGTGCTGCATAATTCAGAAATGCTACAAGATGAATACAAGAGCAGTGGAATCAAAGATGAGTTCACCTTTCATTATGTAACGCTGAACTGGTTCATCAAATAAAGACCTCATGCAATACTTAGGACTTCTGAATATGGATTAGGACCATTATTACACCTCCTCTACATGGGAAAATGCATTGATACACTATGAATACTTATTTTATCCTCACACTTGTGCATCTCTCACAACCTAAGTGTATTTTACTAGTGCAATTATATATAATTGCCCAGTAATAATAAATGATTGCAATAATATTAGCTAAAACAGTGTAAATGGTAATGGTAAATGGCCTGCATTTGTATAGCGCTTTACTCAGTCCCTAAGGACCCCAAAGCGCTTTATACTACATTCAGTCATTCACCCATTCACACACTGTTGATGGCAAGCTACATTGTAGCCACAGCTGCCCTGGGGCGCACTGACAGAGGCGAGGCTGCCGGACACTGGCGCCACCAGGCCCTCTGACCACCACCAGTAGGCAAACATGGGGTTAGTATCTTGCCCAAGGACATTTGGCATGCAGCCAGGAGGCAGCCTGGGATCAAACCACCGACCTTCTGATTAGCGGCTGACCAGCTCTGCCACCTGAGCCACAGCCAGTGTATACTATAAGTATCACACATGCACTCACACATGTTACACACAAACACACATGTAGTTTAATTAAAACATTATTAAATGTATACATAAATATATATTTTATATATCTTGATATATCATATGTAATCTTTATATTAGCCATTAAAAATCTTTGCTTGCTAATTTAGAGAATCCAACATCCACTGATGTTTTTAAATAAAGGAACTTTTTTTCTATCATTTTTTACGGATTTTGACTCTGACTCTAAAGGGTCAACGATATAATAAATTAATTTTTAAAAGCTCCAGATTCTGGGGGAAGTTGCACCACCCTAATCAAAAACGGACTGACTTCTATGACTTCTAAAACTGTCTTGTTTTACTAGAACATTTTGTGTCCTGTCATTCATGAAGATATTACTTTGACACATGACCCACTTAAGTCACTGCAGGTGTCTATGATACCATTACATATAATTTTGCAGTAGCTCAACTTTTTCTCACTATACACACATCACATAAAACATGAACAAATTAATACTAATAACTGTCCATTGAAAGTACTAAATCATATGATTCTATATTTTTACAGGCAGGCAGGCAGACAGACTGATAGCATGTGTTGTACTTACAATTTGCACAGCATTTAAAATTATAGTATTTTTTTTTTTTAGTAAAACTGGATTTAAAATAATTATCATATGTAACTGTACAGTATTTCAGCAAAGACAGAGAGAACCTGGCTTATTTACTAAATCAAAGATGAGGCGAAGCTTAGTCTTGATACAGTGTCAGATATCTGTATAACACTGTGTTATGAATCATTTAAGAGGTCAAGAAATGCTACTGCATGGCAAAAAAGAGACCACAGTCTGACATCTTTATTTGCATGACAAGTAAGGACAGTGACTTGTTACATACAAAATCTCAACATCACTGTGATATAATCCACATGTTTTATTCATTGGGGAGCTTACTGTGAGATTTGTGGATTGGCTCCATGTTGAGCCATTTAGCACTAATTCTCCCTGAAATATCTGTTATTGTTTGTGCTTTAACAACGATACCAGATTATTTAAATCCGTTGGCTAATGGATCTGTCAGACTACACAAATGGATTTTAATTAGATTAAACATCTCTTCGCAGTCATGGCCAGACTACTGATTGAACCTGACAGATTGAGTTATTATGATTAAGCTTGGTGTTTATGGACAAATGATTCCAGCCTACCTAAAAATCAATAAAGGACACCTCAAGGACCATTTTCACGAGAAGTAGCTTGTATTGCATAATAAGGTTTCTCCAGCATCTACGTGGTGATTAATTATGTTCAATACTGCTGTTGAGCTCAGTCATTTAGTTTGTGTAGAGAAGCATAAGCTGCTTTAATTCCTGTCTCAGAGTCAAATATGTTTTTTAATCCCCAATAACATTCCCACCTGCACATCACAAATCTTGCGGCTGTAGTATAACATGAAGCACCTCATTGATTAAACAGTTTTAGTCACACAGTCAGTATAGAGCCTTTGCTGAAGGATTCCACAGCTTCCCCCTTGTGCTATTTTGAGAGACAATCTTTTGGTATGCAAGGAATCATGGAGGGAAAACACCTGACATGTCACATTACTTCATTATTTGACTCTATGTCAGTGCTACAATGCTTCTTTTATTTTGTACAGGAATTCTTGCGTTTTGGCCTGTATTTGTATAGCACTTTACTTAGTCCCTATGGACCCCAAAGCGCTTTATACTACATTCATTCATCCACCCATTCACACACTAGTGATGGCAAGCTACATTGAGCCGGGGCTCGAACCGGCAACCTTCCAATTACAAGACGAACTGCCAACTCTTGAGCCACGATCGCCCCACGATCGCCTATTCCACTGACAAATTATGTTTGTGGTTCTTGTTACAAATAGCAAAATAGTATGCTAATTATAAATACTCAAAGCCATTAATTCATCCATCCACCCATCTATCTGTTCAGCCAGCTATCCTTCCATTCATACATTTTCTGGTGTAGCCTACAAAACTGTGTCTATAAAATGTATATCTCGTTACAAGAAATGAGAACCATGCTCATTTGGTTTTACATAAGTACCCACCCCTCCCTCATATTCACTATCCCCTACCACCAGGCACTACTTTAACTCAGTGGGTGACCATCTTCCACATGGTTAGAATACAGCAGCCCAGGTTTCAGTCTGATCTGCAGCTCTTTGCTGCGTGTCTTCTCCCTCTCTTTCTCCCCTATTTCCTGTCTACCTTCACTTTTACACTATCTAATAAAGGCAAAAATGACAATAAAACAACAACAAAAAAATCCTAAAAAGAGGTGGGACCACCACCCCAGTCTGCTAATCCAGGCTCTGGACCTTCAGCCATGTTGCAGATGCTTCTCAGCCAGGAAAACAACATCGAGAATCTCAGGCTAAATCTCACCCACCCCAGGGGCTTTGACACAGGCAGCACTTTTTTAAACACTGCCCTGGTAATGGGCAAGTCGCCCTCAGACTCTGTTTCCTTTGCAGAAATCCCACAAGCTGGGCCAAGCTTGAGAAAACTCTATCTTCAGCTTGATGGCTCCCTTCACCTCTGGTGTCTACCATCTGTTTTGGGGGTTACCATTATAACAGCTCCATGCAACAACCACAACAACAGAAGTGAAGAGCAGCTTTATTTGGACTCAGTGTCCCCAGCCTTTGTGTGAATGTTGTTGAAGTTCTGCTGGAGGTGGGAGCTGAAGATCTCCCAGGTGACTTTTACTTTCACTGTGAGCCCAACCTAGGGACTCAGGCAGTTAGAGCCTGTAAGTCTTGCATTTCAAGAAAATAAACTTTTTTCAATTGATTATACGTTTCAGTTGAAATTTTACAGCCCTCAAGTACTGTGAGCAGTTACTTAGTCACAAATTCTATTGTACTCTAAATGGGACATTAATCTATAAAATGAATATCAGGATTTAATGAATATGACTTAAAATTGGAGATTGAGATCATAAACCCAATTGGATAGAGTTATGAATCAATTTCATAGACTTGTTTACAATTTAGACTGAAACCTGAGAAGTCACTGGAAATAATTGAAAGCAATTTCTCTGTTCAGTCTTTTCAGTCTTTTCAGAAACATAGTAACAAATATAAGTATGTCATATGATTTTTTAACAAAAAACTACAAATAGTTTGTTTGTTTAAAAAAAAAAGGCCAGAAATTAAAATCAATCTATTTAAAAAATAAACTTATAATAAAGATCTAGTGCACTAAAAATAACTGTTATAAGAGAAGTTCTCTTTAGCACTATCCTTTTCACACTTGTGCTTTAAATCACACAGTGAGACATTTATTAACAGAGTTGCTGTTTATGGGCTGTATAATAATTACATGCATTGTAACTAATAGTTGTAACATAAAACCATAATAGGGTGAAGAAAACTTTTATGGGTAATGATAAGCAGAAGTTAAATTGACATTAAACAAATTCTTTGCTTTCATGGTTGTTTAGCTTTGAGTAAAAATATGTTCAAACTCAAATTTATAGCCCAGGTTTGTGGATCACTATTTACAACTCTAAATAATCTAGATACAGAGATTTGCACCACCAACACTTATGCAAACACAATACAAGACAAAACATTGCAAGCATTTGTTGGATTTGGTATTATGTAAAACTGTTGGTGGTCTTTGTAGTTATTTTTAAAAGCATTTTAGTGATCAGTAACACAAGAAAAGCCCAGTAAAAAGCAATCATGGGTGCTGTTCTTGTTGTTCAAAGCATGTTTTCCATTCATTTTCTGTTTCTTTTGGTCATTTTAAGTGTTCACGCTAAGGGGCCTGGGTTCAAATCCCATCTGGGACCTTTCATGCCATGTCTGCATGTGTTTTCTTTAGCTGTGCAGCTACTTCTCCCACATTCTAAAAAGATGCATGGGATCAGATTAATTGGGGATTTTAAAATTGACTGTGAATGGAAGCATGAATGGTTTCCGTACCTATGTGTTGGCTCTATGATAAACTGGCAGCCAATGTTCCCTCTAATTTTTCATGTGTCTGAGCGAACACACAAACTCCCTGAGCGGTCCCTTGGACCACTGTGAGCAACAACAGACGTGTGCACTGTAGTCACGCCAGCATCGAATCCATCCAAGTTACATGGTTTATTAAAATAAGAAAATTACAGCATTTACATTTATGTTAGACAACTTTTAATTAACTGCTTTAGCCCACTTACAATGAAAATTGTAAGTGAGAATTTAAAAAAAAATCTTGTTCATGACCTCTCCAACTCCAGTTTTGAAAACAAAACTTTTTATTCATTTATTTATTATAAAGCTCTGACTTGTATTATGAGTATGAGTCTGTGGTCTGGAAGAGAGTCCTGTAACTCTGTCTGCAAAATATAGTTTATAATGACCAGTGTTGGGCAATTAATTATATAGTTACTTCTTAAAAAAAGTTACTGAGTTTTGAAAACAAAGTTTTTTGCAGCTGTTTACCTAAAAATGCTGCCATGGCATTTTTTTTAACAAACATTTCAAAAATATTAACTGAACAATCAGCTGTTCTTCATCAAACTTGATGCCGCACAAATTATTTGTGCCACTCCAAAAAATAAATTCTGTCCACTATGAGATAAAGGAGAACAACAGCCTGATACCTGCAGGCCTGACAACAGGAGATGTATCACTCCTGTAACACCTGTAACATTCAGCAGTCACCTCATTGTTCTGACACACACAACTAAACTATTGACTACACTACACACTAACTACACAAAATTTGCCCTAAACGTTGCAAATCTCTCACATCTCAAAACACCGCCGTCACTCCTAAAACTCCCGTTTCTTAACAACTAAATACCATGTTGCCATATCATTTTTTTGATTGGTCGATATGGTACATTTTTCCATATCGACCATTTTTTTCATATCGGAAAGGGTGGGGGTGTTTTGGTTTTGGTTTTGCTCACACGCGGAGAGTGCTTTCGAGCGTTTTCCTTATAAAACGCCGTTTTTACCGTTTCTTCCTGCAGTAAATATAAACAACGATAGTATTCAGGAAGAAAACCAAACATTGCATATATTTTTATCATAACGTGGCATATCAACACAATTTAAAAACTGGTATAAAGTCCACACGTTTTCCATCAATTGTTCCGTCTGTCCTGCTCACATCTCCAACGGTTCTACACGTTGTCATTAAAGTGGCTTCACTCCACATCAGCCACGCCGCTTTGCTAGTTAAAACACCGGTGATTGACTGGACTATGGGATAAGCTGGCATCGTTCTAATCCCATATGGGAGCAGCCAGTCACTTACTGACTAACACTGCAAAACAGAATTGTTGAAGTTTTAATTTTAATTTCAATTCAGGTTAGATTTTTTTTTGTGCGCAACGCAGATTTTCTGTGCGCAGAGACCGTGCCAGCAGTGCACAATTGCGCACGCGCGCAGCCTAACACTTAGAGGGAACATTGCTGGCATCATGTTCAAGTTGTAGTTTACCTCTTGCCCCCCAGACCCTCTATGCCCCTGAATGAATTTCAAGTGTATTTCAAGTGCTTTTGTGTTGCTTTGTTCCTTTTTTCCTTTGCATTGCTTTCTGGTTTTCATGGATCTGTTGATATTCACTTTACTTTTTTGTGGCCTTTTTTGTATAATTGTTTGATTGGCTTTGGGTCTGTTTATGGTTGGACTAATACTAACTAGCCAACAATATATCACTTACTAATTTTGATAGCAGACACCAGTGGTAGTTTTGCTAACTTTGAATTTAAATAGTCTTTTACGGAGGAGTTGTTTTTTCTGCTTGTCGTATTTATTTTCTCCCGTTTTTGCAGGTGAATTTTGACCTCAGCTTTCCTTCTCTATTTAGGCCTAATCTTCTTTATCTTTGCAGGATATTCAAGAGTTGTGTGAAGAAAACACTATAAATGCTGATGAAATCTGCATGCAGATTTCCAGATCAGGGCTTATATGGGATCAGTGTAAGATAAGCTGAGAAAAGTCTTGGGCATGTAGGCATTGTTATACTATGCAATCTCGCATGCAGATTCAGCACTTACATCTAATACACTTGATACTGAGGGTGTTTTCACTCTGCTTATGAGATTTACGGAAAAGACAGGAACAAATTGCAACTGATCTATCTATCCAGCCCTGCCAGATAGAGACATACTATGCAGATTGTCAAGACTTAGGGGCAGTGCATGCTAAAAAATATCTCTTCTTATTCCTTCTTTTTCAAACATAAAATGAAAAATTTTAAAAAGCACATTTACACAAGTCTGTGAAGTCTCATTTAATCCCTTTTATATAAGCCCAGAGACAATAAAAGGTCAGTGTTAAGGATACTGAACTCATGCTTTGTTGACTCTGGCTGTAATACAACATTTTTTAGGTGTCTTAAATAAGTATAAATAATAGCTATACTCTTCCTTTCAGTGGCACTATTAAAAGCTACTATTATCATTTTGAAGTAGGCTCTCCATTCCACATATTTTTGCATATTTTAATGAAGGTGATAAATAGAAATGACCCAGAAGCATTGATATTATGACCTGTGAGAGAAAAATAATAATAGTTAAGGAGAGAGTGAAAACAAATAGACTGCTTTGAAATTTGTAGATTCAGCTTTGCATAAAAACTGCCAGCACGTTTTGTAGCTGGGATTTCTGAGATCCCAAGACAGAAGTCGATTTCTGTAGGAGACTAGAATAATTCCAGTTCGGCTTTATGTACAATTTACAACGAAATAAATAAGGAATTTTTTAGCTTTTAAATTGTGTCTGATTGGGATTAGGTTTGAATTTAAGATTCAGATGCCAGAAGTGAAAAGAAAGCAAAGTGTTGGATGTTTTGTTTATCAGGAGGTAAAAATTTCAGACATAACCATGAAAAATAAATGAAGAAAACAAAGAGGAAATGGAAATCAGAAATTGAGAGCTGGCCTTAAAAACAAAGGGAAGTATTGCCTTTTATCTCGGAAGCTAATTGGGTTAATTGGGAACCGGCGCAAACGGTGAGGCAGTAAAGTGAGAGCAAACGGAAGAAAAAGCAGCAGCCCTGCAGTGCGGGATATCCAGCTGGGAAAACTAGTTGTGACAGAAGCATCCTGGGGTGCACAGCTTTAACTATAGTGAGGACGTTTAGTAGGGATGAAGGAAGTTTTCGATTAATTTAATGTTACCGATATGCAGATGCTCTGATTTGATACCTGATGTTAGAATGAATCCAAATGTCAAAACCTGCACCGAACAAAACAAAAAACATCATCACTGGTACTGTGTCTCAAAATCTTCATCTTTTCAGCTCCAATTGCGTGGCCTAAATTTGTTAAAGGGCAGCACATTTGGGAATCCTGGACACTTGGACTCCAACTTTGGGTGGCGCCAGAGCGCAAGAAACGAGGAAATGGGTAAAAACCAACACAACTCATCGGGTAATCTGCCCGGAGATTCGCTTTATGGCTTCAGCCGTCTCCACATTCCGTTAGGTGATGTGTGGATCTTTTCAGCGGGTGGCAGGACTTGCCACCTGTCAGGAATGGTAAACAGGCTTCGCTGAAGACCTCGTTGACCCTTTCTTCTTTTGCACAGGGAAACATTCGCAGCTTTTGTTCATGTGCATCTGTGTTCGTGAAAGAAATACGGACAACTTTAACTGACATCGGCGCAAGAGAAAGTGAGCCACACGCATAAGTGGCAAGATTATAAGCGGAGCGTCTGCACCCGGAACCCTCCGACCCCCTTCACTTTTTTGAAGATTAGTGGGTTGACCACGTCTGAAGGACACTAACAACCGGATTAGGTATTGTGCAGTGTAACCTACTTCTCACCACTCCTGCATCTTGTCCTCTGAAAATTTGCGCAATGACCTTTGGTGCACTTGGAATACAGCGGCTGCGCCCGTGAGGTAAGGGGATCAATTTTGGTCACTTTTGAGTTTTCTTCAGGCTGTTTGGATTCAGTATGTGAAGTTGTACAAGATGTAAAAAAATCAGTCTCCACACATACAGTTTTTGTCTGATCCTCCGTTATAGCTTGTTACGTGTAGACGCAATCGCATTCGTTTTGAATATTTTTTGTCGAAAACAATTAAATTAATGGTGAAGGATTATTACTCATATTGTATGTTGCACAGCTTTACCCAGGCACCAGGCACGGCATTTTACAAGCTTATCACGTCAGATTACTCAAACGCTCTGTATATCCAAAGCTCAAAGCATAAGGCTAAATGTAATTTGCAGAACGTGCACCCGAGGAGAGGATCAATAGTTAAGGGATTCGCATTTTAGTCTGCATTAGTACATTCTTGGTATCATTACTAAAGATGCCTCTACCTACTCTGAAAGGAACATCAAAGATTGCGGGGTTATTTCTTCCGAGTACCACTAATGTACGGTACACGTAACACGTGCGAGTTGGATCGTGACATTTTTCCTCCCAGGAGCTAAAAGGAGGTGTGTTTGGTCTTGGGATCACCATAAAACAAGAAAACGTGCATGTCATGAGTCTGGCTTGTAGAGCTGAAAACCTCTGTATCATCAGACGGGCACTTCTTGAGCTGCATAGAGTCAATAGATACCGTCGTATGAGAGCTTAAATATTGTAATTAGTTTACTCTATAACTTAATAAAATGGATGCAGCAAAGTGTGTTCTTAGGGGCAGTGTATAGGGTTCTGTAGTATGACTGGGACTATTTCTGTATTTAGTCAGAGTACCATTTGCAAAAACTTAATGCCCAAGTCTGATACATTTCTTTATTTGATTGTGCGAAGGCTTGTTGGTGATTTAGGGATATTCCTCTGGAAGGAATGATTCGGTGAGATAAAAATGTATTGGTAGTGTGTGTACATAATCCTCCTTACTTTGAATGTCAAGAAAATGATTATCTTCTCCTCCCTGTGTATTCCAGCTTCTAGTATCTACAGGTATAGATAGTAATGCCCTAGAAGTGTGTAGGGAACACTTTAAAAAAATACTGCTGCAGGATATCTTCATTAGTCTGGGGTTTGGCCTGTTCTTTCCAGAGGCGCACATTTGGGAAATGAGAGATGAAGAGTAGCGTGGCTCAGGCCAGCCAGACGCTATTGATATTCTGCCCATGCCCTGCTCCATAGGCAGCCCATTGTCATGGCTCGCTCAGTGGGATAGCATCTGATGATTGAGGTGTATGGAAAAGGGTTGAAAGCTGGTTTGAAAAAGACACTAAATGTCCATTTATTGAACGTTAAAGGTGTGATCTCACAGTAAAGGCAAACAGTCTATGTATTTCTATCCACTGCACGAGAGTTGCATGGAAATCAGAAAAATAGCTTAGACTATTTTTTTTGATTGACAGTTTATCTTGTATAGTATTACTTGTATTACGCAGGAATTTAATAGTTAACAGATGTAATTTGATAGATCCAAAAGTCTTTCATTTCCTTTAATTCTGTCTTAGCAGGCCCAAAATATAAAATAAAAATCTTGAACAAGAGAACTGCGTGTCAGCTTTGAAATGATACAACTTCTCATCAGATACAACAATACTATGTGCATGTGGATCATACATGGACACACATGGGTCATATCTGTTATGGGTGCATGAAATTGCAATGCTCTGCAGCTTTCTGTCCAGGCTGGTGAGGGAGAGACAAGTCATCCACGGCTTTGGGAAATAAAGAAGTAACAGAGCTCAACAAAGCAGCAAGTAATGCCTGCCGGTAGTCAGTGTCAGGTAGAAATGATGGGGGGGGATGAGTACAAACAAACAACCACAGGGGAGTAACAAAGAAATTTATCTGAGGAGATGAACAAATAAGGGTAATTTTTGAAGACTGCCATGGAAGTTGACACACAGAGGTGCAATAGCTTACGAGTTGCTGCAGTAGGAGGACTCCACTCTGAGCACAGCACAGATTCCCCTTTTGATTTTTTTCCCCTTTCGGTTTAACTATTGCATCTTTCAGATTTGTTGCTGAAATGTTAATTTATCTACATGCATACTCACAATAAATATATTTATGTTTATGCTGTGAGACTCAGTGGCCTGAATGTATAGGACTTATATCTGCATATCTATAAAAGTTTACACTGGTCAAATCTGGAAGAGATTTTTCTGTTCATTTTGAATAGGACCAGGGGGACTGTGATCTACACATTTAGAATATAACTTTTCATTATCTAAATCTTAAAGTGATGAAAATTCATAGAGACAATTTCATAGCTGCATTAGGTCGTTGTAGGGTTTGACTAACTGTTGTGGCCAGCAGCTCGAGTGGAAAGCCATGTCCAGAACCCCATTGGAGCATGAAGGGAGAAGATGATTGCATATAAGTTATCTCCATGTTGCAGCACCAATAGTTTCCAAATTAATAACCTCATATTCGATATGAATATGAAAAACTCCCTGCACATCTATTCAGTTATTTTCCATCTCATGTTCTTTCAGTCCTCTTATCTCAAACACGGGGAACACAGAGACCTGTTCTGTTCATGGATTTCTGTCTCTCAGATAAGAACAGTTTGTTTGGTAGCAGGTTGGTTAATTGTAAATGTGTTGTATCTCTTTTTAAAAATGTTTAACAGACAGACCTCATAGCAGTTGCGAGTGCAGTCAGATTATGTATAGTAAAATCTAACCCAGTGCTGAGGGGCATTTTGATTTCTAAGCTCTAGTGCTTTCACCTTGTAAAATCTGTGAATGTATAGAGTACAGTAACTACTTCCAGGAACTGGCCTCATGAGGATGGATGGAAGGTCAGATAAGTACCGGTATGTTTAGGAATACCAAACTTTTGATTGGAATCACTGAGAATATATTGGTGTTGAAATGAAGTCCGTCCCTTCAAAAATAATGACCTCAGTGCCTTTGAGAAGTATACTGATCAACAGAGGAATAAGAGTTGTGCTGATTAGCTCCCCAGTCTGATTGTTTGAGTGTAAGCCATGTGGAACTTTTCCTCCATAAGAAACCCTCATCAGTTGTGTCTGTGAGTAATAAGGAATCTGAATAATGGTCTCCTCTCCTTATTGAATTGGCAATTGTACCACCAGTACAAAACTTTAATGGCAACTTTGAGAAGCTAAAACTGAATGTTTATAATGCTGTTGATGTCCCAGCCTGACAGGATGAAAGATGGATTACTTTCCTATTCACTTGATGCCAGTCTAATTAGCATATTCCACTATTGGTTTAACTTATTAACCTTAGGTTATCTTTAAGCAACATTTCTCTTCAGCATTTACCCTTGGAAGAAACATATAAATAGAAGAAATATATATATTTTCATTTCTCTCATGAAAACACTGTCAGCCTGAGTTTTGAGGGGGGACGTTTGACAGAGGCAGATATGCAAATTATTTTCTTGATTTTTGTGAGGGTGTTTGCAAGTGTCCGTATGCTTGCTGACTGAAATTCTATTAGCATAAATCAATATTTACCTCAGCTCAAAATAAATGTTTTTGTGAAAAGGCAAATAGACAGGAAGGAAGCAGATTACCGTACAATCACAATAGTTTGACTAAACATTTGTTTCAGCATTTGTAGGTGTAGACAGATAATATTGTCACTATGTTTTCATATCACACTTCAGTAATAGTATTTATCTTTGTTTAGTGTTCCCAGTTACAGTAGAAACAGGTTCTAGAAATACATTCTAGTGTCAGTAACATCAAATTTTGCATTTACAATTACAACTTTTTCATGAAATGCAACCTGCTTGTTTCTCTGAGTTTGGGACCAGCAGGGATTGCGCACTAGCTTGTGACACTCTGTATAAAGTTGACTTTACGATTCTTCCCAGTCACAAATCAGGGACCTTTTGTTGTGAGGTGAATGCACTGTTAACCCCCTACACTAAGGGCAGTTCACTGTGCATATGGATACTTTACCTCCTGAGTAACAGATCCCAGGATGGGAGATCACCCATCATTCTATTCTCATCTTGAACACTGGCACACCACAGGGGAGCTTCCTTAGGCCCATCATCTACTCCATCTGGAATAACTAGTTCTGTAACTTAAAAAAGAGGAACAGTAACAGAATTACAGTCATTTAAAGAGTGCTTGTAAAATGGGCCTGCTGGTGGGCCCGTTGTAAATTTAAAGTAACAACCCCCCCCCCCTTCATTTACCTCCTGAATGGTTAACTAACTGTACATGGTGCCCAGGCCTAAGAAATGACCTGCAACAGGTGGTGAGGGCAGAACAGCATATTATCAGTGTGACTCCCTCTCTCATTGATATTCACAATAGCTGATTCCATAGGAAAGATTGTTATATTGACCACGCCCACCCTTGACATCACCTATTCTTCTCTCTGTACTATGGGAAGAGATTCAGTTCAATGAATTTCAAAAAAAAAAAAAAAAAAAACAAAAGAGCTATTTTAATCTATTCTATACTATGTAAACACATAATGTTGTCGGTCGCAATGGTTCAAATCACAGTAGAAAAACGGCTAATGTAATTGACATGATAAAAATACTCACTTTGGTCAATTTTTTTACTTCTTTTTAAAGACCTGCCCATTTAGGTGCAAAGTGGCAACCTCCATAAATAGAAAATGACTGTACTTTAACATCATACTGTAAAGTGCAGTCGTTATGGCAAATGTGCACTCTCTAGCATGTCCTAATGAGGAACATACTTGGGTCTTGGCTGCTTGTTTCTGTATCCGTCTTTGTGTGGTTTGTTGCCAGGGTTACATGACTTTTGGTGAAAAGCCAATAAAACAACTCTACCTGCTTCCATTGGTTCTGTTGGCAATTGTAATTGGTAATGTAAACAAACTATTCTAGGAGAAGCATCGGTTCAGATCAAGTATAAATACACCGATCATGACCACCTGCCTAATATTGTGTTGGTCCCCCTTTTGCTGCTAACTCAGCCCTGACTCATCGAGGCATGCACTTCCTTAAACCTTTGAAGGTGTGGTATCTAGCACCAAGGTGTTAGTAACAGATGCTTTAAGTCCTGTAAGTTGGGAGGTGGGGCCTGCATCAGGCGGACTTGTTTGTCCAGCACATCCCTCAGATACTCAATTGGATTGAGGTCTGGGGAATTTGAAGGCCAAGTCAACAACCAAAACTCATTGTTGTACCCCTCAAGCAATTCCTGAGCCATTTTTGCTTTGGCAGGGAACATTATCCAGCTAAAAGAGGCCGCAGCCATCAATAAAAAGGCTGTACATCAGGGGTGTCCTGCTCCAGGCCTCAAGGGTCGGTGTCTTGCAGGTTTTAGATGTCCTTGATCCAACACAGCTGATTTAAATGGCTAAATTACCTCCTCACCACGTCTTGAAGTTCTCCAGAGGCCTTGTAATGAGCTAATCATTTGATTTAGGTGTATTGACAGAGGGTGATATCTAAAACCTGCAGGACACCGGCCCTTGAGGACTGGAGTTGGGCACCACTGCTGTACGTGGTCTTCAACAGTGCTTGGATAGGTAGTACTTCTCAAAGTAACAACCACATGGAAGGTAGGACCCAAGGTTTCCCAGCAGAAGGTTGTCCAAAGCATCACACTGCCTCTTCTTGCCTTCTTTCCATCCTGGTGCTGGGTGTTCCCCAGGTAAGCACTATGCACACCCAGACATCCACGTGATGTAATAGAATACATGATTCATCAGACCAGGCCACCTTTTTCCATTGCTCTGTTGTATAGTTTTGATGCTCACATGCCCGTTGTTGGCACTTTCAGCAGTGGGCAGGGGTCAGCATGGGCAACCTCACTGATCTGACACTATAGAGTCTAATACTCATAAAACTGTGACGCACTCTGTATTCCTACACCATTTTATCAGAACCAGCACTAACAGCCTTTACTCCCCTCGTGTATCAGTGACCACTCATGATCCTGTCACTGGTTCACCAGTGTTCCTTCCTTGGACTACTTTGACAGATATCACTGCAAACCAGGAACACCCCACAAGAGCTGCAGTTTTGGAGATCTCTCACCCAGTCATCCAGCCATCACAAATTGGCTCTTGTCAGACTCTCACAAATCCTTGTGCTTACCTATTTACTCATTCTAACACAGCAACAAAATACTCCTTTGCTCCCTAAATATATCCCACCCACTAACAGGTGTCACATTGAGGAGATAAAAAGTGTCATTAACTTCATCTGTCAGTGGTCAGAATTTTATGCCTGATCTTTCTTTCAGAATATACACAATTTGAAACATCTAGACTGGAAATGTCCAACACACACACAAGACAACATGCTAAAGCCAGTTAAGTATTTTATGCCTTTTTGAAGACACAGATGCATAGATATCTTTTCTTGAATGTCTATTTCAGGTCTGTAAATGCATGTAATTCCATCGAATGAAGGTTTAATCACAGATTATGGTAATTGACATGGTATAAATTAGAGACTAATATACTTCAATTTAAAATTTTCTCACCAGTCTACATGAAAAATTTGCTAAAAATACCCATATACTTATAGCATTTAAGCAGCAGATCGTGTTAAACATCACCAACCTCTCCACATAAGCTCAGCTGCTTAATTTAAATTTATTCTTATTCTCAGTCCAGTTGAATAATTGTCAGTCAGTGATGTTTTATCTATGTGTTGAAATGAAAAATTACTCTTACATTACATTATTATTGATTATTTATATGTTTAGGATTTAAAATAGTTGCATGTAAACTGCGGTATATTCTGAAGACCAAATCTACATTTATTTCAGAGATAGACATCGGTAACTTATTCAAAAGCAACGACGCAAAAATGTGCACTGTACTATTTGACTGGCTTAAAATTCAGTGCTTTGTTTGCATTCAGTAGCATCTTGCAGGAAAAAAGAGTAATGCCACTCTGTAAACTCGAGCACTGCTGGGCACAGAGGAAAATCCTCTTTGCTGTTGAGGCAAGCATCTATTTATTTTATTCTGAGTTGTCAACATCAGTTATATCTGATTATAGCCTCGTCTTTTAATTTGATTGTTTATAAGGTCGCCCCAGATGAGACAATTATGAAAACCTTGTCTGCATACAAAGCATTCAGTTAAGCTCACAGCAGAGCAAAAAAGACCATTGATTCTTCTAAAGTTCTTGAATAGCTTGTGAAAAAGTAATGCTGGACCCAAGTAAATTCCTCAAGGAGAATGATGGCAAAGCAGCAACCTTTAAATGTTGTTTAAATGTGCTTAAGTGCACATATTGTTGGTGAAAGTCAAAGATCATGAGGCAAATTGGTGATAGATTAGTGGCTTCTGACCTGAGATGTCTGCTTTATTTATATAGCAAAAACACGAGTGAAACGAACAGAGCAGTGCCATTAGGAGCATTTTTTTTAACCAGAAGACACTCATACTGTCTTCTAAAAGCAGTGAGAATCCATTCAGTGTTTCTGTGGACAAGAATGAAATGGTCTGATATTTTTCTTCTTTCCAAGTGAGTGAGTGGTTTTCTGTTTTGAAGACACATTTAGTAAGATTCACAAAAGTCAAAACTACTCAGAGAATATTTGTGTGTACTGAAATCTTAGACGTTTTGTATCAACATCAGTTGATTTCGAAAGTTATAGGATATATAGCAATTAAAGGAAAGAAACAGACAGTGTAGCTTTAGCTTAGAATTAGTGTGTGTGTGTGTGTGTGTGTGTGTGTGTGTGTGTGTATGTATATAGGCACTTTTTTGTTAACTTTTTTCTTTTTTATTGAAAGGTTAGTTCAAGCATGCTATGCTGTGCACACTCAGTGTTTACTCATTCAGCATTATAAAAATAACTCCTTGAGGTCTCTGATCTATGACTGTAAAACAATGAGCTGGAACACACATTAAATATTGAATCTGGAATAAATATTGAAGTGGTTGTTAATGTGAAAACAAAATGCATACAGTAGTTTAAAGTAATTCTCAAGTTACATATGTGGGGCGTACAGTCTTCCACAGTGGTAGATTGAGCAGGTCCCTTACTAGCCGACAAAGAGGTGAAAATAGTTCAATCAGTTGATTTTAGTACATTAATGTGCATTGCAATGCAGAGTTACTCAATAGCAAAGTTTATAAAAGTCCGAAGCTGTAATACAATACCCCTGTGAGGGAATTATGTGGCGGTCAAATTAAATTCATAGCCCTTAAGTATAAATCCTCACACAAATAAAGTCAGACAAAGTACTAAAAGAGAAAACATGAACAACGCAAGAACTAAAGCTTCAGCATTTACAGGTAATGTTAAGGTCTCTTCCGCTGGAGCTCTGAACACTTGATGTTGTATGCCATCAATGAAGGCGGAGCAGTAAATGATGTATTTCCACCTCCCTCCTTTTATGTGTGCTTTGAATTTGTGTAAAAGGAGCGGGAGAGAAGGAGGGAGTTGGATAAAGTAAGAGGAATGAAAGGAAACCCACCCAAAAAAATGATGCTTGAGTGGGGAGGAAAAGTTGCACTGACCAAGAACCAGCTTTGACTGTATACATGACAGACATACAGTAGATGTTATCCTCCTTCTTTTGGCTGCCTACTTTAGAGGTGGCCACGGTAGATCATCTCTCTCCATCTCACCCTATACCTAGCGTTTCGTCCTTCACTACATCCCCGATCCCTCTCAATTGTCTTCCTCTTTTCCTCCTGCCTGGCAACTCCATCGTCAGTATCTTTTGTCCAAGGTATCCACTCTTCCTCCGCTGCATATGTTCAAACCATCTCAGCCTCACCTCTCTGAATGTCTCCAAGCTATTCAATCTGAGCTGTCCTTCTGACATAATCATTTCTAATCCTGTCCCTCCTAGTCACACCCAGAGAAAGTCTTAACATCTTCAACTCTGTCACCTCCAGCAATACCTTTACATATCACATTTACATGTCACATACAGATGTGGTGATGCGCATTAATGTGTATTTTCTTTTGTAGATTTCCTCAAAATTATTCTAAGTTACCAAATGTGTTTAAAATGAAAAGATGTATCATAAAAGGAACATTTTGTATAACAGAAATGTTTACGAGGCACATATCGTTAAGCTGGGGATAAAGGTGTAAAAGTCAAACTTGTGTCACAATTTGATTACCAAAACAATGTTTTTTTTTTTTCTTTTTTGTTTTTTTTTGTGTTGTTGGTTTGTGTGATTGACAACTTAAATTGAAGTACAAATATTCATACAGTAACAATGCCACATATTCAGATGAGAGTACTAGCTGTCAGACCTTTCTTGACAAAAAATAAAAGTTTACTTTCATTGCTCTGGTGCTGTATGCAAATATTGTCTTAAGCTGTCTCAAAAGATAATCTTGCTAGAGGGCCTCAGTCTATTTCTCTGCATGAAAACAATATCCAGCTGTTAGCTGCATGCAGAAAAGGGCTTGTTAGCGCGTCGCTTTTCTCTCAAGTTTCAGCTAAATAAGCCTTTAAAAGTTGTTTTGTTTGTTTTGTTTTTTTTAGTATGTAACAAAAAAAAACAATTCAGAACTTGGACATCAAAAAATTAAGAATTTTATTTTTAAACACAAATTCTAAGTTAATACTACTATTAAGACAACTAATGTCTTTATATCTAAGATCTAAAACATCTAAAACTAAACCCACTCATCATAAAAGGGGATGTTATTGTTTTGATGTCTACAGCTAATTGGGTCAAAATGAAGTAGTTTGACTTGATTGAAACCAATGTGGGACTAAAAAATATATATTTGCCCTGCAATAAGCACTCCTTAAAGGTGTTGTAATTTTGATAAACTTAACTGATGACTTTCTTCTGATTTGCTCTGATGTCATGATCAGAGACTCATAAGGTTGCAGTGCTGTATTTTTGTTTTTATTTTTTTAATCAGTTGCTTTCCCATCTGTACAATCCCAAGGCATGATCGGTTGACTCATCAGTGCATTCAGGTGAGGTGTCTCTGCCCCCGTTGTCTAATGATGGACATGTGAAGATCACATCAGGTTTTTGGCAGCACCAAAGTGAAAATTAATTTTGGTGGTGAATAGTCGGCAAATATACTGATCAGCTTTCAAATCTGTCTTCTATTAGCTGCTGTTCCAACAGTATTTTAAAAAAGAATGGGAAACTTGTCTTTTAATGCTAACATACAGCTAAACTTGACCAATGGGGCTATAGCCTTCAGCAGGATCACCAAGAACTATATTGCAGAAAGAAAAACCAGCTAGCCTTATATCACATGACCATATGTCCAGCACATCCTTGCTGGTGCTCCATTCGTGGATAAATATACTGGATGTAATTTTTATTGTTTATTTTATTTACTTAGTTTTTTCTGTGTAATCACACACTTGAGTGGATTGGTGAACAGATGTACTGGACCTGTATGATTGGTTGTTTTAAATTTTCTCATTAGGATTCATTTTTTTTCTACTCGGGTATTTATGGTGTTTACAATCCTGTCTGCAATCCATTTCTCTATGACTTTGATGACGGCTACAGGTTGAAACACATTAGTCAAGTTATAAATCTGTTCCTTATACGATACATTTTGCTGGAGCTTTGTCTTCTTTAGACCATTATTTTTCCTCCGTGCACCTTTGGACGTAGGTCAAGTTGTGCCAAAAAACTCAGTTTTATTTTCAGTATATTGGAATCAAGCATAAAAACATCAAGCATAAAAACACTTCTTCATAACCACCTGCATAGCTTCTTTTGATAGCATTTGGTAGTATTTTATAAAACACTCTGCACTTCTTCAGTGGAGAATCTTTATTGCACTGATTGAATGTTGTTTGGAAAAGAATTAGTGAAAATGTGCTGCTTCCAGACGATTTTTAAACTGAAACTCTACAGAACTTGCTCTGGATGAGGTTTGGTGTTGAGAATAATTTATTGTAATAATGAATCGGGTAAAAACTGTCACGGCGAGTGAGGTGAGCCGTGTGGAGGCAATGAAGGAGGATCCAAACGCAGGCAGTCGTGAAGGTGGTTTATTGAGCATGAAAGTAAATACAAACGGCAAAGGGAGCTATGACTAACTAGACTGGGAACAAACTAACTACAGAACACGAACCTGAACATGAGCAGAAACACTTAGCGGTTGACAGCAGGGAAACACACAGATGACGCAGGGTGGAATACACAGACGGACCAGCAACTACAATGACGGCAGACATGACTTAAATACACGGAGAATCACAGGGGAATTACACACAGGTGGTGGACACAGCTGGGAATGATCACAAGACGAGACAAAGGTAAAACTGAACACACTCACATGAGACGCAGACCATCACAATAAAACAGGAACAAGAAACCATCACACTAAGACACAAACTCGACAGAGAGACAGACAGACAATGGCACATGGAGCTAGACAAATACTAAGCAGACACAACCGAAGAACAAATCCTAAACACCACAGAAACATGAAACTCAAATAATAAACATCATCATCATCAACACTACAAGAGAACAAGAAAACAATCCCTGATGCAAACTAAAACATAATAAAACTCAAACTACTGGGTCCAACGGACCCAGAACCGTGACAAAAACAGTGCCACAGTATTTTTAATGACACTGAAAATCTGTCTTCAGGCTCAGCACAGCTTGTTAATTAATCAATTAATGTCTCTTGGTAGTAAAGTGTTCTAGACTAGGAATAGCCAAAACTTGTGGTTATCTTATTTTTTTAGCCAGTATAAACCACACAACTTCTCTATGCTTGTCAACAGTGGACCCTCCAGAATTTTCTCATAGGGTTGGCCATTTGGGGGCCTCTAAAAATATTGTGGTGGGACACAAAAAACAGAATTTTCAGTTTTATCTTGTTGTCAAATATATAGATTACGGGGCGATCGTGGCTCAAGAGTTGTGTGTTCGTCTTGTAATCGGAAGGTTGCCGGTTCGATCCCTGGCTCGGACAGTTTTGGTTGTTGTGTCCTTGGGCAAGACACTTCACCTACCGCCTACTGGTGTTGGCCAGAGGGGCCGATGGTGCGATATGGCGGCCTCGCCTCTGTCAGTCTGCCCCAGGGCAGCTGTGGCTACAACTGTAGCTTGCCTCCACCAGTGTGTGAATGTGAGAGTGAATGAATAGTGGCATTGTAAAGCGCTTTTGAGGGGTCCCGAAAAGCGCTGTATAAATGCAATCCATTATTATTATTATTATTATTATTATTATTATTACTTGAAAAATGTGCCCGGCGAGAGAGAGAGAGAATTATATGCCTAGTTAATTTCCTGCAATTAAAGTGGAAAATGGGTCCATATGAAAACCAAATAAAATTTTGAAATCCAAAATAATCTGTTTTAAGCAGGAGTAAATAACAAGTTAGTGTTTCAACTAATTGTAGGGTGACTTCCTCTCTCTTGTGCTCATGTTTATTAGAAACCATAGGACAGTCTTGCCAGGCGGGGGTAGCAGCAAATTTTAGGGGGTGGCTAGTGCCCCACCCTCACCCTGATTTACGGATGTTATAGCTTAAAGTAGTTACTAGAGTCACTGAAGATTAAGGAGTCTAGAAGTCGAAGTTAAACTGAACCTTTTCAATTCGTCTCTAAGATTCCTTGAGCTTTTCTTTGTGGAGTGTTTTAAGGGAAGTGAGGGAGTCATGCGTAATCAAGCCAGTCAATTAGAGGCACCTTCATCGAATTAACCTCTTTCTGTAACAGTAGATGCTTGTTGCAAAGCCTGTAGACTCAAATGTTAAAGTTCGTGTCAAGCTACTGAATAATGAGGGTCCAGTACAGGCCTTTCAACTTGAAAAGGCTAACATACTGTGCACAAAGACAACTCCTGAATAGAAACATAAAATTAGTTACTTATTCCCACAAGCAAAAGACTCATGTCTGTGGGAATTTTGAGATTTCTGGTAACAAATTGACCATCACCACCTTGAAAAGGGCATGATACTGTATATAGAAACTTCTGCTGAAAAAGAAATTAGATACTTATTCCCAAGAGAGGAACTAGTCTAGTGTTGTTGTGGGATTTGCAACAGAAAATGGAGCAGAGGGAGCATATAGCAGCCTTGCTGCTGTTTACAGAATTTTCTGACTTACTTGCAATGATGTGACCATCTTAGTCGATGGACTGCAATTTTCTGACAGGTGGGGTCCAGCTGTGTAGCCTCATTTAAGTTGAGTTTAATTCAGTTTTTATTGGTATAGCCAATATCACACTTTGAGATTCAAAGAGCTTCACATTTATATAATAAGAATACACTCAAAAAAGATTGGGGGACAGATTTAAATAAACAGGCAACCCATATATGTATACCTGTATGCACAGACGTATAAATAATCACAGAAATAAATATTAATCATACCTAAAATAAACCACAGATCCTAAAAAAAAAATCACAGATGAACAGATGAATGTGCAAAACAAAGTCTTAGATGTACCAGAAGGAGACCAGTATGATACTAAGAAAGAAGATGATCTGTATAGACCATTAAAAGACTCCTAAATGTGGTTGAACTCACTAGGTGGTACTGTAGAGTGGTGGTATTATTTTTTTAATTAATTTTTTTCCAACTGGAGAAACATATAGCCGTGTATGCAGCTGCATAACAATGGTAATGAATATTATGCTGTTTGATTTACCGAGTGTCTCTTTAGCCATAGTCTGGACCTCTCCTTACTGCACACTAATTATCTTACATTTGGGTTTTCCCCATAACTGCTAATCATAGTTAATATTGCAGAATTGTAATCTTAACATTTAAGAATGCAATAAAAATGAAGAGAGAACGATCTGAGAATACCAGGCTATGTCAACCTAAGGGGAAGATTTGTTTTCAACCTGTAATTGTCATTCCAAGGCATGCTGCAAGGTTTCCTCTTGGCACAATCTGTTTGAACTTTTAAGCTGCACTGTACAAGGCAAAGGAAGACTAAAAAAATACTGTACCTCATTATATTTTTCTCTCTTAGTGATAACTGCTGTGGTCCCTAGTCCATGCTGCTTTCTTCTTATTTTGACATTTTAGATCAAATATTTCATTAATCCAGCCTAGCAAGGAGCTGAGAACACTGTTTGAACATGACAGGCTTAAGGGAATGAGGAAGGATGGGCCTTTAATGAAGAGGATAAGGTTTTAGCTTGGGAAAATGAACACCAGCAAAGAGTGGGAATTACTTCTCTGTCACTTTGAAGTTAATGTGAGAGCCTCAATTAAATTGAAAAAAGTCCCCTTTTTTTGTCCTGCACGTTGTTCTGCTTAGCAGAAATCCTTAACCTTTTTGCATAAAGACTCCTCTCACATGCCTTTGACGTCAGTGCTTATGTATCTTGTTTCACACTCGACAAGATGAGGAATTCTGTGTTTTTTACTCCATGTGGGATATGACACTCTTGGTTGACAGCAGCGTGTAAATGCTTATGGTCAAGGCACATTACCTCACCAGTGAGTGGTAGTACATTCAGTAGGGAAAATGACTTTTTGGTTCAGTGAAATAAGTGATTTTTTTTTTTCTGTGTATGAGGATAAACACTTTTCCTGCCATTGGGGATTGGAAATACAGCTGGCAAAACAGTCAGTTTCTGTCACTCCACAAAAGGCACATACACAAAAATGAAAAGTAGGATCTTATTTGCATAAAATGGGTACCCTGCTGTAATCTGAACTCCTGCGTTGATAAAAGTTTACAACAAACGACACACAAGCTTTTTCAAGGACCACATTATTTTGCTTAGAGGTGACACTGTACGTATGTATGTGTGTATGTATATGTATTAAAAAAAATTATGCACCCACATTCAAGTGACTAAGATGAATACATATTTTTCGATGCCGTTGAATACCAATATTAAGAGAGAATCTTGTTAAACAGAAGCTGTGTTTCAGTCACAATTACCTAAACTTGTAGCGCTTGTGCTAAGACTGAAAACAGATAAACTGGGAAATGTTATAGTGTACTTGTATGGCTGGTCCTCTGTATCTGCCCCTCATAGCAGCTCCAGCATTTCTTCAGAGATGCTTTGCATATGAAGGCTTTTTAGCAGGATGTCGCATAAAGCAGCCCCAGTACATGAATTCATTTCAACAAGTTGAAAGAAGTTTCAGATCTCACCTTTGTAGGAAATTCTGATGTAGATGATTAGGTATGAGTTTCACACTGAGTGCTAATATTTCAAGGGTTTTTGTGAGGGTCTTGCAAAATATGATGATCTGCTGAATCCTTTCATTTTTATTTATTTATTTATTTATTTTTCATTCAGCTAGTTGTAGTTTGTTTTATGTTGAAACAACAGTGCTTGATGGGATTTAAAATCTATGGACAGAAATGAGATAAGGATGCAAAGGTGGGGAAATCTCGACCAATACTTCCTGGCAAATAACTCAAAGGTTATAATATCGTAATGATTCCCACCAAAATGGACCATCCTGTCCTTGTACACTTCAGATTTCAAGTGCAACACAAGGACAGTAGTATAGGGTGGTTTTGTGTCATGTGCAGGCCCACCACCAGGAAATAAAAGGAGATCCAGGATTCCCACTGCTGTTACAATGTTGGAAACTTAGAAGTTCAGTTGGTGAGAGAAAGCAAACTGGATCGGAAACTGTGCAGCTCTCTACATTAAGGTCTGGAATCTGTTCTTTCCTGAAAGGATTCTGGTCCAGTGTGTGTGGCATTATTTATTTTACATGTATTATGAATCTGTGGTGGCCAGTGCTATTTCTCTTTTTTTCCCTCCCCTGTGCTGGGACAAAAAGACTGGGGGCTTGATGACACCTCAAACATATTCAGAAGGCTGTCTGACTCAGTCCTGGAGGTGGATCTGGACAATCTGCATGCAGTACTAGAGAGAAGGATATTGTCAAAACTCTTCTTCATCATGGATAATGCCTCCCACACTCATACTTCTTGCTAGCCAGAGGAGCACTCAACCGAAGACTAATAATTATTAAATGCTCCATTGAACATCACAGGATGTGTTTAATTCCTGTGGTCATCCAGTAAAAACATCTCTTCCTGCTACATTTTTTTTTTTTTTTTTTTTTGAGACCAACTGTTACAAAATAACTTTCAGAGAAATTAAACTTCTGTAACTATTAAAAGTTACATGGCATTTATGACTCAGTGTAAGAGGGGATGTAGGGACTTTTCCAAGCCAGCTGCAGATGATGATGTTGTTTGGGCTGGTATACATAAATTACTGTATAGAACTAAATTAAAAATAATTATGTTTTACTTTGAGGAAGAAATTCATTAGAGAAGACTCCAACCTATGGCCAGAATGTGCTCCTGTCTAAACCATTGGTCCATGCGCCTTGCTTATGAATTCAAACAACTTTGGCAAAAGCCAATGCTTGAGAGCTGTTTATACACTATAATTGTCATTTGCATTAAAAACCTGGCTGGCACTATTCTCATAACACCCCCAACAGGGGCCCCTTTACAAATATTTCCTCAAGTTTGACAGTGCATTTATTCAGCGGGGAGGCCATGGGGAGCAAATGGATCCATAACCTTGCATCCCATCGTGAAGGTTATCACTTTCTGAGCAGTCTCAGAATGTCTGCCGGTGTGATGACAATTTCACGACCAATTACTCTCTTTCTCACTCGTCGTTGCTTGACAATGTTGCCCTCCCTAAAGTTAAGAATTTCACTCCTGTTAGAGCTGAACTTTGCTACCTTATCCTTATTACGTTAAATCAAACTAAACTGACCCAAAGGTACAGTCTAATAAAATGCCATTGAACAATTCCATGTCTGGATCTGGTAGTGAATGTTTCTGACATAGAGCATTATTGATGACTGCTGGTTTTGTGGTGTATATTTAGAAGGAAATTGCCATAAAAGGTCCATGCTGATGGATGGGGTGGCAAAATAGTTTCTGGAGCTGGTACGGTCCTCGTGCTCTGAGACTGTCAACCTGCCAGCATGCAGCTGAAACCTCAAGTGATTGCATACAGACTTTATCACACAAGCGCAATACAAGCACCACACATGCTGGTGGAAATTGCATGGTTTGCATCAAACCAGTCTGATGCAGTCTCTATCAGCTAATCCCACAGTTGTTGAGAAAGAAAGCTCACAAATGTATTCCACTTGGCTTTGAAAATTATTTTCAGTATTAATAAAAAAAACTATTTTACTTAATAATGTCACAAATAAAATAAGAACACTTTCGTGCTTGGCCTCCTCTGAGGGAAGACAATGAACACACAAAAAAGCAACATGTGAGAGCGACATTTAAGAAAGCACCACTTTGCACTTGTAAAGCTCAGCGTAATGATTTTCTCACTGCTGGAGGACTCACTGAAGGATTTCTGAAAGTGAAATGAGGGCCAGATTTTTATTTATTTATTTTATTATTGGCACTCAGCGGGATTGTAGAGTAGCCATACACCTTGTGATCTAAGCAAATTGGCTGTAAAATATAGAGTACTGCTGATGTCCAATTTTAATTGAAGCCCTCATCTCGTTTTTTTTTTCTACATTAATAAATAGAGCATGACACAATACTAAAATTAAAAAAGACAGTCATAGATCATGCCAGAGACAACACAAACACTTTCAATCACATTCTCTGCTCCTGTCAGCCTTCTTTGGGGTTGCTGTAAGGCTGCAAGTCCATTAAATATACAATATAAATTATTTGTATCCGACACAGTCTATTCTGTGCCTGTGTGCCCTCAAATGTGTTCCCATTTAGCAGCCTTTGTTTCTTACCTTACTGCTGAGCATGATAGGTTATACGACTAAATTGGACATGTCACCCTGCCTTATAGATGTTTTCCTGTGTGACCTTAAGTTCATACAGTAGAACACAAAACAAGAAAAATTGCTGTGGTCTATTTATGTTTATGGTTTTCTTGTAATCGATTTTAATTTGCAGAACCTGGAGAAAATCTGGACTACCTTTGAAAAGGCCACCAGTACCTCAACAATCAATGACCAGCATTCCTGTTTTTCTTTCTTTTTCCCCTTTTTGTTTTTTAAGAAAAGAAAAATGAAAAAGAGAGAAAAAGCTCCATCTAAGACATTTTCAGGAAAATCTTGTGAGTTTTACAGAATGAAGTACTCAGCAAACGCTGACCTGAAGTTATACCAATTCTACATGCACACCTAATTGCTGTCTGTGTTTATTTTGGTAGCCGGTCAGTCTGAGGTCAAGTTTTGGCAAGAACCCACTGAGTAAAGTCTTCTCGGACTACTTTGAAATAGAGTATTAGGCTTTTTTGGCACAGCCATGGTCTTTCATTTCCTGCAAATTCAGGTCAACGATAATTGCTGCTAATATAATCACTGTCCAGTAAGTGATAATCTTGGTGTTCTGGTTATTCAAAGATCCTTATTACACATTTTAAATGGGCCCATGTGAAATTCAAATGACCATTCATCTCTTCGTGAAAGAGACAGTGCACTCGAATAATTCAATTATACCCAATCTAAGGTGATGCTTATAGTAACTATTGTAGCTGTCATGGTAATATCGTCACCAGGTGATCTCATTGAAATTTTAAGGACATAATAGCTAATTGTTTCAAAACCACAGCTCATTCTGATGGTACAATTATTTACTGCCATGTTAAGGTTCGTTTGCTCTGAGTAAAAGGGGGGGAAACAATCAGAGATGGATAAAAGATTTTACAACTTTTTTTCAAGCCGGGAAGCAAACTGGAAGAAAATCTTCTCCCTTAGAAACAAGGCCATGGAAATAACTCTGTAAATACTTTGGAAAGAATTGTTATGTTCTGGCTCTTATATGGTGAAGATGATTGTATCTGCTCGAAACAATGCTTGCTTGCTCAGCAACTATAAGAGACCTGAAAGACCGCTCAACAAAGTTAAAGTGGATGATGACAGTATTTGTTCCTTGGATGAGAAAAAGCCTTTCGTAACATCTGGTCAAGAACACTTTTGAGGTAAGAGTATTATTGTCAAAGCCTGCAATCAAGAGTCATCTTCATGAATGGAAAAACAGAGGGGTCACAACAAGGTGCAAACCATATCAAGAGGTGACGCTTGTACCGCTTGATGCTAAGAGAAAATTATGGAGACGTAGGGAATTGGCTCCTGATCAAAAGCATTCGGATCATGAGTTGTCAAACATGGTGCAGGCATGAGCTGCTGCCTGTGGAACTGTCACTAGTGTTTATCGATGATATGAGTGCTATTAGATGAACTCTGAAGCATACAGGGCTATACTCTGTGCTCAGCTTCAGCTGCAAAACTGATCGAACAGAAGTTCACAGTGCAAATGAATAAAGGCAACCCAAGAGTTTCTCAATGCAAAGAAATTGGATACAAAAATAGCCACCTAATCTAAGCCCAGTAGATAATGCTTTTTAGTTACTAAAGACAAAATGGATCCAGAGGGACCCTCAAACAAGAAGATGCTAAACATGGCTGAAGTAAAGGCCTGATAGACCATCTCAAGTGAGGAAACGTGGCATATGGTGATGTCCATGGGATCGGGCGGTCATTGACTTGAAGTCTACACTTCAATCACATCTTGATTGTTTAAAATTTAGTGTGGTGTAAGGGGGCAGAATTACAGAAACATATCACTGACTGTGGACAGACAGTCTTGTAACTTGGTGTTTACATGGAAAATTGCTGTTTCTAGTTCAGCATAAGAAAACAACAAAATAAACTGCAGTTTTACCAACTGTGAAACTGAGACACTCACTGTAGAAGTGAATAAAAAAAGGAAACATCTATTTGGTTTTCTCAGTTCTGAAAAATTAATCACTCTGAAGCCCAAGTATTTCTTCTCTAAACTTTACAAGGAAGAGACAAAAAAGCACATCTGTTTACAAAAGAGTAACAGCCCATTTTGCTTGGCTATAGCTCTTTATTGCACCCATAATTACAATGTCACTGCTACTAAGAGACCGGTTAACATTTTGGGCACAGTAAATTATTTTCAATGGCATTTGTGAAAGGTAAAGGGTGCATATTAATATTGGTAGTTCTTCTTATATAAACAGGAAAAAACTCCCATATTATGTTAATACAACAAGATTGATGAAATTCTGACTCGCCTTATTCTGTGCTTGATCTCCATTTCACCTTATTTGGCTCTCAAAAATGTGTGTACGTGCTCTCTGAACTATGCATGAGGTCCAAGTATTCTCCCTGCATATTATTTCATTGGTTTGTTTGCATACACATCATTTATAGATCAGGACCTTGGTTTACTCTGTTTCTCCTCACACACTGTATGCAGAGAGACTTGAAGTAAAAGGGCTAATCGTCTCTGAAAAAACACTGCTTTCCTCAAGTGTCTACTTAGTTTGTGTGCACACCTCACAATTTCTTTTAGTGAAAAAGAAATTAAAATAGGTGGGGGTTCACTGTAGTTTTTTTTCTTTTTTTTTTCTATAGGAATTGAAAGCTGTGACATGCTGCTAGATGGGGAAATTTGTTTCCTTCAACCTTTGTGGACACTCGCTGAACAGTTTGATGTAATCTTGAAGGTAGCAAGTGCTTTAGACGTTCAACTACATGTGCTCTGGACTCTGGAAAACAGCCATCATTGATCATTGCTGTGTTGAGATAGATAAGATAAACCTCAATAGATTGCATTAGTGTTTTTTACTTAGTCTGTTGAGTTTAATGGCATCTCCTGTAATTTCCAGGACTAAATGGAAAGATCTGTCTCTTTTTATCACTCTGACTTGCCTCTGACTTACTGAGGCTTTCCAAACTTTTTTTTTTCCAAGTGGCAGTTTGACTCTGACTCCTTTTCTCACTAGAGAGTGTCTCAATGGCTTTTACTGTCCATTAAAGCACATCAGCTATGACACGTGTTAATAATAAGCAATATCCAAGCTTGATGGCCACCACCACAGGTCCAGGGCTGTCAGACTGAATGTCACATGCTGAATGAAATCATAACATAAAGGTAGCTGCATCAGCACCCAGGGCTTACTGTGCTAATGAATGATCTCATGAGGCTAGGTGTCATATTACTTTGGTTTGATGGGGGGGGTTTCTTTACTTTTCACTGCGATAAAGTCTATTCCTATAGTACCATTCATTTAGTGCAGGAACTCCCTGACTGCCACTGAAATCTTGCTCATTAGTTCTCAGTTGCACAGAAAACCTGGCAACATTTTAAATATTTAATGAAGGGAACTGTCACAAAATGCTTTCTAACTAATTTTGGCTCATTAATATATTTCAGAGATTATTGAATAAAGATTAATTTACACCTTTTAACAACTTATGTAAAATTGTTTTGTTTTTTCAGTTAGTTTGCAGCGTTTGAAAATTGGGGATTATGTATATAAATGCTGGAATTTTAAACGGTGCATGCAGGACTCTTGAGTTAAAGCTGAAAGTCTGCACGTCAGTTGCACATTATTTGATTATAAATCCACAGCGATGGTGTACAGAGTCAAAACTATAAAAATAGTAGCTTTCAAATGTTTATGGACCTCACTGTACTGCAGAGTGAGAGAGAAAACAGCTTCACATTGGAATTGAATGCTGTGTCTTTATATTACATGGATTCTGTATCTCATTGTACAACTGTATAGTGACAATAAAGGCTTTCTATTCTATTCTTCTATTAACGGACACTCTCTCCCCCTAACAGCCAGACTGACTGAGACACATAATCAAGTATGTGATGGAGCAAAAGGGGTGAACTGAAGTCCTACCGCTTCATTATTAACAAGGAAAGAGCTTTCTGCAGTTTTTAATTTAATGTTTTTTAACCTGAAAAGTAGGCTGGTGATTTAACGTTGTATTTGTTCACTTGCCAACATGAAGTGGTCCTTTCTAAAACACTAAATAGAGACTTTTATATAAATCGTAAAAAAAAAAGTAAATAGCCATGTCGTATAGATCTACACTATAATGTGTGTTAGAGGTTACACAGAGACAGTTTAAATTGGCAGATTGTGAGGGAAATACTGTAACCAGCTTTCTTCAACACTTACAAAAATATGTCTCATTATCAGTAATCTCGACAATCTGAAAAATGAAAATCTAAAAATGACAAGTTGTTGGTTTACGATGACTAATGTGTTTTTTCCATTTCTTGGTAAGGTGCACTCATCACCTCAAGTATTTTATTTGCAGTGAGAACAGGTGACTAACAAAAACTCTAAAAAGACTAAAGACACTTTCCTTATTTTACTACTTTGATTTCAGGCAGTAGACTACGCTGTCTACTCACCCCTACTAGCAGAGATCCTGTGGGACCATTGGATCGGCGCTCCATTATGGTTCCTCTTGTAACTGTAAAATCGCACATCGGAGTGGTAGTCCTGCTGGCACAGATGTACGGGATGGCTGTCTTTTCGGAGTGGCTTTTGTGCTTCTGCATGTCCTCTTTTTATCCCAGCAAAACGGCTGCTTTTTTTTTGACGGGGGGGGGGGGGGTTGTTTTGTTTTTTTTGTTTTTTCTTGCTCTGCAAATCTCTAGTTTTCTATGCTTAAGGGGTGTCTGTTTTCTCCTATGGCTTTCCAAGAAACAAGGAAAAACAATTTAAATAAAAATCCCAATGCTAACAATTTTCTCACAGTAGTTTTCTTAAATTCATCCAAGTAGAGTGACAGGATTGACAGATAAAGCTGATGTTAAGCAACTGGTTTGAACACCCTGGCCAGTCTATTACACAGCCGCCTGTGGCCGATTTAGAATCACCAATTAACATGGATGTCTTTGGACAGAGGGAAGAAAACTAGAGTAGCAAGAAAAAACTCAGATACCAAGAGACATGCAAACTCGAAACCCTGTAAAACACCAGTTCCAACCATGGCACTGTTTCTTTTTATGTCGCAAATCTCTCAAACTTAACCACATGAGAGGTATGTTAATTTTGCTTTGTTTTTGGGAAGTACTGTTAAACCATTCCTTTTGTTTTTTAGGAATGAAGACTTGTAGGCTCTTGCTAAAAGCAAAAGTATGGCTCACATGCTGAATATATCACTGTCAAAGCTGTAAAACATTTGAAGAAATGTGCTGTACTTTGATTTTGAAAGTTTATCCGCAAGATGGTTAAAACCAAAATATCATATGTAGTGAATAGTGAATATAATATATTTGGGACCTTATGAATCTGAACTGTTTGACCATAGGACAGTGTCTTTCTTTTTCAATTGGACTCACGGTATATTACCTCATGTGTCTGCTAGGTTCATGTTTATTACATATTTTTTGCAGCCACTTTCTACTCTGTATCCCTCTGCCCCCCCCTTTTTTTACACTTTCTCACACTGCGTTTGTCAGTTCCTCTCGCTCTCTCTCTCACTCCCCTTTTGTCTCTCTCCTCCTTTTGCTTCCCTCTTTTTCTTTTTCTTTTTTCTCGTTTCCTTTGAAGTGCTAAACAATGAGAGGGCTGCACTCCCTGTTAAGCTCATAGAGAAGTCCAGGCTGAAACTGCTTGGCACAGTGCACCACAGCTGAATCTTGTCCTCTGGACCACATGTGGATGAGAAGGGAGGAGGCAGCATCAGAAGTATAGTTAGCATGCGGTGACAATGGCTGCACAGAGCATTGATCCCCCTAGCCGAAACTCAGACTACATCCGCACAGCATAGTTGATGAGCACTCATTTCCAGAGACTGTTTCTTTCTGCCTCTGTTGCTCTGAATGTTGAACCTTGACATTTCTTGACACAATGTATAAGAGACTTTAAGGGTGTAATTATGGCGACCAAAAGATTTGCATGTCAGGACCTTATTGATTATAATGATTGAGATAAAAGATTTAATTAGTCCAGCTTGTCACCGTTGAGCATGAGGAAAATTACTTGTCCTTCCATTGTCTCCGTCTTACCCCTTCTGCCTCTTTTTCTTGTATGCAGCCACAGACACATCCTTGCAGTGATAAATGCTATTCATTACCAAAGGATGGAACGGGAAATGAAGCAAAATTAGTGCTCTGGGAGCGTTCCATGACTGGGGCATATACCATTGGCTGCTGAGGCATCTGGGACATGTGTTTATCCACTCCCACATGTTTCTTGAAGCAATATCTCACAGTTACTCACATTATGCTGTTCGCACCTCACTCTGCAATCTGATACATCCTCTTTCCTTTCCAATTTCTTCCTTTCTGTCTGTCTGTTTCATTTTTTCATAGACACTATGCCATCTCTGAATTATGTTCTTTTGAGGCCCTTTATGCTTTTAATTTTGTCTTTTCTCAGGAGGAGAGCTATAATTTAATATATAATATATAAAAAACTATCCAGTGGAAGAAATTTCTTCCGAAAAATGTGACACATTGTACACAGGGAACTTATAATTATATCAATTTATATCGTCCCGTATTTCATTATAGTAATATTGTTTTAGTTCACATGTATAATGCCTGTATTACATTTTCTTTTCCTTTGCCTCTAAAGAATATCTGCAGTTGATTTGACAACCATGACAGTTGTAGCAAGTGCATTGTTTGATTCTTAGTGTATCCTGTATTTTCATCTAACAGCTATTTAATCTGTTTGACTACTCTGAGGTGAAGTGTTAAGGTCTTTCCATGCTGACCAGTTTTTTAAAGCTTTTTGCTGTTCATTTTATTCCATTTGGAAGCACAACTAAGTAAGGGAGAGTGGTGTCACAGTACAGGTCACTGACAACGGCTCAAAGGCATTGACTTGAGAATTTATTATTATTTTATTAGGTAATAATTTTCTGTCGTTCTTGTCATGGCATGTGATAAGTAATATTAGTCAGAATGAAGAACATCTAAATTTCACTAAACCTGTTGTCTGCTGGTGCAATATAACACGTCAGTCAGATATGGGGAATAATGTCTTCTACTCGGTCAAGCACAGGTGTTATCCAGCATGTATCCGAGTATTGATTTGGGATGACACTGGTCTTGCATGACATGTCAGTCAGAAATGTACTTCTGTCAGAACAGCTTTAGTCAAAATAGGACTGCTATGGCTCTCTGGGACCCACATCTTTGCGCTTCCATGCACATACATGAAAAGCAAAAAGGCAAGGGCAGCAGCAGGAAGAACTCACAGAAAAGAGCAAACTGACTGACATTGGGTGTGATGTTAATTAAATCATAAACATAATGAATAGCATGAAATTGAATTGTTTGAGGTGGGTTGCAAAGCAGCTTACAAGAGATTTACACTCAAGCGCATTAGCTAAACTATCAAGTAATGGGTTGCAAAATCTAATGCTACCTTTAGTTAGTTATGCAACCAGATGCTTAAGTGACTAGTCATTGACTTGAGGTGTTTGTTTGTTTGTTTGTTTTTTAACATACCTCTGTTAGTTGTTGTCTGATAAACATTAGAGGCATATGAGAATCTTAAAGACACAGTTATTGGTGGTTGTTTCTTCCATATTATCCACAAATGTGTCACATATATTACTTTGACATTCTGGTGGTACTGTATGAGACGACAAATCATGGGATTGCAAGAATTTTATAAAAATGTATGCTACTGAAACAATGAATGTACCAAAAACCAAATTTTTTGCAAGTCCACCCAGTAGTTCTGGACATGGTTCAGTCTGAAGGAAAGTGCTGAAGTGTATCCAATGATCAGCTCTCGAAACATCATTATAACCAGCACAAATTATTACTGTAGGGTTGGCTCTTAAATCAGATTTCTTCTCGGTGTATTCGGGGTTCCAGTGACAGTCTCTTGATTGATTTGGCCGCACCTGTAATCAGTGACGGTAACAGCAACTGTGGCTTTCTACTACAAATCACAGAATTCTGGGGGCTGGCTATAATTGGCTTTTTCTATCATTCTGTGAGTAACCATGATCTGATTTTATGCTGCACTCTGCATGGGCCTGCCAATGGCAGGGCACAGGGAAAGGAGTTGGTTACCTTGCTGAGAAGTTGAAGGTGTGGAACTTATTCCCTGCAGCTCTACATCTAATAACTGTTCCTGCTGCTGTTTCTTGTTTTATTACTTCTGATAATAAACTGATCAAACTGATCTGGTTGTTTTTGTTTTTTGTTTTGTTTTGTTTTTAAACAGTATAATGCCCTTTTTCTTGTCCATGTAGATATATTTTTGATGAATATAAAAGCATTAAGCATTTACTCAAATCTGCTTTATCAATCAGAATCAGAATACTTTAACCTCCTAAGACCCGAACTCCTCCATGGCATGCATTTTTTATTTCCCTTTGATATTTGGGCTTTTTGGGACCTGATGAGTGTAAAAACAAAGAAGTACCAGATTTATTTATTTATTTTTTTTACCTGATTTTTGTTTCTGAGAAAAATGGGATGCACATATGAGGATATTTGTTTAAAATTTCAATAGAACAGTGGCAGTATAATGCCCCTGTAAGTGGATATCAATCCCTTGTAAGAGCAAATTTAGAAAATTAGTATTTTGGTCTAGACAACCCAAAATGTGATGTCCACATATGTGGACGCCAGGTCCTAGGAGGTTAATAATCCCTGAAGAAATTATGTGGTTACAGTTGCTTCAAGACTATAAGGATAGTAACAGACCTATAAGAGGACCTATAAGAAATAGCTCTAATATATACAAATTGCAGATATTACAGAGATTAAATATATGTGATTGACATTTTACTCTAAACTGTAAAACTTTGCTATTTGTTGTTTTTCACTGTAGAGGATGTGTAAAGGGGTGTAATTATGGTACTGTGTGCCATCACCTTTTCTACCTTGGACTCAGTTTCAGTGATATATGAACACTTTCTCCATGTACAAGTTTCTAAAGTGTTAGTTGAGGCTTTAGTGCTCTAATGCTTTTTTTTGAATGCTTATTTTATATAATATAAACAAGCACCCACACAGTAATTAGTCATTCTCAGCTTATTCGACTAATCATTATTACCACCACTCATGTGCTCAGAAAAGATTAATCGGTCTATGGGGAGTACTTGGTGAGTAGCAACAATGTGTTGTGGATGGATCATCTAAGATGGTCTCTAGTGACGTTTGGTCTGTTTTCAGCATCTCCCTTCTGGCTTATGATTTGTGGTCTGCCCATCAGAAACCTTCAATGTGAACTTTTTCTTGAGTAATTTAACCCTTATCATATTGTTTCCTATTGGTAATGCCTTTACATTAGCCTAACCACAGCTCCATAGCTAGGCAAATTTAAAGTTATTGTGAAAATTAAGATATACACAAAGAACGAAAGCTGTGGGTGCTTTAAAGTTGTAGTGTGTTTTGCTGGTGCTTTGAGTAACTGCTTATTTTGTTGCTTTTCCTCCCTCAAAACTAGGCTGGAGAAACTTTAATGAAATTACAAACAAAATTAACTGCATTCCATTTTACTTACACATCATGGTCAATCGAATGTGGTCACTAAAATCTACAAAGAAATAGTAATCTTTATGTCTGTTTCTCTACATTTCAGACATAAGCGTACTGATATAAAAAGCTATGAGGGTGCATGGCTCAGTTATTTAAAATTTAACTTTTTTCAAATTTCAATCTCATGAGGCACAGTGCTGTAAAATGCAATTTTAGCACGTTTCATTGACCTTTACATTTACACAACAGCATGAAGTTTCTGTCACAGTGTGTTTTGTCGAAATGGGTTCAGCTTTGGTTCAGAAAATTTGATTTCAATCACATAAAAGAAAAATCACCCAAGAAGCACCCAAAACATAGCCTAGTATGGTACAAGGCTGTTCTCTGTATTTGCACATGACAACCTCAGGTGTTTGCAAGCATGTTACTGTATGCATCACTGAATTCACACAGATTGTCATAGGAAGATTGTATTACACTGAAGTAGGTGCTACCGCTGTTTATTCAGCATTTGCCTACTTGTGATTTATAATACTGCACAGTATTTCTTGCTTTTGGTTTATAGCTCTGAATTTGACGAGATGTGGTGTGATCAAAGAAACAATCATCAGGTATTTCTCTCTAAGACTGAAGTTTTCAGGGTTGTGTTTTTTTTGTTTGTTTTTTTTACTTTATGTTGCATTTATGTTGCCGTGTTTTGTGGCATGTACTACTGTTATTACTGGCTCAAATTAGGCTGCCACAGGCTATTTTGCAGATGTGTCGCTGTACACATTCTCCAAAATTAATGTAGAAATTATATTTTAGGAATTATTTCTCAGCTTGTTCAGTCAGGCCACAAACTCCATTGGTCTTACTGTCTGCAAAACATATGCCACAGCTAAACAGACAAGTAGTCCAAAGACCAGTAGTATCTCCACAGTAAGTTGCTAACTAGCTTGTGAAATCCATTGCTGGAAATACAATAAACAGTTACCCTGTAATCTGCACTTTTTATGTAATTCTAACATGAAATACAAATTACGGAGTGACTTGGTGTCAGCAGAACATTGTTTTTGTTTGCTTGTTTGCTTGTTTTTAATCCCTAAAATTCTGTAAAAACCTAAAAATTATTGGATTATTGGGCTCTACTTTCTATGTTCTACTTAGCTAATCGGTTACACTGTGATTTTGGTCTGCTGACCTAGAGTGGGTCATCTCAGAGACAGACTGAATCCGACAGGATGGACCACTGAGGTTTTTAAAGCATTGCTTTGCTATATTTTATTTATGTCCCTAAGATGATTCACCCTGACATTTGCTGATGCTCTCTGTCTCAAGCAAATCTCCTGCCATCATAAAGCTGCTTGTCTAGGGTGCACTTGGTAAATATTTAAGAGGCTCTCTGTCAGTGTTGACCATTCCCTAGATAATTTGTGTCCAATGCCCTGACTGAGTTGCCTGGACCATAACAATTTTATGGATTATGAAGTTCTATCTTCTCTCTAATGTTTGAAAAGAAGTCAACTACTAAAGGAAATGTTAGAAAAATTATCTTATGAAGTGAGACACATGCATTTATTTACTTGCAAGGAAACAATAGCATACACAGTGAACTTCTTGCTGAGTGCTCGCCGGGGCAATCCAGCGAGTTTTATTTAAACACTTCTTCTAACATTATCCTGGGAACAGATATGTATGTGACACTTACAGAGAAACAGTTAGCTACATGATGTACTAACACATGATTCTAACTGTGCTTTGGGTAACAGATGGTAGAGGAGCCATCTCAAGCCTTGGGAGAAAGACAGAGGAACAGAGAGACGGCGAGAGTGATACATTCCCTCAGCTTACTAATATAAGTTTTGCATAGCTTTAATTTTAGAGAGTGATGCATCTAACCATCTCTTTAAACCTTCTATCCAGGATGGTGGATTTGTGGAGTGGCACAGAAGTGGAATAACTTGCTTTAAGGACCTATTCATAGCCAGCAAACTAGCATCATTTAAACAACTTGCTAACAAATACAGTCTGCCACCATCACACTTTTTCAGATACTTACAAGCCAGGCACTTTATTTGTTCCCAGACTGCAGGCTCAAGCCCTCCACCAAAGCCTACAATATTAGAAACTATCCTACAACTCAGTCCAAACAATAGAGGGCTGATCTCCCTGCTTTACAATAAAATGTTATACTTGAAACATACCTCTTCATCCAAACTCAAGGCACTGTGGGAAGAAGACTTAGACATGACAATCTCTGACAAAACATGGGCCTCCATACTCAAACATGTCAGTTCAACGTCATTATGTGCCCGCTACTGCTTAATTCAGGTCAAAGTGATGCATAGAGCCCATTTCTCAAAATCCAGATTATCTTGTATCTATCCTATTGTGACAGATGCAAAACTGCTGAAGCCTTACTGAAACCGAACATGTACTGGTCTCGTCCCAGTCTCGTTCAGTTCTGGACAGAGGTTTTCCATACCCTGTCCAGGATTCTCAGTGTGATGCTGGCCCCTAACACCCTTCTTGCCCTGTTTGGCATCAGTGGGAATAAGGTGCTTCTACTGGCCTCTAAAAGACAGGTGTTATCATTCTGTTATCATATTATACTTATATTTATATTTCCTTCTTTTTCTTTATTTCACTTTCTTTTCTTTTATATTTCACATTATGGGCGAATTACCCCAAATGTACAGATAATCTGTAATCCCTTTCTTCTCTTTTTCTTTATATGTATAAAGGAAAAACTCTTAATAAAAAGACATTGTTTTTTAAAAAAAATCACCTAAACCACATTTTCTATATAAGTCGGAATCAACTATGTCAGTGGCTTCATCAAAACAAACTGTTATATTCAGCGGCAAAAATATTAAAAATGAAGCTCTACCTGTGTGTTTAGCTTCAGGATTAAGAATTTGTCAGACATGTGATAGGTTAAAGAGTGTGGTTCATTACTGTTACTGTCCTGATAGTAGATTTTTCATTAAAAATCAGTTAGTTTGTAAATGAAAGAAACAGCTGTACAGCTTGATAATTAATATTTGTATCTTAACTGGGCAAGAGGGATATCCTAACAGTCAGATAAAACTGATTTTAGATCATTGTGAATATTCATATTAGTTTATCTGCTTAATAACATCAGCTATATAAAGTACAAATCTAGTTGAGCATATGAAAAACAGAGATTGTTGTCATTAAATATGTTATAAAATGAACTTTCAAACCACATAACAAAATTCAGTTGATATTTGTGTTGTGAAAAACTCTCTACTACTGTAATTGATGCAAGTTCCTTCACTGTCACCTGAAAGTCTTTCACAGGTACCAGATGTATGCGCCTTTTTTACCAAATGCAAATTACAACCCACGTGTTGAGAAATTGAATTTCTCTCTGTGTAGCTCACTTTCTGTTTTTAACGGTCTCCTCCTCTCTCAGTTTCTGCCATGTCTTTGTTGTGTAAATAGGACAATTCTAGTGTTGAATTTAGTTTTCCAGCACTTCAGAAGGTAACAGGCCCAGTAACTTCTGCACACAAACACACACACATCAATTTTGCACACAAATTTGCAATCTTCTTACAGAGTAGGTGTGTGTGTGTGTGTGTGTGTGTGTGTGTGTGTGTGTGTGTGTGTGTGTGTGTGTGTGTGTGTGTGTGTGTGTGTGTGTGTGTGTGTGTGTGTGTGTGTGTGTGTGTGTGTGTGAACTGAAGAACAAGTAAGAAGGAGAAGCAAGATGGGATAAATAAAGAGGCAGTGGTGCAGGAAGTGGAGCATGTACCACCATATAGGTTTAGGTGGTTATGCTCCAAGTAGCATGCTTGGACAGGTAAAGCCAGAGACCTCAGGATCTTATGGTGTCTGGATGACTTTTTGCACCATTTCGGAAACTTGCACATTTAAAAGCTTGCCCTAAATGAGAAAAGCCAGTAAAGGTGCTATGTGTTGTAAGGCCACAGCTGAGCCAAAGCCACTGCCTTCATTCATTTCATTTTATGATTAATCATATTTGCTATTGTTGTCTGTCAAAACAGTCCCTCTTGCTTCATGGGATTTCCATCTAAATAGAGGAGAGGGAAAAAAGTGTGCCTTTGAGACAATCCAATTTAGTGCTCCTCTCCAGCTTTACTGTAACACTAATATAATCTCAATCCTCAAACCCCGAATTCATCTCTCTTACACAACATCCATCAGTAAATAGTTTCCTCTGCCTTGGATCCCTTAGTGGGATGTTAAAAACTGCAGCGTGTTTATGACTGTTGTTTCACTCGTCAATTTAATTTTGGTTCCAGCATGCAGAGCACAAATGGGGATTGAGGGAGGCTGTGCCATCTGACAACCTAGCCTTTTCTCGCTGTGTGTGTATGTGTATTAGCACATTGTAACACTTGCCAGATTGACTTACACTTTTACCGGAGAGTTAATTTTTAACAAGTTCAGAAAACATACAACCCAAGTGGTGCGTGGGTGCATGGCACACAGCAGTTTTGAACCAATTTGCAATGAAATTATCATTTTCTTATTTAGAAGTGAAGGTCACTGAGTGATTGCAGTTATTTTATTCTATTTCTTAGTTCATGGTCATTGTGTGTGAACATTTTATCTTACTGTACATTTAAACCACCATGGTGCACGCATCCATGACAAAGGCCACTGTATGAAATATGAGTGGAGATAGTCAAGTATTGTATAATATATTATATTGGAGATATATTATATATATAGATATAGTGGAGATAGTCAAGTATTTACCACTATTTAATTCCAATAAAATTGATTCATGTTTTTGGCTGCAATGTGACAAAATGTGTTCAAGGGGGCCAAATACTTTTGCAAGTCACTGTAGTTGCTTATGTATGATGTATGCATATTAGTAGCATACTAGGTCTTCATTTGTCTTGGTCCTAAAAAGCACATGGCTCCATAAACTGCAAAGATATCGTTCTACAACTGCAAAGCATTTTTGAAGAGGTTTCCTTTAATAGCCTCCTTAACTGCTTCTTGCTGATAGCAAAGAAGTTGTTGTTCATGACACAAAACCTCATATGATTTGCTCAGCACTGGCTGACCTGGTGGTACCAGGAAAAATAAGTCTTCTCTCGCAACCCTAATAAGGATAAGCGAAAGAGAATGGATGGATTGAAAAGAGATAGTTATATTTGTGCTTATTTTATTGTTCTACCCCTGAATGGGAACGAAACTGTCCTCCATGTTTTTAAGGTGTAACCTATCATTCAAGAATACACTTTCTTAATTGTAGTAATTGTGTGCTATATTGATTCACCAAGTATAAAGAGGAGGCAGCCTTAGAATAGTAAACCAGTTTGGGTTATAAAGTGTCAATGCCAGCAAATTAGTTATGAGCAGCACCTCACATTAAAATGAAAACATTTTCAGTGTTAGAAAGATATAAATAACATTTTATTATAGTTTAGTTTTTCGTAGTTTATTTAGTACTAGAATGAAAAATGCATCTTAAAAATGCCTAATTTATGGTCCAGTAGTTGTAGAATATGATCATGAATAATATGTCAATGGTAAATAAATCACCAATATGCTATTTATATACACGTTAATATGGTACAACTTAATTTCCCAAATATTGGATGAATATTTAAGTGAATTATTTTTTTATTTTTTTTAAATTTTTAAACAGTAACTAGTTCATGGGGAACAGATTTACCATAAATGCCAAGTTATATACCAAATGTGGTGGTGTTATATGCTCAGTCCTTATCGGCTCATAAAATGATGAAAAATATTCAGCATGCAAAAACTTTCCTTCACAGTAATATTGAGAAAAATTGGCAAACATGGCCAACATAAAGTCGAGAGAGCTCTTGCCACCTTTTTTTTTTTACAGACAACACTAAGGCCATTGATAATGAAAATAGCTGAGCCAAAACAGTCAATAGGTTTAGAGTCATGTCAGGGTAGGTTGACCCATACAAAGTAGGAGGAGCAGCCGGCAGCAGCACATGTGCTAATGTTTGCACTGCTGCACACTAATACATTAGGAGTGCTAATGAGATAAGCTACAAAATGACTACAGAAAAATGTTAACAAAAACTTGAGCTACTGTGTTACCCAATGTGACACTCATATCGCCTAGCCATATTGGCCAATATATTTGTCTATTATTAGGCTTTTGTCATTCTTGAGTATTGACATTATTATTATTATTATTGTTGTTATTATTATTATTATTATTGTCTTAAAGAATCTAACTGTTTAGTCAGTGACCTGATTCATGCAGTAAAGTGATATTATTTATTTAATGGGCTATGTTGAGCTTAAAGTCAGAGTTTTCTGTGAAATGAAAGAACTGTCTTTTTACCCAGCTAAATCATCCCAATGACTTAATGTTGAACACATAACGTGGTCGAGAGTAGTTTATGTTCTGAGTTTTGTTTTAAAATCGTCTGGCAGCATCACGTTTCACTGATTTTTTTTATTTACAGCATGTTTTAAGCGTAACATACATTCTCTTCTGGGGGAATGCATTTTATATGTACAACTTGGTAAGCCATACCTTGCTAAAACCACTTAATGAAGTGTCACATTGTAACGGGAATGTATCAGTGTGTGGTGTACTGCTGCTAAGTCTCTATTTCCACTGTTGAAATTTGAGCTACTAGAATCCAGAGCACACACCAAGAATACCTGTTCAATCAATAAGATTAAATTCAATTTGATCTGCTAATAAAATAAAGTGATGTCCATGCCTCCTTTATTGGGCTACGAGACATTTGATGTCTAAATAGAGTTCAAAGTTTCGGAGCTCCAATGTGCAGCTGGACCTGAGTAATAAACAGCACCACTGAGAGCACACTCATCAATAAAATAGCTTGAATTAAAATGTTATTTTTATCAGTCTATGTGATAAATCCCAAAATGGATTTTCTGCAGCATTAATCTTTTATCTTATTTGCAACAGTATGGTGTTTCACTGTTATACAGTGTTATACACTGTTTTGTTTTGTTTTTTGTTTTTTTTTTTATGTGAGCACGCTCAGAGCTTGAAGCAGAAAGCCTAGACTGACAGAGAAAGCTGACAGCCACTGTGGTGATACGTGTTATCTCCAACTCGGTTTTTAGGTTTTGTCAATCCATATTGTCTGGAATCTTAACAAAACAAGATCACAAAGATTTAATGGATATGCATTTATAATTTTCTTTTACTCAATATAATTTTCAAGTAATGTTCATTTCAGTGAAGCCCAAGAAATGAATGAAGAAATAGTTTGCTCTTGGTCTGAAACTATTCTGTTGTGCCTTCAGTTTGGGTCCTTGCCGCGTCACCCATATCTGATTTCAAGTGTCAGAAGCATTTATGTGTATCTTATAAATTATGTATTACCTATCTTGTACAGACATGTACTGGACATCCACACTCATGGCAAAAGCGGGCATCAAAATGCGACTGCTGCCATGGTTGGTGTGTTTGCAGGTGGAAATAAAAGGGTTATCTTGCTTCTATGTTGGTGGATGATTGGAATAAAGTCTAGATTTTTAAAAAAGATTCAATTTTTAATTGAATCTGGTTTTTGCCAGAAACTGTTTGCTAGACATTCAATTTCATACAAGAAATCCAATTTATAATTAGCTCTCTGCCTACTGGGCAGAGGTTAGGAGCCTTGTTCAGGGAAAGTTTTAGAGCTGTTGTTGTCTCTTCCATCCTCTCTGTATTGGCTCAAACTTCTTTATCTTGGCCCCATCTCCCCATCTTAGTCTTACCTCTCGATAGCATCTACGTCCCTTATCTCAGGCATCTTATCTGCAGTGCCAGACACAAGGAATCGAAATCCACAAAACTGAGATAAAGGCAGAACAAGACTCCCAATTTCATAGAGGTGAAGAAATGGAAAATAAGCTGTGCACATGAGTGAGGAACAAAATATTAAGTCTTTTCTGCATTTACAATAGAGCTCAGTACATGCACACTGTGTGTTTAAAATGGGGGGGGAGAAAAGAAAAAAGTTTTCATCTGTCAGTCATCCTGCTTAACAAAGGTGTAATTTTACAAAGCAGTAAATCTGAATTTTAAAATGAATTTATTGTTTAATCATTTTTATAATGGTTTCTACTCTCCCCTTTATCTATATTCCTTCAAAACATCCTGAATCGTGTATTGATTTCACGGAGTGATAAAAGAACACCGTGACATCTAAAAGATGAGCTCTGACACCAATTAGTGTCCACAGAAACTGCTTACTTTGGCACTTAATTGATCCAAGTTTCCAAACTTGTTAAGTTTTGATGGATAATAAGCACTAGATATGATTCTGTCCAGTTTAAAAGTTGAAAGCGTATGCCAGTCTCTTGAAGAGATCAACTGTTCATTTAGGTGCTAATGGACTCTCTAGAGGTATGATTGCCTCTGGTCATAACAGTAATAAACTCTGGTAGCTGTCAAAAAAGTTCTTTTCCCCTTGGTTGCCAAGATTTACTCTAAAGACGAGACGAAACAAACAGAAGAAAAAAATCAGTAAGGGCGAACATTTTCATTACATGCCTCTGTTGGTTTCTAAAGCTTTTGGGATTGCTGGTAACAGATTGGGTTGTGGTGCTATAGTCCCCATGTGATCCAATTATCAAACCCCTATAGCTTTTCCACCCATCTGAGACATATTTTACTAGTATCTGCTCCCACACAGCTGCAGGGCAACTAAAAGAAAGAATTACAAGTACTACATAAATAACTTTGCAATTGTTTTCATTGCAGGTGCAACCAGTTAATACACTCCTAGCAGAATTGTTCTTATGTGAAGAGACCAACTCTGCTATTCTAAAAAGGCTTCTCTGAGTGTTCATACTGTAGCATAGTTGTTTGTTTTTTCTTTTTAAAATTTTAATGGGACACCACATTTTTAAGCATACAGCAGGTAAGCGACAGCTGATTTCCTGCTTGAGTAGGTGGAGGTGAAGATCAACTAAAATTAATAAATGTCAATATTACACTGAACCTGCTGGGTGTATCTAAAATGCAGATTTTTGTAATGGAAATATTATTTTGTATAACATTTGATGTTTCAGTGCTGTCTTCATATCATGTCTTCCCAAGCTAGCAAAATATGAATTAATGCAAGTTTACATTCTAAGACATACGGCCTTATATAAGCAAACTGCTGCATTCGACAGGTTGACTTTGTTTTCCTTAGTGTCATCCAGTGTAGGCAGCTAAAAGCCTTTTTTACACCAACAATTATTTCTTGCAATGGAAAGAAGTATTTCTGAGCCGTTTCAGAAAAAAGGCAACAAAATGTTACCTGATTCCAGGTATGTTCAGAACCTCTAACTGTGGATATGTTTTAGTGTATTTACTTATTGGAAATTCATATAAATGTTTAATTTTATCAGACTTTGAGCTTGAATTTACATTCTTAGACTTAGCATATTTCCCACCTTAGTGAAGAGCAAGGAGATGCCCCACTGTGGTATTTTGAACAAAGTAGTGACAGTTATTTTTAAATCCACCCCCTGTGCAGAGTTAAGCCTGTGGATATTCTGTGCCGCACTGATGAGTTAGTTGTCTTGCTCTGAGCTCGACCCCCACTCTTATAATTTGATTAAAATCACATCTGAATGATATACTTAATAAGAACAAAAGAAACAGCAATTACATTTTTTTCAGATAGTTGAGGTGTCAGTATTGGCCTCACTTCATTATTTGTGTATTAGATTTGGCAGTATTATTTATATTCATGCTCTTCTGCTTTCACTTGCTCATAATGTTTCTTTCTTTCTTTCTTTCTTTTTTTTATATATATTTCTTGTTCACTTGCTTTTTGACCCACCTCTTTATTTTATATACACACACACACACACACACACACACACACACACACACACACACACACACACACACACGGGGAGAGAGAGAGAGAGAGAGAGAGAATGAGAATGTCCTGTTGGCTTTCTCTGACCTCTCAATCTCCCTGTGGCTCCCTCCCTCTTTCTTGTCTGCTGTCTCAGTTGCTCTGACCTCTCAATATCACACAAGCTGTCAGTGCCAAACTATGAATGTCCCTCGACACTTATTTGACTCAGACACCCTTCAGCGTTTTCATTTGCACACAGCCAATTTCAGTTTTTATAGAAGGCTGGGTGGCAGCTAGTGTAAACCCTGCAGTCCAAATAAGCCAGAGTAGAAGTAATAGTAACAAGTGCCCAAAGCTGAATTATGTGAGTTTGCCAGTATGTGCCTTTGTCTGTTTTTTTTGTTTTGTTTGTTTGTTTGTTTGTTTGTTTGTTTGTTTGTATCTCCATCTTGTAGCAATTTCTGCTATTGTACTAACTACCCACGATCCTTTCAGCTGACTGGCAAGTATAAGTAAGAACTTGCTAAATGGATTCTGCAACTGTACTGTAATTCTTCCTTAACTGTAAAAGTTTATGTCATAATAATAAACTATTCACAATCGAATTCATGTGCTCATGAAGGTGTTTGCAGAAAGCTCAACAGTGGAAGTGCTTTGTTCCTTTACACTTATAGTTAAAGGCTTTCTTTCAGCACCATGGACAGCGCCAACAATTTCCACAATGATTCAACTACAGTGGCACTACAGTGTAGCTAACAACCTTGCACACTAATTCAAAATTCAACTGTGCTATTTTTTTTTTCCCCTAAATAATTGCTAGCATAGGACTCTTCTCACTCACGGTTGAAGGCCTTGTGCAGAGAAAAGTCCCAAAACTTAAAAAGTTTCAAGGAAAAAAAAAAGTGTCTGAAGTTGTGTGGGTGGCGGCTTAGTAAATGCAGGTTTTATGCTCTTTTGGGAACTGCATTATGAAGTCCAGTTCACATAGCTCCAGAAAATGTACTGAGAGAGGAAGAGACAGAATTTGTCAGTGTTCCGTCCTGTGCTCAAAAAGCGAGCCATCCCTATCATACCCTAGACTTTCTTCACGCATGGTTTCACACATCACCACAGGCTTCTCATCTTTTTCACCTGTGGAACTTGGTGCAGTACAGGCACTACAAATAAGAAGAAGTGAAAATATTCATTTATTGGCAATCTCATTGTAGTGGTAACATCAGCCTCTAAAATCAACAACATGTACACTGCTTATGTGAACTTGCTGTTAAAATGCAGAACTAAGATTTTGAGCTCCTCAGTTGTTTTACACTTGGGAGTTTCTGTCTGGAATTGTAGATGCACGTGCACATCTATGCACATGTAAAAACTCCCACGGGATTGCCTAAAGGGAGCTCACAGGCAGAGAGGATTTAGGGACTGAACAGCTGAGTGCATACGCACAGACCAGGGAAATGATGCTTTACCAAGAAGAATTGCTCAATTTGTCCCAAGTTTACAAAAAAAAAAAAAAAAACTCGAGATGAAACTTGGATTGTTCTACTGCACATATCTTCATGCTCTTGTCTTTTACAAGGTGCATAGCATTACTGGAGCTGCTTCTTTAACAAGATTAATCAGAAAACGCTATAAGAGCACGACTTAAATAGGTAAGGCAATATCAAACAGATTTTTGAGAGAGGGCTTCCAAGGAATAGTGTTCATTTTCTGCTTATTTGAGTATGACCACACTCTCTGAGCCTGCTATCTAAATGATTTATTGTGCAAGTGATTCAATAACTTGAAAAGAAGTACACACCCCACCAGCTGACTCCTCAGTACGAAGGAAGCATCAGTTCTTGCACTTTGTTTCCATGTTAACCGAATGGCTGTTTGAATATCAAAATTGATAGCGCTGAATAATCCTGCAGATGGTGTTTGGGTAATTGTTTGCCCACCAACTATCCAAGTTTGGAAACATCCATTTTAATATGTTGGCAAAATTCAGTATGGAAACAATGCACCTTCAACCCAAAACAAGGGGAAAAAAGAATGAGTGAGTATTTTCTTGCATCTCCTCTATGTGAGAAAAGAAGGCATTCATTGAGAATAATTAAAGCGCCGCTGTCTGTCATTTTATGCAGTCTATATCTGCTTGGCAAAATCAGTTTCTTCAGCTTGAAAGAAATGACTAAAGGTGTTGTATTAATGCAACATCACTAAAAGGAATTACCCTGTAGAAGGCTTGCCTGCTTAGTGATTGAAACTTCAACTGAATACAAATAAGCAGTGTGCACCATTCATAAAGGAACCCTCAGGCTTCCCCGGCTATACAGGCAAAAGCCACAAACATTGATACAACTCTGAGCATTCCCAGAAGAATACATGACACCTCAAAGTCAACTCAACTGCTCCTGGTTGGTTATTTATTTATTTATATATTTACTTTTTTGGGGGGGGGGGGACTGCATAATTAGTTTCAAATGGTGAAACCTTTGGAACTATTATATGAATTATGCATTACTTGTCCAACTCAAGCCCCTTCATAGATAGATATAAAAACATTGTTAGCATGATATTTACTCATTATCTGACGTACTATAACCACTTAAGCATACACATTTATGATACATACAACACACATAGAAACACAAACCTGGATATGTATGATGTCAGTTTGGGGATTTCTCACTAAGAAAACTTCACTGGGGTGTTGAGACGAGAGCGTTTCCCAAGAGCAGAATATCCCTTAATCATGCTTCTCTGAGGAGTGTCTACAGTCCTGCCTGAACTCTGCCCCCTCGTTTTCTTTGGTGCAACAGAGAAAAGATGAGAAGGGGAGTTATTGTGGCAGGCCCTGATTATAAGAGAGCTTTTGCTCAAAGCTTTTCTTTAGGTGGCTGTGGCTCAAGAGCTAAAGTAGGTCCTCTGCTAATAGGAAGGTCTGTGGTTTAGATCCTTGGCCCTACTCTTAGTCTATATATCAAAGTGTCCTTGGGCAAGCTGCTGAACCCTGAGTTGCCCCTGATGCAGGCATGTAGTAAGAAAGCGCTTAGTGCCCAAATTGAGTAGAAAAGCGCTACATAACTTTAGTCCATTTGCCGAGTGCTGGTAGTCATGACTTAACTCAAATTATCTCTTCATGCTGATACGGAAACATGCCAGTTAGAGCTTTTTAAACTCAGTTTTGAATTTCAAAAGCTGACTACATGTGTAATAATCTTATCACATCTTAAATCCTAATAATGGGTCTGATGTGCCATTTAAAAATGGGTCTTTTAGATTAAAATCAGAAAACATGAAACGCAGAACTGAAGCTGCATTCTTTTGAAAAGGTGGTTGGTACTTATGAGTTTCACACAAAATTACAGGAGAAACATTATAATGAGGCTTGTGATTGTGAAAGGTTGAAGAACATCTGATTCCATTTATTTATTAAGGATGCAGTTTAAAGTTGTTTCAATTTCAAAATACTAGTAAATGAGCCTGTTTGCTGAGAGTTTTTTTTTTTTCTGTTCTCACAGGTCAAGCATGGATATGCTTTCTGTTCTGTAAAACTCATAATGTGGAAGCTCTTAAAGCCCTATTTTTGACATAATTTCACTGACAATACTGGTGATGTTTCAAAACTGTGGCAACACTTTTTTAGTGGATAACATGATGCAGGTGTCCAGGTGTAGGTTTGATCTTTTTTTTTTTTATTTCTCTCATGGATGGGACTGTGAGGTTAGAGGGTCCACTATTTTCATCAGTCTGTTCAAATGTTTAGAGCATCTGTCTTGACTGTGATCATGCATGGACTAAAAAGTATTAAATTTAATTTTCATTAATTAGATGGTTGTGATACTCGTTTCTGTCATGTAATTTGACTTTGTTATGACTCTATTGTGCCTCTCTGCGCCTGCTAAATGGAGACAAGCTGTTCTCACCAAATTACATCTGCTGTCTGAGAAAGATAATTTCACATTTTTAGAAGAATTGTCTAAAATTTCATGCTGTTGACATTATCTTTGCGAACAAGACCCCCGCCCCCTCCACAGCAGTGTCTCTTGTGTAGAAACTGTTTTATTGAATATCTGTGCAACCTTTAGTTGTGACTTATTCGGCACAGTAGCTAATTAGAGTATATTGATGGAAGGCTTTTTGTTGTTGGTTAAGCTGTAGGGAAGAAAAGTCCAGCGACTGTTGCAAAGTGACAGGTGAATCATAGCTGACTGCCTCCAGTCAGTGGTGTCATTTCTCAGCACCAATTGGTGCAGACAGAGCAGAATAATAGATTTCGCTCAGAAATAATCGACAGCTGACAGTAAATGGCTTTTGTTGACCTTCAGAAAGTGCAGGTTAGCTATGTGAGAGAATGGCTGTGCATTTCACAATGTAATAAGTTATGGATTAGTTTGACCTTAATGAGAAGATAAGGGGACTTTTTTTTGTTGCTGTTGCTTGTTAATTAGTTAGGTTTTTCCGCATCATCCTTTATCATCCTGTTGAAGATGAGTCTTTTTCAGAGAGTACTGACCCAAGCTGGCCAGGTGCATATCCAGTAAATATGGTGGGAGGAGGGGCAACTGTGCTTTAGCCGGTCTCACCTTTCATGACCTCTTGTAATAAGATTACCTGGTTCACACGTCATGACTAGAGAGAGACAGAAAGGGGGCAGTTATCTCGCGGTGGAGCCAGGCTAGGGTCCGGGTGGAGTGTTGCTGTGCCTTGCTGTGACTGGTTAAAGAGATCGGGGCAGCAGTGCTGATGTGCCCGCGCGAGGGGGAGGCTGTAGCTGCACTGACAGCCGGCATTGGTGGCTCCTTTCCGGGCACTGGAAGGATTTTTGTTGAGTACTTCTTAAGCCGAAACATGGTAAGCCGTCTTCTTTATGTTTTGGATGACTGTCATTGTGATTTTAAATTTCCACACTGCCTCGGAGCACCGCACGCGTAGAACAGTGTCTTCACTGCGCATTGGTCTTCTTTTACCATGAAATAGGAGCGTGTTTATGTCACTGCTAGTATTTCTTTCTTTTTAAAACTGTATTATAGATGTTCCCCAACGTGACGCGAGTAATCGATTAGAAAGGCGCAGTCGTTTACCTTAACTGCCCATTGATGTGTACCGCTAATCTCCGGAGGGTGAAGTTTTCAAACACTGACTGAAAGCAGCATCTCTCACTAATATATCATTAGCTAATGCCTGTGGTTAGGTATGACCTGTAGTTTGGCTGACTGCGGCTGTGTTTTTAAAAATATTTCAGTGATCCAGTTGTTGATGAGTATGATTACCGTAATCACTTAAATTGCGCGGAGTTTCTCAATTGGACAGCTGCAGTTTTCTATTAGCTGACTTCCCCCCCGTTCTTTCTTTTTTAATTTCGCCTCATATGCATATCAATAACGGTATTCTACATGAATATTCATACAGTAACTTCCCCCTGAGTGTGTGAGAGGGAGCCTATCGCGCTGCAGGAGATAATGCTTCAAAACGTGATTCACTCATTCAGTCTATTCAGTGACTCACACGAGTCTTTTACAGAAATGTAACAAGACACTGACTTGATCCCAGCATCTACTCATGCAAGAGTGTAGAAACCTTTTTTTGAAAATCCCAGTTTTTATCAGAACTTATTCATTTTAAGGGCTAATTTTCAAAATGCATGAACGACAGTAGAAGTATAAAGCAGTGCAAGTCCATATTATTGTAAATGGCTGTAGGCTGTAGTCCAGTTACTTGTGAGACCTAATCACTCCATTCTCACAAAGCATCATCACAGCCTGCTCAGCCAGTTTGAATTAAATTATTATTTAAGACCCTGATTTTGATCATTCTTGAACACATTCGGTGCTAAAACTATATTCATGTTGATTTTTGTTGCTCAGACTAGAAATGGACTTCTTCCTCTCTCACAGCAGCAAACAAACAGCTGTCACTGATAACATAAATGACAGCTGTACTCCCTTTAGTGACTTCAGTGGCTTGGCTTACTTTGATGCTTAAATGGAGTGAACTTCATTGCTGCTATTAGTAACACCTGAGCTGTTCTTGCTATGACAAGTCAAGTTCCCTGTGAAGACGCAGTGCTGTCCAATACAGTTTACTGTCTTATTATTAAATCTTTTAAAATGTCCAGAAAAGGCTAGCAAGTGGCCTTTGAGTTAAGATGTTTGCTTTAAACTATAGTACTCATAGCTTTAAATGTGCATGCCACAGACTAGCCTTTGCATTGTTGTTTTATTTGTAATCCACTGGTAGTTTAAATTGAGGCAGGCAATGGACTGCAGATGCATAATGAAACATCTGGCCCTGCATTTTTGACATGCAGTGTCTTTATGTGAGCTTGCAAACTTGTGGTCATGTGTTTTTGATTTGCTCTGTATCTCTTCTTTCAGCAGAAGTCAATTGTTCTGTTGTTTTTCAATAAGCTGTCTAACAAACAATATATGATTGGATGACGGAGATCTATAAAATATTAGTTTATCAGGTGCCTGAGAGGCAAGTTATGCTCCATAAAGAAAGTAGTATAAAAGCAAATGGAAAGATCCAGCACCCTAGACACGGTTTTGTATACTTAACCAATCATAGAGTAGGAAAAATGTGTAATTTCATAGATATCGTTGTGCATTTATTGCATATTTCATGTATTGTAAAACTGTTTCTGTGGTATATGTAAGATGTGTTGCATCATATATTCCATTTAAGTCAGTGAACTGATGAAACAGTCTCATTTATCAGTGTCTTTGATATTATCAACATCACTGCTGATTAGTTTTCTCTAATTTTTAAACCTTTTTTCAGAAGACGACATAAAGCATTATTTGTTTCAGGCAGTATAAAAGTTGGGAGCAGTACCTGTAACAGCTGTAAGTTTGTCTAGATTTCAGCAATTTTCAGAATGGCCACTAAGACGAGATGCTGTAGAATTCCCATAAAGCCCCTGAACTGTATTCGAGGTTTTCATTAAACCTGCGTGTAGTTTCAATGGACAAATTACATATTAAGCTCGTTCTGCACTGAAGCTTTGGTGGATACTGCTAGAAATGAGTTCTTTTACTCTGGTTTGGACTTCAGGACTGTATATACCATTTTTATTGTTAGGATAAAGGACAGGCAGCTCCGGGCAGCTTCTCTTTAAGTATTAATAGGAAGAAGTAAAGAGGTTATAAAATACTCTGGTAACTGAAGTGAACCAGAGGGGAAAAATTAGGCAGTGGTGAATTATCCTTAGAAGTAATGAAGTGTCTTGTTCATAACAAAGGATGAAGAATGAGGGGAACCCGTAGGGTATAGTGCATACAGGTGGCAGTCGAAATGAGACCGCCACTGCATGGTCACTCTTAACTTGGTGTAGCTTCTTTGTTTTTTCCAAGAATGAAGAATTTTAAGACAGCTGGGTGGCTTTCCATTTTACTTTGTCTCATCATTCTCATTCAATATTAAATTATAATACTCAGCATTCCACAGTTACACAGCTTAAGGCACTTTGTGCTCAGATCACTTTGTATGAGCTTTTTGAATTCAATTAGACTTCACCTTTTTATAATTATGCTCACACCAGGCAGATCGGTATGTGTATGTGTGTGATAAAACAGTAATTAACAAGCGCTGCCATACTCCCATGACTGACTAATGATCTAATCTTGTTGGTTGCATCAGAAAAAAAAAAATGTGTGTTCGGTGCTGAAACTAATAAGACTGCACCAGTTTTGCAGCTCTTGAGAAATTAACATATGAAACAATATTGGGCCTTTAGTCACGGCTGTAATTTTAGGGTTAATGTGTTTTCTTATTGTAAATTGTGTAATGTAATATAATGCTAGTTATATGTTGATGCTGTTACCACTTTAAATTTTAGTCTTTTTTTTAATGAAGAGCATTGCCAACACTGTCTTAATGCCTGCGGTCCTCATAGCCATTTGTTCTTATTGAAGAAGTAAATCTTGGAAAATAGGTCACAAAATACCTAGGCTTATGTGCTTTATTTGACAGAAGGCAGCTATGTAAGTCATTTTCTGCAAATGTTACTGAAAAGAGAAGTTCAAACCTGTTAGGGGGATGATAAATCACACACACACACACACACACACATATATATATATGACCAGGCATGCCATGCTCAAGTGGGTATTTCCAGCAGCAGGACCAAAGCTGTGACATTGACTCATATCTGTCTGTTTGTACAAATGATTTTAATAACTACAAAGACTCAAACTGTTTAAAAGTTTAATTAATTGCTCTCCACATATCAAGCCGCAACACTGACATATTACCACCTCATAAAGTCTTGTGGGAAATGTGTGAGCAAAAAGTTACGGGCTGCACGTCAAACTGACATGAACATTAGCTGCATACCGCCGTTTGAAGCAACACTGATGACATATTTGAGAATCTACCGAAACTGTAAAATTGTATGCCAAAGGGGGAAAAACAAAACAGTGAATGAGCTGTAGGGGTGATAAAGCCCTCTACTGAGCTCAGTGAGACTGCAACATAGGTGATCATGGGGCTTCATATGAGCTTTTACATATAGCAGTCATGTGATCCATTTTATAAAAGAGTATTTGTTAGAACACATTCAAGTGTAGCTAGATATAATCGTGACACTTTAAAACATCTGAACCTCTTTTTTTGTGTCTCAGATTTCACAAAGTGAAAATACACCACGAGTTATTAAAATGGGATTTCATCATAGGATAAAGAATATCTTCCCCACAGTGCATTACTGTCATAAACTTACTTATCATTCAACAAATATGACTTTATTCATATGCACAATGGACACCTCGGGGCAACCATTTCAATATTATTTGATAAGAGACCTGTGGGTAGTGATGCCTGAAATGATTTGAGTCCGAGTGCAGAGGGAGAGGAAGAGGAAACAGGAGCAACTGTAGCATGCCTTCCTCTTCCTTTTCATCTTTGTGCTGGTGTTTTCGCCTTCCAGTGTTATTTTGCAGATTAAGAAGAAATAATGTGGGTTGTATGCTTTTGTTATGATTTACTGTCAACTTCTCCATTTCCATGTGAGGAACGGTGGGCATGGCACAGCCAGACTACCATTATCAGATCATCAGCTCAGTGTCAGGTATCAGAGGTAGTAAACTCTTCATTTCATCTTCACCACCTGCGGTGTAATGAAATGAGTAGAGAGTGTGGATGGAAACCATTAGCATTGAAGAAGTATGACACGCTGGAGTGAGCATGGAAATGAGCAAAAGACACAGGTGCAGTACAGGTGATTGGCAGGTAATCTTATTTCTGCACCAAGAGGTAGCAATGTAATTTGACAGGATATATTTTAATAAAATCATGAAATTCCTGAGTGCTGATATATATTTTTTCTCTCATCAAAGTTCCATATCATCTGCCTTTCCTCATTTTACTGTTTTAGCACTGCGACAACCATCCCCAATACATTTAACTACACATTTGCCCCAAGTTCTATATGCCAGTTCACTTGTTCTTCTGTACATGTGTGAATGGGTGAATGACTGAATGTAGTGTAAAGTGCTTTGGGGTCCTATGGACTAGAAAAGCGCTATATAAATGCTGGCCATTTACATTAGAGAATTACTTAAATATTGGTATATTGATCTTGGAGCATGATCTATCTACATTTTGTCCATCAGTACAACATGTCAATTCTCTGTCCACTCTACAGAGTGACAGCTTTAACAAAGGTAGTACAACATTACATTACAAATTAACAAGTGCTCTCCCCCAAAAGGAAAATTGTCAGTGAGCTAGGAAAAGATCTGCATCTGCATCACATCACAGATGTATTGCTCTAGCTCTCAATATTTCTGTAGTTCTTGTTGACTTTTCTTTCTCAACATACCATTAAATACATGCTAGCATGCAATATTTGTTCATTAAATGATTATTTTGATACATAAATTTGAAATGGTGAAAAATTCTTTTGAATTCATTTTTTATTTAATAGTTAAATGTTGCTATCTAGCTTATTATGGTGGTAATTAAGGGTTACAGTTCGTCCTAGAGTTCAACTTCATCCAGTTTCCCAGTTATGGAGGATAAATATTTTCAAAGGTACAGCATTGTTAACTCTAAAATTCTAACAGTATCCATCAATAATCCAAAGAAATCATTTTAGCTGCAAGCGCTATTGTTCATAGTTCTGATTTTTATGGATTCACTTATCGTTTACTTATTAGTTATTAATGTGGGAAAGCACCAGGTCATACATCATCAATGTACCTGTTACATTCTCTGAGTCTAAAGCTAAAATGGTGACAAACTAATGGCACTCCACTGCTGTGAGTTTGTCACCATTGTTTTGCAAGGCATATGCAATTTTTTTTTTTCTTACCAGGCCCACTTTTCATAGGTCAGGCAACTGTTGGTGATAATTTAATAAGGGGGGAAAAAAGCTGAATTAATAGCCTTCCATAATTAAGTCATTATTTTTAGCTGTTTTCACACTTTGGACTCACACAGTCCTGACAGAGACTGCTAGAGCTAACTTATTATCTTATTAATCAACTTAATTTATTGAGTCTTTGCTCAATATCCTGGAGCATAATTAATTACACAAAAAGAAGCCACTAGTTTGACTGCATTTAAGTATAAAGTAGTTAAGTCTAAAAATCTAAAAATAGTAGGCTTACCTGTTGGCATTTACATTTCAAAAATCAATGTATTACTTAGACTATCTGTCCCATTAGGGCCTTCATTCTTCAATAATTCTTTTGTCCATAAGTTCATTTAGTTCTGTTTTTGAAGTTTTTGTAATATCGGCAGGTGGGACGCTGATCAGCTCAGTGTCTGTTGTCACAAAATGCCATTTTTACACCATGCTGTGTTTCATATCAAAGTTGTATTCCCTTCAATTCAGTATTGGTATCATTAGTTCGTTAGCTTTTCGTTCTGTGTAAGTATGTTGCATAATTTGCACAAAATAAACACATAAATGTCTCACAGGATTTGTATAGCTGTTGCTCATTTGTTGACTCATTTTAGCCTACTTATCGTCTGTGTCATGTTTTTGGAGTCGGCTTAGCATTTTAAGATTAGGACTACCTTGTAATCTTATCCTGCTTTATGCAAATCAATACATTCATAATTGTGCTGACATCTATATTTTATGCAAGGCTTGGGTCAGCAGATTCCTCTTGAGGATAACAAACATAATATTTTAACTTTCTAAGGCAGAGTGCATCAAACCACATCACCACATTTTGTTCAACTGATTGGACTCTAGGTTTGCTGGTCCGTTAGCTTACTCTCTACAGCCTACATGGTGATTTTTGAAATGTGTATTTTCTTTAGGCAAGAACAATACAATGATTGATGTGCAGTTAGTTTAAGCAGATTCTTTGTTCCTGCTTGTAACCTCGGTGAAGATTTGGCTAAAGTTTAAGACAGATCTTTATAGAAATCCTGATAATTCCTAAGAGTACCTTTAGTCACATGAATGTTACCCACAGAGCTGTGTTGGCACATGAAAGACCTATTTCAGTACAAGTGAGTGCACTCTGTATTTTAAACCGGCCATTACAGAATCCTTTGAAGCATTGGAAGCAGTCAGAGGAAGTGACAGAGGTGAGTGGATTTCTTTGTGCGTTGGCTGACTTGTCACTTAAGCAGCCTTTTAGGAGAGGAAATGTAGGTTTTTGTTTTTTTTACAATGAAACATCTTAAAAAAAAAGAATTTAGACATTAGAACTCCAAAGTCACCTCGCAAATATAAATGATGATGTTTTGAAAATGCACACAGCTATTTTGCTAGGTGCAGCTGTTAAACTCCTTGTTAACGAACAACCAACCAATGACATGGCAGCATGGCTGCTTTAGTTTTATAATCAGAATGTGGAAGAAAGGTGATTTAAGTGAATTTGGACATGGTGCGTGATGGGCTGAGTTTTCAGAAACCGTTGATCTACTGGGATTTTTATTCACAACCATCTCTAGGGTTTACAAGGAGGTCCCAATTTAGATAGCAGTTCCACTGAGTGGCAGTTTTGTGAGAGAGTATGCATTGAAGTCAGAGAGCAGAGCAGAATATCCAGACTTTGAGGTGATAAGACGACAACAGTAATTCAAGCAACTGCTCGTTGCAACCAAAGTATGCAGAAGAGCATCTCTGTGCACGCAACATGTCAACCTTGGAGCACATCAGTTATAGGTGCCACATCTGTGAGCTTAGAAGAGGAACCTGAGGCTATAATTTACATAGGCTCAACAGGTTGGACAATACAGTATTGAAAAAAATGATACTTGGTGTGATGAATCACATTTTCTGCTGCATAATTTGGATGGTGGGGTCAGAACCTGGTGTAAATAACATGGAAACAAGGATTCATCTTGACTTATATCAACAGTTTTCCCGGTGCAGTGGTTTGGGACATATTTTCTTGGTACACTTTAGGCACTGTGTTAGGTACATTGCCATCAGAAAGGAAGATATCTTCTGATGGCTGCTTCCAGCAGGTTAATGTGCCATGTCACAAAGTTCAGATCATCTCAAGCTGATTTCTTGAACATGACATTGAGTTCATTATATGGCCTCCACAGTCACCAAATCTCAATCCTTTGGGATGTGGTGGAATGGAGATCCACAACATGGATGTGCAGATGACAAATCTAAAGCAACAGCAGGATACAATCCTGCCAATATGAACCAAAATACCAGAGGAATCATGTTGAATGTATGCCTACAGGCATTATATCCAACAGACACTTTAAATATGTAAATTGTTAAAATGATAAAAATTAAGATGTTTTTTTTTCATACATTTGCAAAAGCAGTAATGTTCAGATGTTGGTATAGTTAGACAGAAAAAACAAGTTCTAAGCAATTATATAAGTAGTTAGTGGTTTTGTAAACTAAGTATTTGACCTCTCCCGCAACTATTGAAGCTTTCCATAATATCAGATAATTGATATTTATTAAAACATAGCTTCTAAAATTAAAAGTGAAAATAAGTATTAAGTTTAGAAAATGATAAAAATACCAGGCACTCAAGTTAATAAAGAACCCAAATTTATCTCACAGCGCAGCATATAAGTAGGTTACTTGGTTACTGCTGATGCAACCAAGAGACCCATACAGTGAAGTCCCTTTGTCAGACAGACTTGTTTTGTTTTTGTTTTGTTTTGAAGAACATAAAATAAAACCGGTTGTCAGTTGCGCTCAAATGTTTCAGCGTTGAGGAAAGCATGCAGCGCTCTGCATTTATTAGTGAATGCTTTAACATCACCACGTAGACAGCAACTAGCAGGTGCACTGTCGCAGTACCATGTCTTTCTTGCATAGGAATAACAAAAGCATAAAATACACAACAGTGCAAAACTATACAAGGGGGTTTTCAAACATAATACAGCCTACAATAGCACAGACATTGACACAGAAATTTGCTGGACTGCAGTAAGCATGAATTAAAAAAACATTACCTCACTGTTGTTTAGTAAGGTTTTGACTGATTTCTTCATAACAAAGAATTTAAGACTACTTACATTTCACGCAACTATTGTTGTCCATGCTGCTCAGGGCGATGTACTTTGAAGTTAAAAATAACAGCAGTAACACTGCATGTATAATGACCATCAAAACGTATGTTTATCTGTTATATATCACATGTTATATTTTTAATTTAAGTACATTTATTTTATAGCCACTTTTGCTAGGCTTTAAAATTTAATTAGAGTAAAAAAAACGCACTTGTTAATGAAACCTCATCCTTCATCTTCAGGATAAGACAGCTGTTGGTACAGCCAAACAGGAACTCAGTGGAGGGCCCCTACTGAGAGTGGGCCTCACCCTCTGTCCTCTTGGTCATTCCACTTACACTGGCTTTTCGCCAAATCATGTCTGGGGATGTATTTCACTGAAATACAAGGACTTCTCTAGCAAAATTCTCTTGTTACCAGTTTAATGCTTAAGCTTATGGATTTTCACTTACCTCTCCTTTGTTAATTTAATTATTTAGACTTTCTCTTTTTTTGCTATCTAAGGATTAGTCATTCCTTTATGTGTAAAAGCTCTGAGACAAACCCTGTGACAATAAAAGTCATTGTGCGATTTGCAGGGTTAAAAGTCGCCCACTGAGGTGAAATAATTACCAAAATCAAAAAGCCCTCTTTTATCATACATTAGCTGCATGTGTTCAAGTCATGTGGCTAAGTAGTTTCATGTGACATGGATAGGACATTGTTGATGCTAAACAGATGCAGTGCGGTCAGCAGCACCCGCATGGACTGACCTCAGTGAGGGTTTAGAGATTTAAAACGTGGTCATGAGATGACTAAACTAAAAAGGATTAGAACCTCTGAGGTCTGTGGCTCGCTCGCACTGAATTAGAGAAAATTGGTTTTAGTGTGGACCACCAGGCTCTGACATTAAATGCAGCTGAATTCATACTTATTGCTTTGCATTTTGTTCTACTTTTTGAAATTCCTATTCAATATTCAGTAGTATTGTTAAAAAACAAACAAAACCAAAACATCAGACATCATGTTATGTGGAATTATGCTGTATATGAACATTTCAGATTACTTTAATGTGCACAATGAGGAAGAATATAAACGTGCCTAGACTTGTGCACGGTACTTCTATGACTACTACAAACACACATGCACATGCACACACAAACAAGCACACCACAGACACAGCCATCTTGCTGCCATCACTTTCTCCTGACACTAAATTACAGAATAAGGCATAAACATCAAGAACTCATTACTACTAATTATATGTTATCCTTGTATGCTTTAGAATGTGTAATAGTTTGTATGACAATAAAGAATAATGGATGATTATAGCTTCTTTCTGAATCTACCTCCTAGTTTTGGTTTGCCTTGTTTCCTTGTGCAATAACATTTGCATAACACAGTCCTGGTGCAATGACAAACATATGCAAAACAAACTGCATAAATTTTAAAAAGACTTTCTTTTTTATTTTGATTACTGTACTGTTGTCAAACACCCTTTGTCCTGCCTGACTCATATGGATGATTGATCAGTGAGCTTATCAGTCATCTGTGCGTCCCCCCCACAAGTGGGACATGCGTTCCTCATAGAGGAACACCCCGATCACCTAAAGGATCTTTATCGAAATTGTGCTCAACTTGGTCAAGATTGTATTGTTCGTGTTGAAAACTCTCTTCCATTTTCAGAAGTATTGCTACTCCTCCCAGAATATTGATCCAGTTTTAGTGAAACAGGAAGAATTTGTCCTCGGTGGATATTAATTGTCATTAGTTTGTACAATACAGCCAGCCAGTAAACAAGAAAATCTAAACATTTCTTTCTGCAGCTCATAAATTATAATCTCTGAATTTTGATGGATTTTCATTGTTGCTTTAGTGAAAGCATTTATCAAAGTTCTCTTTTCCTCAGTGCTCACAAACCAACGTTATCCTGAATAAATGTCACAGAATATTGATTTTGGCCATACATTTTTTTAACAGTTTAAACAAATTTTCCAAAGTACTTTTGGTTAATCAAATTAAATTTCTCCTCAGGGTATTTTTTTTGCTATATTTAATCATTTTATATGATTTATATGCTTTCTTTTTTTAATCATTTTCTAACTGTGATCTTTGATTAAACTTGACAAATTAGTTTATTTTTTCTATATTATAAAACCTAGAAACAAATGTTATTTTTTTTCTACTATTATAAAACAAAACTTTTACATTTAATATATTATTATATAGAAGAGATTTGTTAGTGGTGCTGATGATTACTAAAAATGGATGTAGACATGCTATGTTTTTCAGCTTGTGAGTTTTAAATCATTACTAAGCAGCCCTGATTTCTTTCGTTCAACTTACTTTGCTCAAGTATATTTTTATCTCTGAAAGTACTCTGCATAAACAGGTGCATAGGGTTGTTTAAACCATCCCAGCCCATCACAATAATTATGAGAGCACTTGAGGCCCACATCAAATCTTTCATTTGATGCTAGCAGCAGCACAAAAGCACATAATGGTGTTTATACATTTTCCCATTAGGGTCAGTCTTCCCAGCCAAAATACCCATGCTAAACAACTCAGCCTTTATGCATCTGAACCAGCAGGCTTCTTCACAGGGAAATTGATAAAACGCACCTCTGACACAGGTGGGATGGGGGAAAAAAGTTGCATAATTAGGGAACCTGAATGAAAATTTACTGCATAACAGCTTTTCATTTCTGTGTCAAGTGCACACTGAGATCACTACTCGCAGTAAGCGCTACTCTCTCGCACAGCCACATACATACGATGAACAGTCACTTAGGAAACACTCATCTGATAATAGCAGTTACATCATCCTGCAGAGGGAAGCACCTGCAGTGTTAGTGACTAAAGACAAGATGGTATATTACATTTTAGAGCAATGCAGTAGAGGTTTACTACTACCAGCTTGTTAAGAAAACGTCTCATGTAAATGCTATAGATGCTGATAATATGAATGCTGATTACTTTAACAAGGATTTTACTGCACAAAAGCTTATGGTAGTTATAAATAATTTCACTTAGTCACTGTCCCAGAAATTGTGCAGCCATCTAAATATAAGAGCTGCATCGGCTGTTTACACACAGTTCGAGTTGTACACAATTTATTAAGCTTGATTAGGTGTATCTAATTGAGTGCTATGGAACCTTTTACCTGCTACAACCCTGTGTGGTACCTATTAATCCAGACCAAAGAACAGGAGCTTGTATAAATAGGCTACAGCTGCATGCAAGAGGGATTCCATTTTATCTCTAGAATGCATAAACAAACTTGTCCGATTCGTGTTAAGTCATGTTTTACTTGCTCTTTAGTGCGTAGCTGGATATTAATGAAATGCAGCAAGGATGGGTTATTAGTTCTGGAAGTGACAACCATAAATGTGTTACCTACGTAATATCTGATTATGATGGTATTACAGTCTGTGGCTCCATGGTCACATGACATCTCATGCCTTTGAGGACATTCTAAAGTCTCGTAATAAAGGATGGGGGTATGTTGTAGCGCAGTGAGTGATCAATCAGAAGCTTAAAATGACTGTTTGAATAGGGTCCTTGAAGTGATTTTCTTTCCTTTTCTGGCTCTACTTTTATGCCATAAGATTGACAAAGAGCTGCCTTTTGTAGAAAGTAAAACTGAAATACAGTTGGAAAATGTATGAGAAATGATTTTTTTTAATATATATATATATATATATATATATATATATATACATACATACATACTTAAATGGCCATGATTATAGTACAGAAAACTGAAAACCTAGCAAGGCATAAAAGGCTATTTTTTCATTTTACTGTGACTAAGAACAGAAATAAAAAGCATTCAAATGGACCTGAAACATTTTCCTTTGTATTCTTGTCATTGGTTGAACCAACACTGACTCAGCTGAATTTGTATGATATGATTCGGTTATGCACATTATTCATGGCAAGTCAATATTTAAACAAATATTTTTCATAACACACAAATATTTTTGTAATGATATTGAAATTCTGGTGAGATGTGAAACCAACTACACTGTTAGACATTTTATTGTATTTTTACAGCAACTTACTGGCAACACTATTGCCAGTAAGTTACTGTAATTACTAATCTATCTTTACTGTTGTGATGTTTTACAGTTCAACCACTTTACTGTAAACATATATTACAGTATAACAGCTTTACTGTAAACGTGGTTTACAGTTAGAAAGACTTACCGTGATTAAGTTTTATAGTATCACTGTACTGCAAGTGTGGTTTATGGTATAACACTGTAATTGTGTACAGTATAATTTGTTTAGACTGTAATTGTGTTTTACAGCATATAAAATAATATTAACATTCATATTCAATATAAGAACATTTACAAAAAACAATATAATTCAATAAAGTAGTCTCAGAATAGTGAATTAAACCAACATTTATTGTTGATATTTTTTTAACAAGAAAAACATTTTTCAACTGAATAAAAACAATGTCAATAACCAAAATAAATAGAAGCGTACATGAAAACTACACAGTCCTTCACCTTTCCGTGTCTGATTTTTTTTTTTTTTTTTTTTTTTTTTTGGAAGTGACATCAGAAACAGCAGCATGTGACATCACGTGATGGCGGAGCTTCAGTTCATCCTTTGTCATCCTTTTTTTTTTTTTTTTTTAATAGGACAGGGGGAAAGAATGAAAGAAAGAGGGGGAGAGGAAGAAAGAAAACCAAAGGGGAGAAGAGACGGTGAGAAGGGGGGGAAGAGAGAAAAAAAAACAAACAAACAAAAAAAAAACAAAAAACTCCTGGGTCACCTGTATGGAGAGAAAGAAAAACAAAAAAAACAGGGGAGACAGCAAACAACAAAGAGCAACATAATAATAATAAAAAAAAAAAAGCACCATCACAATAAACTAGCTAGTCATAGATATCAATAGTTACTAAATAATAAACGATATTGTGCAGCACGCAAGATAGACAGCGCACAGTGTGCTTTGAGGCAGCAGCCAAGAAAGCTGTAGTCCGCATCTGTGAATACCCATGTGTACACCTGTGTGCATACCTGTGTGGATCAGCATGCTTGCATTCCAAAGGTTTCTCCATGTAATGATCTGCTAGAGAGTGTGGGGAGCCACAGCCCTGTCCTCTATGGTATCAAGCAGGTATGGAGGAGATCAAAACTCCAGACATCCAGAGGCCCCCAGAACACAAGAGACCAAGGAAGACCCACAGAGGGGCAGCCGCGCCACTGTCCCAGTAAGAGCTAAGGAGAGTCCCAGATGAGGGCTCATTCAGCAGCCGCGGAGCAGAAGCCAGGGGGAGTTGCAGTGACGCGCCCGTGAGCTCCGCCGGCAGCCAGCTGTGCCTGAGTGACCGAGCCCCAGGCCGAGAGGCCGGGGGCACCCCACCTCCAAAGTGGCCCAAGCGAGCCCCAATAAGCGGCCGCCAAGGAGTGAGCCGGTGTGTACCCGGACGCCCACCCCCAGATACAAAGAACCACCAACGCACCGATACCTGAGGGAGTCCGCCACCGGCAGGGGAAGTGGTGGTGGGTGGAGATAGGCCTCCAAACCTTGGAGGGCCCGAGATGTCCCCAGAGAGGTGGCGTCTGATACCCAACCTGACATATAGACACAGACATACAGGCACACACAGACACAAACATCCATTCCCACCCTCATGCTCTCATATGTACTTCACACTCAACTGACGTGGAGACAGACATAAAGGGACGCTGTATACACGATCACACTCCCCAAGCGTACTCTACTAACCGGGTCTAGGTACCCTTGCCCCTGGAGGGGGGAACTGCACCCAGACCCAGGTGGTGTTACCCTTTTCCCTGCGGTGGGGAGAGGCAGACCGCCCTGACTCCGCAGCAGCAGGGAGGCCCCAGACCGCAGTCGGACGGCCCACTCCTCCTAGCCTCCCCGCTCCAATAGGCCGCAGAGAATGGGGGTGAGAGAAGACTCCAAACCTCCCTCCACCCGCTCATTGTAGTGTTGATGCATGTGTGTTCTAAGGTGCAATTAAAACCCAGGAGGGCATAGAGCTACCTGCCAGAGAGCAGCAGGTAAGCGCATAGTCCCTCCTGCTAGCCCTCAATGTCTACATGTATTTAAAATTGAGAGGTGGGAAACGACGCCAGGGGTGAGGCGTACACCCTGATGGTAACTTGGACTCCGTGTATCGTGCCCACCCCCAAGATCCTATATGTATGTGTAATGAGGGTGTGAGTAATGTGAATGTCTAAGTTGTGTCTGATTTTTTTAAGGAAAACAGTTTTTCATTCCACTAAAAACAGGACAAACCCACCAGCATGAACATTAAATAAACTATTACAATTGTAAAACAAAAATCATTTACAAAATGTAATAATTATCAGTGGGTCCCAGGAAATAGAATGTGACATGGGATTTAGATTTCCGTTACCAGGATGGTCGGGTTCAGCGTAGTCTTTATCACCACCTGTCAAAGACACATCATCAATATTCATGTTTGCTCAGGTTATTCACTTGTTCACATCTGTCTGAGATCATTCATACTGTTGTATGGATGTGTGTACAGTATGTATATAATTATCAGCTATGTAAAAGATATTATCATCTCTGTATTCTTACCTAGTTGGAAGTCCTCCATTCAAACTCAGAGAGCCGCTGGAGGAAGGTGGTGATCCGAGGGCTGATGCTTGTAACCTTCCTCTTTACGACACGACCTGTCTTGCAGCTTGTACCAAGTTTTGCAGGGCATTTTGTTCCCATGTCTGGATTGATCCTCACAAAGAACCTTTTAACGGAAAAAAGGCTGCTTTAATTTCAAAATTAAAACATACATTACAGCAATCACCTATATGTTTCTGCAACTGTAGTCAAGCTATCACATATATTTCATTCTTAAATGGTGTAAGCTTTAATGGTGTAAAGTATTTACCTCTGTATCATCTCCTGTGTGATGGACGCTGACTCCTGATACTCAAGGTTGAAAACGTAGTATGACGCAAAGAAGACAGCAAGTAGAGCAGGGCGATATGGCCAAAAATATTTATCACGATATATATTTGAAAATTTGCGATAACGATATAACTGACGATATAATTGATGCAAGACAAAATACAACTCCACAACATTACTAGTGCAAAAAGACAACCTTCCTTTTATTTTCACTTAAACAAGAAGCTGGTTTTTATGTACATTAAAGCTATATAAAAATTTAACAGTGTGAATACAAATTCCTTGCTGAAAGTTTAACCAAAAGGCATTTCCAGTAGAAATGGGCTGACATATCCTGAGCATAACCATGTATAATATCCACTGAAGGTAAAAAGAGGTGCTTTGCAACATTAAACTGCAGTGTGCAGTACGTATTTTTCGGACCATAAGGTGCACGGGATTATAAGGCACATTAAGCGAAACAAGGCAGTCAGATAAATCAAACTTTATTAAACTCATTCTTCTTGCTTCCTCCACTTCTGTACCATTGATTCATTAATGTTGAATTCTCTGGCAGCTGCTCTATTCCCATGTTGTTGCAGTATATTAATGACTAACCTCGTATTATGGATGGATTATCTCAGTTGTTATGGATTATCTCAGTTGTTCTCCTGACTGAAGTTTGGTCCGTTTACAGCATCCTGCCATGCGATTGCATTTGTCTCTAACTATCAGGCACGTTAACTTTTATAAGTGGAAAAGTGTTAGTGTTCGTCCTCCAGCTTCACTGTTTATGTCATGCTAACATAGCTGTGTCGCTAGCGATCACGTAGCACATCATTATATACCAGCTAGCCCAACTTCAGTAACCCTACAAACGTCACTGCTGTTTAGTTTCCCGTCTTCATTTATGTTGGAAGTGATAGCAGAGCTGTACGTTTGAATTTATTCAGAAATCTCTCAGTCAGAACATGCTATATCATGCTTGGGTAACTAGCGAAACTAGCGAGCTAACTTCCGCTAGCTTCCTGCTAACTTCTAACTCCGTTAAATGTAATAAATTTTGTTTTCATGGATGCCTGGAAGTTAAACTTCATAGTTACACCTGGTAAAGCAGCAATGCTGATCGTTTTATTAAAGATGAAAGAATTTAGACAGTTTTTAAACTCTCAGTGATGCTGCAGTGTTGTTTGACCTGAAGGTTTACGGAGTTTAGGACCCAGATTACTCCCAGATTTAAGAGCATCTTAGTCCGACAAATACGACTATCCGGTTGTTCAGTGATGACGCGACGAATCCTACTTCCGGGTCTAAAGTAGTCTGCATTTAATATGGCTTTTGTGTTGTTAACATGTTTAATGTTATGTATTTTCTTCTATTTAATCTCAAAAAGCTCCTAAAACAGTCAGTGATCACTGTTGACCTCCCTCGGCTTTTATTACCACTAATCATTTATTTAAGCTCAGTTTTTAAAACCTTAGGATGTAACAACAGCCCAGCCCATGCAGCAGTATATGAATGACTAACCTCGTATTGTGGATGGATTATCTCAGTTGTTCTCCTGGCTGAAGTTTGGTCCTTTTACAGCATCCTGCCATGCGATTACATTTGTTCCTGACCACCGAGAACACTCACGTTAACTTTTATCGAGTGGGAAAAAAAGTTAGCTTGTTTATATTATGCTAACATAGCTGTGTCGCAAGCACGTAGCACATCATTATATACCAGCTAGCCAAACTTCAGTAACCCTACAAACGTCACTGCTGTTTAGTTTTCTGTCTTCATTTATGCTGGAAGTGATAACAGAGCTGTACGTTTTAATTTGTTTCCAAAACCCCGCAGTCAGGACATGCTATATTGTATTTGGATAGAAGCTAGCGAGCTAACTTCCTGCTAACTTCTAACTCCGTTAAATGTCATAAATTCCGTTTTCATGGATGCCTGGATGTTAAACTCAATTGTTACACCCGGTAGAGCAGAACGCTGATCATTTTATTAAAGATGAAAGACTTTAGACAGTTTTTCAACTCTCAGTAATGCCATAGTGATCGTTTGATATATGGACCTGCAGCAGAGTTTAGACCCAGACACGGCTAGTGACGTCAGACTGAACAATCGGATAACGACGGCCGCTTGCATGTTCTGCAAAAAAATGTGCTTTGTCGTGTATCTGACGGACAAACGCCAAACCAGTTCCACATCACTGAAGTTGCACCATTTTTACAAACCAATTCTGGTTCATTTGTTTCACTCAACAATCGGCCATGTGCGTATGAAAACAAAGGCACTGCGCATGCGCGTTTTACTCCCATTCTATCGCGATATTTCATTTTCCTATCGTTGCCTAACATTATACCGGTATTACCGTGAACGGTATAATATGGCCCAGCCCTAACAGCAAGGGTGCTGGCAAAGTCATGCATCTGCTCAGGCTCATAAAATACCTTGCCCTCCAAACTGATCATCCAGCGGCTTGCAGACATGAAATTATTCCCTAAAAACAGACAAGAGTCCAATAAGACAATGTGCTCACCCTTACAAATAAGGTTTCCACAAGAATGCTGGATAGCAGGCCTCACACTGTAAAAAAATAGAATCCACACAGTTTGCTGCTATTTCTCTTATTATTTATTATGTAATGAAAATTATGATCAATTACAGGAAAAAACTGCCTAATGTTTTGGCATTTTGGCCTGTGCTGAAATGTTAGGCTGTTTTTTCCTGTTGGTCATTGTGTATAATAAATAATAAGAGAAACAGCAGCAAACTGTGTGTATTCTATTTTTATACAATATAAAACAGACAATCCCCTGTTAAGTAAGTTGTTGTGGGTACAAATACCACAATAATTACATAGATTTTTTACAAAAATATTACAAGAGGATTGAAACTATTTACTTACCAAGCGCTATTACCCTTGGTGTGATGGGTAAGGTCATCTCTCTCTCAACAGACATCTTGGTGGAAAAAGCCTTTAAAACACAAACACTGAGGCTACATCACACTGTCAGCGCAGCCAGCAAGGGCAGGAGAACAGCAATGCACCACACTGGGCGGGAAAAGACAGAGAGACAATTGTTAATTTAATGTTGCATTTATTTAACCCTTGAAAAATATATTTACATAAGTAAATAAAAGAAAAAAAACACACAACCCATCTTTTCAAGAATAATTCAACTAATTGCTCTTTTGACCAACCTAACACAGACGTTGCACGGTTTTCCTATGAAAAAGACCCTGGAAGACGTTGTATTAAAGGAAAAAAAACATGCTCCCCTTCCCACCTAAAAAAATAATAAATATTAAACTTAGGTTGGAGTTCCTCACGCCACCAACCTAATGTTATATTAACTTTTTAGTGTTGTGTACTGCAGCTCACACAAAATTAAATAAAGCAGGCTAACCTACATGAGCAAGCTCAAAACTGGATAAGATTGTTTTAGCAGTCTCTAAATTTCCAAAAAAAAGGTTGTCTTTCTTTATTCTCATTAAATGTGTATTTTTACCTGCTGCTTTAGCTGAAGCTAAATGTCCCACTGTTAGCGTGGCCAGCTTCTCAATAGTCATAGAACAGAAGCGCAGGAGGACAATGCACCACACTTGGCGGGAAAAAGACAAAGACTGTCGTTGCGCCTGTGTTCTTCGCCCCTCCCCGTGGAAAATATATATCTAAATATATATTTAAATAAGAAAAGAAAAAAACACACACAACCTATTTTTTCCAGAATAATTCAGCTAATGTGCTATTTCGACCAAGCTAACACCGATTTTAAGCCCCCCCCTCCCCTCCCCCCACACACAAAAAATATATATGCTCTTAAGAATTAATAAACGAGTATGTTAGGTAGGAGAGTCCTTTGCATTACCTTATGACGTCCTGTTTGCAGTTTCCACACAGAGGTCCAACAATAACGAGGTGCAAAATCTTTTGTCCTCTCGAGCATATCGTAATGAAGAGTTGTTTTTTTTTTGTTTTTTTTTTTGTTTTTTTTGTAATGAAGAGTTAACAAAGTTGGACTGTCTTTCCTCTCCTGTCAATCACTGGATCACAGGTCATGTCAGTCAGGATATGGAGTGGTGGTTGGTAGAGGTAGGTGGGTGGGCGGGGCCAGCATGCATTCAGTGTGTGTTTCACTAAGTTGGGTTGACTAGTTCCCAGAAGAGTTCTGTACATGTTGCACGTTCAGTAAATGAGCAATTCAGTTACTGCTCGACTGAGAAGCCTCCGCCAAATTATTACAATATTCTCCACTGACTGAAGTTCGCCTTTGGCAACGCAGTGGCAAGCACACATTTGCAGCAGCTGTGCATGTGCATACAACTGCATGCAGCAGATTAGATGATCAGAATTCTTGAACCTTACACACAGGCAAGTCCCCTAAAAAGTCAAAACCATAATACTTTCACTGGTATCATACTGACAAATGGCATAGGTTGGAGGAAAATCTGGAAATGGTTGGCAGTGAAAGAGTTAAAATGTAATGCACTATTGCAACCAACCACTGAAAGAGTAAAAATACACAAACAGTATGATGAACCATTCAAATCACATAATACAGTAGCACTACTGCTAATGTGTTAACGGTAGGTATAACTACTACCGCAATTTTAAAAAATACAGTAAGTAAATGTAAATAACCTTAATATACCCATAATGCAAAGCAAATTACAGTAATTAACTGTAGAAATGTTTTCAGGTAAGTTACTGGGCATTTTGTGGTATTTTACTGTGAAAAATACAGCAAAGGTTAACAGTGTAGACACATTTTTCAGCTTTTTTTTTTCTTCTTTTTTTTTGTCAACAGAAATGTTAGTTGGCCAAGTAAATTTTTCATATTTTATTTATGTGTAAGTTCTTAGTTATGCAGCCACCCCCTTTTCGCCCCCTGATTTTGTAAACTCGAAAGAGTGGTGCAGTTTTGCAGATTTGATCTAGAAAATGAAAATATCATTCTTTGACAAAATAAGTTGGAAAAAACCCTGCTCAACAAAGTAATGAGAATTTAGTACCGGACGACAACCCACAATCAAAAAAGGGTTCTGGTGTTTGCACTGCTAACCTAAGCCACTCTCAGCAAATGAAAATGTGGAATTTTTTAATATTCTTTAAAATTTGATTTAGTCACTGAAAAATGTGTCAAATGACTAATAAATACTCTATTCATACATTATTTAACCTTGTCAGGTAAACTGTACTTCCTTTAGTCTGTTCTATTTATTTTAAAATGATTGATTAGTACATACCTATTCTCCTGTTTAATCAATTTGGGGGGAAAAAATGGGATGGGAGTATCTGGCCTGGCAGTGCAGTGGATTATAATATGTTTGTCTCAGTGATCAAATACAATGTAACTGGTTAATGTATTGCAGTTTGTAGGAGCTGGAATTATAGAATTACAATTTACAGATACATGAGAAAGATGTGGTTTTAATACGGGCTGCTTGTCTCGATGTTTAGCCTGGTGTATTTCTACTTGGGTGCGAGCCATGTGCAGATGAGTCTGTTAGCCAAGGCTAATCACTTCCATCGTTAGAACACTGGAGCTCCCTTGCTGCCTCTGATTTCATCTTTTAGGTAATGAATAGCTTCGAACTGGTCTAGCACGCCTAATCACACAAACTAACATTTGTTAAATTTGGGAGCCAAGCAATGAAGCTGCAGAGGCACTTTTTTAGACTAATTCATTTTCTTTCTCTTCTTGCCACACGAATCTATGGCATCACCTAGAATTACAGAATAAAACAACTTTTTTTTTTTCCCTCACAGTGGCTGAGAACAGCCCCCTGATTCTTTAATCCAAATTTTATATCTTGGATGTGCATTTATGCACACAAGGGACTCACCTTAAATAAATCTTTATTTTTTTCCACATTCTTCACCAAAAATGCCACTGGTGATCTTCAGCTCAAGGACCACAAAAGTCAGGATATGGATTTAGGATTCTGAAAAGCTTATAAAATGTGATAGCCACGTGGTTCAGGTTTTGAAGCCACAAAACAGGAAGTGCTTCTTAAACTAACCTTATATTAATCTATGGATTTGATATACGTATTCCAGAGAGTTTGCTATATTATATATATATTCCAGTGTGCAACTCAAAGTGTCTAAAGTCTAGATGTGTGTGTGTGTGTGTGTGTGTGTGTGTGTGTGTGTGTGTGTATATGTATATGTATGTGTATATATGTATGTATATATGTGTGTAAATATATAAAATAGTATATTTTACTACTGAGGGATGCTGGAAAAAGTTTTGTTTTTGTTTATTAGTGCTTAGAGCATAATCATGTCAGGTTGCCATGACAACCATATCATGGTTAGCTTTTTGGTACATGCATCACTACCAGCAGCTACAGTTAGTTATTTTTCTTCTTCCTTCTTTTTTTTTTTTTTTGTGGACTTTCTGAGAGTGCATGCACGCCTGTGTTTATCTGGGACCTTGCTTGAAGTGGCGTCAGCTTCTTTTAGACTCTAGACTTTAGACGCTTTGAGTTGCACGCTAGAATCGAGGAGTGGGTATCACATTACTGTGACCCTTGAGCTTGATTTTCAGATAGTTGGCAAGTTGAGATCAGTTTGCAGTCTCTAGTTACAAAAGTCTGACATAAGTTGAAGCTTTTTTATTTTTAAGTCCACTTCTTTGTAACTGCAACTGTTCTGAAAACCAATTGAAAGCCAAGCAGTGAGGCATTGTAGGCACCTTTAATATTTATTTTCTCTTTAGGTGCATTTATCTACCAACACTATGAACTGTATGCTCCATTTTATTTATTGATTTTCCAATATATAAACAGCAGCAAACAACATATAATATAAACATATTTCACAGAATTTAAATAGAAAGAATCAGCTGAATCAGTTTGAATGTGTCAGGACAATCTGCTACTGCTAATTGGGATGCATTAAGGTTGTAAACATGGCTGTTTAACATGAAACACGACTGAAAGAAAAACTTCCTGTGCTCCAGTTTGTCTGGCACTGTTTATTAAAATGATGTCTGTTCTAAAAAAGCATACTGGCAGCATGCCCCAGGTTTTATGACTTAGATGTTTGCATAATTTTAAGAGCGTGATTTCTCATGTGGTCACTTAATGAATGCTGTAGCTTTGTACTGTAATTGGATATGAGAAGGAGGTGTTTAAGGTGCAGTCTGGGGATTTTGTTACATTGATTTGCAGTGAGCTTTCCCTCTAAGGAGACAAGTGGACCCAAACGATATAAGGGGCAAGTTCTTTTTTCCTTTTCCTTTAATTTGTCATCCAGCTTATGTAAGAGTAATTTCTGAGTGTCGTATCAGTCACATTTTATCAGTGAATCTTGGCTTTTTTTTTTTTGCCTCTAGTCTGTTTTGTTCTGCTGCAGTGGTTGACTGTTCTGTTACATATTTATCAGACACTAGTCTTACATTCTTTTCACTCTAAAAATCTTCCTCTGGCAGCAATCAAAGGGGAACAGCATCAACACTTCCACTTAGCAGCTGGAAATCAACAATGAAGTGTCATTACTACAGTATTTGACTTGTCACCATTTCAGATGCACATTCTTTGACAATTTGAGCATTATTTTAAAAGTGAGTTGTTTTTTATGCAAAAACAAGCAAAGCAGTTCAAAGAAACAGAGAAGGACTATAAAACATGGCACTATACTTGCAGATCACAAAGGTCTGTGCAGAAAAAATGTTTTAGTCCGTTCAATTTTACAAATATTTGTTAGAAATGGCTCCACGCAAGTGAAATATAAATTATTAGGTTATAATGTATTGTTTATATTGTAGTGTCCCTCTAACAGAAGAAAGAGATGTCGGTGTTTATTAAGAATAGTAACACAGGCTACTGTGGGCCGTAGCCAACGCCAAAACAACAGGGAAAAACGTGCTCTCCAGAATCAAAACAAACCCCCGACTCTCGCTCCTTTTTTCCCCACACACCCACAACATTCTCTAACACCCGCCCCCCAAACACTCTCAGCCAACCACACATATGATCTCTTCCAGACTCTCTGTCATCTGTCACAATAGTGGTGGAAGAGTCTGTAGGGGTGGAGTCCAGGTCTGTCCGTGGCCCACCCTGTTGTCCCAGTGAAGTGGCCGCGATAGGGGGCCAGTCTGTCCCGGTGCAGGGCGACCCTCCATCCCCTTGTGGGCAGTAGTACCCTATACACCACTTCCCCCAAGCGTTCCAGAACCTTACAGGGTCCAACCCAGTCACTGTCCAGCTTAGGGCATCTGCCCTTTTTCCTCTGGGGGTTTTACACCCAGACTAGTTCCCCGATGTCAAAATGTCGGCCTCTGGAATGGACGTCATAGTTCCTCTTCTGCCGCACCCCCGCACTTATCAGTTTCCTCCTAGCAAAGTCATGAGCAGACTCCATGTAATCCTGGAGCTTCCTCGCATAGTCAGGACCCGGTTGATCCCCATCAGCATCAGGGGGTCGGCCCATCATCATCTCCGCTGGAGTCCGGATCTCCCTGGCCAACATCAAGAGGGCAGGGGAGCACGAAGTGGAGTCTTGGACCGCCAAACGATATGCCATGAGGACCAGGGGAACATGAGTGTCCCAGTCACGTTGATGTTTAGCCGTCACTAGCGCTAGTTGCTCTGCCAGTGTATGGTGAAATCTCTCAACGAGTCCATCACTCTGTGGGTGGAGGGGTGTTGTACGGGTCTTATGGGAGCCTAGTTTCTCGCACATGGCCGCAAACACACGGGACTCAAACACCCAGGATGTCCATCCCCACCCTCTAAATAGGGTACCCTGCCGGAAACTGTCGCAGATCCTCAATCCACCCAGGCACTGGTTTGATGTCAGCATCCTCTTCCTGTTTATGTCTCCACTCTGTTACATCCACAGCAACCAGCCTCTGACTGGATGGCCGTTCCTCTACCCCCGTCACAGCACACTTTACATCGGGCACCAATTGATCCTCCTGAGCTTCCTTCCTCTCACAGTAGTGGCATCCATCTTGGGCACAGGGTCTGCGGGAAAGCGCATCTGCATTTCTGTGCTGGGCCCCAGGTCTGTGTACAACCTCAAAATCATAAGCCTGCAGCTCCTCAATCCAGCGTGCTAGCTGCTCCTCTGGCTCCTTAAAAGACACGAGCCACTGCAAGGCAGCATGGTCAGTTCTGACAATAAAGTGGAGACCCCCGAGGTAGTACTTAAAGTGGCGTATGGCACATACCACTGCGAGCAGCTCCCACCTTGTGACACAATACTGGCGTTCAGCTTTGTTGAAGGCCTGACTATGGTATGCCACCACTTTCTCCCCGCCGGGTGTCACCTGGGCTAGCACTGCACCAGATCCGACACTGCTGGCATCTGTGTCAAGGACAAAGGGCAGAGGGGGGTCAGGTGAAGAGAGCACTGGGGCCCCCGGTAGGGCTTTCTGCAATGAGGTGAAAGATCCCTGGCAGCCTGCTGTCCACTTGAAGGTCACACTCTTATGGAACAGGTGGAACAGTGGCGCGGCTATGCAGGAAAAACCCCTTACAAACCGTCTGTGGTACGATGCCAAGCCCAGGAAGCTCTTTAACTTGTGCACAGATTTTGGGGTGGGCCAGTCCTTCACAGCTTGGATCTTATCATCCATGGTGCCGACCCCCCCGCCCCCCAGTCGGTAGCCCAGGAACGTGACCTCACGTCGCATTAAGCAGCATTTCTTTGGGTTGAGTTTTAGTCCTGCTGCCAATACCCTCTCCAGGACCTGTCTGAGGGCCCCAAGGGCAGCGTGGAAAGAAGCACCATGGACCAAGATGTTGTCCAGGTACACCACGCATTCTCCGTGGGGAATTCCAGTGAGCACCTTATCCATGAGTCTCTCAAATGTGGCAGGGGCATTGCAGAGACTGAAAGGAAGAACTTTAAATTGCCATAAGCCTCCGCTGGTAATAAATGCAGTCTTTGGTCTGGCATTTGGTGCGAGGGGTATCTGCCAGTACCTGCTGTGTAGGTCTAGGGAGGAGAACCATGAGGATCCCGCCACAGGGTCAAGGGTCTTATCTATACGCGGTAGAGGATATGGGTCCTTCTTTGTCACCTTATTCAAGGGCCAGCCCCATCACACAGTAACTCTCTCTCTGTAGCCAGCTCCAGGGACTCCTGAAGGGATTTAGGATGAGCTAACAATGTCTGGATCCGCAGCTCATCCAGAAGCAGGGCCTGGAGGAAGTGGTCACAAGCTAATTCGCCCTGGATGGTGGGGGGCATGTGGGCATAGGTGCGGTGGACCAGCCCCTCAATGTCATTAGCTAGGTCCCTAATGGACTCCCCCGGCTGCACAGTTCGGAGCGCAGCAGGCTTGGAGCAGAGCAAGAACCGAACCGCCTCTTCAGAGCCCAAACCAAAGCATCATAATCCCCCCTCCCTCTGGGCTCAAAAGCAGCAAGCTAGACACGGCATCGCCAGTAAGGCACATAGGTAGCTGCAGGGATTTCTCTTCAGCAGACCACCCACCGGCCCTGGCAAACAGTTCAAATTGTGCATGAAAAGCTTCCCAGTCAGCCATGCCATCATACCTGGGGGTCTTCATGGAAGCGTGGAAAGTGCCTCTATACATCGGCATGTCTCTCTCCACACCCCCCCCCCCAGTCGCTGTAGGAGTCCCCAAAGAGCTCTGTCGGCCACCCGAATGGTGAGAGGATGCAAAGCTGGCTTCTGTCGCCATATTTGGCTCACCCGCTCTCTGTGCTCCGTGAACCTCCGTTCCCCGGCGGAGTAGCCGTGTCCGTGAGTGTCCGCTGTAGGTTCTCCCTTGATCTTGGAGTAATCCATTGGAAGCATTCCGCACAGTCCCGCAAAAATCTCCAGCATCCACAGCCGATGCCGTGAGTCAGGGCGGCACGAGCACAGATAACTCTGGAGGCGAAAGCTTCACTTTCACTTCTGACACCAGTGTAGCGTCCCTCCAACAGAAGTTGTAACCCAGTCCATTGCACTATGCTTGAGGACAACTTTAATTGTGCTGTCACTTTGTTCATTTATCATGCGGGTAAAAGCACAGCTTTTAGGAAGATAATGGGCATAGGGCCAGAACTCTAAGTTAAGGTAATCTACTTTTCATATAGCTTTCTCCATTGTGATTATGCACCTCAGTAACACCAGATTGAGGAGCCTCTCCTTATAATTTTCGCTTTTGTGTAGCTTTCACACATCTTTCCTAGTCAGACTGAAAAATAATAATAGGAAAGGCTATAGAGACTGCAATGGCACTGTAAAATTGTTCTTGACAGAAGCAAAATGTTTTTTCCATAACAGTATATTGTGAAAGGGAAGAACAATTTTTTTTTTTTTTGTATTTTCTGCTGCAAACAGTAGACAATGAATATAAATTGGCAATGATTTGTTTTTTGCCACTGGTGACCAACCTATAATCAAATCATTTTGTTTGTTACAAAATGTGCTTATGTAGAATAAATTGAACAGAAGTGTTATCTTTCCTTTTGTATCTACAAAGAGAAATACATATTAACAACAATAATCTACAGTGAGTCTATAAAGGTTTGAATTTCTTCTTTTGTTTTGTAATTTTGCCTTTTAAAATCCATTGTGGTGGCGTTACAGTCAATCAGTCAAGATGTGATTTAAGGGCAGACTTTTGCTTTAATTTAACAGCTCATGCAGAACAAAGGTTTGGACAGTTTAGAATGATATAAAATGGAAATTAAAACTACAGACACTTTGATTCATTATTTTTATTTTTAGAGACTCAAAAGTAATGGTCTTCCTAGCATTCTAGCATTTCTGTGCTAGGCAGTGCATTTCAAGAAGGTACCAGACAATTTGGCCAGTACTAAAGTTTTTTTCTGTCTCTGGGTTAATGATGATGATGATGGTCTGCATCATCATCATTATTGAATCATTAATGAATCTTGATTGTTGTATTTCAAATCTACCATGATGGTTTAAAGAAGAAAATGCTTAAATAGGTAAACAATCTTGTTTAATTCTCCCCAAAAATGCATGGAGCCAACTTTACAGAGCAAAAAAAAAAAAAAAAAGCACCCGCACTTTATTACACAGTAAGGGGAGATAAGGTCACCAGCAGAAACCAAAACATTACCTGAACCACTTAAAAAAAATTTAAATGTCATCTGGGATTCTAATACAGACTGTCTCAGTAGTAAAACCTGATTGAACACTTCCATTTTTCTAATATAATGTTTTTAAACATTTTGCTATAAAGGGTAACTTTGAAACTGGTTTATATTTGTTGTAGTTTGATGAAGCAATGCTGGGTTGTGTTTAGGACTTGTTCAGTACTGACATCTCTGGCAGCTGATCTGCACCAAAGCACATGAACAGGAAGAGGTGGAACAACTCTATTCTGGATGAGAGGCGATCAAAGTAACACAAACAGAGGAGAAAACAGAGACGAGCACATTTTCTTCCTTTCAGGAAGTGCAAAGCCCCTGCACTGAGGAGTAGAGAACTACATCTTCACTATCTATGTAATCCATAACTCTGATTGCTTCATTCAACTCTGCCCACGCTGTTGTAATCTTCTCATTATTGTCCTCCCCCAAAAGTTTAATCACTTTTCATCAAAGAGAGAGGATGGCAGAGATGCTGTATAAACATCTAAAAAATTTCTACAGCAACTTGCGGGGGTAGTTGTGATTGAATTACTGGGACATGATATGCATCAAGGTGGAGCAGAGTGGAAATAAACTGTTTCTGTTTGAGCTTTTTTTTGTTGCGTTGTTGCTGAAAACCTTGAAATCTCTTGATGATCATTTCATTTGCTATTTTATCTAGGGATTGAGAGTAACGTAGTTTCTATTCTCTGTATGTCCTGTACATGTGGCAGAATTGACAATAAAGGTGACTTTGACTTTGACTTGACTTTGATGATGTCACTTGTGGACCACTATGAAAGTACTGCTGCGTAAACAGAGTATTGGAGGCATTTTACGCCACTTGGTCAGCATCTCTCCAGGTTCCCTGTTCATTAAAGTTGGAGAATCCTTGTTAGCATATGTAAATTAGATACTGTGTTCCCATGTCAACCAAGAAGAAGCTGCGAAAGAAATGACTTCTCTCCTCAGGGTGGCTGGTTGTGCAGGTCTGGGTTTTCTCATGTGAAAGGGATCAAAGCAATCTTACTCAGCCCTCTTAAGAAAGATAGATGTACGAATGTGGGAAATCAAATCTGCTTCAAAAGGGAGCACCACTGGGAGCAAGAGAGATGAGAAAGCAGTGAGTGAATAGGAAACCAGTGTGAAATCACCCCTGTTGTTGCACCATTAGAGACGAGACCACAGTAGTCTCCGGCTGTCCAGAGAGTGTTCGTGGGAGACAACTATTGTTCAGGTGCGTTTGTTTAAAATGTGTTTAGATACGTGTCTGCACAGGTTCGTGTGAAAGTGAGAGGTAAAGGTGTGCTTCCCAATGTGAGTGAAAGACAAAAATGAGTGAAAATAAAGGGAAATCAACATTACAAATAAAGAGGTGCTGATAGTGTGAGTTAGAGGTTTGACTTTGTCAAGCGTGCTTTGATATGAGAGTGTTGATGCTTGTGACCCCCCTCTTGTCCCCTTAGCATATGCTATGAAAGCTGATTTCACAGCTTATCAGCTGCAATGAGAATAAGCCTTGTGAGTGAGGTGTGACATCAAATAGCACAGACAGATAGAACCCTTCTATTCCTCATACTGACACTTTACCTTGCTTTAGCTCGGAGTGAATGCTGTTTGCTGTGGTACGGTGCGCGAGTGGCACAACAAGGCTCAACATATAATCTGTAGGCACTGCTTTGCTTGTAATTTCCACTAGATCCAGAATATGTGTATTTACTTTAAATCCCCCAGTAGTCCACGCACCATCATAATATATTGAGCTCATGTTGTCTGTACTGCAGTTTGTAATATTTGTGATACAACACGGGGGCTTCTTTTTCATCCAGTGTGCAGTGTTAGGCTATTAGATGCTACATGATTTTCTTTTTCTTCTTCATGTGTAAAAAGTATTCACTCTCTGTAGAGTAAGGTGCTTTAAAAGGTTGGTGGTTTGCTCCATGAAGTAGAATGAAGGAAGAAGGTCAGCTTAAAGCGATAGGAGAGGGAATAAATTCCATTAAATGAAAGTTGTAAAAGCTGAAGATGAAATGAGGCAAGCTTTTAAAACACCACTCTTATAGTGACACAGTATTCTAAGTACATTAAAAGCATGTTTGTATTTAGTTTTCCTTGAAATTCTTATGTTAGTCATAGCAGTTTGCCTCTACTTCAGTAATGTTTTACGTGGATGCTGTATTGGGTAACAAGATCAACTGCTTGGGAAAGGAGTGCCCTGTGTTTGTACATATATTGATATACATATGTATGTTAGGCTATGGGTCGGTCTCAGCTGTGCATTTAAGTAACTTAGAGACTGACTGACCAAATGAATGAAAAACTATTTCTGGTGATTTGTTTTGTGCAGGTGGGCAAGCAATAAGGCTTGACGGAAGATGCGACGGGGGTGGTGGCTCGTCAGATGGCTGGGGACAGGAATGGCAATCCTCTCTTTGCTAACCCACAGCTGGGGCCAGAACACAGAAGGTATGAGCAGCCAGCACTAAGGCCATCACTCCTCCTTTTCAGTTAACTGTAGCTGACTCGTCAGTGGACACTTGTAATGTGTGAAAGGCAATGTTTTGGGTTTTTTTGCTACAACAGACCTGCATTGTTAGAAAAAAATTTCCACAGCTACATCACGCTAATTATTATAAAGTATGTGGTAACCTGAGGCGTTAATTGTTTTCAAAGGTTATTATTTAGAAAGAGGATGCTCATTAAGTTCACTGATCATGCTAACATTTTTTGCCTTGTAGTTAAATGCTCAGGTTTATTAGAAAGGTGGTTTTTGTAGTTTCTACTCACTGAGTTTGTAGCAGGTGCTAGTCAAGTGATTTCCAGCTGTATAAAATCGGCATGTCTTTAAACATAACGGTTAAAGGAAGCAGCACATACAGACATGCTTCAAATCCCGACTGTGTTGCAATATTGCAATTCAGGTCAACTTTAAGGTGCTGTACTTGAAGCAAATTCCCTTTTTCCCAACTCCGTTTCCTTCTTCGTTTCATCCTGTACCTGCTTCCCAGGCTTTCTTGACAAGAAATTTTTATTAATATAAAAGCATTTCATATAAGAGTATATTTGAATTCAGATTTTCTTGGATTTATGTGATATCTTTTTAGCACAGAAGAGAAGATAGATGACATCCTTTATGACTCGCTGAACCTTTGAAGGTGAACCTTGTGGTTTCCTTGTTGGATGAGTTCACACTGAGGCTTCAACCGCATTTAATAGATCGGTGTTGGTATGTGTAGTGATGAAACTGTTGACCCAAAGCATAACAGCTGGGGAATATCCTTGTGGGATATGGTTTTGTGGATAATTTCTTTTATTATATTGGCTATTGTACACAAACATACTATTGATTTAAACCGTATTGATTTATAAACATCTCATACAGTGTTGGTGAACATACGGTACAAATAGTGCTTTAGGTTCAGTGACCTTGAGGTAAATTAAACTATGCTTCAGGAAACATGTTTGCTTGAGGACATTTGCTCTATGATGCTCTTTTATCCCTCCCAGTATTCAAACATTACAGTGTGCTGCAGTGAGGTTAGTTATTGGTGGAGTTATTTTAAAGAAATACACTGCTTAGCCCAGCCAAATTTTTTCGTCATGCCAACCCAGTAAAGTAGTAAAGCAATAAAATTAAATGTTCAGCCAATGAAAAATAGCACAGAAAATACCAGTACTGTTTTAGTTGGGCAGCTTAGAACCTCCCTGCAAAGTTGCCCACCCCTTACTCTTTCTTCTATAAACACAGAGCTCTGCAGCAGGAACCCTTCGCTGTGCAGAGTGATCTTTTGTTTCTCAAACTGCACATTCTGGCATATCGAAAGACAATGTAAATTCTGATTTCTATATAAAATTGAACATATTTGTGGCATAACTCTTAATTTTACTGTGGTTAAGTTTTGTGTATGCCACTTCCTGATATATATATATATATGAACAGGTCTAACTAACAAAGCAACTGCTGAGTGTATATATTAATGCTAAAATAGTTTGCCCTTTCTGGTTATTAGAATTTCTCAGGATTTAATGCTCTGGTTCTAAACGTTAGGCTGTGCATTTGTGAGTTTCAGAGAAATCAACCCATATACCCATCACATCTCATTGTGTCAGACCTTGTGTGCTTAAAAGTTTTGTCTATGAACTCCAGGTGTGTTAAGGTAAAGAAGGGATATGCCACTACTTCCAGTAACCAGTGGAATCTCTGTATGATTCAACACGGTCTTTGATGTCCACCTACAAACTTATTGTCCATAGCTGCTACTTAAATAGTTAAGTTGGTGCTAACATATTATCAATTAGAAAACAATATTATACAATAAAAACAGTTGTCAGTAATGTTCTATAGTAAAGCTCTAAATTGTTTACTCATAAGTTAAAACATGTCCACTGAGACAAGTGCAGGACAGTCATGATTGTTTAATTAATCATTAAAGCCAGGCCTTCAATTGCAGCTCCGGATTTGCACAGAGTAATGATACCTTCCTCTGTTTGCATCAATACTGAGGACACAGCCCTCACAGAGGATTTGTGCTTGCATTCTGTCTGAGCTCCACATGTTGATCGACCCCATACGGTGTGAGCTGGAAAGCTGCAGGTTAGGGCCATACAGGAAAGTCGATGGAAATATGTAATGTGTGTTAAAGCAGCAAAATTTTGCAATGTTTGTCCAACTTTCAGGGCTAGAAGGGCTTAGAAGCAAGCTACAGCAAGCATAAACCTGACACATTACAATGATCTGCGCTGAATATGAAGACTGACCATGTCAGACTTTTTATGCTGATTATCGATGTGGTTGCAGCCTGTAATTTGAGTGGCAGCAGACAGAAATAATTATGAGGCTCAAAAACGATCTCTGATTAGACCATAGTCTGTGAACTGAATTATCCACTGTGTCATAGTTGAAACAGCCGGTGAGACTGAATGTTTACGAACTGTTGTGGTTTTGAAGGGTAAGGGTAAACGTGGGTGCTGTTGTTTCCTCCCTTTGCCACTCACTGTCATCCAAGGATGCTCTTGATTTGAGCAGGGATTTCCACCTCCCTCAACAGCACATCTCTCATCTTCTCACTCATAAATCTTCTTACTCTGCCCACCTCAAGGCGCCCTTGGTATTTGACTCTGTCAGTGTGTTTGTTCTCTATCAAATGAAAACAGCAACCAGAGCTTTTTTTTTTTAATGGCATCAAGCTGTAAGGAGATGTGTGCACTTCCTGTGGATGCCACACTGGCTTTCAAGCAAAGAGATATTATAATACTTAGTCTTTTAAGTAATATGAATGAGGACTTTGTGAGAGAAAATAAGTCTGGCTTTAAAAAAATGCTTTTCTTCTCTAATGAATTAATTGATTTAATGAATGCATTCATGCAGGGACCTGTTAAAGTATACAGTTTATTCAACAACAAAAAACATTAACTTATTTGTTATTGTGTCATTTTCCTCTAATTAACTTATAGCTCATTCTCTGTGGAAAAAAATAACTGTTGTGCTAATAATTTTTTCCCTCTGTATTCTGTCCCTTAATTCCTGTCCTTAACAGATTTGCTGTTTTCATTTTTAATTAATAATCCTCTCTCCCATGTACCATCCCTTCATGTTCTCCTCCTTACCTTGCAGCATCAGGCTCTCACTTTGCCGTGCTTTTGGTTCAATGTTTTCTCCTGGCAGAAAATCTCTTCACTATTTATATGCAGGTAAACCATGCAGTGCTCCTCATGTATGTCAATTGTTCCCTTGCAGCAGGTTAATGATAATGAAAGGTCAAACTTTAGTCCTACCACAGTGGCCAGACTGTCCAGTCATACAAACAAATCCCTCTGTCACTAAATCCAGATGTTGAGTACCATGTCAGAATATGTGTGGTGAAGTTTGGACTACTTAATATGTGCTATGTGACATCAGCCTACATTCTTCACTCCTACAGTTTGCATCTTTATGCCTGTTAGCCTCTCTTTCCTTCTCTTCCCATCTGCACATCCATTTTGACCCACAATTGTTTGTCTATTTTTGGAATTGTCTGATTAGGACCCAGATGTGCAGACTGTGACTGGCTGCGGCAGAGGATTGTGGAATGGGGAAGCGTTGGACTGAACGGGGGGGAGGGGTTATAATCTGCTTGCCAGTAGGTTGTAATCAGGCTCCGGGTAGGACAAGAAGCGTGATTGGGGGGGAGTGGGGGCCCTCTTGTTAAGATGGCTCCTGCGCTGCCCAGGACAGGCTCATCCTAAAGCTCAGTATGTGAACACGTGTGTCTGGTGAACTGTTCACTGGGAGCGTGATTGCAACCTTTACCGTGCTGTCTGTGTGGTTAACCTCACACAGACACAGAGGGGCAGCAAGGGGGTGGGGGAGAAACTAAAGAAGAGTAGGGGAGGAAGTCTCTGAAAGGGATTACACATCAGTAAAGTAATCCCCTTCTCTCTTACATTGTAAGCCACTAATGAATTTGATGATGCTGCAGGAATTCATTTCAGTTTCTGAGTTTCATCTTCACATTTACAATAACTACTACAGTCAATTTTTTTTTTTACCACATAGTCATTCTTTCCACATGTGATCGTTTAAAGTTAGAACATCAAATTAATTAAACAGAGAGACCCACAGAGACACACCACTAATGATTTTTAAGGAAAAAAAGAGACTGAAATTGAGATTGACAATGATTGAACCAGAATGGGAACAATGCAAATAGCACAGTCTGTCTCAACATACTATAAACTTAGCTGTGTGTGTGTGTGCGTGTGTGTATGTGTCCCCTTCCCCCCCTCTCATGTATGACAATCCGATTGTTCAGTCTGATGTCACTAGCCATGTCTGGACCTAAACTCCGCTGCAGGTCCATATATCAAACGATCACTATGGCATTACTGAGAGTTGAAAAACTGTCTAAAGTCTTTCATCTTTAATAAAATGATCAGCGTTCTGCTCTACCAGGTGTAACAATTGAGTTTAACATCCAGGCATCCATGAAAACGGAATTTATGACATTTAACGGAGTTAGAAGTTAGCAGGGAGTTAGCTCGCTAGCTTCTATCTAAATACAATATAGCATGTCCTGACTGCGGGGTTTTGGAAACAAATTAAAACGTACAGCTCTGCTATCACTTCCAGCATAAATGAAGACAGAAAACTAAACAGCAGTGACGTTTGTAGGGTTACTGAAGTTTGGCTAGCTGGTATATAATGATGTGCTACGTGACCGCTAGCGACACAGCTATGTTAGCATAATATAAACAAGCTAACTTTTTTTTCCACTCGATAAAAGTTAACGTGAGTGTTCTCGGTGGTCAGGAACAAATGTAATCGCATGGCAGGATGCTGTAAAAGGACCAAACTTCAGCCAGGAGAACAACTGAGATAATCCATCCATAATACGAGGTTAGTCATTCATATACTGCTGCATAGGCTGGGCTGTAGCTACATCCTAAGGTTTTAAAAACTGAGCTTAAATAAATGATTAGCGGTAATAAAAGCCGAGGGAGGTCAACAGTGATCACTGACTGTTTTAGGAGCTTTTTGAGATCAAATAGAAGAAAATACATAACATTAAGCATGTCAACAACACAAACGCCATATTAAACGCAGACTACTTTAGGCCCGGAAGTAGGATTCGTTGCGTCATCACTGAACAACCGGATAGTGAATGGATAAATGTATATGGAGCACACAGGATTCCCTGGATTCACAGATTCTCAACTGTTGTTTTGTAATCCTTAAATACATGAATAAATATTAATTACATGAGTAAACACATAAATAAATGTCTGGGAAATAAATCTTTAGAACTGTTAGTTTTATTTTCTGCCGCTGCTGTTGGTTGGTGTGAAATGCAATCTGGGATGCACTGCTGTGCCAAATTCGCGCAGAGACACTGCCCGAACTATAACCACACCCCATTCGTTTGCATAATGCATGATTAGAAAAAAGAAGCTTCAGGAAATAAAAGTCTGCAGTTGCTCTAAATGACACCACGTAGTTATAATAAAAACAGCATGAAAAATATGTTGAGCTTCTCTGTAAAGACTTGTTGAACTGGAGTATATATGCGTGAAAAAGCAAGACAACCATGCTAAGAGCATTAGTGAATACATCTGAAATCAGTTTCCCACTGATGGTGTTTGCTCATTAAAAACTGCACTGAAGAGCAGATGGCAAGTCAGAATTTTCTGTATGTAAAATGAAGCATATCTACCTGAAAACAGTGCATTGTGCAGTGGTGTAAAGCTTTATCTTGTTACAACTGATGTGTGTTTTTAAAGCTAAATGTTGGTTCTAAACTCAGGGCTTTTTGACTATTTGACTATTAACAAATATAACAGCACATAATTCGAATCAAGGCATTGATCGTAAAATATTAATTGATCTTATAGATTACCGTTTAGCATCAAGAGCCAATTTAGGCTTTGATAGCGAGCCTTTGTGGACAACTGTCCTTAACCCTTTAAGATATAACACAGAATTCTCATCTGCATATGCAGCCATTTCCTGGCAGACATGTAAGGAACTGGATAGCTACCCTCTGCCCTCTGACCATCTTTTTCGAAGCCCAACTGGACCTGTTTCAGAATTCCCCACTGGACATGGATCTGTGCAAAATAAACTCCGCCAATCCAACTGGGAAATTAAAACCGTGTCCATGTTTGCTCTGTCTCTACTCATCCCTGCCCTGGGCTCTCTGCCACCCCAGGGATTAGTCATGACTCTAACCTCCAACCTTGAAGTTTTTCTAAATGGATTTTGGTCAAACCGGAGATCAGCCGACATTCCTCCCTCAGAGAGCCTACTGGTGTTGTGTCTGAAAGATGAGGGGGGGAAAAAAAATATGGAAAATACAAGAAATTATGTCATCAAGATTTTCCTGTTAGAATAACTTTCCATAGGCTGTGTTAGACATTTTCTTATCACACAGAGCCTGATATTTATATGAAAGTGGGGAAGCGTTCATGATTATGTACGGACATATGGTACAAGTCATTTTATGATAAGAGAAGCTTTGTGTTGAGTTGGCTGTTTGCCATCCATCTACAGGATGAGAGATGAGTTCCAACTTTCCTCTCTTTTGCTTTTGCCCTTTCTCATTCACCCCCCCCCCCCCCCCCCCTTCCCCCCGTCCCTTTTTTTTGATCCCATGCTTATTTTGACAGTTTTTAATGAGTGCCAACATCTAGAGAGGGCAAATACAGTTCACTCCAGTTTGTGAAACCATTTGCATTTCTTAGTTATTTAAATAAGATACTTCTTATCCTTTGTATGTTTGTTACAAATGTCTACGGTATTGATTGAGACAGCACGGCCCTCCTGGACCACATGCTTGTTAGGTTAGTTGTCCTTTAAAGTCTGTTTTCTGAGATATCCACTCTCTTGGAGCAGCAGTTTGATTTATTGTTTGCTAAAAAGCTGTATTTGGAGATGAAGCCACGGGAAAGCACAGGCTGTTGGAGAGGTGGCAGGTAAAAAATGCCTTCTGAAACTATATGTCAGTGAGCAAAATTCATATCATTATAGATATGGTGCTCCAGCAATGTAGTAAGCTGCCTTAAAAAGGCTTGAATTGCTTAAAAGATTGTCAGAAGACCGTCTGATTATTAAAATAACATTGAAAGAAATGTGTACAGGAGAAAAACATACTACATATATACTATGTCTGGTATTATCTACTTGTAGTACGAGGAGTGCAGACATTCCCTTAACAAGCCCTAAATAATCCAGTGTGCCATCACGAATTTTAACTTTGATTTATTTAACCATTATGACTATTTAAAAATCCTGAAAAGTTAAGCGGATGGTGTTTGTTCAGATAAAACCTATAATCTCATATTTCATGACTTTTCATAGCATGGCTTTATTTATCATATAGTGAATTTTGGGTAGTGGGGGGGTTACCACTTATATCTGTAACTGTCTTTTTGGAGTCTTTTATGACCCTTATTGAAATCTGTATAAAATACTATGCTCAGCATTTGCAGCATACCTGGTTGCCTAGTAACAGATATTGTTTACACACATCTTGGTTTAAAGACTGCATAAGCCAGAGCTGATAAGTGAATATATCGGGGATTGTAGTTAGATTTAAATAATTACTGCAGGGCTGAAGGGGTCGCTGATGGGATGTTGTGACAGTGAAGAGCAGGGCAGAGTGTGTGACAGGTCGAGTGGAGAACCAGGCAGGTTGCTAGCGGGGGAACCATAGCTGAACTGAGTGGAGAGCCCAGTGTAGTGTACTAATCCAAGCAAATAAAGAGTGAAATGTGGCTGCAAACTGGGGCAGGCCAGTGTGGACACTCAATGAGAGAGAGGCTGCAAGTCCAGTGTAGAGGAGGCAGATGTGGATGAGAAGACAAACTTGAACTCTTCTACTTAACAAAAAAAATTAGCAGGGTGGTGCAGTGGTGAGCACTGTCGCCTCACAGCAAGAAGGTCCTGAGTTCAAATCCAGTCAGAGGCCTTTCTGGTTAGAGTCTGCATGTTTTCCCCATGACTATGCGGTTCTCCCCCGGTCTACCACCAATCTTAGTGGTGATTCTAAATTAACTATAGGTGTGGATTTAAACACGGATGGTTGTCCCTTGACAAATTGGTGCCCTGTCCAAAAATTACATCCACTTTTAACTTTTCCATAACATTCTTCTTTTACAGTAGTAGTGTTGCTGTGACCTTTATGATATGTAATCAAAACAATATAAAACAATTGTAAAACTAAAATCTCTAAAACCTAATGTTGAACATTGATTTCTGTCAAAGCTTACAAAAAATAGTTATTTAAAAAATGACTTCTTTGCTCTCACTGCTGCTGTTGCAGGATGGCATTAAAATCTAGGTGATTTAAAGTGCTGGTGGTCCTGGTTTTAAAATACAAAAATGTCAGGCTCAAAGCACTTAATGTTTTCATTTACATTGTCTGAAGAATTCTCAACTCTCTGCTCCTTTGTTAAATGTTATCTTCTAGCTGGGAAAGGACTTTTTTGTTCAATTTCAAGCATTTTGCAAGTTGATTGAGGCTTGCTTGCAATCATTTTTTTCCAACTGACTTTCTTTAAGACGAGCAGTAATCATTTCGTAATTGACGTTTTACGGCTTTGAGTCAACATTGTTAGGTTGATTAGTGAGAAGATCTCTTTAGGTGAGAGCAAATTACCCCAAGGTCAAAATTAGAAGATTTTGATTGTCTGTGGATTACACTTCTGAAGTGTACAGTGCCCCAGTTTCCTTCAGTGATTGAATGCTGTTTGCTGCATTTGTCTCATCTTTATGAATCTTAAAACTCCATAGCCACCCAATAATCATTTCATTTGGAAAGCAGATTTTTGAGTCATGATTTTTTTTCTTGTTAGATTTACTGATATAACCTCTTACTGTTACCTGTTAATAAAAAATGATGATGAGAGCAATAACACAAATTAAAATGTACAGTTCTTTCATCGAAATAAACATTTGCAGTACTACATCGGTATGTCAACCAGCCAAACCTACCTAATCCTGTTTTTGACTGTTGGTCTGCTGAATTGCCAGTGAATACTTATTATATTCAAAATAGATGTAAATCATCATATCAGTAAATCTGTGAATTAACTTTAGAAACAAAATGAATACTTTGTGTCTCTTGGCGTAGCTTCAGCGTAGGCCATTATGCCTTTTGTACATAAAATTTTTCAACACAGCAAGAGAGGTGGGAACAAATATGTCTGCACTTTGTCCATCTCGGGAGCTTAAGCTGATTCTGATTGCATTATTCAGTGCTGCTTAAAGCACTTTTCAGTCTTTCTTTACAAATCAAGTGAATGAAGTGGAGTATGCTGTTTTCACACAATCTTTACACATGAAATTTCCATGCCAGCATGTGTGGTTGTGCATACAGCATGACATCGTTACTGGACATTCTCTTGAAATTTTCTCACAACTATTCCTGATGGTGTGACTCAAATATCCCACTTTCTTTACTTTACCTGTACATAGAGAAGTGAAGCTGATAAACAGAAGTGGAGCTAAAAAAAAACAACCAGTCCTTTCATCTACTGACGTATGACACTACATCACTGACTTCCTCATTCACTTTCGATTTGTATTGGCCGTTGCCTACAGCTCTTTTCAATGTGTGTGCATAGGCTTTCTATTATTAAATCTGGTTAAAAATACACAAAGACTGCCTAAGAGCGTTAACTGACTTCAGATATCAGATCTCATGCTGCTGCCTATCGCTCTTTTTCAGCTTTGCAATCAACTGTATCGTTTGCTCCAACTTTTCTGCTCTGTTTTGCTTTTGAATTGTTTCCTATTTTTATTGCTTGAATGGTCTTCATAAGATAGACACAACATTCACGGCTCGCAGAATATTTACACTTTGATCCTTATCTGTTTTCTTCCCTATAGCTGTACACGTCACATATGTGTAGCGTCATTTCGCTCCTGTATACAATCCTATTGTTTTTTTCCCCCATAGCATTGCATAAAAACTTGCCCTTTCCTTGCAGTGTAAAACAGACTTCCTTCTGCACACACACACACACACACACAAAAATCTTTTCTATTCTACTTTTAGGATGGGGGCAGGTCAGATTGTTAGATGAATGCATAAGTAGTTTTCTGATGGTGTTTACTTATTTTCTATATTTGTGTTTGTTATGGTCTGCCCATTTTACCCTGCATTATTATTTTGAATGCCGCAGGAAAGCACAGACTGGGGATTTTTGGTGATGCCTTTTAGCATATTCTTTTACAAATCCAAAGAGCCACAGTAAAGTGAATTGGCCAGAAAATGTCTTTTATATTCTTTCATTCTGCTGGGAGGATTTTTCGATGGGAGGAAAGCCTGACGTAAAGCGTCATTAGAAAATATCACCCGCTGCTAAAAGGTGTAAATGTGGCAAGAAGTTGGGATCATTTCCATTTTGTAGTGAACACGACAGTGAGCACACTTTGCTGCTTTGGGTTTGTGTGTGTTTGTATTCGTATCCATTTGAATGCAGCATTACGGTTGTGCTTTGATCGCAACATAGGAAAGTTATCACTGCAAATGGAGGTGCTATTCTTTATCTCTGCTTGGTTCTGCCTTTTGTCTTCAAACCAGACTCTTCACATCTTTTCTCTCCCACTGCCGCAACTACCACTTAAAGCTACACACACATGCGCGCGCTCACACGGCCGTGCACCCGGCTAAACACTGCTCGAACACACATATGCAAAACTAACAAAACAGACTGCCTATGATCCCTTAAAGAGCTTCTCAAAATGAGTGCAAGTAACTTTTATTATGCACGCTTGCACACACATGCATACACATGCATACACACGCATGCACGCGGTCACACTCTTCTACTTCTACTTCACACAGAGTATATTCTCTCAGAGCAGATTTGCATACTGATTTTGATGTTGCTTGTTGTTTATGTCTCAGATTGCGTGGTGTGACCCAGTTGCTCTGTTCATTTTGTCGCTATTAAAGGAAATCCTATTTTTTCAGCCGAAAGGTGCAGGTTTCCTAATTGCTATAAACTCATGGAACTTTAAAATTTACTCGTCAGTACATCTCGTGAATTAGCTGTGCAACATCGGGATGGTTTAATAACTGTGAGGAATTTTAGATTAGAAAATGTAGTCTATGCCTTTTAACATAGTGTCTCTTACTGACAATAGATCTTCACTTTGACAGTAAAGGACCAAAGCAAAGATGTTTTACATGGATGCAAATTCTAGCCCCAGATAAAACGTTAATAAAATTTAGATTAGAGAGCACAAGAAACTGAAAATGCGGTTATTTGCATAAAATATCCCCTCTTCTAGCCTCAGGTTTTCATTGCTATTTAATTGCTAATTATTGTGTGTATCTACAGTTTAAAAATGCAACAACATCACATTCAGGTTTTTATCACTGATTAATGTGCACTTTCAAATACGACATTAGTAAAGACTCATGGGTATGCATATTTAATAAGAAAACTATCCTGGCAACAGGTGCATAGTTGCACAACTGAAGTCAAGCAGAAGGTGGGTGTGAAACATTAGAGTGCTGACTGTTGATGTGGTGTCATTATTTCCATCTCTGATTACATGTAATGTCAGACGACACCACCTGAAAGCAAGCTGCTTCAGATTCAATGAATAACAAGATGGAGGCCATTTAAAAGAAGGATAGAAAGATGTTTTGAGTAACTAGTAAAAGGCTTCTGCTGACCTTCTTTTTCTCTTTCACAAGCACAGAATTTATACTTTAACTTGATTTCATTTTTCCTGCATACAACATTTCTCAAAACAGTCAGCTGCTGGCAGAAAGAATAGATCGACTGGCCATTTCTCCAAAAACTGTGTGGGGTTTGCTAATACCCACAATTTTGAGAGGTCTCTTGAGTTTATATTCCATTAAACTGCCTCTCTTCAGCCCTGTTTTCTAATATCTCTTCCTATTTTATGATGATATTTTTTTCTATTTCTTCTATTTCTAACCTCCTTCAGACTGGCACTATGAGGGTAAGAGGGCAATCATCTGTTGTCTGTTTTCCTTTTGTATTTTAACATTCCCATATTCTCCCTTTTTGCCATTTCTCTCTACCTCTTCTATGAATGACATTTAATCCTGAACTTTCCTTACATTGGCTGTGGAGAGCGTTGCCTTGCAGCACCTATTCATCTTGGCTAGACGTTTTCCTTTCTCCTGTCTCCACCTCTCCTGCTGCCCCATCTGCTGTTGTCTGTCAAGCTGCCATTACCTGTGTCCCATGTGCTCGTACCATCTAGCTGCTGTGACCTCCATCTGTGAAGCCATTCTCGTCAGTGCTCTGCTTATGATGTTGCCACATGCTTTCACCACCCTGCTTGTCTGGTGTCACTATCGCACAGTCCATTGCTGCTGATGGTTCTGTGGCAGCAGTCATTGATGCCACCTGTTGTAAAATGATACATCAGCATGACAGCATCTGTGTGACACTGAGAGAAAATGTTGACATTCATTTCCTTACAGCTGCGAAATATGAACAGTGTCAGGGTTTTTTTTTTTATCAATTAATTTGCAATTTTAGCATAATTCTGTGACATACCATATATGAGCACTTTATTTATGATTACTACTGTGACTACTGTACATGTAAATGTATTGCTGTCACTAGGAGTGATGATACCACTGTAATTTCAGCATTTATTTTTCTTCATGAAATCTAAATCTTTAGACATTATTTGAAAATATAATACACTGCTCAAAAAAAGTTAAAGGAACACTTTGAAAACACATCAAATTACAGTAGGCAAAACAAATCATGCTGGATATCTGTACTGATATGCACTGGGTAATGTGTGCTGTCATGAAACTGATCAACCTCACAGGGCTAAATTCAAAGAGACCTCGAAAATCAAAGTGAAAAAAATGGTGTTCTGTCAAAATTTAATTGGATTAACTTAAACATGTCCCCCTATTCTATATAGAACTGCAGGGTTTGAGCACAGCGCTCACTAGAGGATGTGAGGCCCTCAGAGAGATTCATACCAGTGGCCTGCTGGAGTGCTAATTTTGTAGTGCTCATCCTCTGCAAAGGAGCAGATACTGGTCATGCAGAAGGGTTAAGGACCTTCTAGGGCCTGTCCACCTCTCCTGTCTCTTAGAATCTCTTGTTGGAGTTGGACTACCTGTGCAACCTCTATAGGGTCCAGGTATTGCCTCATGCTAACAGTAGTGACACTGACCCTAGCCAAATTGAAAATTAGTTAAAATACAGTTAAAAGATGAGGAGGGGAAAATGCCCCCCCCTTTAAAACCATTCCCATTTTGGGGTTTGTCTCATTGTTGCCCCTCTAGTGCACCTGTTGTTAATGCCATTAACACTAAAGCTGCTGAAACTGATTAACAACCCCCTCTGCTACTTAACTGATTAAGTTAACTGATTGAGTTGATGATGGTAAATGGCCTGTATTTGTATAGCGCTTTACTAGTCCCTAAGGACCCCAAAGCGCTTTACACATCCAGTCATCCACCCATTCATACACACATTCACACACTGGTGATGATGAAGTAAATTAAACTGATTAAGTGTTCCTTGAATGTTTTTTTTGTTTGTTTGTTCTTTTGAGCAGTGTATATATGAAATGATTATATTCCCAGTTTGGTAAGACTGCTATCTCTGCTTTAGGTGTTCACTATTGTTCTTTATCATTGTGTCATTCTGGTGATGTAACCAGAATTAAATGAATATCATATGCAGACATAGTTTTTAATTTTTTTTTCTTGCATACGCAGAGTGTAAGCTGTCCCGGCCTGGTCCCCCTGCAACCATAGTCACTGTTGACGAGGAGAGCCCAAATGGTACGTGCCAGTTTCACGCCTATGTTTCTGTCTGTATTCCCACGTCACAATGTATTCCAATGTATGGTAATTGCTACTGCACTTAAACGTTGTGTATTGCACTGTTGGGATTTGGTACAGAGTGTTTTTTGTCATGAATACATAGATTGGTACTTATATAGCGCAAGCTAAATAAGCCTCATTCAGCCAGTCATACACTCAAGCACTATTTTCTATGCCAAAGTGCTTTTATTATAATATAATTTTTCATCTAGTGTGGACTTGTAGTTTATGGTAAATGGTTCTTATATAGTGCTTTTCTACTTAATCTGAGCACTGCTGCTGAGCAGTGCTTTACACAACTTGTACATTGACCCAAGCACTTCCTATCTAAAATTCACACACGCATTCATACGCAGGGTTAGTAGCTTTCCCAAGGACATTTGGCACGTAGACTGGAGCAGACTGGGATCGAACTGCCAACTTTCCAGTTAGTAGGTGGCCTGCTCTACCACATGAGCTACAGCCACAGTTGATGGCACTTGATACTGATAGTTGGTTATAAGAGATGTTATGTCTAAGATGTCATAATTTTTATTGTGCTTTAAATTAAAGATCGGTTCCCTGCGTTTTCGATGTGTACTTTGCTACTGTTCTCCCAGGGTGAATCAGAAATATGCCTGTGTGTGTGCATCTGAATGAATACAGATGGTGTTTGGCATACAGACGTGATGTGGGGCTCCATTAATGAGTTGTCTGCTCCCTGCACAGGTTGTATTTTGTATAGCTGTGCTTCAGCAGTACACAAATCACTGAACCATAGATCAGACATGCAGCGTTTGAGTGGGTCAGGTGAAACTGTTCAGCTCCTCCCCTTCTTTTCTCCCTTCATCTTCTCTCTGGCCTCTCCGTTAACTGTTTCTACGTTATAGCAGTCTCTGTTTTTTGTGAGTGTTTGCCGTCTGGATTTTGCTCATGATGAGTATGTCTTTACATGTAAATATGTGCCTGCATGTGATAACTGTTACTTGGGAGGTGCTATATGTTCACTGAGGGAATGAGAAATGCTTTTCCCTAAATGGAGCAGGTGTGTCTTTGTCTCACTCATCTCTCCCTGCAGATATTAGTACTGCAGGTTAACAGAGTTTAATGAGCAGCTCTCAGTACAGATGGCATCCAGAGCTTATTTATACAGTCAAAATACAATTTCACAGATGCTCCACTTACAGAGTACACTGTATGCACTCTGGGCACTGTTTTTGTTTTTGTTTGTTTTTTGTTGCCTGTGTATCTTACAGAGAGGAATCATATGTTCATAAATGCATGCACATTATGTGAATATTTGTATCCCGAGAGTACAAATGACTGTCTCTGTGTCAGATCAGGTCACCTATTCATCAGCGCAATAAAAAAACAATTCAGGCCGTCATAGTGTCTCACCTACTCCTTCCTGTGTGTGTGTGTGTGTGTGTGTGTGTGTGTGTGTATGCAGCTGTGATTTGGGGCTTTGATCGATTGCTGGGGGAATTTGTGAGATGGAGGTAGCCAAGCCTGTATCCGAAAGCCTCTCTCGCCCCACATGTGCCTATGCACTGTGTGAGGGATTTGCACTAATCTTCCTCATAAAGCTCTCATTTACCTGGGATATGGGTCTCTTCTGGCTCCACCATCCTTTTATTTATCTCTCTGTGATGAAACAGGCAGAGCCCATCCTCACCATAATGGAATGTAAAACAGGAAACCTGCCGTTATTGACCAAAGCAATTATCCATCTAAATGTGTTTCATTTCTTCTCTTCTGTCACACAGAAACCATACAAATGGCACATAATAAGATCCCATCTCTTCGGAGCATTTGCCTTTACATTCATTCATGTGTGTGAATGGGAAAGCAAACAACATAATCACTCTTCTGTCTGGCTTTGTTTGGTCAGGGTCAGAAAAGATAGACAAACAAATAAATATATAATCCTCTTCCCCCTGCCTTCTCAGAAGAACAAATTTGATCTGAGGCAGAAGAGCCAAAAAAAGTATACGGTTCCCCGTGGAGGAGGTGTGCTGCTCAGAAACATAATAACATTTGCAAATGTCAAAGCGCTGTATCAGGAGTTGTTCATTTATTGATTGTCTGTGAAGATTTATATTTGACTCAGCTAAGAGGATAGTACTTGGTATGGACGTTGTGAAAGAAGTACATTTTCTTGTCCTTTTTCATTTCGGTTTGCTTTTTTTTTTTTTTCTTTCCTTTTTGTTCTTGGAGGTTCTTATTTTAGAAAAAGGAGAGAAATCAGGAGCGGATAGCAGCACAGTTGCTCAAATGAAGCATAACATGTTTAATTTATCTGAGCTGTTGCTTCTGCAGATCCACTGACAGGTGCCAGGCGCGACACATAAAGTCTCACTCACTCCATGAGTTGATCACAATTGGGAAGACAAAGCTTGTTTTCTATAGGCTCCTTTGCTTATTCAGCCCATGAGCTTAATCCAAAAGCATTTAATCAGATTGGAGAGATTTCTATCTCATTGTTTAGGGGCAGCTGCATATGTGGAGAGAGAAAAGAATCGAGTAGAGAGAGAGCTTCCTGCAACAGCAGCGAGGAATCGGAGTATCCATAAATAAGTATGCTCTCTCTGAACTTGGCTCTGTAAATTCGCGATTTGTATCAACTGTTGCCTGAAGCGTGTGAATATCCCGTTAACCCCCCTGTTTAGCAGTTTACGTAGTTTAGGAAATCATAAATGAGTGTTACTGAAGGGCTTTCATAAAGGGAAGTCAATCTAGCAAAATGAAATGCAGTGTGCTGCTAAGGTAGATCCAGTCTGAACTGTGATAAGTAGTTGCATTTTGATCAGTGCTGACAGGCACTAACACAATCAAAGTAAAAATCCTCCACAGATACTTCAAGTTGTTACTTATTTGGTTGTCATGTAAAGATTTTTATTTATTTTTTATTGCAAGTTATTGTTAATTTGCATATTTTGTCAAAAGAAAATCTATACCTATATATATATAAACTATGCTCCACGCTATTACTTAAAAGCTTATTTACTGGTGTTTGATTTTTGGCATCGCTTAATTTTTCAGTAATTTCAAGTTAAACATATTTTTATGATGAAATCAGCAATCGTCTGTAATATCGCAGGTTCTTTACCTTGCAATATAAACTGCCTTGAAGCAACTGTTGTTGTGATTTGGTGCTTCAATTCATTGAATTGAATTTCACCCCATTCTAAGATAGCTAAAATGAGCACAAAATCAACCAGTGCAGAGATATAATCTCTCCAGCATGTGCTGGGTCATCCCTGGGGCCTCCTCCAGGACATGCCCAGAACTCCTGAACGACCATGCTCCTCACGCTGTCTGAAGGAGAGCCCAATACATTTTGGAGGAAGTTTATTTCTGCCGCTTGTATCTTCAGTCTTATTATTCTGGTCACTGCCCACAGCTCGTGGTCATAGGAGAGAGTAGGTACAAAGCTAGACCTGTAACTAGACACCTTCACTTTCACGTCCAGCTGTGTATTCACCACAACAGACAGCGTACAGTGTCCATATTACAGCAGACGCTGCTCCAATATGTCTTTAACCTCCATTCTTCCCTCACTCATGAACAGCACCCCAACATACTCCTTCACCTGGGGCAGCAACTTGTTCCCGACCTGACCTGGCTGAGAACCATGGCCTCAACCTTGGAGTTGCTAATTCTTATTCCAGACACCATCCCAGTACAAGCTGCAAAAAGCAGAGATGAGATTCTGAGATCCTCAAATTTGACATCGTCACATTTTTAGGCGGCACCTAAAAATTCTGTCCATAAATATTATGACTAGAATCTTTGACAAAGGGCAGCCCTGGTGGAGACTGGCACCCAATAAGAATGAGTCTGACTTGTGCCTGACAATGTGACTTGCCTTTACCTGAAACAACAAAAAGCAACAAAAAGCTACAGACACACTATATGCACTATACGTGCTATGCTCACGGCATGTTGTAATGTGACAGGAGAAGCAAACAGTTTCTACCTCCCACCTTTGTTTTCGGGACCAAAGGTAACATCTTTTTGGAGTAGATTTCCCGCCCGATCATTGGGCAGTCACATCAGCAGATAGTGTTTTCCTCACTCCCAGGAGGGTTATTGCTGCTTGGATTGGGGCTTGAGGTGTAGGAACTCTAGTTCCCGTTTCATGTGTGGCACAATCTGGAAATGTCTCCACTCTTTCAGGTAAAAACAGCGATGTCTCTAATGTTCCAGTCTGGGAATTTGCCCATGTAGATGATAACAGAGGCTTTTCCCTTCAACATGAATGAATGAAGTGTCATTGATACTGTTATCTTATTTTCATTGATACTGTATAATTTAATGTTTGACCCAAAAGGTTTTGGTAAACAGTAATTGCATATATATATTTCCTTTTATTTTTGGTTTTATTTTTGTTTTTTTCGTCCCGTGGGACGCCAAAATATTTTTTGCATAGGACCATCCATCCATTCACTACCGTTTATCCTTTTCAGGGTCGCGGGGGGTGCTGGAGCCAATCCCAGCTGTCATAGGGCGAGAGGCGGGGTGCACCCTGGACAGGTCGCCAGTCTGTCGCAGGGCTAAAACACAGGGACAGACAACCATTCACACTCACATTCACTGGCACATTCACACCTAGTGGCAATTTGGATTATCCAATTAACCTATCCCCACAAACTGCATGTCTTTGGACGGTGGGAGGAAGCCGGAGTACCCGGAGGGAACCCACGCAGACACGGGGAGAACATGCAAACTCCACACAGAAAGACCCCGGCCTGATGGTGGAATTGAACTCAGGACCTTCTTGCTGTGCGGCAACAGTGCTAACCACCGTGCCGCCCGCATAGGACCAATGAAGGCAAAATTTAAAACGGTGACATAATTGGGAACAAACTGAATTAGCCAGTTGACAGGATGAGGGTTAGGATACACTAAATGACAGAGAAATTCCACAGGTGCATCTGGCACTATTACTTCTGTGCTGCCATACTGTTAAGAGAGAGAGAGAGACTGGGGCGTTTACTTCCTAGTATATTGGGATAGACACCATATGTTGCTGGGAAAACACCAAGTTATGGTTAATTTTGTCTGTATATGTTGCTGAATGAGCTAACCTACTGTAATTATTCAATACAAAGAGTACTAATATTAGCTGATTAACTACATGTAGATGTTATTAAGTCTAAAAAATTGCCTGGTTTTCTTTCACTTTTTGTTGTTATAGATACACTTTTTTTAACCTCTTTATTTCTACTCTAATTATATTTAAAAGAAAAAAATATTATGTTCTGACCCAGAGGGCCAAGGGGCTTGCATTGTGGTGAGTGTATTGCAAATCCTGGGGAGAGGTCTAGCTTAAATTTGTAGCCACTGAGATATACCTTGACTTACACTTATTGTTATGACAAGGCCGTCTTATTAACAAACTGTTAACAATATAATATATAATGCCATGCAAACTGAATAACTAACTTTCTTTAGTTTCATGAGGTTCATGTTATTTTAATAAGACAATTCATAAAATGTTCCTTCCTCCGCTTCTTCACGCTTGTCTCTGAACTTGCATCACATTGAGTGAATACAGCACTAGAGTCTGTATGAAGATGAGTGAGTCACTTAAAACTTGTGGAGCACTTCAGCTGTTTTCTCTGGTTTGTTGTCAAGTCCTTCCCCTCGCTGCTTCATTGGTGTGTTGGGTTTTAAGACCCACGATAACTAGCACAGCGTAACCTTGACATGGAATTAAAAGATTTGAGAGAGCTGAACAAATGGCAAACACAATATGTGTCATTGCTGAATGTCTTTTTAAAGGTCTCTCAGCTCATCCGTGATGACTACTTCAGTGAGTGCTGAGTGGTGAAGGGTTTCCACGTGTGTAAAATACCAGGAGTATTCTGGTTATCTGGTATTCAAAGGGCTTGTAGGCATTTTTTAGTAAGTGTTAAATGTGTTATGTTTAAACAATTAATGAGATCCAGCGTACGTGTGTGTTTTTCTCAGCCACCAAGGACTCATTAATTTCTCTCCTTAAAGTGAACTCAATCCCTCAGACTGTGTGTCTCCACCAGGGTTGTCATTAGTTCAATCATCCTCTCAAGTTGCTTCATTCCTTTATATCAACATGTTGCATAGTTGGTCTGTTTCAAGGCTTTCCCTTTCTTTATGTCGACTTATTTCTTTTCTTTTTCTTTTTATGACACAGTGACTAAAGATGCTTGCACTGGCTGGGAATTAAACGTGTACTTCAGATTAGGGATCAGTTTTTTCAATTAAAATTGAGCCACATTTGGTTGTAGCTGAAAAAAAAAATGTAATTTTATTCAATTAATTGCACCTGGAAGGCAGTAACATTCGTCCAAGGTTTGCCCAACAGTGGGGTAGGTGTCTGGTGAAACACCCCCAGGCATGTAACACTTTCTTTTGCTTCACTAAGACGAATCTTCAAACACCTTTTAGTCCTGAATGTGACTGGACTCAAACAATAGTAGCTGTCTGGAAGGGAGCAAATTGATGTGTGGGACTTTCAGTACCACCCTGTACAAATAGCACAGGTATAATTTGTAAGTCTTGCTCCAAGTGTGTTGAAAACTTATTGATCCCAAGAGAAAGATGAGATCCTGCGTTCCACTATTGCCCTGAACTGAAACTGTCCCTGCAATGCTGGAGCTGCCTTTGAGATCAGTACTCTGGAAATATAATTGTTATGCTTGCATTTCAACGTGGAAATAAATGGAAAACAAAAAAGAGTTACTTATGGTTTCATCACTTAAGTGACAAGAAGATATATCAAACTACTGCTATTCAGATGCAGAATGGTGCTATATTTTGGCAGGGGCTGTCATTAAATTCACAAATACGATGAAAAAAGCAAACAAATAAGATTATAATGTGCTTTTCATAATAGCATTATGATTGTTGTTGTGCAGAGCATGCTTTTATTAAATCAGTTTTCTCCTGACTTTAACAACTTCAGTTTTATTTTATATTCCACGCACACTTAGTTGGGCATAAAGGCTCATTTATGTAGTCAAATACTTGTTATTCCACCTTTTTTCATTATAAAGGAATATATGCACTACCATACTACTGCTGTGAAATCCATTCTATACCTACGAAAAACAGGCACAAAGCGATGAGAGATTATTGACAGATTTTACAGTATATTACCTGAGTCTAGTAGAACCTACCGTAGAACACATAGCTAAAGACTGCAAACCATCTGGCTTAGCAGTACATTTCAGAACAGAGAAGTTCAAACCTAAAAGACTGATAAGAATTTAACCTTTTCTTAGTTTTGAAATTCACCAGATTCAAGGGTGCAGAAAAAAGCATTTTCCTCCTGATTTCTGTCTTCTCTTTTGTATATTTGTCTTATACAAATACATTTTAATATTACACAAAGGTGACTGAGTAAATAGAAAATGCAGTTTTTAAATGATGACAAAGCTATCCAAACCTACCTGTGCAGAGAAACAGTAAAAGATAAAAGATTTCAACAAAGGATATATCATGCCACGATCTAAAGCAACTCAAGTACATGTGAGAAGCAAAGTTATTGACGTCAGTCAGTCTGGAAAGTCCAATTCTCAGGCTTTGGGAGTCCAGTGAATCACAGTGAACTTCCTAGGAAAAATACAGCAACAGTACAAGACGACTCATCAAGGGAGTCTCGAGGACTCATCTCAAATTTGCCAGAAAATATCTTGATGATCAAAAAAACCTTTGTGAAAATATTCTGTGGACTAAAGAGACAAAAGCGGAATTTTTTTGAGCTCTGTTATATCTGATGTAAACCTTACGTCACAGCAAACATGTCAATCAAACATGGTGGTGGTACAGAAGAGGAAACATCTGGACAAACTAAGGCCTGTACATCTGTACATCTGTTGCTCAAACAAAAGGAGTCCTGCTGGCTTCTGTTCACATGCATGTGGGCATTAGTGAAATGAGTGCATATAGCTTGTTGTAGTAACGTTATAGTCTGTGAACATTTATGTATTTTTGAAAATGATTTTCTGTAGATGTTTGATTAAGGATTCAATATAAAGGCTATGTTCCCCGTTCTGTGTTAGACGTGTACACATACACAGACACAAACAAAGATTGGTCTCAGTTCTATGATCACGGCCAGTTGTCATGATTGCTAGGTCATCAACATATAATTAGAGCGTAGCTAAAAGGCCCGGATTAGTGCACAACACCTGTTCCTTGTGGATTAGAGAGCAAAACAGGAGGGGAGGGGAGGGCATTCAGTGAGCCTCACTTACACACTCCATGCAGGACACAATGAATACCTCAGTAATACATTTATATATTTCTGTATATTTTGTGCCTAACAAGCTGTTTTTAATTTGGTTCAATTTATTATAAACTCTCTGCTTTCCAGGCACCGAAAGTCTTTGTTAATCAGATTGACAGTGGCCTGCAACAGCCTGTACCTCACTGTCTACTTGCATCTAATTAGACTAGTGTGTGTGATAATTCTATTTTTTATTTTTTTGTTCAGAAGTGGAGTACATGTTTTAGTGTTTGATGTGCAAATAAAGACACCAATTACAGTATATTGTTGAGATAAACGGTCAGCATAATTACCGGTACATCTGTTCTTGTTGTAAATCGCTTTGTGCTTATCCTCATTACACCATAGAAGCAGGCCATTCATTTTTTTGTGTGCTGCACTGTGTTATTATTTGCATGAAAATACTTGAATTCTTTGGGGTTTTAAATATCAATGAAAAATGCTCAGCCTCTGAGATGCAAATAATCCCTGAGTCAAATTGCCTAATCTAAGATAATGTGTTTACTTTATGCACGATCAGGGAAAATCACAACATGTTAATTAAACGTTCCATACTTAACTCACCCAAACAATTTTGTTTTCTCTCACTACATTTTTTTTTAAGGCAGCAGAAAAAAAAAAGTCTGTTTTATCAGTCCCGAGGCTGGCTGATGTTAGCATACATCCCTCACTACATTATTCAGCTGGTTTTCCCAAGAATATGATGGGATTGTCACCTTAGATTAATAGTGTCATCATGGAATATGTGGGGTTTTTTTTTATTATTCACATCTCTCTAAGGGAATCCCACAGTAGTAGCCTATACATGAAGAGACTATAGAGCAGAATGATTATTTTCCACACTGTATTGTGCACACAGGCAGCCTGGAAACTTAAATCTATAAAAGTTTGGCCTCTACATAAGCAGCGCCACAGAAAAACCTGGTCAACAAATAAGTGTGAAAATTGTTTAGACATTCTGTCCAGGCGGTTTACATATATAAATAAGCTTTTCAACCTACTTTTATCTTTTTAGATGTAGAACTCACGGGAGAATAGAAGTGGTTTTTTTTTTTGTGTGTGTTTTTTTTTTTTTTTTTAAAGCTGCAGCGTTAACAATGTTACCCAGCATTGTTAATGGCATCATTTGCAGAAAGGAAATGCAGAAAACATGTCAGGTTGATTCCACATACATGGAATATTTCGTTATTATATAAATGATATTTTGCTGAAACAGTTACTGGAACACATGTGTTTTAAGTTTCAACTAAAGCTTCAGCTGCTATAACCAACCATGTTCCAGTGACTCCTGACCAACCTGAACTGTGTAGCACTTGTATTTGGGTATTTCTCTGTTCCTCTCTGGGTGCTGTCAGCTCCTGCTAGTTCATCTGTAATGTGTGCTTTTATTCATGGGTGTTTTTATAGCTTGTGGCTGATTCGTTTGAATTGTCTTAGCTATAACATATTTAGCTAACTGGCCAATGATGTTGCGTTATGATAATGTTTTTTTTGTTTTTGTTTGTTGTTGTTGTTTTGTCACATCTCAATACAGCACAAAAAAACCCAATATCACACAGTCAGGGTCAGCAGAATGTGTCATTTGGGAACAATGGGAACAGTACCCCTGAGAAATTATGATCGGTAAAGTCTGCACTCACTAGTCCCTGCTGTTGGCTCTGCACTGATTGTCCATGCACACCATCAGCCCGTTTGTGCTTTTCTCTTGGGCTCCAGGATTTAACTGGGAGCTGGTTTACATACTGGTTTGTCTTTACCGTTTGTTATTGTCAGAATAAAAATATCGTTGTAATTCTTCGTCTTCATGACTTAACACTGCATTAACATAGTGCTTGTCCTTGGAGCAATACAAGATTTGGGAGCTTTTGGAGCAAATGAAAGTATCTGTGGGTGCATTGTTCTTCAGCCCTGTTAATAGCAGCCTTGACTCTTTTGAATGGTTTTGCTTATTATCAGCAAAAAGGAATCATGGTTTTAGTTATTCATTGTATATACAGTAATATCCAAAGGTTTTGATGGAATTATATCATTATATCCCACACATATTATAGATATGTGTGGGAACTAGCATAGGTTGTTTCTCCTTAAACTTAGTTAAGTATGCTCTTTAGCATAAATATGTGCTGCCTGTATTATTGGATATATTTGTGTTTGTCAGCTGGTAATTCACATTCATCTTTTGATTAGATATAGAGGATTCGTCATTCATTTTCAAACACATATAATGAGATCAAGGATTAGTTTAATCCTCACATCAGTTTGAACAGACATTAAAATGATTGGCCATTCATGTTTCATGTTTGGAGCAAGCAATACAATCTGAAAAGCAGAGTGTGCAGTGTTGTGCAACAATAGAAAGATGACCACTTAGGCTAATCTGTTTATTTTTTTTTTATATAAGATGACCAGAATCCTACTTGTTGGATAAAGCATTTTATGCAATTTGCCTTTTCTAATTATTCAGACTTTTTTTTTTTTAGCTTTTATTTATTATTGATTTATTTACTTTTTGACAATGGAAGGACGACAGGGTAGCTAAGAGAAAGACCAGGAAGAAGGCATGCACTTAATGGCCTGAGGGCAGATTTGAACCCAGGCCCCTCTGCTAGCCTTTGACTCACTTGCTCAATCCAGTGCGCTTAAACTGGCTACCCTAGTCAGACTCCTCACATCCAGTAACATCTCTTGTTTCACCACCTGGAGGCTGGCTGGGTCATTGTGGTGGCAGATTGACAAAAAAACACCTCTTAGGTTTTATTCTACTAAATCACACCACTGCCAGCTCTAATTCCTAAAGAGAATCGATTTCTAACTTTTTGTTCAAGGGATGACAACGATGCTTTAGCCAGTCTGAGATTCAGAAAAATCTGAACAAACACTGGATGGATTGAATTTTGTAGAAGCCAGTACCACAAAACCCACATTTCTAAAAGGTCAAACCTTTCACTTTTGTTTATTAGTAAATATATATATATTTTTTCATTATGTATATCTTTTTTGTATCTTTCATCATCTTCTGTTATGTTGGATAACTTGCCATAAAATTGAATTCACACAGAAAGCACTGCGTCTAAGAATATCATTATATGGATTATTGAGTGCCTATAGTCGGGTTAGGGTTAGGGTAAAAATCAAGTTTTTATGAGTTCTTGAGAAGTTATTTGCTCCAAAATAAAGAAAGCTGTCTCACCTACTTAACTGTTGAGACTGTAGAGTCAAAAATAGACAAAGTTTTGCAATATTAACTTGCTCATTGTTATCGACAAGATGTCGACTTTTCTTTTGATCCCTCATCATCTTTTCTGCATTTTATTTGTTGCAAATCAGAAAAGATGAGAGAAACCGGTTGACTGGAAGACATGATGATTATTATTGGCTTGTGTTGATATGCATTATTATTAAAATTATTGTTGTATAGACATTATGACTGTGGTAACATGCACACAACAAACTCATGTTTTCTATATATACCTGAATACTTAAAGCTGTATTAATGATTGCATATGTATTGTTTTCTTTCATGCGACTAATAGCCAAATTTTATCTTTAAACATTTTCTTAGTTGGCCTAAAGGGTTCTTGTATTTCTAATACAATGTGTAGAAACTTGTTTTATTGGATAAAACTGCTAATGTTTTTATTTTCTGTAAAGCATTTTAATTGGCTTGTTTATTAAGGCCTTGCAATAATCAAATTTGCAATAGCTGTGATAAAACTGCAGAGTATTAGGGTGATTGTTTGTTGACACCCAAACCACATTGTTAGGTTTAGAAAATGTGTTTTTTAAAATGTTTCACTTCAGCTGTTGAATAAATGGGCATAGTTGTAACGAAGCACTTTTGTTAGTGTGTTTATCTTAGAACGTTAATCGGGAATTTTAAGGACCGTTATTTCAAAAATATGTTTGGATGTCATTTAACGAGAACAGGAAACAGTGTCTGGGTTAAACGTAGCTGTCAGCATCAAAAAACTTGTTTTTCTGTCCTATAACAGTTTTGGCTGTGTTGGTGAATATGCATCAATCTTTCCCAAAGCTTAAAAAATTGAGAGATCCACTTGCCCCATCTCTCATGTCATGCCAATGTACAGTTAGATATAGAATTGCTTTAAAGTGATGGCAGTTCCAATAATATGACATATTTCAAGGAATGCATCAAGTCAGTCCTCCATTCATGATCAATGAAGCGGCTCCGGGCCGTAAATCAGAATGTCATTGCAGATAAAAAGCTTGGTTCTTGAACGGTGAGCTTCAGAGAGGCTGCTTTTCAAATGTAGAGATACTAACTGAGCCCACTACAGTATGCATAACTGATTAAGATAATATATAAATAAGTGAGTCACACATTCACATCATAAGTTTAATGCACACTTTGAACTTTAAAATGAAAACAATTAAAACCTCTGCAACATTGTGTGTTTCACTTTTGATCTTAAGTATTGTATTAGTCATAAAGAGTCATATGAAACTTTCCATTCTTAACAACGAGGATGTCATCTTAAGCATCCCACCTTTGACTCAAATGTTGGACTTTATGTCATTGATAGATCGCCATAGCAGCATAGATATATTCCAGGCTGTCTGATATTTCAGCATTGATTGGGCCTGAGTCAAATATCAAGGCCGTCCACTCTCTTTTGAAAAGAGCTTGGTCTCACATTCCAATCCTGATTACCCAAGGAAGCAAATGGACATTGCTCAGCAGTTCCTGGCAACAGGTTTCTTGTTTACAGGCTCTGACCTGTTTATAGGGCTTTGAGGGAGCAGATGTAAGTGTTGACTCCCCTGCTATGCATTGTAAGAAAGTAATTGTAAGTAGCTCAGGATACAAGCCACATGGATGAGGAACAATCATCCAGCATATTTATGTGATCTTGTTAACCTTATTATATATGGCATCATGGTTCTGCAATGCCAATGCTGTGTGCCCTAATGCACCCCCTGTTAGGTTGAACTGTGAGTTCATCAAATCAATGGCCCTTTAGTAGCTTTTCTGGAGGACGTGATATCCATGATTTCCAAGAAAGAACATTTACATTCATGAATTTATGCAAATTGTACTGTCAAAATTCTTGCTGGACCCATTTGTTTCAAAATGAATAGCAATATTACACCAAGGGAAATCATCTGAACAATTTGGCAGATATGGGTGAGACTCTAAATTAATTAGGAATGCACACATTTGTCAGTTCATTACTATAATTTAATTACATTGTGGCATCTGCTGCTGCTGTTGTAACAGTTGTATTTTTCTAATTTTATAACAGTTGAGACTGACTGTAGCATACTCAGCGCTGTCAAAAGTCAGCTTATTTATTCATTTATATATCTAATTGCAGCACTTGACATAAGATTATTAAAACAAATTGACAAGTTATATTTGTACTCACACTTATGTCATTTTAATTGAAATATTTAGCAACTGTCAGTTACTGTCATTCATTAGGGTAATACTGTTTGATTTTATGTATGAAAGGAAAAGAAAAAAAAAACTATTATGTTCAAATAATTATTTTAGCAGTTTATCACAGTGAAGTGTTATTTTTTATTATTTTATTTTATTATTACTGATTAAAGCCCTTCAATGTTACAGTCAAATGAAATCCTGTTACTTAAAGGTCTGGTGATGATGGCAAGCAAGCAAGAAGAAAGTAGAAGAGCATAAAGAGGCGAGAACAGAACACAGAATATGGGAGAGAAAACAAAAGTTAATGCCATGCAATGGAGCATATCAGTGCAACAGCAGTGCAAAATGCGCATGGGAAAGAAATGCTCACTGGATCACAGGAAGTCCGACAGCAGCCTGAACCTACAGCAACATAAATGAAGGGTAATTCAACATCACCTGACCCAACCCTTAACTATAAGCTTAATCAAACAGGAAAGTTATAAGACTGAAAGTATAGAAGCTGTCTAACTCCTAAACTCACCCGCTTTGTTCATTAAGGGCTAAACTGTCAGTGCACTTAATTGCAGCTCATTTCAATACAGTGGAATTAATAGAAAGTGAACACGCTTCTCTTGCAGCCCAGAAAGTTCTGGAAACAGAAAATATTGTGGTGCCAACAAATTGTAAGATGCTGGGAATACTTGTTTTAATAAAACCAAGAGTCTTTAACAAGTAGCAATGCATCACTGCAAAAAAGTAGAGTGACAAATCTGTGCAGCATGGGATTCAGTAGCCATATTTGGCAGCTGGCCCAAAAGATTCAGTTTTCCCGACCTTTTTTCTATGATCATTATTTGCAAACAAGCCAGCATGCAGAGGTGAGGTGTATTCTGTAACCAGTGCACAAGCCATATTTTACACTGCAGTGTTATCAGGGGATGTAGGCACACAGTAAATTTCAGTGCTTGATGCAGTCAAACAAGTGTGTGTGTGTGTGTTTATGGATTCATTTATTATATTTGATTGAACAAGTATTTTGGCCTGATTACTGCAATCAGGAATTACCGTATTTCCCGGACTACAAAGCGCACCTAAATATTAGCCGCACAAGCTAAAATCAGGGGAAAATCCTGTTTTGTACATACATTAGCCGCACCTGACCAAAAGCCGCAGGTGTTTCAATGTTGACTTATCATATGTAAGAGAATATGCACAAAGGGAATTGTCAGGAAAGAGATGGCTGTTTGGAGACATCACTTTTATTAATATTTTGAAAAACAAGTTATGGGTACATATTTGCACATGTAGTACATAACAGTAGCCTACAGCACACCAGAAAAATAGATTCGGACTACCTTTTAGGCTCAGGTGCAGTGACACAGCTTTAACAAGAAGAAAAGTCAGTCATTCACCATCTTTCTCTTCTTCCTGCGCACTAAAACCACCAAAGTCCTCTTCTCCAGTGTCGGATACAAACAGGCTCAGGATGGCTTCGTCATCCACTCTTCTTCTCTCCTTCGTTGTCACTTTCAAAACCAAAGAAATCCTCATTGTCAGTGTCAGAGTCGAACACCCTCAGAAGGGCCGTGGCGGTGTCCTCCTCTCCATCATGCAGCAGTCCAGCCCTTCAAAATCCGTTGGTGATCGTGGATGTTTTCACACTTTTCCACGCTGTCAGAATCCACCGGTGGAGTTGGGCATAACTTGCTTTTTGGGCATAACTTGCAAGTTTATCGCCGCTCATCATCCACGACTCCCGCTGAACGCGTAGCGCTACTTTGAAGTTTGTTTTTCGCGCTACTTCGTACGGCACTACGTTGCCTGGCGGACGGACATGTGACTAACATACCACTCTTGAACCCCGATCCTTCCGCCAGGCAACGTAGTGCCGTACAACACACAAAACAAATCGTCTTACGATATGACAAAAATCACGGACAATCCATAGAAAAGCCGCACCTGACTAAAAGCCGCAGGGTTCAAAGCTTGTGCAAAAAGTAGCGGCTTATAGCCCGACATTTACGGTACTCATCCCAGTTTCTAGTTCTCAACCTGTGCAAAACATTATAGTTTCTACTTCAAACTTGCAAACTGAATGATGTTACTGCATCATTTCTATCTTACATCATTCAGGAGAATAAACTGGGCTGTACTCTGCAACTTGGTGAAGGTCATTTGGTTATCCTCTGAAAATATTTGAAGTTGCTCTGAAAATATGAAAGTATTTTTTGTAAATATTTGAATGGCTAGTCATAGTCTGCTAATGACGTTGCTCTGTTAAGGTCCAGGTATGTGTCTTTGTCAGTTGGTTGACTGGCCACTTTGATCTGAACCACTGGATTAATTACCTGAAGTTTTGTACACATAACGTCCAGATTCAGTGGCCCCTTGACTTTTTGTGTAGTGCCTCTATAATGGTGAAATATTAAAGTACTGTGGTCTCTGTCCTGACTTTTCATCCAGTCTGTCACCATTATTATGTCAGAAATTGAGATTGTCCTGTACTGTAGGTCCTCAGTTATCTAGTGCTAACTAATATGTTAACATAGTAAACTGTCATGTCATAAGAACTTGAACTTGAATGGTTGCACTTGAATAGTTTAGATCTTATTTAACTGACAGATGCTTTTCTGTCAGGGTCGGTGGCACATCCACATCCAACTCCCTTACGTGTGGGGTCCCTCAAGGATCTATCCTTGGCCCTGTACCTTTTTTCCTTTACATGCTCCCATCTCATTTCACTGTTATGCAGATGATTTTCAAATCGACTTTCCTCTTAAAACGAATTCTACAGGCTCTCTAAAAGTTTTGCTAGACTTCCTCGATGACATTAAATCATGGTTTGCATTCAATTCTTTGAATGTAAATGATCAAAAAACTGAGATTGTATTATTTGGACCTTCAGACCCTTGTTTTTCTCTTAAGGGTGACCTTGGCCCTCTGGAAAATTCCAGAACTCCCGTCGCAAAAAATCTGGGAGTGTTCTTTGATAGCAGTTTTTTTGAGAAACACATGAATTCTGTTGTAAAAGCCAGCTTCTTCCAGTTTAGGGCCCTTGCAAAAACTAAGAACATTTTGTCATCTGCTGACTTCAACAAAGTGATTAATGCATTCATTTCATTCAGGCTTGACTACTGTAATAGTCTTTATTTTGGTATCAGCCAGGCTCTGTTCTCTCGTCTTCAGCTTCTTCAGAATGCTGAAGCCCGACTCTTGACAGGCACACGTAAACACGACCACATTTCCCCTGTCTTCGCTTGTTTACACTGGCTTCCAGTATGTTATAGAATTGATTTTAAGATTTTATTGCTTGTTTTAAGCCTCTAAATGGATTAGCTCCATCATACCTCTCTTTTAACTAAAAATACTCCAAATAGATTGCTCCGGTCAGCTGATAAATTGTTCTGATTGTCCCTAGAAGCTGGCTAAAACACAGTGGAGACCAGGGCCCTGTGCTTCGTACGTCACTTACTACATCCAAGATCAAATGAAACATCCAAGACCAAATCATCGCGCTAACTCTGAGCTCGCTATTCCGGTTCTCCGAACACACCTGTTGTTGACGATTAGTATAGCTGGATGAAGTAATGTGAGATCACTGGGTGGCCCAACAGGGGCTACGCATCGATAGTAGAAACATTGATCGGCAACCCTTTGATTGGTCGGCGAAAATGTCGAAGGAGCGCGCTCGGTATTTTTCGGCAGCAGAGCAAGAACTCTTGAGTGAGGGATTTCAGGAGTTTCAGAGTTTAATTAAAACGCAAGGGAACACTGCAAAGGCTGCAAAAGCAAGGAGAGAGGGCTGGCAGAAAGTTGCTGACAAATCAAACTCGTAAGTAATTCAATAATAACAATAATAATGGAGTGGATTTATATAGCGCTTTTCAAGGCACCCAAAGCGCTTTACAATGCCACTATTCATTCACTCTCACATTCACACACTGGTGGAGGCAGCTACGGTTGTAGCCACAGCTGCCCTGGGGCAGACTGACAGAAGCCAGGCTGCCATATTGCGCCATCGGCCCCTCTGGCCAACACCAGTAGGCGGTAGGGTAAATTTATCATATCACACCATATTATCCAATATTATATTACATTATATTATATTATAATATGTTATATTATATCCCCTTTCACATTAGAGCCACAACAGGACCCACTAGAACATGGGAACAAGTAAAAGTGAAATATAAGAATATTCTACAGAATGGTAATATTTATCACTTATATTGCTTTTCGTCTCTTGGAAAGAGACCCTGGAATACTCTGTTTGTTTGTTCATAACAGCAACCAAGAAAAGGGCAGAGCAAAAAAAAAGACAGGTGGTGGTCCTGCACCCCCTCGTCAACAAGTTGGTTAAGTGAATAATACCCTCACGGGAAAATCGATATGTCTCTATGAGCACACTGTCGCGCTGAGCTAAAGGATCCTGCCTGTCCCGCAATATATGCTGAATTCTGAGGACTCTCCTTATCAATCTTGCACCTTCCGCAATGGGTTGCTCGCGTAAACGGACAGGATATGACTGCGACAGACTTCCCAAATCCACCTTCGCTTTTATAGCCGTGGTCTCTCATCTTGATTACACGAAGTAATTTACAATTACTACTCTGAAATATGAATTACATCTGTAATAATCACATACATGTAATAGAATGTTAATAGTACATTTCCCTTTTTTAGGGAATGACCTGTATGTATCTGTGTGAAATCAATAAAAGGATCAAGTGCTGCATTATCTTTAGTTACATTGATGTTATTTATTTATGGTGAAACAGTGGTGGAATATCGCTGTTGCTTTCGTATGAATGACGCGGACATACCTGCGTGGCCGCGATCTAATCCTGTTTACATAAAGTAAACCTGCTCCCCAGCAGGTTTACGCTTACGGCTCTGTTGCTATGACAGCAAGTCCCGGATGGGCTTCGGGGAACCGAACGATCCAGGATCACGCGAAATCGTCAACAATCTCATCCAGCTAACTCACTTAGCGCGGTACGAAGAACAGGCCCCAGGGCTTCTGATTGCTGTGCCCAAACTTTGCAACAGTCTGCCTCTTCAAATTAGGATCTCTCCAACACTTGACATCTTTAAAACCCGTCTGAAAACTCGAGTTTTTGTTTTGTTCTTTGTGTGTATTTGTTCTACTTTTTACCTTTTGCATTTTTACTATGTACAGCATTTTTTTCAACCTGTTGTTTTTAAATGTGCTTATAAATAAATTGATTGACTGATTGATAAGAGCAATTTTAACATCAGCATGTTAGTGCTGTCACTGTGAGCCAGTAGTGAGCGGCTTGCACTGGTATTGACTGTCAGTAAGCATTCAAACTGAAGCAACCTTGTGGTAAACCAGTACAAGGTCCATTTAGTGTAGGATTTTATTGGGCATAAACCACAATTCAGTCAAACCAGTTTAACCAGTTGGTCCACTGAAAGCCTTTTTACAATTGCAAATTTTGCAATTGGATGAGGTTGTACAATGTAAATCGCAATATTATGCAAAACTATATTTCTGACCATCATTCAAGATCATAACTCAGTAACAGAAAGGGATATTGTGTATGTATTTCACATTTGTACACACAGATGACAAGTGGTGATATTGGCAAGGAAGACCAATTTTGTAACTTTAAAAAATATGCCCAGGACTCCATGTGACCTATTGCACACAATAGGGGGAAAAAAACAAAAAAATGGAAGAAAAGAAAAAAAACACTTGACATTTCCCCAGAGGATGAGATTGTTTCACAGAACACTTAGAATCACTGTTTACTGAAGCAAACAGCTGCTGCTACTTTGACCCCAGTTTTCTACCAAAATGCATAACGACAGATGTTTTTCATGTCAGAGTCTATCATGAGTAATTGTGGAGTGCTAAGTTAGTAGTGATGTTATATCCCTCCTCAATCAGTGATGGCTGCAATACACATACACTGTTTTAATTTTGGCAATGTATGCTGCACAGTAGGTCTCTTGACAGGTGGTGATCAGCACAGACATGATCATGATCATGTCTGTGCTGTATGTGTTAATGTGCCTGAGTGAGATCAGGAGTCAGTATGTGGGCATAACAGCGAGACGTGGCAGAGAAGTTACCTTGATATTTTAGAGATTAGGAAGTTTTAAAGAAAGTCAAACAGTGTGGGTTTTCTAAAAGAAATGCCTTATTTTAAAGCTTAGCAGATTTTAAGTGTAAAATCAGACTTTTTGTAAATAGATGTACTGTAAATAGATAGCTTTTAGTTTTTATTTTACATTTAACATGCAGGTAAACCATCCTGCAAAAGGGTGAATATATTTGACAAAATGAAACCTTTGTCTGTTTATATAAGTTTGTATTATTTTTTTCTTCTTTAAATTGTCATGTATTCATAAACAATGGCAAGTGCACAGAACAAGAAATCTTGTCAGACATGCTTCCCTAATGGTGCTTGACCATTTTTAGTACACAGATTATTTGATAGAGAACAATGTAACAGAATACTGCAGCTATTACTATATTTAGTACATAAACATGCGTACATACATACAACACAATTAAAGGAGTTCATAAACATTAAGGAGTTTCAGAGGTTGCATTGCTCTGTGGAATAGAGAGCACCAAAAGTCTCATATTAATAATTGAATTGAATGTGAAATATGGAGGCACGTGCCTCATTTAGTCTTTAGACTGTTCTGTAACATCCAAAATTGGAGCCTCTCTGGACCTCACCCAGGAAGCAGGCATATATTAAGGCCGTGTTTTGTTTTAAAAGCAATCAGTAAGATACCAAAATCAATTCAATTAATAAGTAACTGATGAAGTTATGTCAGTATAGATTTCTTACCTCATTTTAATCCCCAAAAATGAAAATTTTAAAATGAATATCATATGTATTTTTTTTATTTGTTAATTATGCAAACAAAGATGGATTAACGATATAATTATGCATTCAGACTCCCAAGGTTTGTACTGGGGGGATTTTGTTTGTGTCTTGTTTATCAGATGCCAAGTAGCAAACTAGGTCAGAAATTAGCACTTTTTTTGTTATTTTAGTTTATTATGATGGTATTGATATTGCTTGGGCTTAAACTGCAGTAGCAATGCATTTCCTGGAGACAGGTCTGACCAAAGTCATGGTTGAGGAAAGTAAAACCTTGCCTCCCACACAAAGGAGAAAATACATGTAACTGCATATCAAATATTAAAATATATGCAAATGAAATGGATATACTTCTTTCCAGAGATGTTGCAGTATTGCGTTTTAGTGTTGTAAAAAGCCAGTAACTACATAGATAAATAGGCATTTTCATACATACAATTTAGCAATGTTTGGTCACAAAACATTTCTGGGACTGTTCAGAGTTTCTAATGCAAACCTTCAAACACCTGATCTGGTTTAGCTTTTATACTAGCTGACTTTTTATGTGAATTTGTTGTTAGTGTTTTATCCCACTAATTTCAGAAGAGAGCTGTGCATAATGACTGCAGCTATTTCCACTCAAACTCCTTTCTTCAACAGTATGCCACCATTTCTACGCGTGTGCTTACTGTCTACTCCTATTAAAATGGGGAAAAAAATCTTTTCTTACTGGAGGTCTTTGTGCTAACCACGTTTTTTTTTTTTAAATAAAAAAAGTACTTGGCAAGTTCTAGTCTCTGGCAACATTTGCAGTGAGCTAACTTCCTGTTTAGCAACTTGTTAATATTTTTATGTGGTTTCTTGTGGCACCATGAACTCATTTTAAAAATGAAAATTGTGGCCTCAACTCAAAGGACTGGACTCCATGCTAATACCAATGAGTGAAACTACCAATGAAACTGACTTTTTTTTCATACCAAGCTTGGAAACCTATCAGAAATGGGCCTCCACACTTATCTGCTGCCATCATCTATGGATGCCAGCATTATTGATATTTGGGATAAAAGTGAGCTCTCTGTGTTGTCTCTGTGGAGTTGGTCTGCTGTGAAGCCCAGATCAGAGGCGCTTCTGCCCAGAGATGACACTGACTGAGTCACAGGCTACTAAAGAGACTTGTTTTATTTATTTAGTACATACCGTATATAACACATGGCTAGGTCTGCACAGGTCTGACAGACTCTGGCATCTTCTCGATTGATGAGGAGGACAACTTTTTGCTGCGTGACAGAGATTGAGGGAGGGTGTGCTCAAAAAACTAGGAGTTTTGGCTGTCACAGCAGAAAAACTGAAGTTCAATTAACTTGAGAAAGAAAGAAGACTCTCTGTGGCCTCCTTTGTAATATTATCAGCTGCGTAATTTACAACCCGAGAGTTTCAAAAAAAAATGTTGCTCACCACTCAAGTTACTGAGGCAGATATTATGAAAAGCTGTGTTTTAGATTAATGAACCAGCAACAGGGGGCTCTTTTGACTTTTAAATTAAATTCTTAGAAGAACCATTTTTCAGGCTGAGTTTGGCCTAACGGAGACACATAATTTTTGGTCCTTGTGATCACAACACACGGATGCATCAAACCTTGACTACTACAGACGAGGATCGCAGTCATTAATATGAGCATGAAAATGCAGCAGCGGGTATTGTAATTATAATGCAAAAGCTTCCATCGTAACTCCATCTGTGCTCCTTCTTGAGGATCTTCGAGTCTGAGTGACTAATGACTAAATGACTAAACCGGTTTTATGAAATGATAAAGTACAAGATGTTGGGGGCACCAATTAAAAAGCCCATTAAAATACCACCACCCTCTTACGTTTTACAGCTGGTAGATTAGCAAGGCATGTCAAGGGCTTTTAGTCTCTGCAGAATTTCTATGTATACTTGTAAGTTTGTTAGCTCTAAACTTTAGTCACTTTTTCACACTTTGTCACATTTGAAAATCACTGGATTACGTGATCCATGATGTTAGGTACATGTAAAATGTACTGAATGGAAAAGGGTTGGAATTAAGGTAGTGGTTGAAATGTCAGTAAATGATAATGCATGAACACACTGTCAGATGTAAGGTATGTTTGGTCATTAGCTGAGCTGCGGTACTGTGCTAAAATCTTGAGCCAACAACTCATTTCTTTGTGTTTTGCTAGGGACAATACAACATGTGAAATAGGTGCAGGGATTTATTGAAATGTGCAAACATAAGGAAAAAACAAACGTTTGCACAGTACTCTACTTATAAACAATTAATCTTGTATTGTATATGTATAAAGACAAACTGATTGTCTTAAATACAATTCATGTCAGTCATTTAATATTTTTAATCACAATGCGTAAAAAATAAATTTCTCCAAAATTATGTCACAATAGCAGCCATAAAGCAGATAAAGGCAATGGCAGGTTTAGTTTAGACAGCTAGCCATAACAAGGAGAGTGCCACTGAGTGCCTATTGTTGTAATGTTTTAAAGATATGATACATCAAATGTGTTGGTTTAGAAAAGTAAATAAAAAAAAAATCGACTTTTTTGAATCCCAAATGTTGTTACAACATGGACAGATCTTCTGGGTGTTAATATTTTTGTGGCTAAAACTAGTAAAAGTCGTAGCAGGATCTCATTTCAAAGCTTTTTCAGGTAAAGCAGTGACTCGTGTTTGGTTCTGGTTGTTTGTGATGGCTGCCACAAAGAATACTCTCACTATGTCACAATATGTGTGTATCTCTCAAGAACCCAAAAAGAAATGAACATAACCGGTGTAACTGTCATGGCCAGTGCAATGACATTTTCTTAAAAAAAAAAAAAAAGTTTACCCAATTTCCGTCAGTAAAGTGCCATTTTTCCATATTTGGTGTTTTCAATAAAGCTGTGTTGTGTACATGTTGCTCTAAATAAAACTGCTCAGGGCTTGAGCATCTAGGAGGTGCTGGGGCAGTAGGACGTAGGGTTGGCTGCTAGTTCCTGCATTATTAAGCTTCCAGTATTTTTTTTTTTTTTCAAAAATCTAATTTGGCCACTTAGGAGTCAACCAATCCTCAGATTTAACTGGCTTTACAGGATTTGTCCCAGAGGCTGTAGCAAAGTTTAATTACTTGCTGATTAAAAGCCGTAAAATATAAACCAGAAGGTGACTGTGCTCCCAGGGATGATAATTATCAATTTTAGAGATTTGCCTACATAATATGTGGAATAGTCCACAGAGATCTGAGGCAGTATTTTCAGTTATCTAAGGCAGACTTTGAATGTTCATATAAGAGTGAAACTTAAAAATCATTTTATGTTTTTCTTTGCAAAGTTATTTGAGAAAGGATACCCAATATTAAGCACATGACACATAATAAAAACAAAATTTGTACAGACTGCTGCTGTTAATGTTGGTTGCTGGTTGCCTAATGATGGCCATTTAAAGTTGTATGACCTTCACGTTCCAGCCTATTTGCTTTTAAATATTTTTAAAGCAAAATATTTGACCAGTATGTAGAATGAGTCCTTTAAAAAGCAATTTAATTGCATTTTTTTGACAAACCAGTTTACCGCATAGTATAATAAAATATTATTTAAGGTGAAAATCCTTTTACGTCTTAGTCATTGATTTATTTATGACTGCTCTTCATTTATAGGTACAGTTTTGGTGGAAAACATGCAGATAAATGGCCGTGCCCAAGACCCAGGCAGAACCATCTCATTGACGTTGTTGGATAATTTTGACTACTGGGTGATATTGGAACCAGCACGGCAGAGACTCTACCTCAACAGCACTGGGCGTGTTCTGGACAGAGATGTGAGTACAGTACTGAGGGTTTATTTCTCAGCTTCCTCTTGCCTTAGTTATGCCAAATCATCAATACAGTAAGAAAATAAACCCTTAGCCATTCCAACAAATATGTAGCTGGGAAACAGATGTATGGATAGATGGATTTAGAATAACACAAGATATGGTGTAGCAACAGAGTTGCTTGTAATTTGTGTCAATAGGCCATGGTAATTCACTCTTAGCCTTAAAGTGATTCAATGACAAAAAAACAAAAATGTCCATGTGTCTGTGCAACACATTACAGGTCCTAAGTACATACACACCTGTGTAAATGGTGCAGTAAAGGATCCATGATGCAGGGTGCATAGTATTGCTGTCATAGTGAAAAGGTGTTTTAAAGCATGTGTTCAGATCATACGGACTAAAGAGGAGGAGGTGAATGTGGAGCTATTAACAGGAATATGCCATGAATGCATATAGAATAAATAATAATGGAAGTACATGTGTGGGACAAAGCTCTGCAGCTGAAAAGAAGAGAAGTGATGGAGGGAGCTAGTTAGCCAAATTACACTATGTGGAAAGTTGACCCTTGCTGCTAAACTGAGATGAGCGTAGTAATGGCAGTATGATGAGATGCTGCCTTTCAGTATAGTGTATTTGCACTTTCATCCTTTATAATAGTTTTCTTACACTGCATATTCACAAATAAATATTGGGCTGCCCCTGGTAGCCTAACAAACAATCGCCCTCATTAGGGTTTACCAATGCTATGCAAGCATGATAGCTAACAAGCAGATTTCATACTGGAACTGTGTCGCTTTCCACTGTTGTTATTAAGTATGCCTATTGCTCTTTACAAACTGTCAGATACAATACGCTGTAGGTTATTATGACTCCATTATATAAGAAACATGGGAATTAGAACTCTACAATTTCCACAGTGTTATATAGCATTTTTTTTCTTTCTTGTTATTTGTTTTTCAGCCCCCCAACTCCATCAGTACCATCGTGGTTCAGGTGCAGTGCACAAATCAGCTGGTTGGTACTATCATCTTGCATGAGGTACGGATTGTTGTGAGGGACAGGAATGACAACGCCCCTCGCTTTCAGCAGCCACGCTACTATGTCGCAGTAAACGAGGTAAGGGAGCAATTCCCTGTGCCCCTATGCACGAATCTTAAACACAGTGTACTGTCATGCGTTGCTGTTTGCCAGAAATGTTTGATAACTGTGAGGCAGAGTGGGGCAGATTTTTAAATCTAATGCCTCTTTCCTTTACATCTGAGACAATTTGTCAGACATTTAAAATAATGGTACGACTCAAATGGCTGTTAGTTAATTGTTTGTTGTTAACAGCGTATAACAGCGTATTATTCATTGCCTATATTTAGTATTTATGTTTAGGCTTTGATATTTACACCATCTGCAACTCGCATACATCTAGTGAGCACTAGAAATGATAACCTTTTTTTTTTTTTTTAAATTCAAATACACCTGCAACACCTGCAGTGATTCAAGATAATGCATCAAATCTTCAGACTTTCTAGTCATATGTTTTTGAGATTAAATGAGAGCTCCCCGCTGAGTTCTAAGCAACCACAACTTCTGTTCTTTGCTGTTCACCCTTTGTGTGCTCTGCATGTTCAAAATTCCTGTCACAGTGTGTTATCATAGCCACGTGCAACTGCCCTAACAGTACAGTGAGTCAGTCTACATTGCTGTCAACTTCCCTGAACAAGATCTCCTGCCCACTGCCTGGTTCTGTGGACTTTGCTAAGGGCTCTTGGGAACAGCAGTGGTTCTCATACTTACTTTTTGTTATTCTGTCAGCAGTGCACGTAAGCTTTCAGACTGCTGCTGACTCCAACATTTTCCCTTTTTTCCCCATTTTTTGGGGATATTAATGGGATGGAGCGGCAGCAGTAATAGCCATATGAATGTTCTTTCTGCTGTAAGTTGACGTTGTACTCACAGGGGGCTGTTAGAGCTGTTGACTTTTCTTTTTCCCTTGCATATTTTTGTCTAGCTCACACCACCTGGAACAACAATTTTCACTGGCTTCTCGGGAAATAATGGTGCTATAGACATTGATGATGGACCTAATGGACATATAGAATACAGCATCATTTACAACCCCGGAGACCCGGTATATGGACAGATCGCACATCATAATAAGCATCTTCTACACAAATGCAGATTTCTTTATTAATCACAGTCCATGGCTTTCTCTTTCAGGCATCTAACAGAACAGTAGCAGTCGGCAACAGCCTTTCAGGAAACATTATTTTGGCAGAGAGACTAAACTACGAGGACAGAACACGGTACCTGGTTTTGGTCCAAGCCAATGTAAGCAAACGCATCTGCATACACAAACAGCCAATACTGAGTTGAGTTGCATGAGTTCAGATTGACGAATGGGGTCATCACGTATAAATAGGCCATGATTTATAGATGCTTTTGAGTGTGTCTGCCTCCACAGTGCACTTGAGGTTAAAGAACTATTGTTGTCACTAAAACCATTTCTCTAAATGTTGTGATATTTTATTTGAATTAGATCAAACTAAATATGAAGCCAGTAGCTTGCTGCTTTGATGAAGTCAGTGTACGCACATTTTGTATTTAATAGAGTATATTCAGGTTGATTGTGATGCAGTGTTGAGAAAAATGAACCCTCCAGGGTTTCATTGCAGCTTTTTTTTGTTTTATTTTGTTTTGCTTTAAGCTGCCTTCGACATAGTTGGTATACCAGAACAGGTTTGATTTATAATTTATTTAATTATGGATTTTTGGACAAGTGAAGGGGGGGGGGGGATAATTCTTAATTCAGTATGACTTGCACTGAAGCTTCCTCGCCATTCACTCTGAATGTTTGATGCTGTGTGTTGCTAGTCTCATAATGATGGGCTGTTGCTTTGATTTAGTTGAGTTACTTACTAGTTACTGGTGAAGTGTTATGAAAAGTTTAACTTTTCAGGTGGCAGCGTAGGCACGAGCTGATTTGTGTTGATTCAAGTGTTCCAGCACAGGTGGTAGCCAATCACATCAATCAAAGAAACACCCAAGCTGAATGATTCAAAGCCTTCTCGGCCAACATCCAGATCTTAAAATATCGAACCTCTCCCCTGGCAACATGTACCATGATTCATATCATAGTATCTTTTCCTAATTACCCATTACAGAGCCGCTTTCCCTAACAAGCAGCGGTCAAATATAACACCCTATACTGTGAGGTGAAGTGTTGCAGGACAGATAATCATTTAACACTCAACTCGTCCTCTATTCTCTACATTTCCTGCATGAAAGAGCAAAAGACTCAACTCTTTGAACTGGCGAGAGGTCCTCCAGGGGGATTTCATTTTCTCTTCCAAAAGGATGTCAGGGTAAAGAAAAGGAAGAAGACATGGTATTTACTAGAACTCTGCACTGCTTGTGTCAAGAGTTCAATTATACTGAGAACGTAAATCTTTGAAGTGCTGTGCTGCTCACTTCTCTGGATACCACTCAAGGAAGCAACAATACTACGGGGGAATCTTTAAGAGTAGCTGCGCCGCTGTCGGTGTTTTATTGTACAGAGCTGTATTTTTGTGTAAGAAAAGATTCTTAATGAATGTTGATAAGTGCTCTTCAGTCTCATTTAAAGTCTGTAAAGTTGCTATGAAACAAAACATTAAGCAGGTCAGGCATCTAACTTTATAAACGGCGAGATAGTGTTAATTGATATTTCACTCAGAGGGTTTAGGTATGAGAAAAGCCATCTATGAAACTTGTGAGTTGAGTTGTATTGAAATATGCAAAGCATTTATAGAAGAAGTACGACAGTCTTCCATACTTTCTGTAATTTCAGTGCCCAATTCATCCTGCCAGTGTTCCCTGAGTGATTTAAAGATGGTTATTTAAAGTTGTGCAGATGTTTGGAGAAAAAAAATGACACACACCACCTTTAGTATATGGTTGGATACTCATGAGACACCCCGAAGTGATGAAGCTTTTTCTTGTACAGTGAGATATCAGCCCTTTAAAAATTGCCACAGTTGTAGAAAGTGGAAGAAATATGAAGGTGGAAGCTGAAATGCTTTCTGCCGTTGCCAAACAGCAGTGAGGCTATCATTTTAAAACATAGCTGGAGATGATGTATGTCTCGATTCAAGTTGTAAAGACTCGGTCCTAAAGAATTTGCGTAAATGCATGACTAAAGCTTGTCAGGGTGTTCAGGTATATTTCAGGAGATTTCAGTATAGACACATGAGACCAAATCATGAAGTAGTTTTGGATTTTTCGACTGCTTCAGAAAGTTGCTCAATCTGTAGCCATTTGCTTGTCTTCCAGGACCGCGCTCCATTCCCCCCTAACCGACTAACAGCTACCGCAACTTTGACTGTGGATGTCGAGGATGGAGACGACCTGGGTCCCATGTTCCTGCCTTGTGTTTTAGTGAACAACACTCGTGACTGCAACCCCCTCACCTACCATGCTGCTATCCCTGAATTCACTGAACCGGTAAGAGCCAGGCAGACAGGCAAGTGTGAACACACTGCTATTCCACAAGGTCATTTTAACAGATTTCCTCCTGCTAATATATGCATGTTTATGTTTTCATGCATGGAGGCTGGATTTTTACCTGTCATTCTGTATGTGTGCATATGCACAGTATACATGCTATTCAGATTTGTGAGACATTTGTGCCATATGTTCACATTCTTGTTATATGTTAATCTATGTCACGCCTTTTAAATACCCTAATTGCCTCATTATACCTTGTCTTTGCCTCCTCACCTGAAGACAGAGTACAATTTGCAGTTTATTACTGCATTTTGTTTTCCATTGTACTCACAAATTAAACTGAAGCATGAGATGACTTGGGATCACATCTAAAAACCATTGAGGGGAAAAAGAGAGGGAAATTCATATAGATCCGAGGTGGCGAGAGCAACTAGTGCACCAACAGAATTTATGTTAGTCTATACACGATTAGTTGTTTATTTATAAAACATATTTTATATTTGCTGTGTATCTCCATGCATGTAATAGTCATTAGAATGAACAAAAGTGAATCAAGCTGCGGTTTCCTCAGAGGAAGGTAGAAGCGCTCCTTTTATTTTGGACCTTTTTGTGTTGTGGTTAGCTTAAATATCCCCCCATTTATATGGCCATGAATGTGAATCTGCTTTCCAGTAGCCTACTCTTATTCCTGTATATGGTTAATATTTTTCTTGTTATTTTAAGTATAATTTTCCTAACCAACACACTTATAGTTGGACCAGCTGCATTGTGAGGAATTATCGGATTCATTTAGCTCAGCTCAGGCAGTTGTGAGGAAACGGTTTCATCAAGTATGGCTTAAGTGTACTGTGGTGACATGTTCCGAACATGAGAGATAAATGGAATCAAATTATATTGAATGGAGCCAGAGTGTGACACTAAATAACACAAAATCCTGCAATAAAGACACAGTGGGATATATATAGATGGGTATTTAAAAAAAACAAAACCCTAAAGTTGCGGTTTTTATTTAGGGTGGCATAGTGAGTCACAGTTGTTTGTCCAGACCTTCCATTGATAGTTTGTAATTTATTATTTATGATAAAAGGTTTTCAGACTGTTATGCAAGACACGGCAGCACCAGCTACACAAACCAAAGCTTTTCATCATCTGTTTAGCAGTTTGTTTGTTTTTCCTCCTGTGAACACAGCATGGGTTCACCATACCTCCTTACCCTTTACTGTCGATATACATGCTTATACGACTTCTGATTTGGTCTCTGATTGTTTGGGGGGTTTTTTCTCTTTCTCTTTTTTATTTTTTGGGGGGAATTTTGCAGTGTAACACTAACATGTCTGTCCACTGGGAGAATTGTCTTCTCATAATTGATGAGTGTATTGTAATTAATCACAATAGCTAGACAGACATTATTAAGTTGATTTGTATTTATTTTCTGCCCTGGGGGGATATAATGTGGGCTCTGGAGTCCCCTGGATAATGACTGCTGAAGGAGGGTATTATAGCTAATCATCATTGTGCAGAGCTAGGGGGATTTGATTTAGCGCACCTCCAGACATTGTAAAAGCGAGAGGGTTGGTTGGGGAGGGGTGTAAGGATTACTCCAGAGCTGATGGATATAAATATACCCCCTCAGGGAGGGATTCTTCTTCCAATGAGCTGTTAGCCATGTGCCTATCTACACTAAGGAAGTTTAGCAGTGGCCCCTTAGCATACACGCACATACTGTGTCAGCCATATGGAGGCGTTTTGCATGAGGAAAGGTATTCTTAAATGTGATGTGCTAAACATATTCCCACTTAACCATATGTTGATGCAAATGCATAAAGGTAAAGCCAAGGTAGTTAGTGCTGATGATGTATGAGTGTGCATAAGCGGGGGAAATTATCCTAAAGCACCACTAGCAGATTATCTTTTATGTCCAACACTATCAGGTACATTTACATGCATGGAAATAAGAAATCTATAAGCTTCGGTTCATTGTTTTCCTTATTCTTATCATTATGTTATGGTGCTTACCAACAAGCTTACTGAAGTATATAGCCAGCAGGTTATATATTTTTTTCTAAAGGTGAGAAGAAGAGTTGATACTATCAAAATGTGGGGAAGGAACACATGGCTGTAGCTTTCTACATTTCTAGTGTTATTCACTAGAGGCGCAAAAGAAAAGCCAGCAAGGCACAGCACTGCACAATAACAGCAGTTCTCCTATCAGTTAATATTAATAAGTGCTATAGTGTATAAGCAGGTGGAACTGAGGCGACGTCTAATCACAGCGGCTCTACTTTAAGGCAGAAAGCACTTTAATGGGCTGGGCTGAAAGCGTAGAGTAGCTTCTCTGGAGAATGCTGTTTTTATGTGGAAGAGCAGAGTTGCGAGGACTGTGCAAAACATCACATAAGATTATACAGCAACCAAAATATTGATATAGAGCACACAGAAAACTTTCTGGGGCAGATCTTTTTTTTTAAAGAGGAATTTTCTATTGCAGAACAGTTTCCGGGGTTTTTTTTTGCTCTGCATAAAAATGCAGTCAGAGTTATTTTAGGTGATCCATGCAACAGTGAGATCTAGAGGAAATTAATCAATTTGCATTTTGATTATGTTGCTGTATTGTTGACTCAGCCACCCCTTGTTGCAGAGCAAACTGAACCCACTGAATGTTACCCCTCCGATCCGTGCTGTGGACATGGACAGAAATATACAGCCCCCAAGTGCCAGACCAAACATTCTCTACTACATCCTAGTTGGTAGGTTCATCACGTATTTTCATTGATTTTTACACTTTTAATGTCTTTGGCTGAGCTGATGCCATGATTTTCCTTTTTAATATTTCTTCTGGGGTTGATTCTACCATAAATGTTCTTATTTTATATTGCAGGTGAACCAAACACATATGCAGCATATTTCTCTTTGAACAAAACCACTGCAGAAATGCGCGTCCTGCAGCCAATCAGCCGGGACTTGTATCAAAAGTTCACATTAGTCATCAAGGTAAAGTATAAAAGTATATTTGACTTATTCATTCCTCGAAAGTTGAATTGTTTCAATCTGCCCTACACAGACACAGTTCTTGAGAAATCTCATTAAACTTAACCTCAATACAAAGCCTGTTCACTACATTTATGTAACAGTGCAGTGTAATGTTAGTAATTACGACAAATTGCATTTGCAAAAATTTGCAGTAAATTAGTGTCAACTATTAGACATGCGCAGTCCTACAAGGATTGTTAAAACATTTACCGTGATAGAGCCTCATTGTCTGTTTCATCAGCTAAAGGTAAAATATTGATTTCTCTCCTTCCTTCACATTAGGCAAACAACACTACTTTATTCAAGATTTCAATTCTCTTCTATTTTTAATGGGCTTTTGCGAGATTAAGTTTGACTCATCTCTTAAAAACTTTAGCGTGCACCCTTACCTGTTCTACCCAGATAACCTCTGTCCTGAAGGCCATTAACCTTATCTTTAGCTCCTTAGGAGCTGGGGGTGAAAAATCTGTTATGATTTATGGACTTAGCAGGACAGGCTGCTGTGCCTTCATGAATCTTAATTTAGAGCATAGTCAGGAATTGCCTATGTGCTGCTGGTGCAGCAGTGCAGATGAACTTTCCATCTACCCATCACTAACCTCTAGACACCTCTGAGCAGTGTGTAACGTGCTATTTACTGGGATAGCTGGGGAGCAAAGAGATGAGAGGAAGATTTCCACAAGAAGAAGGGAGGCTGATCATATGAGAAGCTTTCTTCATGTCTTTGGGATGATTGTGCATAGCTTGAGGAAAGGAGACGGTTCAGAGGAGAAGGAGGAAAAGCCCAAGAGAGATAGAGAGAGAGAGACGTGTCTGGAAGATGGTAGATGGAGCCTCATCTACCTGATTCATGTACAGGGCAAGGAATGATTATTCTAGGATTCAAAGGAGCAGGTGAGTAAGAATTAGACTTTTGTGCCTTGAAGGTTCTGCATAGTTAATGCTTTAGGTAAGGTAACAGTTAAATAATCAGGAGCCTATTTTAGACAACATGTGCTTTATGTTTTAAAAGTCATCACTGATGTTGACTTAGGTACATCTACTAAGGTGACTGCGGTGAGATTAAGCCAAATGTCAAAGGCAGACGTGACGGCTTGGTGAAAGTAAGAGAATGAAGAAATGGCACTCTAAATCATGAGGGAACACTGTATGTGAAGTGTATGTTATGGCTGTCAATGACAGCATTTTTGTTTTTTCCCTCAGGCGTTTGTGTGAGCAGATTGGATCTCTGGGTCAGTATAGTGCTGGTGTTCTTATTATCACTTTGATAAGGGGATAAGTAGAAGATGTTTGGGGAAGAGAATCTGACATGAGATTGTGATTGAAATAATAACAGGTATGAATCTCAGCTGGAGGGAAGCTCAACTGAATATGCTACAAGTGGGTTTTTTTTCTTTTCCCCATAGTAAGCTATACACATAAGGCAGTAAACATGAAGTCATGGGGAACCTGCTGTTTACAATTTTGCAGTACAAGCGCTTACATTTCTTATAATTGGCACTCTGCAACACAAGCCCAGTGAAATTGAGCTAATGTGCTGAATTAGTTCCAGGTCATGGCCTGAACTGATGTTCCCTTAGTCCCCCACTCCTTCTGTATTTTCAAAGCCTTAATGTTTCTGAAGCATCCCAGTGTGGGTGGCAAAAGTGACATATGTACTTAGGAGGCGAAAGATTGTAGTGACAGCCTGACCAGACCGCATTCATTAAGTTTCCTCTTACTGGGACATGGCAGTGTCAGATTCGACTCTAGTGTAAGTTCAGCTTCATTAGGTTTTGTGCAGTTTGAATGGCTGAGACAACATACTGATTTATGGAAATGTACTATGTTACTAAAGTGGCCATGTCACCCACCAGCCGTGCAGCAAAATGAAGTGGAAGGATTGTTTACATTGTTGTGATTGTTATGGATTCCTCTAGTTTGCTGTGTGTTTCTCTGTACATGGCACAAATGCAAACTGATTTTGGATGCAGGTTCATGTTTCACTTGTGCATTTCTTGGAGATTTTACAGCTCTGGATTTATCTTTCCAGATTTAGTTTGTAAACATTTTAATAGCTTAAGAGGACATATTGATTTTATGTAATGGGAGCTAGATTTTTCAAGAAACTTGTTTTTTTTTCACAAATGGACTGATACCTGATTGAGCAATGTAATTTTCACTCTTTCAGTGGTCTTGTAACAGAACATTTCTCTAAGCTCTGTTCCATAGCTGAGTGCTGCATGTCTGTTTTTGGTTGAGGATATTGACATGCTGAATAGATGAGCTGTACATGGGGATTTTATTATATCAGACTGCTCTGTGGTTGATTCAGAAGACAGAGAACCTTTACAGAAAAACAGGGATTTTTCACCTTCAGCAATGCAGACAGATTTGGTGTGAGCCTTTTTAATAGTGAAGTGGTTAATTTTGGCATTGAATCAGCTCGTAATATTCCCAAGAGCCTCCTTCTATCACTGGTCACTGATTTGACAGCAAAGGAGTGCCACTAATTGCAGTCCCTCTCCTACAAAGGATGGTATTTCTGTTAAATGCCCCGGTAATTACTAAGTTCTAATCCTAAATGGACCCCTGATTAAATTTAGTCAATATAGCTTTTTTAAAATTGAAATGACACTCAGAGAAATTATGCCTTTCTATTTCTGTGCCTGCATGAGAGTTGGAACAGCATAACTTTCCAGCAGAGTAGTCTTGTTGATATGGTATTTTCCACAGAGTGACTTTCACCCTTGTTCTTTCTTTTCCCTCTCCCAAGGCTGAACAGGATAATGGTCATCCCCTCCCAGCATATGCTAAAGTCATCGTTGAAATCTTGGATCAGAACAACCAGGCACCGTATTTCCAGTTTGCTACCTATCAGGGCTATGTGAGTGAGTCCTCCCCAGTTGGTACGACTATCTCAGCCAGTGCCAACCTTACCGCCCCCCTGGGAATCGTCGCTTTGGATAATGACATTGAGGAGGTACAGAGAGAAAGAGAGGCTTTATCAGCCTAAGCTCGCTGTCGCTTACTCTTTAAAGATGCCCATCCATGCATGGTTGCATACAAACACAAAGTACTTGTAGTGCATTGATTAAATATTGAGGACAGAGCCACATTTATTCATGTGCTTGTATCGCGTACTCACAGAAAATAACATGTGCATGAGTCATTGTCCCGCTATATTTGTTTTGTTGTTACAGCTGGCTCCCGGTGTTACACCTGTAGGTAAAAGGGCTGATTTTAAATGCTGTGGCACGCACAAACTCACACACGCACTCAAACCCACACAATGTTATAAAGGGATGTCCTGATCCAGTTTTGTGCTCTAATCTTTGATGCAAATCATTTTAAAGATTGACTAGCTTTTGATGCTGAGTTTAATCCAATATTCATGTTTTCCTGCATTATGCAGCTGCAGTGTGTACACTTAATAACTTAAAGTGGGCCTGTGCTGGGCCTCTGTTATTAGTAAAGGAAATTGAATTCAGAGATTTGGCTTAATAGTTTTGCTTTAAACTTGCAACATGGCTTCAGCTGGTTTCTTTCTAATGTGATATGATGGCCAAAGATTTAAAAATACATGTATAAGTCTTTGGAACGAGACATTTCCTTGCTTGATTTCCACTTCAAACAAAAGGTTAAATGCATTCCTTTTAGTTGTATTTATTTTGCCCACTCGCTTTACCTGATCTGGCACAATGTCAATGCGAATCTCATTCATTTAAACTTCACTTCATGTAGCCGATACAGATCAGTACTGCTGTTTCCCTTTTACCAAAACTGATTTGGGACATACCTACTTTTAATGCATGCATCATGGTGTGAAAAGTAAGAATACATTCAGAGCACTGATCACTGCTGGAGACATTCTCAGCGTCTAATTACCAACTTCATAATCCTGCTTTGTATTTGGAAAAAAAAAACTCTATTTCCTGCAGAATTCCTCCTCTTTTTACTGCAGAATTGCACAAATGATCAATTAAATGGTAATCGGGTCTCCTGTAATGATTGGTGTGTTGTACATCAATCAAGCTGTGTACTGACTTTTGTACTGGAATTGGAGTGTGTGTTTGGAGTGTTTTGCTTTGATTGGAGTGTCTTTTGTAATGTGCAGATTGCTGTTTCTGCATTTCTAAAATCAAAACTTTACAAATTGATTCTTCCGTGTGGGGTGTTAACTATTTCTTTGACAGCTTACAAAGTGTGCGTGCATGTGTGCATCCACCTCAGTGGAGAACTCTAACTCACTCACTGCACTGTTAGACTCGCACAGTGACACGCAGCTAAAACAAATGATTACTACCTTTAGTTCATCTTTCAATACATAGCAAGTCTTTGCAGAAGATTAACACATCAAAGTGGAAACAGAGATAACAAAATCAATAAGCCACCCAGTCCTGATGTTTACCAAACTCTCTTAAGAGGACTCATTGATGGATGTGAATCGAAGCCGACTTGCAGCAGTGGACCACAGTTGTATTAACACAGCAGTGATCGTTATCAAAATGACTCTTTTTCAAAATGTTTCTCAAGCTTTTTGTTTTCATCTGGAAACCTTAAACCAAAAGCTGAAAACCCCATATCCTGCCTGCTTAATTTTTCCCCCTAAAGGAACAGGTGTAGTAATTAGTAAAGACGCCTTTCTATTGCTTTCATGATACAGTCACATTCATAAAGATGTGGGGTTCTTTGAGTGTTTCATTAATGTTAAAAAGACATTGGTTTAGGGCTCATTGCCTTCTTCTCTATTTTCTCTAGAAAGATGGGTGACCTGCCAACAGATTACTTTTTCCAACTCTTTGGCAGATCAAAATGTACCATTTGATAGGTTTCTCAGCTCCACAGCTGCGGCCTTCGAAAAATAAATTATGAAACAGTCATGTCACCATGGCAACATGTTTCTTTTTTTGTATATCTTTCTTTCGGAAGACAAAAGACCCCATGGTGACGATTACCCTGGATGACTACACCATGATCTTCAGCCTGACCCCAACTGGGATAATCCGCTACCTGAGGCTCCTCAAACCTGTGGACCGGGAGACGCAGATGGTCTATACTTTCACGGTAGGCCCACAACTCAGTGTAGCTATCTGCACAACTGCACTCGAGTACTGTGACCCACATCTTCCATTTTGTGTATTTAAATAGAAGTTCAAGATTAGCCATGTACCAAAATCAAGTAGCTTATTGATCAGGTTAACATCATCCATGAAGCAAGAAAAACATCCTGCAAATACAGAAAACTCTAACAGAGAGTTGTACTCTGAAACTTGAAAATAGCCATGAAATGTTAAACTGATGATTCATTCGTATATTATCTTTAATCTTTTGTGTGCTTAGTGTTATTAACTATACATGTAGAATTATCCTGTTATTAAGTAATGATCTGCCCATTAACTATTAGTATTTCACCAAAAGTTGAATTGTACTAGAACTGTACTCTTCTTGCTATTTCTCTATTACCTTTGTTCTTCTTTATTTGCTATAGATTTCTCTATTACTCTTGAATGTAGTCAGGTATATGGTATACGAATAAGCTCCTTAAGTTACTTGCGTTTGAATTATTTTCTTGTCTTTCTTGGCCTTCTTGCACACCACTTCCTAAATCTGTAAAAACAAGACAAAATACTTCTGGCTCTCAGATCATAATCAAAATATTGTTTGCACTGTCCATGTTGGCTTTCTTGTTTCTTCTTTTCTTCTTTTTGACTTTGACTCACAATACAAGTCATTCAAATTTATTGGAACCCTGTAATTTGTATATCATATGAAATGGTTCAGTCTCACTGAGCTCCACAGCTATGTTTTATCTGATGTTTTCATTGTTATTAATTTCACATTAGCAGTCTGGTTCACCAATTTTAAGTGTTTTGGCTTAGAGAGGTAGCAACTTGTTTATCCAGGGGTATTAGCAAACCAGCAGTGATACTACAGCAAGCTTGCTGGAAATGTTTCCCCGGGGACCGCAGAAGTTTGAACTCGGATGCTTTTGTGTGCCGTTGATTTTGGTGTAGTGCTGGATTTGGTTGAGTTGGTGAAAGTGCTTTGGACATCAGCACCAGCGGTATATGAAGGAATGTTTTATTTATTATGTGTGTGCGTTGTTGACCCTTTTGTGCTGTGTGTGCTCAGCTTTATTTATCCTCTTTGGTTTCTCTCTGGTTTGGATATATGAGAAGCTTAAAAGCTGGTAAGTGCTAAGCATGCTTTTGAGCTCAAGATCCATTCTGACAACACTTTACAGAGAAGCTGAGAAGCTGTCAGTTGTGGGTTGATTGTGTTGCGTTTTTTAGATAGCCATGTTTGGCACAGCTTTGTAGAAAGGTCTTTATTCAGTATCACATGTAAAAGAGAGAAATTCCCTTCTCGGATCATTAGAAGCAGTTGTTCTGCTATCTTTTGGTAACATCCTCTTCATGTCGCTTCACTTGAACAGACAAGTTGCATATTAAATGCTATAAAGGTTTTGAATAAATTCTAGAGATATATTTTTTAGTGAGCTTCATTTATTCATTTTCTGTTTGATTTTTTAATTAATGTTTTTTTATTACATTATAATGTATGTCACTGATTATCAGGGCGCTATGTTGTACTGTTATTACAATATTCAGTACCGTGCAAATGTCTTGAACCACCAATCTTTTCATTATGTTTTGCTTCTAAGGAGCCAGACTTTCTTGTGCTTTTTATCCCTCAGCCATCAAAGGCTGATGGGGTACTGTCGTCACACGCCGGCCAGCAGGCGTAGACACCCAAGTTTGTTAATGCGGTAATTCAAATCTCAGTGATCTCTGACCTCAAGGACAGTGGCCAAGTTTTCTGAAAATCTTATGATGGGATAACTCAAGAAATCACCTGGAATTTTCAAACTCATACCATAGGTGCTGCCACTGAAATCTCAGACAAGTTTGAGTCCCATTGATCTCCACCTCAAGGTCAGAGGTCAGGGTTTCTGAAAATCTCCTAGGATTATCACATTTATACCATAGGTTCATCTACTGCACAGGCAGGTGCTGGTATTTTTAGTGGTCTTGAGCAGTAGTTCTCCAGGGTTTCTGAGGGTCTTTTGAAAGTTTTTATTTTAACATTGGCTGCTTTTCAGTCTTTTTCAGTCCAAGTCCTTATACCTGACCCTTTTTAGACCATTTTGACAATAAATCACTCAGTAATTTAAAAACAACAATAAAATACTTAAAGAGATACTTTTCTTTTAAAAAGATCTACATATAACAGACAACTTAATAAAAATGTATTTTAAATTACATGTTTAACCACTTTGTTACTAGCAGCATCTCACAAAAACGCTTCAAGTTCCCATTTCTTCTCTTGAATCTATGAAATAGAGTAAAGGTGACACCATTTTTGAATGAACAAGTTCCTGAAGGACCATTAGTCAGAAACTCAGCATGGTGTGCAGTGTGCCCTTAAAAATTTAAGAGCACTGGACGAGTGGAGGATAAGAGAAGTGGCAGGCATAAAAACTATCCACAGCAGATGAGTAGTATCTCAAAGTCATGTCTTTGAAAAATAGGAACAAATTCAGCAAAGACCTGACACGTGACCTGAGTGATACTTCTGGCCCTTCAATTGGTCCATCTACTGTTTGCCGAAGCCTCATCAGAAATGGTCTTAGTGGAAGGGTGGCTGTCAAGAAGGCATTCTTAAAGACAGAAAACAGAGGAGAACACACAAAGTTGACTGAAAATCAGAGGCCACTAGTCTTATGGAGTGACAAATCCAAATTTCAAATTTTTTGTTCATTGTTGTCAAAATATATGGAGAATGTCAGCAGAGAGTGTCTGCAGCTATCTATAAAAGACAGGGGAGACTCTGTCACAGTTGTGAGCTGCATTTCATTCAGTGGCATTGGGGAGTTTTTCAAAATTGATGGAATTATGAATGCAGAAAAGTATTGTTGGATTTTCATCCATCGTGCAATACCAAAAGCATCTGACTGGCAACAGCTTCATTTTTCAGCATGACAATGATCCCAAACACATTGCCAATGCAGTAAAAGAATACCTGGATAGAAAAACACACAGTGGAACATCGTCAATCATGGCTTAGCCTCTCCAGAGCTTGGACCTCGACATTATTGAAACTGAAAATAAAACAAAAGGCAGTCAGCACCAAAGAAGAACTTTAGGATATCCTTGAAGAAGTCTGGAGAATTAGACTACCTAAAAAGAATTACGAGAAAAATGACAAGACATTAAGCTTGTACGAATTGTCCAAACTCTAAATAATATAATAATAAACTATATCAAATAAAATCAATTCTGTAGCACAGTGATACAGTGATGCTGCTGTAACTCTAATGGACACACCTTTTCTACTGCTTTGCTATATTAAAAAGGTAGGATGTGCCACTGGCTACTGGCAGCGTGTGTGCACCACAGTTTGTCTTTTTACTCGTTACACCTGCAGCACACGTTAAGTCTAGGGCTGTGTGAGTCAGTAGAAGGCAAGCATGTTCACTACACCCACGGGGTAAGTCGACAGCCCAACCAGTCTTCGAGGCTCTAGCTACTTGAGCCATGACTTGCCATGTCGACTACCACATAGATGAGGTTCAGGGAAGCATTCGATGCTAGTGGCTTGTTAGAGCTAAATTTAGATATTATGATGTGATGCTGGATGGTATGAATAAAACTTTGTATCATGCTGGGTTTTGGGGTTTGTTAGTTTTTTGTTTTTTTTGGTTTGTTTTCTTTTGTTTATATTTTTTCTTGTTCACTTTATGAATTGTAGTATTATTACTAATAGTAATAATTTCCATAAGTGGTTATTTCATTTTAGATTTATAATGGCTTATATTTGTTTTTCTGTCAGGACTACATAAAATACAAACTTTAATGTAAGATCAGTACGTAACAGGCTGCTTGTTATGCTTTTCAGTTTTGCTCAATGCCAGTTTTTCTGCTGCAGACTTAGTATATGGTTCACTGGTGTTAATGTTTCCACAGCAGAGCTTTGTAGTGCAACTTTATAACGAACTCCATTTGGACTTATTTTTCTAAAGTTTGTGGCACAAATGATTCTGTGGTTAGAAAACACAGCTCATCTTTTGGCAGCAAAATATTCTGGACCATCTTTGTGTCTTTTTTTCTCCATCCTCTATCAGTCTTTACTCGGGTAGCATTAGATCTGCTTGGCTAGCTAGCATTACCCAGCATGCATTTCAGTGGCGTAGTTAATTAAAGCTCTATGTTTCACAAATGAAGTTAATACAAGTCTCCTCTCAGTACACTATTCAGTACACTGAATGTCCAAAGATATAATTCACTTAAGCTCCTGAAAAGCTGTTTTTTATCTGCTCACTGATATAGTAGAGTAGTACATGAAGTATTCATATCATGAAATTAAGACTATTATAAGTTTAAAGTGCATTGAGGCGACCTTTGTTGTGATTTGGCACTATATAAATAAAATTAACTATACAGATACACTGTTAACCACTACTGTGATGTTGTCACTATTGTGCCTGGGTGCCTTATAAAAAATAGATTAAAAAAATTAAATATATATGTGTAAATATTACAAGTTTGTATTTAAGAGCTGATCGAGGTACAATGAATATATCCAAGGAACACAAACAGTGGGAAAATAAGAAGACTGAAATAGAGGAGGGGGGTGAATAGAAGTGTCCACCTGTGTCTGTATAACACTGATAGGAAGGTCCATGAAAGAAAATCACTAAAAGTCAACCCTTTTTTTTTTTTTGTTGGCAACTTTTTTTTTACTTGAAGTAAGATTTAATTCAGTCTTTAGAATGAAAGCGAGGTTTGTGCTCCAAGGAAAAGTCTTTTTAACTTTTCTTTGTCTAGTCTTTGTTGATCCAAAGGTTTATCACGTGGCAACATGTCTGAGCTGTTACATTAACATGTTAGATTGTGGCTTTTGAATGCGTGATGAGTTGTTATTGCCACCTGGACGGTATGCATGTTACACACATTTTAGTTTAGGTGACAGGGTGCTAAGAGTTTTGTCTACTATTGTTCTATGTGGTGTTGTAATTGTTAAATTGTTAATGAGTTCAGACATTCAGTATGGCAGGAATGTGTCTTTGAATTGAATTGAATTTCTAATAAGAGGTACCATAATGTCCCTTCTTCTGGCTGTCTGGGGTCAAAAAATGCATCCAGCACCTTCTTGGTTTGGCGATCTGCCACAGCAGAATCTGGGTTTAGACCTCTTAATAAGTCTTGTTTCATCTTAGCTAACCCCTGTATAAGCTGTCATTTGGATAAGTCAGGCCTGTGATGTGGAAAAAAAACTGAATGAAATTTAGACAACACACCTGCTACAGCAGGACAGCAGTACTTTACACACCATGTACCTGACTAATCCATGATTAGATTAGATTAGAGGAACAGCTCTTCACACATGCAGAAAGGTGCCAGATTTGTCAACACAGTGTATTATGCTTAAAACGGAGTCAGAAGGACTCAGATGTAGTGCACTGATAGAACTCCATGCACAAAGATGCCCAATATTCTACTGTGCAGATATTTGCACCACCCATTTGTCTGAGGAGTTGTTGGTGAGAATAAGGCAGATGTGAAGTATGAAGGACGGCTGTGGCCTCTAGGCCTGTGTGATTGCATCACACAACCAGTGAGATAAATGCTGTTTTGACAGCAACCTACCCTGGGATTGTCCTCCGTGGTGGACAAATTGTTGCCTAATGTTAGTTGTGCAAAAGACATTATGAGCCAGAGCTCACACGAGACACTGCTTTTGTTCAATGCTTTGTTCTTACTGTAGGTTCAGAAGAAAGATTTTGCTATATTAACCTTGCTCCTGTCTTCCCTCATAGTACAACATAATTTTGTGCCTGATAACACAAATAAGGAACTCACTCTTATATAAGACTAAAAAAAACCATTACTTTAGGGAAATATTCTTGAAAAAAATTTGATTTACTTTCTGACATGCCATAAAGCTTAATTATTGACAGAGCTATACAGTAGATATTCATCTACATACCTTGAAATGTTGGTTATACCCAGTCCTCTGGATCAGACTAAGGCATGGGATGAAAACGTAGTCATGGACTAGTAGGAGCACCACAGGACAGCCCTGTTTTCTATCCCTGTGGACTTTAGTGAAAGGTTCATAGTGGGATATTGGTATTCTTAATTTTGGGGGGGTTTGAAAAATTAGGCCAAAGCTCTGTGAAGCAAGTCAACAGGAACCGTATGGCTGGTATCTCCTGGCACCACCTAAGAGACCGCAGGCAGGAACACAGTGTTCTTCCAGCATTACCGTGCCTCTCAGATCTTCCGCCTTCTTAGAAGTGGGCGAATAGCTATCAAAATTATGTGGACAAGGAGAGTGCCACCAGTGCGGTCTCTGAGCAGCAATGAGGATAGTGCAAGCCAAGAACACATGACTCCAGACCTCTCATTATCCAGTTCCAGTCCCTGCCCCCAACAGGGACCTGGGAAGAGAAACCAAGATGAAACAAATGGACTGTTGCCTACCATCAGGATCCTCCTCCTTAATATCTGAACATAGAGTATCTGATAGAGTCTGCCTCTATCGTGTTTGAAATTGATAATGCTAAATATTTATGTAGTATTTGAGTATTTGGTTTTCAGCTTTGTAGATATGTCTCAGGCTGATCTCACAACAGGCTTTACATTTTTCACTTTTAAAACTTTTTTGGGGATGTGAGTTTATCAGAATCTATAAAACGTTCTACCTAACCTTGAAAAACATATTGATTCACTTCTTTGACTAATGTGTGTGTGTTTGTATTTCTCAGGGATAATTTATTTAACAAATTTATTACTCTAATTTATATTAAACTGTACTCTAGATGTAGGGTATAGATAGTATCCAAGATTTTAGGGAAAAAAACCTTTTTGTGCATATTTTTGTAAAGTATTATATGAATGTGTGTTTATCTAGTTCGTTTCTCTTGCAATAAGCAAGCTCTATTCATGTTTAGCTTTTGTGATAGATTTGATTAATTTTTAAGCTATTTCTTTTTGTTTGCTTTGTTTGCTTTGAAGGTTAGATTTCCAATGAGTTTTATTGGGAACCCATCTGTGTTTCATTTACAATCAACACCGAATATATATTCATGTCTTTCTTGTTGTTATTTGCCCTTCATTTCTATACCTTAGTCCTCATTCTTCTTTTTGGATTCTTATTTTTATATATTTAAATTTGGGTTTTTTTGGGTTTGTTTTTTTTTTTCAATCAACCCATTAAGGTTTTTTTTTGTCTATTTTACTGGCCTCTGCATTCGGAAATGGGTCCCCTCAGTTGGAATCAGTTTAATCCACTTCTCATAGTAAACATATTAGTCAGGCATGACATGGTTTACATAAGTCAGTACTTACACATTTATATAAGTATGTATAAGTATGGATTGTCTCAGTAAATCCAAATCTGCTTTCCTTCTTGTCTCCCTAAAACTTCTTGGCATCTCAGTTCTGGCTCAAGAACAGAAACACAGTTTGATAGGATGGAAAAGCACGTTTCTATATGTTATCATTTGTTTCTGTTCAACACCTTCACTGTGAGTGTTTAGCTGCTACTAAAAGCAATCTCCTGATATACAGTATAACCAGCAGGATTTGTCATTTCAATTTTGACGCTTAGTGCAAAGCGTCAAAACATGTATTTCTTGCTGCTGCAACAGTTGTTGTTTAGATCTACCCTCTCCTACACTGCACTTGTTGCTCTGCTCAGTCCATTTTCTTTCTACCTCGCCAAGTACTGGAGATCAGAGCTGCCAGGGACAAATAAACATGTGGTTTGTTCAGTTTGCAATCTGTCCTTTAGGCAGCTTCAGACGAGCACTCCCTTTTCTTCTCTAAGCACTTTTCTAATGTCAAGGGAAAGAAAAATGAATGTATACAAAGGAAAACTGTAAGCACTGGTGTTGAGGTCGTAAAAACGTTATTTGACACTTAGGCTTATCAAATAGTGAAAGCCTAAGGTTGAATAAAAGAATCAATTATCTATGATTTATCTGAGGAAAATGGACTTCACTTGTGTACGCTTTATTAGGCATTTCTCTTTCTTGTGTTTATAGATGGTGGCGTCAGATGGCGTCCAGCAGAGCAGGCCAGTAACTGTCAACATCCTGGTCATTGATGCCAATGACAATACCCCCACATTTGGAGAGGTCTACTACAGTGTTGAAGTCTTCACCAACATGCAGCCGGGGGAGACGGTGCTACAGGTAATCAATCCAACAATCATTCTTTTGCTTCTTTCCTCTTGCACCAGCACGCCGCGCTACGTCTCCATCTTTTTCCTCATCACACAGAATCCCTCTCACGCACGTTCTTTCATGCTCAAAACAAATAACCACAACAATCCAGTGCATTGTGCTGGAATAGTGCCCTTCATCTCATCTGTAGTCCTGTCAGACAAGTCACAGACAATGCTTTTATCTATATCTTCAGTGCACAAGCTTGGTTCATTCGTAGTGGAAGGCACTCGTGATGACCGTGAATTAACCCCCCTGCTTACGTATTTTGCTTATAAAACACAATTTTCTCCTTGTTTGTTTAGTCCATTTTGATTATCTTTATGGATTAGGAACATTGTTCGTTTTTGATTTCATTAGTGTAGTGGTTTTAAAGGTCATGATATACTTCCCTCTTTTCTGTTATGCGTGTATGCTTAAGTTAACCAAATCTAACATCTGTGCATGAAAACGATAAACGGTGAGCAGACTCGTGTAGGCATTACTGAAAGGGACATTTTTCATTCATTGTTTCATTCTGGGTAGGAACAAACACAGCTTGGTTAGAAAGTGCTCAGGCAATATTTAGTTAGCCTGTGGAAATTACTGTGATTCCAGTGAAGGTGACAACACCAGCTCATAATTTACATGCGCTTATTTAAAAGGACGCTGAAGGTCGCTTAACTTCAAAAGCTAACTAGAGGTCATAATTACAGCTTGCTCAAACTTATGCCATAGGAGAGGACTTGTTCAAAACATGAACCATAACTTCATTTTGCTACAACAGAGGAGTAAGAGTTCTATCATTGTATTGTCTCATTTGATAGTCGGAGCATGATTCTTTCATCTTTTAGCTGATCTGTCCTCTCAGCAAGGCCTCTCCTCAAAAGAGAAAAAAAAAAGTCAGACATTGAAAAGGTCAAGTTTAATCGGTTTTAAAAAACAGCCGTTTCACCCTCCCTGAAATGAGGCCAGGGGTCAGAGTGCCTGGTATGACCGCTTAACCGATTTTTATAAGCCATTTATGAGAGCTGAAGCCCCCTGAGGATTCTGCTGCTTATTTGATGCTACAGCTCTTACTCCAACGACAGGAGCATGGAAAAGGAGGTCATGGTAACTTGGATTAAAGTTTCAAGGCCCTAAAGATATGAAGCCAACTACACTATGAGGGCTCGTATTTACAAGCAGCGGGATGTCCTAAATAATTTTCCTTGAAGGAAAGGGTGGTTCCTTAATTTGTTTGATATGGGAGCATGAAATAAATGATATATTTACGTATCATTTTTTCCATCACACTTGCCAAAAGAACTATGTTTGTCAGCTGTCTGTCAACAGCCCCCCATATTTTATATGAAAGGCTGAATGTAGTGAAAGTAGTTTGCAACTTTGCTCATCATTAAGTTAAACAAACCAAAATCCTTTAGATTTGATTTCACTTAAATGCAGACCCTTTTCTATGCATTTGTCATTTCACAGACTTTAACACATACAAATCATTTTGTGAAATCATCACTGTTTTTTGATATGGCTGTACTGTAAACAATAGACAATTTCTCTTTTATTGTTGTAATTTTAACATTTAACATCTGAAACGGGTGTCTCTTGTGAGACATTTAGCCTCAGTGGGACTACTTGTATAGATAAAGGTTAAAAAAAAAAAAAAAAAAAAGCATAATGCAGATGATATTGTCCAGCAAATATTTATATTTGGGAATACCTCTGCAACTTATTTGCTAAACAGGTCCTAACCCACAATCCCCACCCACTGAGAAATAGTTTCTGCTTGACTGGTTTAGTAAACATATTTCTGGGAGGTGTAAAGCAAAGGGAAAAAGAGGAAAATGTAAAGGCACTGTGTGTATAATGTGTAGCTTTTTTTTTTATCTCCCTAATTTCTCTCAGCTGACAGCATCGGATGCAGATGAAGGGCTGAATGGTTTGGTGACCTATGAGATACTGGCTGGCGCCCAAGGAGATTTCATCATCAGTAATCGCACTGGACGCATCACCGTGGCACCTGGTGTCACTTTAACTGTCGGGCGATCTTACACACTCACTGTCAGGGCCTCAGACAATGCACCAGAGACCCAGAGAAGGTGATTTATTTGAACATTGAAGAGTTCTACATTGATGGAAGCAGTTTTGCTATTGTGATTAATGTTCTGTACCTTTTTTTTTTCTTTTTCTTAGTTTTTTTTAAAGAAGGCAGATTTGTTTCTCCTTTCAGAATGAAAAGCAGTTTCATAGAGCCGAAGCCATCTGGATGAATAGATTTGCCAGTGTTATCTAATTGAATATGAACTCATTGTAATTCACAACATTGCTTGAAATGACCCAGAAAGTTTTTTGGGGGCTGAAATATGGAAAAAATAATTATTTGGCCTAGCTACTTTGAGTGAATGTATCCTTTTTCTTCATTGTGGTTAAACTATCTTTTTAGTTTTTCCTTTTCTTTTTTTTTCTTTTTTTTTAAATGTGTGCTTGGAGCTGTCAAAGGGAAAGAATTTCAGTGTTTCAGTGCGCCACTCAATTTGCACAATGTTGTGAAAGAGGCTGTAATGTGTTTCTGTTTTGATTTCATTAAGTCAAAGAAAGGTTGTCATAGAGATATTTCACCAACTGGTTAACATGGTGACAAAATTACTCCTCGTAGGACTTCATGTTCAGTACAGTTAGGCTTTTACTTAGTAAAAGTAAGTAAAAGTTAAGTACCAGTTCAACAAGACATGTTGGAAAAAAACAAAAAACAATTAAAATCAGTTACACTTTTGTTTCTATGAAAACTAAGAAGGCGGACGAACTTAAGCAATCATTAGAGCCTTGATCTTGAGACTTAATGCACTTTTCATTATAAGATTGTCAACCACAAAGAAAAACCAGTGCAACCAAAACTCCTTTTCTACATTTCTGCAGTAAAGGCTCAATACAAGTGAACTTTGATGTGTCATTACATTGTGTTTGAGTTGCTTTCAACTCTTTCTTTAGCTAATTTTTTAACTGATGATTGACTATGTCTTGAGTTTGAATTGACTGTATTTGCTGTAATTAAAAGAAGACATTCACATATCTATATATAGTCTGACACCTGATGTGAGAGACAAAACCAATACAGAGATATGACTGTAAACCTGAGACAAGATTGTGTATAGGAACAAATGTAGGAAGGATACATGAAAAATTGAAATTGCCCAGGGCCATGGTATTCTCTGTCAATATCAAATGGAAAAAGTTTGGAACCACCAACAGTTTTCCTAGATACAGCCACCACAGGTCAAGGAATAATTGGGCCTCAATTTCATCCCCTAAGGCCATCAAGTCAACAACACAGTATAGGCAGCCAGAGTCTGGATCTAAATCTAATACAGTAAAAAATAAAATAAAATAAAATTGATCCAACCTAGTTGAGTTTGAGCAGTTTTGCCAATAATAATGTGAGAAATTCCTAGCAAGTTTGGAAAAAAGTATTTCAACCAAGTATAAAATTAAATTGTATTTATTTTATTACATTAATAAAAAAAATGTTTTGTTTTGCTTTGTCATTGATGAGTAATGAGTATACTAAAAAAAAGTTTAATCCATTTTAAGAATTAAATCAAAGTATTTAGAAAAAGTAAATACAGTGTTTATTTAACCTATTTGACTGCCCTATGGGCAAGAGGTCATTACAGCTCAACAGTTGGTCAAGTAGAAACTAATGCTGAAAGTCAGTTGGTGTCTGTATTTCTGCCAGGAGCTCCATCACAACAGTCAACATCGAGGTTTTGCCACCCAACAATCAGAGTCCACCACGCTTTCCTCTCCTGACATACAGCCTAGAAGTCAGTGAAGCTATGAGGATAGGAGCTATTCTGCTCAATCTGCAGGTGAGTCACAAATTCACACAAGGCATCGTTGTGACTTTTGCTGTGTCAGTACTTTAGACAACAGATTTTTTTTTTTTAACTGACATTTCACATCCTGCACTATGCTTGTTTTCACTCCAGTGCAGCATCCTTTTAGCTCAGCTGTCCTGTTTTGCACCCTTCAGCATATGGCCTTCAGACTCCTGTTGTCTTTTTTCCCCTCTAGGCCATAGACAGAGAGAACGATCCGATCAGGTATCGCATTTTGAGCGGGGATTCCCAGAAGGTCTTTAACCTCACTGAAACGTAAGTCCAGATGGGATTGTGTCAGACTTTTTGATTTTTAGCAATAAGGCTGATATTAGAGGATATATTTACTCAGTGATCTGCAAGAAAAATGGCAACTTAATGGAAGGCTTTAATTGCTTTGTGAGTGCAAAGGCTATACATACTGTAAATAGTATGACAACCGTTGAAGACGGCTTTCACAATAACAATGGACACAGCAAATGACTTGGATGGGAAGATAAAGTGAAGTGACAGATGTGCACTTGTGATGGAGGAATATAGAAGCTCACTTGGCATTCATTGGTTTTAATTATACTGTCAAATGTTCTCATAGAGAGAGAACTTTTTTCAAAGAGTTTGTTGGAGTTTTGTTATTTTAAGATATGAAGGCAATTCCATACAGAAGAAAACTGCAAACAAATTAAGTGCTAATAGGACAGCCTGAAGCACAGTTTGGCTCAAGCTACCAGTTGAGGCTCAGTGAGGTGACTATTTCTCAACCAGAGACTCTGCTTATATACTTTAGACCTTGCTTGGTTTAGCATTTGTACTGAGGAATGCAATCTTTAGTTTAGAAGATTTTGAATTGGAAAACACTTCACTGCTAGCTTCAGAGTGTTGTTTTTGGACATTTTGAACCCCACAAAGGCTGCGATCACATGTTCTCACCTTGCCAGCATATTTCTTCCATAATTTGCAGAGCAAGGTCGGCTAAAATAATTAGAAAAGGTTTTTAGCTCATCTGACTGAAGGAGCAGCGAGCTGGTGTGGTGGCAATGGCTCAGCCATCAGGCCGCAGTCCACAAGAATCAGTTTCCTAATAAATTATCATAAAACAGCAAACATGTTTTGGAGAGATCTCAACATTAGCATACAAAAAACTCACTCACCTACTTCTACGGAGCAAGCAAAAAGCATAAAATATTGTGGGCGCTGAGTGCTTTTCTCATCTATAAACGAACAAGAAATATGGAGTGACGAGACATGGGGAGACTGAAAATGCAGGGCCTTGCCAGACATGTGTCTCACTAATTGATTAAAGCTTATTTTGTCTGCGTTTTCAACCTCCCAGCTAGGTAAGGACAAGGTGTGTTGCAGTACTGTATTGCCACCTTTTCTCCACTCTTAATTTGCTCCACGGTGTTAAAATTGTATGTTTTTATAGAGAGTCGTTTGCTGTGTGGTTTAGTCACGGTAAGCAAAAACATGGTGACACAATCAAAATAGCAGGGGATCGCTATTTTTGCCACTGGCACTGTAATCTCCTAAACCAGATATGACAGAAATCATGCTAAAATAAATAGACACATCTTCATTTAGCTCATTCTTTGTGTGTTAAAAATGTTACAGTCACATCACAGGCTTTCACCAGGCTATCAGTATAATAAATGCAAGCAAGTGCTGATATAGCACATGACGAATCAAAAAAATTATTAGTACAACTGACGAGTGTGCAATTTACAGTACAGAGCGTATTGCACACTCTAATTTTTCAACCCTCAGAACTCAGATTTGATTCAGTGAAGAGATTTTTGCATTGCTGCATGTTCAGATAACAGGCTACATAGGAGGCTGGCTCAATCCAGCTTGTATGAATAATGAGCCCTCCAGTAAGAACTTTCTTATAAATGGGGCAGAGACCCCTAAAGGAGGTGGAAATGCTTCATATTCACTTACTGTTATGTCTAGATTTTCCACTAGAAAGAACGGACGAGTTGATTTCAAATGTAAAATTTCTGTCTCGGTGCATATTGCTTTGATCATAAATCCTTTAAGCATCAGTGTTTGAGATTGTCTTACATTTGGGCCAGTATATCGCTGTCAAATAACATGCACAAAAACTCAAATATCAGTATTTAATTAGCTACAACAATATTCGTCATATAAATTTTATCGTGGGTTTTCAGTCTGCAGATCTTGATGCTACTTTGAGTACTCTGACCCTGCCTACTTTTGTTTGATTACAGCATCGTCTTTGAAGTCAGTTCTCTTTTTGTAGTTTCTCAGAGTCATAAAAACCTAACCTGGAGGCTATGCCAGCTTTGATACTTGCAGTGTGTTCTAGTTGGCAGCTCAGTGTGTTGCTTCAAAGTGAAATTGAAACCAAAATTAAAAGGGGTTCAAGTGAAATTACTCTTTTTTTCTTTTTCTTTTTTTACTGTCCAGTGAAACTAACATTGGGCACAATATGGTAATCAGACTCAGTTTTAAATACAACATTGTGCAAGTTTTGAGCCACCTCTCATTCATCATAGTTTGTCGGAAAAATTGGAAAGTTTTAGCAGTAATTTATTTAAAAAACATACAGTTTTATCAAATCCTAACTAGCTTGTTCAGTTAATATTGGCATGACCAATCTTTACTCCTAAACAAAGCCTGAACTGTCCTCAGCTCAACTTAGGCAAAAATTCTATCAAAATGATGCTGCGCTGCTTCAATAACATTGAGGTCCGGGCTCTGGGGATGCCAGTCCATGCCTGACAGTGTTCCAGGGTTTGTATTAGCTATAAGGTATTTTTCTGTGTTCATCATTCTATTGATTTTAGCAAGATCCCCAACATCACTACCTGAAATGTAGCCCTAAACCATAACTGAGCCTCCGCCATGTTTTACAGATAGCTGCAAGCACTCACTGTTGTACAACTTTCCTGACAACTTCTGTACATATAAACCAAAAAATTTAAATTTGGATTCATCGCTTAATAAGACCCTTTGCTACTGATTTTCAGTCCAGTACTTGTTTAATTTGGCTTTCCTCAGTCTTTTCTCCTGTCACCCTTTCTTAATCCAGTGGGGCAAAAAAGTATTTAGTCAGCCACCGATTGTGCAAGTTCACCCACCTAAAATGATGACAGAGGTCAGTAATTTGCACCAGAGGTACACTTCAACTGTGAGAGACAGAATGTGAAAAAAAAAAATCCATGAATCCACATGGTAGGATTTATAAAGAATTTATTCGTAAATCAGGGTGGAAAATAAGTATTTGGTCAATAACAAAAATACAACTCAATACTTTGTAACATAACCTTTGTTGGCAATAACAGAGGTCAAACGTTTACTATAGGTCTTTACCAGGTTTGCACACACAGTAGCTGGTATTTTGGCCCATTCCTCCATGCAGATCTTCTCGAGAGCAGTGATGTTTTGGGGCTGTCGCCGAGCAACACGGACTTTCAACTCCCGCCACAGATTTTCTATGGGGTTGAGGTCTGGAGACTGGCTAGGCCACTCCAGGACTTTCAAATGCCTCTTACGGAGCCACTCCTTTGTTGCCCGGGCGGTGTGTTTTGGATCATTGTCATGTTGGAAGACCCAGCCTCGTTTCATCTTCAAAGTTCTCACTGATGGAAGGAGGTTTTGGCTCAAAATCTCACGATACATGGCCCCATTCATTCTGTCCTTAACACGGATCAGTCGTCCTGTCCCCTTGGCAGAAAAACAGCCCCATAGCATGATGTTTCCACCCCCATGCTTCACAGTAGGTATGGTGTTCTTGGGATGCAACTCAGTATTCTTCTTCCTCCAAACACGACGAGTTGAGTTTATACCAAAAAGTTCTACTTTGGTTTCATCTGACCACATGACATTCTCCCAATCCTCTGCTGTATCATCCATGTGCTCTCTGGCAAACTTCAGACGGGCCTGGACATGCACTGGCTTCAGCAGCGGAACACGTCTGGCACTGCGGGATTAGATTCCCTGCCGTTGTAGTGTGTTACTGATGGTGACCTTTGTTACTTTGGTCCCAGCTCTCTGCAGGTCATTCACCAGGTCCCCCCGTGTGGTTCTGGGATCTTTGCTCACCGTTCTCATGATCATTTTGACCCCACGGGATGAGATCTTGCGTGGAGCCCCAGATCGAGGGAGATTATCAGTGGTCTTGTATGTCTTCCATTTTCTGATGATTGCTCCCACAGTTGATTTTTTCACACCAAGCTGCTTGCCTATTGTAGATTCACTCTTCCCAGTCTGGTGCAGGTCTACAATACTTTTCCTGGTGTCCTTCGAAAGCTCTTTGGTCTTGGCCATGGCGGAGTTTGGAGTCTGACTGTTTGCGGCTGTGGACAGGTGTCTTTTATACAGATGAGTTCAAACAGGTGCCATTCATACAGGTAACGAGTGGGGGACAGAAAAGCTTCTTACAGAAGACGTTACAGGTCTGTGAGAGCCAGAGATTTTCCTTGTTTGAGGTGACCAAATACTTATTTTCCACCCTGATTTACGAATAAATTCTTTATAAATCCTACCATGTGGATTCATGGATTTTTTTTTTTCACATTCTGTCTCTCACAGTTGAAGTGTACCTCTGGTGCAAATTACTGACCTCTGTCATCATTTTAAGTGGGGGAACTTGCACAATCGGTGACTGACTAAATACTTTTTTGCCCCACTGTAATAGCTTCCTGACAGCCACCTTTCCAATGAGCTCGCTTCAATTGATGTACAAAATCCATCTGTCAGGTCTGTGTCATGCCTGTGTCAAACACATGACTTTCAGTGTACTTTACATAGTCTTGCAAGTCTGTCACTTCTTTTGTCCATTTTCCTCAAACTGTTTAAGAACACCATGCTGAGATATGATTTGTGGTGTAAAAATACTTTTTTATGCCTGTCAAACTGAGTTGTCATTGATATTTTTATAGATTCAACTAAAGACATGAGAACCGTTATTGTGTTTTTTGTGACAGTTTACTTCTAACAAGGTGCCTAAAGATACGATTTAAAATTGATTCTTTGCTCAGCTGTCTGTGTAGAAACAACACAGCTTCATCTTCCTTCGACTTGATGCCTTTTTGAACGCTTGAATGATTCAAAGGTCAGTGTTAGGTGAAAACATTTCTCTGAAAATGGTCAGGTACAAGAACTGGACTGAAAATAGGTTGAAAGAGAACTAAGGCCACTTGAGTCTGGCTTCTTGAAGCAAAATGTAAAGAAATGAGGGGTGGCTCAAGACTTTTGCACAGCACTGTGCAAACAACAAACATAACAATGCAGCAGCTGTAGCTTAACTTTCTCCTTGTGGCATGAATGAACTTCATCTTGGCTTAGATGATAATCTCTGCTATGCCTTTCCGCTCCTTGCCTAGCCAGATAGACACTATACATCAAGTACAGTTTACCATAAAGAGTCATGATAAGAGCAAAATGAAAGATGTTAGTGTTATTATTTAGATAGCTGCTAAAGTGCAGCGCTGACACTCTAGATGATGCTGTTAACAGTGTCCCATAGATCTGACAGCATTGTTTCATTTGTGTTGGCTGGGGAGAGGAGGGAGGGCTCTATCGCACATGATCAGTGAACCCCTCAGACCCAGCCGCTCAAGTGTAGTTCAATACTTTAGCTGCTGTGAGGAAAATTAAAAAACCCCAGACTAGCAGAATTAATCATTTTAATCTTTGTCTTAATAACCATCAAGATCATCATCATTATCACTATAATAATGACAGTTATCAATGTATATCTTCACTGTCACACATCATGGTTTCTTGTGCTTTCATTCAGAATAGAATGCTATTTTCTCCTCTCCAGCTTATGTATAAATAAACATGAGCACAGCAGCCAGCGAAGGAAGCTGTTCTGCATTTTTATGGTGGTTTTAGAAAACTGCGTTTAGCCTTTTGAACCACCGATCATCAGGTGTGGTGGATTCAAAGCAGTGTGTTCACTATAACCTTGGGGCAAGTACTTAGAAAAATAGACAGTGTTGATGGAGGTGTCAGTACTTGCCTGTCAGATTGTTAAATGAGGGTCTATAGTTTCACAGTTATGGGCTGCAGAGGCAGTAGAAAAGTAGCGGCCAGGTTCTGCTTGGACTGCTTGGCCACAGGAGCTTTAAATTAGAAATGTGAAGGACCATGGGGACAGCAGGGAATTGCAACGGGCATTAATCTAATAGTGCGTTCAGATGCATTCCTCTTTCCTTCCTTTTTGCAGTTCTGGCAGAACCTCTCCTGAGTGTGTCACTGGAATTGTTTTGTGCATGCTGTGTGTTTTTGTATGGCTGCACTTACTCATGTCTTGTGTGCCTGTGTGCAAACAAAGATAATTCAGTGCTCTGCATGGGAATGCATCCACACTTTGTGTTTAGAATGCCAGAGTGCCAAATTATACCATGTGAACGAGCAGGAGGGTCTCGGTGTCTGCTGCAGTCATTAGAAGGGGAACATGAATCTTTGCCTGTCCGTGTGCTTTGGGAGCAAGAGACTGGCTACAGAGAGAAAGACAGAGTGGGAGCATTTAAGCTCACACCTGCTCTTCATCCCAGACTCATTCTTTTTGATCATTGCCAACATTCTTTTTTCCTAATTTTTCTGAAATGAATGCAAATAATGAAATGCAGACATACATCATGTTGTTAAGTGATATATCCAACATATTTCCCTAAATTAATGACCTGACACAAAAAGAAAGTAAAGGAATAATTACAATCAAAGTGTCCTCCTTTATAAAAGTAATACAAGTTTTTTCTCTGACCCCTCTCCACAGGATTGGCCTTCTACTTCTGGACAAGCCTCTGGACAGAGAGACAACTGACCAGTACCGTCTGATTGTCACAGCCTCAGATGGTCACCCTGGAGGGGTAACGGACATCTAAACTATCTAAACTGATGACCTGATTCCTCAGGGTTGATGGTCTTCAAACCTTTTGAAAACATTAATCACAAGCAAAATATTCTCAAACAAGCTTATTAATTTGTGCATTTGGCTTCATGACTCCACATGCTACTTATTCTGGTAAAATCCACTTGTGTGTTTGAGCTCTGAGAGTATCATGCTGTGATTTTTGTGACAGACTGTCATTTTAGCCCATGCAGTGAAGTTAGAATTGTTTGAATTTGGCTTCTCGGCTTGAGCTTTTCACTTATTTTTTTTTACAGTGAATTTCATTAATAACTTCTCTGGTAGCAGTTGTCTGTGTGATTATTTTTCCCCACTTGTGTTCATCTGAAATCGATTCCAGGTCTGTCTATTACTCATTCCCCTTCATTCAAATTAGAGTGAGTGTCACCGGCCAAAAAAACACTCTCACTAATATTTTGTTGGTCTGCCTTTAGCTTAACTTACAGCACAAATTTCCATTGGCATTGTTTGTGTACACGTATGCAGTGTCACAACATATAGTTCTGTCCAGAACTTTGTTGTGCCAATTTGTTTGTATTGATGCTGGGAGAGTTGCTGAGTAAAGTCTTCTCTAGCATATAACAAGGATTCTCAGTGGGATTAAGTTCTGGACTCTGTGATAGCCAATCCATGTGCGAAGATAGCCACTCATTTACAGTTTGAGCCTGATGATTCCTGACATCATCAAGAAAAAATCCATTGATGGAAAAAACCTGCTCATGGTGGAATGTTCAGGTAGTCAGCTGACCTCATTTTCTGGGCACATAATGTTGTTAAACCTAAACCTGACCAGCTGAAGCAACCCCAGATCAGAACACCATTCCACAGGCTTGTATAGTAGACACTAAGCATGATGGGTGCAATACTTTATCCACCTGTCATCCTATCCTGATGCACCCATCACTCTAAAACAGGATAAATCTAGACTCATCAGACAACCTGACTTTTTCCATTGCTACAGAGTCCAATCTTTATGCTCCCTAGAAAATTGAAGGCTTTTTTCCCTGATTACCCTTTTTGATAAGTGCTTCTCTTAAGGCTACACTGCTGTTCAGTCTGAACCTGTTGAGTTCTCATCATATTGTGTGTGGAAATGCTCTTTTATATATATTTGTGAGTTCTTCTTTTTCCCCCAAACACATTTCTTCCTTGAATGATGATAGTTCATCATAATCCTTCTAGCAATATCAGCAGTGTTTTTAGTTATTTCCTTTCCTTGAAGCAGGCCGATAGTTTGACCCTCATGAAATAGAGTGACATCTTTTCCGTGATCAGAGAACACAGATCAGTTGTTTAAGAAATGAAAAGCTATTCAGTGCATCAACTGGGGTTACAGTAAGTAACCTGTTGCCAGCCACTGTAGTAATTAATGACTCATATACCTATTTGCTTGGTTAAATTGAAGCAAATAGGTAAGACTTTGTTGGCCAGGCAGTACATTTTTGGCCAAAAAGTGTTTTAAAAAGCCTGAAATAATTCACCTGGAATAAAATGATAGTTTTTAACTGACAAATGGCAAATACCAAATGCTAAGACAGAAGTACCTTAACCAGCATATTGTTATTGCCTGTTACTAATATGCAGCTTACACAATGCCATTTCGAGCATAGCTCTTTGTAGAGCAAATGGATCAAATCAATTTTACCTACAGCTACTTTTACCTTTTAGATTGCTCTGCATATATTGTACAGTTACTGTATTTGTGTTAAATACGTGAGTTGTGTGGTAATAAAAGCATCATGACTTATGTAATACTCAGTCTGTTAATATAGAATGACAGAAAAGCACAAAAAAAAAATCTTGGACAGATGGATATTTAAATGAGTACTGCCACATAACTGTGAAACTGACATACTTTGAGCTTCTAAAATGCATCCAAACGCTTGGAATTGCTACATGTCCCGTTATGCAAAGTAAACATATAGTAAACTTCCTAATTTCCACATGTCCAAACCATAGCTCGGATAACATCAATGATCTCACCATTGTATAGTTTTCTCAGCATTGAGTGCATCTTTTAAAAAGTGTCTTCCATTTAGAGGTATCACAGGTAGTTGAGTCCTTATATTCACAGAGCTGTTTTTTGTCATTTTGGCTGGAAAAACTTCAGGCATTATGACAAAAATTGAATGCTGGCTTCTGTGTCTTCCACGAAGAGCAGATAATCACATAAACTGTCTTAATTTAATTACACTTCAGCTCACTTGGCACTTTTTTTTCTTTTTTGCAGCTGTATCTGTTCCAGGCAGAGGTGAAATGTGGTTTCCTTTTTAAGATGCTGTGTCTGATAGTCCGTGAACATTAGCTGATGAGCTGTCAATAGGGTGATGTTGATTTCCACCCCCTCTCACCTGCACACTCATGACAACTGAGATCTACAGCTAATTTGTATCTGCTGGCAAATATAATGTGTTGGTGTTGTGGAGTAATACATGACAAAGAATTTGTAGTATTTCCCAGTAATTGTGAGAGCAGTGCAAAGGGAGAACATCATGCAGCAGTTAGAGAGGGAGGGGCAGATGGACAGTGGTGGGGTCAGAGAGGAAAGAGCAAATAAATAAAGAGCATGTAAGATGAGGTTTCACCTCTCAGAATGAGGTAAACACAAGCTGATGCTCTTTGTCCTACCTACTGATGGACAGTTTGTACAAGCCAACACCCTTCACCTATAAATTGTGTGTGTTTATGTGTGTGGGGGAAAACACAGTAAATTGTTGGCTGACTTGTGTGGGCTAAATGTCACAACTTGGAAGAAATGTTGTCACAACAGGAAGAAAAGTTGATTGAGGAAGACGGGGTAAAGGTTTGTAGGAGAATAGAGGCGAGGAAGTCATTCAGTGCAAGAGAGTGCTGCCTAGACAGCTGGATACAGGAAAGGATCAAAATAAGCACAGGAGGAGGGGGACAGAAAAGAGATGGAGAGCGATAGAGAAAAGGATGGGGACACCAGGGATTTGGATGTGTAATTAGTCCAGAACTTTGGTATCCATGGAAACCTGCCACAAGGAGCTAGCAAGCCAACTTCCCCCTGGTGCTACTTCCCTTTGAGTGCAGTCAAATCTGGACACACACATGCACGCATGCATTTTCCTTCACGGTATTAACTCTTTCTTGTACTCGTGGATGAAAAAAATTGTGCCCATCTTTGTGGTAAATTTAAAAGTGATCTCGACTGGACAGGCTTAGATCAAACACTGCCAGACAGACATGTGTCCCAAAAAATGGTATGCTGGGAAGGGAAAAAAAAGGAAAGAGTACATGACTCCTAACAAGCTTATCATATCAGTCCCTGCAACATGGCTTTTGGCTTGGATGGTCATTTAAAAAAGGAACATCACCCACCTCTGGATCTTTTAGACTGTGAGGACATAACACAAGGCATCACAGAGCTCCATCTATAATAGCTGCTCATTAATCATACTCGTGTCCATGGTGGTAGGGGGTTTTGGCTTTGATAAGGACACCCACGCCAGGATGAAGACACTAATTGGCTTCAGGTCTTTTGCGAAATGAAAACTACGCACAGCCTATCACAACACTGCCTCCTTTAACTTCCTACTTTCAGTAGTGATATAGCAACAGAGGCAGGTTTTCGTGATAAGTTGCAGTGTGAAATTCCATGAAAAGGCCGATTATGTATGTCTCAGAAGGTAGTACAAAGAAACAACAATGGTGGAGGTTTTCCCAAAGGACGGTGAGATGAAGGTGACATTAAGTAGGTCATTTTCTTTGTGAAATGTGCCGCTGAATGTCTCATCTGTCGGGGCAGCTCCAAACAGCTGTCTCCCAGGAAGTTTTTCTTTTGCAAGGCCCAACTCCTCCCACAGCCTTCCTATCCTTCTTCCCCCCAAAGGAGACCATTTACACCATTATTTGCATACATGCTCCTCCCAGGGCACTGAGAGATTATAGATTGTGCATATCCAGCCAATTTTCTATGTTGATTTATAGAAGTGCTAAAGGTGTGTGTGCTGTGTCATTGTTTGAAGGTTAACAGCAGCACAGTGGCCCACACTGGCCTTGTAAATGAGTGAGGAAGAATGATGTGATGGATCTAGTTTCATGCTTTTAGCCCCCAACCTTGTACAATTTTCTCTTAATAACTACTAACAGGGCATCTTTCCCAAGAAGGAATGAAGAAGTTCTCTATGTGTTGTATACAGACAAGTTGCTTATGTACATTTGTACACAATGGTGTACTGAGTTTAATTATGGTCCCTCATCACTTACAGTATGGAAAGCTGGCATGTATGACTGCCTTTACGTTACTGAATATTACTGAGAATCCCGTTATCAGTATGCACATGCAGTATGCACCCAAAGTGTTTAAAGGCATTTATATAATAGAATTTTTTTTAAATTCCAACACGTTTACTTGGTGCATGTGAGTTTCTTTGTCACAGCTACAAAGCATTATAATAGTTTGACCAAAAGTTGATATTTTGAAACACTTTAGCATTTACAGTAGTTGTTCCAAATGATTGTGCTTTTTATGCAGAATCATTTTTTATGGTTGGCTTTTAACATTTTCCCTACACTAGGAATAATTTTCGAGTGAATTAGTGTTTTTGCTGGACTTGGTTGAAAGTCATTTTATTTTAGCTGCTTCTGAAACATACAGTACTGTGCAAAAGTCTTGAGCCACCTCTCATTTCTTGACATTTGGCTTCCAAGGACCAGGCTTTCTTGTATTTTTTTTTTTTTTTAAATGGTAAATTAATTTTCCAGGCTTTCTAAAGGTCATTCAAACTTTTTCTTACCTGGTCATTTTCAGAGGAATGTTTGTCTTTTTGTTTTGTTTTTTTGGGCAACTTCCCACTGACCTATGACTCTTTCAAGCATAAAACTGAGAATTTTAAATGGTGTCTTTAGGCTCTTTGTTCACATCGTTTTTAGCTGAAATTTTTAGTCAGAAATTGTCTGGGTAGCAAGGAGCCATCCTCCAGGAAGGGGAATAAAGAAGAAAAGGCTGAGGTAATAAGAGCTGGACTGAAAATCAATGATAAGAGTTCCTATGGAGTAATTCATCCAAATTTGAAATCTTTGGGTAAAATCAGTATTTAGTTAGCCAACATTTAAAGAAGAGCTTTGAATGTCCTTTAAGAAGCTTGGAGAACTATTCCTGGATACTGTTTTTGTTTTGTTTTTGTTTTGTTTTTTTTAAAGTGACAAGACAGCTTGGTTAAGGGATTTCAGGCTATGCTGAAAAATAAAGGTGGCTGATTCCAAACACATACATAAATAATTATAAGCTTGTTAGAATTGTACAAAGTATTTAATTTTTATCTAAATGAGAGCTCATGGATTCACTCATAAATGCTAAATGGTTCCATTTATCTCCAACAAAATGTATTTTGAAAGTATTTCCAACTATAATTATTATTTTTAATTGTCAGGTCTCCAAAAAAGTTGTCTGATTATAATCCTAATCCTTTTTAAAATGTCTACTTGAGCATGACACAGCTTTTAACAGTCACCCTATGAATTATTCATGTCAAAGTGTATTTACTCAAATTACATTATATCACATTTGATGCCTTTTTAGTTGTGCTTGTCATCTTTGTTTATGAAAAGGGAACACTCACTGTGAAGTGAATAACATTCGTTTTATTGTGCTCTCTGTTTGACTGTTTTTCCTTTAGACAACCACAACTACTGTGAACATAGTTGTTACTGATGTCAATGATAATGACCCGAAGTTTGACCTCACCATACCTTCAAATTTTTCTGTGCGAGAAGAAGAGGCCAACTTGTTTGTAGGACGAGTAAGGGTAAGTGTAATGTCCCTCTGTTCTTGCCTTGTAAATCTGATGTGTTCTGTTCATTGTTGCATGTCCTCATATTTTAAAGGAACACTGATACAAGACACTGGTTAACACGTCTGCTTGACAGATGAAAGATTCCGAGGTTTTCTCAGTCACTGCCTTCTACATGTTTTGTTTTTTGACTAAATTTGAACTAGATGGACAATTTCTAAACAGTTTCTAAACAATGGCCTCATATGGATAGAAAAAGGTTTACAGATTTACCCAGCAACCACTTTAGAAAATCTCCACGTACATAAAATTTGTTATATCAGTTTTTTTGTAATTGCTCATACAAAAAAAGAATCTTGCCTCCAAAGGTAAATAGGCATAACCAGATCAGTGACATTTGTCATTTGTCAGGATATTCACATTTCATATCAAGCAACCCTTCACATTTTTAGTGCGTGTGGAAATGGGCTGCTGCTAAATGTTTGGAGTTTATGACGTGTGAAATGCGACAAAAGGACATATGAACGAAGTTTGGTGTCTGGATGCAGTAGAGCTCCCTTCAGTCTTACTCCCAAGTATTTCCTCACAAATGCAGCCAGCAGCTAGATTAAAGCTTAGTCCACCACACTGACTCTTCCTCAGCTGGCTGCATGCCAGTTTGAGTTGAGGCTGCGCCTTTGTGACTGAAAAGAAAAGTACATTAAAGTACTTAGCGCTACAAAATCCTGCTCTCCATGCGCATGCACGCAGAGACACCACAGATTTCCCTTGTACTAGCCCATAGCAACTGATCGAGAGCGTATTGGGGCATTTTGTTGAGTGCAACACTGTTAAAGCTGCAGAAATTGCAGGGAAAAAAAGAATAGTCATTCTTATATAATGTGATGTTTTTAATGTTAGTCATTTTGGTGATATTTGGTCACATTTCTCATATGTTACACTCCATCAGGCAAAATCCTGAAAAGTCAGTAAGATTCATCATTAAAGGAGACCTGCTGTTCTTTTATACGTACTTACTCACAATAGTGTAGTATCTTATATTACAAAGTCCTGAAAATCTATTTTTTAACAACTGGCAACCAATTACAAGAAGCCTGAATAAAAGGAAAGAGGAAGTGACTTAAAATGGTCCATATAGTTGACAAATTGAGGGGCTCCATCAAGGTCTTGTATGAAAAACAAATAAATAAAAAATCTTTTTGCTATAGCAGTCCAAAAATAAAAACATAGACTTGGAATTTAGGTGAAATTTTTAAACAAGTGTATGCTAAAATACAATTCTTAAATCATTTTTCAACATTCTTCGAAATCCAATACCACTTTTAAATTCTGCAGGCTTGCACTGCTAGATGATATAGAACAGATGATATAGTGCTGCTCCAGTTTGTTAATGGCAAACTACATAAATACATTTCTGGATTGACAACTGATAGTTCTCTGATTGAGAAATGTCTGCTTAAGGATTAAAGCTTCCAGATATTTATAATTTAGTCCTAAGATAGTTGTCTAAATATTGGCTAAAATGTTAGTCCTAAAGTATTATTTCTATGTCCACCTTAAGCCTGTGTGTAGGAAATCCCTTTGCTTTTTCTCGTTTATCTCCTTGGTTTAATCCCGTCACGGAGGAGTGACATTTTACTTATTTTCTGTGGAAGGAGCATATATTTGCATTTTTGGAGATCTTGCTCACTGAACATTATTTGAGCGAACATGCCCTTCAGGATGAGGGGCCTAAATAAACTCTGTCTGTAACGCAGATAGCGCAATTGTTAATTTTCTTCTCTTTTTTGTATTACATTAGGAGTCGTGTCTAAAGTAGTATTTGTTATTGCAGGAAAAGTGCAAATGCGTATATAATGATAACTGTGGGCTTTTAGCTTAAAATATAAATCACCACATTTCAGCAAAATGACATGTGCCATTTGCATTCCAGTTGACAAGAGGTGCAATAATAGATACCTTCATCACATTTGATATTAACCTTTTTAGCCACTTGGAATCATCAGTAATGTACAGCAGCAAGCATGAATACATTAGATAGAAATATGCAGGAGAACATTGTTTAACTGTGTGAGGTCAAAAGAAATTGAACAAAAATAATAGGTGGCTTGGTGTTTAATAATAGAGTTTATCTTAGATGAAAATGAATTTAGCTTCTGGCAGTTCGATACCTCTGCTGCATTGAGTTCATACACTGCGATGACACATGACATCTTGGCAAAGAAAATGGAAAAGAAGGGCAAAACAAATCTTACCATCCAGGGCATTGTCACTTAACATACATCGCTTAAACATTTCTCTATGTTTCATCATCTATCCTGACACACCAACCAATGTTTAGTAACTTGCAGCTTTCTTTCAGAAAACCTAGAAAACATCTTGTGATGTGGAGATTTTGTAGAAGCCTTGTACTGTGTGCATGTCTATAACTGTCTTGCGGAACAAATGCTCTCCTATCAAATCAGTAACCCACAGCTTACTGTCACATAATGTGCTAAGTGATAGAGGAGGGAAGGGTGGGATGCTGACTGCTGGCATAAGGCTTATTTGTTTCAACTGAAGTATTTCACATTCAAATCTGATTTCCACCAATAAAATTGGTTCGGTTTTCCTGTACTACTTTGAATTCACCTGTAGGAAGAAAGTTACAATCCAGCCAGCCACAAAGCTTTAGGCAATTGCCAACAGTGGAGATGATTGCAGTGGAAATGCATAATGCTGTTAAGTAGCTTATTGCTAGCCTTAAAGCATTTTGGATTATCGTTAGAGTAATTGGAGCTGGTTCCCACCTGTTCTTATTTTGTACACACTCATATAGACTGCAGATGATTTACCAGGTTATCACAACTGACAGCTTTGCCGGTTATGCTAATAGAGCCGTTTGTTCTGTGACTTACAAATCCTAACCATATAAGCCCATTCTATTTGCTCTTAGCAGGGAGTCATAATCTGAGCACGCAAATGACTGGAGGACAGATAGATTAGCGCTTGTGTCGCACACATCATGGAGGCATCATGAGAAATTGTTGCTAATTGGACAAGCTGTTGAAGATAGTTTATTTTTTACCACACAGATTCCTTGATAAAGTGAGTCTGATTGTTCGAGACATCTGAAAGAGATGCTACGCAGCTCTTTACTCTCCTCAAAAACACCCCTTAAGATTTTGTTGAGATGAAGACATCAGTGCTTGAATTTATTTTTAAAAATACTGTAGAGGACAGAGAACAGAAAAAAATAAGTGCAATAGAAGGGGGCAATTCAGAATGAATTTTAGGTTTCAACATTAATGATCCAGAACAAAAACAAAAAATAAATAAATCTACTAGACCCACACCAGCAGAGCACAAAGTAGACTCATTTCCCTTGTACTATATTAGAGGTCTGCGTGGGTCTGTTCTTTAAAACCCACCTACTCAAGCTGTTTTTGTGCTGAAGCCACCTGTACCTGCAGGATCATCTATTGCTCTCAGAGTCACTATATAGAGCCTGCCCACGAGCTCACAATTTAAAACTCGCAAGTTAGATTACTAAGAAATGCTGTCCAAATGTGTCCCCACAGAAACTGCTTCAGTGTGAAGAAAACTCATCATCTGGATCATATAATGTAATGCTGAGGTTGGAGTGGGTCTTGAAAACAGATACATAGCCATTAATATCCCAAATGCTAATTTAATGTAATGTTTTGTCATCTGTAACTTTAAATATACATATGCAACTCTGCAGTTCCCTGAAAAAAGCTGTTTCCTCCCTCAATTTCCACAGACTCTAAATATTTCAGATACTTTACTTAGTTGGGTTTTTGTTCTTGTTTTTTAAATATAGCCGCTGCTTTTATAGACACGGGCATATGTAATGACCCATGATTGGCTCTGTGGTATTTATTTGAACCCTGCATGATCATAATGGCATCACAGTAGCATTCCTTTGGGTCTTTAGTTCTCTGATAATTATTGTAATAATAATAAAAAAATTTTTTTTTAAAAGGAAAACCTCTGCATCTCAGTTATATAATCAGCTCTTCACATGATGTATTTGATGAATATTTCTCTCTTGGAGTATTGATATATGTAAATGGTTTCTCGTTGTTTCCCACAGGTTTTTCTAAAGCAGCTTCAGGAATGAAAAGAAGTGTATTGATTGCATTTCATTGATGGCTCATTTAACATAATATTAACTGCTTCCACCATTAAAATGTGGTAACTCGCTTTGGGTTTTGCGGCGTTTAATGTTAATTGTTTGAAATCAGCAAGAACAAAGGCTGCAAGTGTCAGAGATCAAATAACCCATGCGAGGTCAAAGAAAAGACTTCAATTTATGTGGGCGAGCCGCCTAGATATTATGATTCTCTGCATTTCTGCACTGAATAAACAAAGATAAGCATTAATCTTCCCATAACTGAGCCCTCTGATCATTTTATTTTTTTCCCAGGCCACAGATCCAGATGCAGGCGCTAATGGCCAGGTGCGCTACCGGATCGTGAATCATCCCGACTTGTTTACAATAAGCGCTAATGGAAGCATCTACACACGAGTGCCACTTGATCGGGAGTCAAGAAGTCAGTATGACTTGGTGGTTGAAGCCTCGGATGAGGCAGTAGACCCGCGACGGACCTCTTTCACTGTCTCAGTCCAGGTCACGGATATCGATGACAACAGCCCGGTGTTCTCCCAGCAGACTTATGTGGTGAATGTGCCTGAGAACAGCCCTGTGGGAACTGTAGTCCTGCAGCTAAGTGTAAGAACTTGATGTCCAAGCGATTTTCACTAAATGTCTCCTTTCCCCTGATGTATGGTACAGGTGTTTGTGTTAAAAAGGCTTTTGGAATCTTTTAACTTCAAGAGCTCGCAATTTAGCAGTTTAAAATGTCAAATGCTTCCAGACAGAGGCAATTATGCAGCCAGCAACATACATAATCTTTTATGCAGTGCGGTGACAGCTCTCTGCGCTTTTTTTTTTTTTTAGAATAAAACTGAAAACATCCTCAAATCGTTGGCTTCAGAAGAGAATTGTTTTTCGATCCTTCACAACCAATGTTAATAGAATGTTTATTGTTTGTTGTGAAAGAAATTGAGAAAAACGTTTTCTTTTCTTTTTTTTTCAATTGGTGTAATCTGTCTTTGGCATCGCTTCAACCCTGTCAAACAGCAGTGCATTTGTTTGCGCCGAAGTGTAGTGTCGAAAAACCCGGTGCACGAGGAGCAAACGCGAGCAGAGGGGCGAGTAATTGCTGGGATATTGTGAGTGACATCTCCCAGCTTGAGGGGGAGGGGGAGAAGAAGGGCAGGTGGGGGCCGAGGTCGAAGGGTGTGAGTGACAGTGGCACTGTGACACCATTAATCTCCTAGACGACACATTAACTCTGAGCGCACCAGGGTGGTTGGCAAAATACCTAAATAGCACAGGTGAGATAGAACAGAACAGAGTCTGTCTTAGTTTTTTTTTTAATCTCACACAAAAAGAAAGAAAAAGTGACTAAGATAAACTATATTGTATCAGATAGCTATGTATGTGGGTTCCTCAGTGCATATGTCTGTCTTCCCCTGAGGATGCAACCTATCAACTTTGAAGGTGTTCATAAAGGAATTTTTGTTTTTCAGATTTTCAAGACATTGGCCCTTTAGCAATAATCTTAAATGTTGTATTTCCACAGTTAAACTTACTTTAGTGTGTGTGTGTGTGTGTGTGTGTGTGTGTGTGTGTGTGTGTGTGTGTGTGTGTGTTAGTGTTTCCGTGCAGATGAGCATGTTTAAGTGCAGACCACACTTGGCACTCTCAATTCTGTCAGCTCTGAGGGTGTTAGCAATGCTATGAGAGTAACAAGAGTTCATTTCACGGCAAATTTTGATTTAGTTTTAGTCATAATATATGGCATCTGAATTGTATTAGTTTTAGTTGACTAAATATCATAAGGTTATGCTAGAAATAATAAATATAAAGTGTAAAGTTTTTCCTTAACATTAAATGCAAAATGTGTCCTTATGTCAACTCTTCTCTTCCTCTCAGTGTTGGCATTTTGTTGCTTTTGTGAAAAACAGGAAGCACAGGAGAAACAAGGTCACAAACATTCATGGTCTTAATACTCAAAGATTTCCGTTCGCCTCAGCTGCGCTTTGTGTTTACTCTTACTTAACAAATGTAATAACTCTTAAGTCTTCTTTTTGCTTATGAGTGAAATACTGCGTAAGTGGCTAATGAATCCCCCAAAAACATGTCCTGCATTATGCTGCATCTAATATATCTCCTATTGAAGCAGCCATCGCTCTACTTTGCAATTTGTGATTTAATGCAATGAGTTCTCCATAGTGATTTAATTTAATCAGTGTCTGATTAATGACTGATCCAAGTAGCTCCTACACTGTAAAAAAAAGGGGCATCACCATTCGTTGTCTATGGCCTATGCTTACCAGCTTATATGAAAGGTTCTGATTTTGAAATTATAATGTTAGGCTCGTCCTCTCTCCTCTTTCATCACCTTACTTTCTCCAGTGTTAATGCTTTCCTTTCCTCCTTCTCCTCCTAGGCGGTAGACTTAGATCTCTTCTCCAATGTCACTTATCGGATCAAGACTGAATCAGCCAGGCAGCTGTTTTCCCTGAACCCTGTAACAGGGGTGTTAGCTGTACTGCAGACCCTGGACTTCGAGTCCCTGGCTTCTTACACATTCCAGGTAGAAGCTGTAAACCAAGGAGGGGTCATGCCTCCTGGGCAAGCTACTGTCACAGTCCACATCATGGTAGGAGCCTCCAGATAACTTGTCTACTAAACCCTCCTGTGTGTTATTCTCCTTTCATCTTCCCGCACTGTCCCTCCGGATGTGCAGCACTGGCAGTGAATATGTAGTGAATTGTTAGCATAGTTTTACATTAGTAATAGCTTGCATAAGCCACAATTCAAAAGGGGATTGGAGAATAGAGACACATTACAGTATTGTACCTGCACTGCTTTGTGATGTTAAATTCAATTTAATGCCATTTATTGCAAACGCGACTGTATTCCCTTTGTAAACCACGTTTTGGCCTCCTGACCTGCTCGTCCTCTCAGCATCACCGGAAGGGGAAAAAAAAGAATTGATGGATATGTGTTTCTGTCTGGCACACAGTGCTATCCCTGACTTGAATGACTCATTAACTTTGTGACAGCAATTATGTCAGGTTTTTCAGGAGCTTGTGTTCCCTTCCCAGCCTTTCAAGAGATTAACAGCTGAATCCCAACGAAAGGATTAGACACCTTGTATTGTGATACTGTTCATGTGTGTATGCGTGTGTTAATGGTCGTGCGTTTTAACTCTGAGGTATTCTTCAAAATGTGTTCACATTTATCTCTGTGTATGAATTCGGTCCACCCACAGTGACTGTCTCCAAGTCTGTAGAGTTAAGCTTTTGATATTCCACAGAATGAGAGCAAGTGCCTATCCAGCAGGCTCACCACATGGTCTGCCAACCTGTAGAGTGACTTTGTCCTCTGATAAGGAAAAGCTTTGTTGCATTCTTTTTGCTGTCACCCAGGAATGGTGTTTGATAGGATAAACATTGCACAGCTACTGATATCAAAGCAGCGACTGCTATTTCAAATGGCGGATATGAGTTAGAATGAGTCTAATGGATTCATACAGGCTTCCAGGGAACTAGGGATGGAGATAGAGTTGATTCCACTGATTTTACTTCCTTCCCCGTGTAACACACCCGGAGAGTTATTTGAAGTCATCTATGTTTGATTTTTTCCCTTGTATTGTTTTGTTATTGCCTCCTTTATCATATACTTTGCTGTGATGGATTAACTGCTTTCCTTGTGCTGCTGTTTTGAGTCTCCCAAAGTTTTTCCTTTTGTTTTTAACTTCATAAATGCACGTGTTTGTATGCGTGTGTGTGGCAAAAGTGTCGCATGTACTCTACACGTACATGTAGCACATACATATGTGCAGACACGGCTTCCTTGTGAACACTTGCAGCACAAGGATCAGACTTTGTTGTTCAAAGCAAGGGCTGTATCATAGATTTTCTGCTAGGAAACACTAAACCTGTGTATAGATCAAAGGGAGACTGCCCTCCACCACTGAGCTTATAGAACACATACTGTTGCCCATGGCTCAGCCAAAACAGAGGAAAGTAAAGAGAAAATTCAGGAGAAGGAAACATCAGGCTCCAGTAGTTATAATAGAGTTAAGCTATTTCTGAGAGAAATGTGAATGGCTTACTGAGTTTTTCATTTTCACACAGCAAAGCAAGGTTTGCATAGTTGACAAGATTTTCTTTCTTTGCAGACTCAAACATAGTAGAGCTTTGCTGTGCATTGTTAACTAGGAGAAGGTGATTAAAGCTGTGCTGTTATGATGACACTCTCACGTGTTCTAGGGAGCAATTAATAACTGAATGCTGATAAAACAGTTTTCTTTTTTTAAAATTTCTAAATGTTGGAACACAGATACTAGCCTGAAAGCTCAGCATACACATACACATTTACATAATGATCTGATTAAATATTATTGTTATTAAACTAAATTTTGCCATCATCTGTTATTCTCATCATTTGCTAGTGACAGTAAATGTTTTGTACCTATCCACTGTTAGCAGGTCCTGTAATGTTATCTAATAAAGGTAGTGGCTATTTCATTAATTAGTTAGAGTTAGTTTCTTTTGCCTTCCAAACTGCTTTAATTCTTCAAGAGTTTTGAAAAAGTTTTGAAAACATTCTTCAGGGATGTTTAGTCCAGAATGACATGATGACATTTCACAGGCTGCACGTCTATAATGTGAATCTCCTGCTCGTGTACCTTTGAGACGTGATGATGGATCAAAGCATCGCATCTCAAAGGTGTGCTCTTGCTTTGAAATCTGGTGACTGAGGAGGTCATTTGTCTAGAGTGAACTAATTGTCATGTTAAAGAAACCAGTTTGAGATGATTTTAGCTTTGTTTATGCTGCTGGAAGCAGCCATCACTAGATAGGTACAGTGAGGTTTTGAGAACATATTCCCATCGCCACCAGTATAATGAATTGTTGACACAAGGCAAGACAAATCGAGCCTTGTGTTATCCAGGGAAAATTCTGACCCTATCATTCAAATCAAAACAAAGCAGCATTTTTTTTCCAATCTTCAATTGTCCAATTTCAGTGAGCGTGTGTGAATTGAAGCCTTGGTCTCCTGTTCTTAAACTATAAAAGCTCAGATCAGGTACCACCCCAGCATTAAAAGCCCACAATGCATCACAGATGCTTTTCTGCATACCTTAGTTGTAACAAGTGGTTATTTGAGTTTGAGCCTGTAGTCTGGCCACTTTGCTCTGAGCGTTCACATCAACCAAACCTTTTCACCCAAAGAACTGCTGCTCACTTGATATTTTCCTCTCTTTTGAACCTTCTCTATAAACCCTAGAGATGGTTATGCAGTTAGTGGCAGTAAGTGTTGTCTGATAGAACCAACTATGCCATAATCTTCCCACTTCTGATGCTCATTTTGGACTTAAACAGGTCATCTTGAACATGTCTATATGCCTAAATGCGGCTGCTGCCATGTGACTGGCTGGTTTTTGTGAAGTTTAAAGCAGTTGAATATGTGTTCCTAATGAAATGACTGAGTATAGCATAAACTGTGTTTGTTTATCTGTGAAGTGAACATACTTGGATGAGATTTTCGCTTCAGATCAAACATTCTGGCACAGAGAAAAACAAGAAAAAACCTAGCCATTGTATTAGTTTAATTGCTAATGAAACATTTAATTTTCAGACAGCTGCTGTGCTGTTTTCACATGCCTTTATGTTGCACGTGGATGTATTCTGTTCACTATTAGGAATAGCGTAATACACACTATTGGGCACTGTTGGGCGTTACTGTTCTTAAATGAAGGTATTAAGTTAAGTGACTGAGCTGAGAGGTCTGCATAGTGAGCAGATATTACTCTGTTATCAAATACATAATAATACTTTGCTAATGTTAGATGAGCCTCTCCTCTGTATTACTGGCTCTAGTAAGTAAGCAAGTTGAAAAGACTTACTCTTTAGTTTTCTTATGTATGAAATCCTGACTGAGTTAATCTGTGTTTCAGCACTTCTAAGGCAAAAGCAAAAGTGCCATGGACTTGGCTGTTTGTTTGCTAATGATATGTCTTCTGGCGTAGGAAAAAAACACCAAATGCATATGTTAACAAGGCTACAAACTAGAGTTTATTTGGGGGACTTACTTGCTCTGCCAGGGGGCATTCTGAATTACTGAAGTGTTAACTGAAGTCAAGTAGAGCAGCAACTGCAAAATCTATCATATTATTAATTCACCATGCAAACAGCATTAGAAAACATAGTGGTGATAGAATATTGCTGAATTCATTTGACCCTTTCTATTCCCTTCTGCCTTACTCTATTAATACATGAAGTAAAAATACGTTTTTTGTTTTTTTTTTACTGATACCTGATGTGCTTTAACATATGAACTGCAATGTTTAGGTAAACAATGGCACTAAGATATTAACTGATCTGTGTTTCATTTCAGGACATGAATAATTTCTCCCCCATTTTTAAGCAAGACCTGTATAAAGGCATGGTGGCACCCAATGCAGAGAAAGGAACAGTCATTACCACAGTTTATGCTGAGGACCAAGACCCACCAGTGAGTACTGTTTGAAAAATGCTGTGCACATGTTATGATTAAGATATGCAACAGTGGAGAAAGAGATGAAAGCGGGGTGGGGGGCTTTGATTGATGATTTCAGACCTACATGTGTCTGTCAGAATGTCATTTCACATGATGCATTTAAAAGATGTTTTCAGGACCTCAGTGCTCTTATTAGAATTGCAGTGCTGTGTGAAAGTTTATTCCAAACCAACTCTAACTGCAAGGTGTGCATCTCCATTTGTATGAGTCATTCACTCGCCTCAGAGTGTCAGATTTCCTCAAACTTCTTTGCCTCACTATCTGAGCAGGATCTGTTGGGAGCTGTCTTAATATAGTCTGAAATCCAAGGAACATTACTCCATGCAGAAAAGAAATTGTGACAACCGGGGGAGACTGGAAATGTGTAGATAGTACAGTTTTTATGAATTCTTGTCTTAGTATTATTTAGCTGAGAAAATCTTCATATTTTATTGGACTTGGTCACCCAGCAGTGTTCTCGACTGCACTGGTTTATTCCTCTTGGCTTTTATGTGTGATTTTTATATTTAAAGCAACATTATCAAATTACTTCAGTGATCAAATTTGATTATTGATTTATCTTTAAAAACTTTCAGAGTCAAAAATAGAAATCTGAATTTCCTAGCGACCTCCTCGCCATGTGCTAGTCGTGTCCAGCTCTGGATGTTTTTTGGAAAGCAAACTTGATGCTTCTTATTAATAGCACAGCCGCTGGTCGGATCTCACCAGGTCTGAAGAATCTTGCATTCTCTCTGCAGCATGTAAGCACAGAGATACTGATTCCTGTCAGTGCCAGCTGTAGGTGGTTGAGCATCTCAAGAATGTCACAGATTGCACATCTTACCTTTCCTCCCAGAGAAAACACTCCCACATCCTGGGTTTCTGTCTCTCAGGAGGTACACCTGTCCATCAGATAGTTGATAGTGAACTCCTAAAATCCAAACCCTGTGTATCATCATTTGTAAAATGAAGTCTTGTTTTTTTCTTTCATGGTCACTATTTTAACTGACAAAGATCTAGCAGCACTAAAACACAGTTTGGAAATCATCCATATCTTCCCACAAAGTCATGGAGTGACATGGGAAAATATTTTAACAGAAAGAAGTGTTGGTTTACTAACAAGGGCTGACTAACCCAGTTTCTGTCATGGACACACCTGTTAGGTGGAAAGAGTCTAGTGATTTCTAAACATGCCAACAAATGTCCCTCTCTGTTAAGCAGGCTAGCAAAACCCTGCCAGCATAATAAAGAAACAGAATTGTCATGTCAATCTGACACATGTAAGTAATGAGTGTGTTTTGTGAAGGTTTTAATGCATTTCTCCTGAATGAGGTTTTCTTTTTTTAATTATTTTTGTAGAGGACATTTTGTACTTTGTTGTAAAGCTAGCATAATACCTGTCCACCTGCACCTTAGCAGAAGTGATACTAATGGGTTTTAAAAAGTAACTGCATTTTCTGCACACCACTCAACCCCATAACGTCAATGTTAATATCACCCTGAACGAGAGAGGAGATCACCATGGAGACAAATGTTCCAGTATAAACCTTTTATTCTTCCAGGGAAGATTTAAACAGTCTGTTATTTTTGAGTCTGTTGTTTTTTTTCTTCTGTGATTGGGTTGATCACGGCAGAGGCAGTTTTCTTCTTTTAGCGATTCCCATTTCCTCAGTAACCTTCTAGTCACTTACAAGTCAAATGAGTCATTTGTAATTTCCCAAAACCAACAAAATAAGTCGTATTGACGTGTTGACTTTATTACACTCTCGGATCAAGGCTTGCTTTTGTGTTGCCTGTCTCTGAAGCATTGTTCAGTGCCTCTCAGGGCTTCTGAGATTGATCAGTTTTAATGAATTTGCTATTTTTATGTTGAAGAGAATTAGAAATAAACACCCACACATCTTATTTTTAATTGCATTTTCTTCACTTGTTAAACAGTGAGGGTGATCTTTGTTTTTCCCCCCCCCTCTCTTACTGCATTTGAGCATTGCTTGTCATGCATGACATTTTGGGCGCCTGTTTGCAATGTTAACGACAGTGAGTTCACTCAGGCGGTGTCTATAAAAAATTCATATCCCATGTGTAGAATGTCATACAAGACCAAGTGGTTGTGCAGCTGAACGTTTCTGTGGACACGGCAGACAAGGACAAATATTCCTGTAACAACACTCAACAGCTTACATATTTTTGTACATCTCTCCTGAGTTATGTGGAGCACCAATTGCTTTTAATTTCTAGTTTCTCGAGGAATATGAGGATATAAAGAAAAGCACTCTTTTCCAGTGAATAGTTTTGCTGTCTGGGTTTTTATTTTTATTCCTATTTATTTCTTTATTTAGCATTATGGTCTTATTTTTTTTTATTTCTGTTTATTTATAACAATATGGTCTTGATATTAACTTAGACACTTCAAATGAGAAATTATGGGCACAAAAAACAGATATTGGCAATACCAGAGCAAAGCTGCTGCCATCACTGCAGAGGTCTTACTACTGAAGTTAGTGGGGGATATTTTTTTCCGTAATTGGTGGTCCTGGTCTGACATCTTTTCAATTAAATGTCAGAAAACAATCTGAAGAGCTTTTAGAGATTGGATTTTGTTTTATCCCCTTAGTGAATTCACTCAGATGGTTTTGTAACCTCTAGGAGACACATTTTTGTTAGTAAGCCTCCCAAGAGATACACTGCTACTACAAGCTTTACCTCTCTCTAGTTCCAGGTTTTACCCAGTCCTCGAGGAGCAAAAGCTGTTCAGCCAAAGAAGGAAAGCTTCAAGAAGATTATTAAAAATCAGACTCAGTTTTAGGTCCACAGGGAGGGAACTAGAATAAGATAAGCTATAGAGATGATTAGTAATCAGCAACCGTGGTTAATGTTAATCAGAGGTTCATATTAAAGTCCAGGCTGGCATTAATGAATGCAAAGTGTGTTACCTTGGAGACTAAAAAGATGAATTTATGAATTTTTCTTAATATTATTTCCAATTAGATTACTAGATTTGAACCAATGAATAACAATGATTTTATTTAGGAGTATCTGATGAGAACCAAATTATGAGGAAAAGCTCTCAGTTCTTAAAATTGACAAGAACTATTATATTAGAACTATTATAGCAATTTTTTTTAAACATAAGCCACTGCAGTTCTGTTGCATAATAAAATAACAAAATATAACATTTATGAGTCGTGTTGCTAAGCAAGTACTTTTACTAGTCCTTTATGACCTGACTGCATTTTGTATCAGATTACCCTGAAGTACTCTGTTTTCATCATCTTTCTTTTCATTTGAATATGTAAAATGTGGGGTCCAGATAAGTGGATTGTTATTGCATTGATATTGTTCGTGCTCTTCTTTCTCCTTCCTCCAGGGTACTCCGGCCAGTTTGGTTCGCTACAGAGTGGATCTGAACAGATCGCCATACAGTGGGAGTATTTTTGATGTGGAAGCAGAAACGGGGAGAATTATCACTAAGGTCAACCTCAATGAAGAGCCCAGTGTCACCTTTAACGTGAGTGACAGCCATTATGTCAGCAGAGGTGGTGATGAGGTCCCTTTGCTTAAAGTGTCAGTGTCACTTAATGGTTGCAGAGATGAGGCAGAAAAAAAGATGTGCTGTTTAAGCTTTTAAAGGAGTTAAAGCTGAATTATGTTTGGGTGGGTGGTATGTGTTATTGTGACATCTGTATGAATGCCTGGACCCAAGGTTTCATTTTAACAGGATGACCACTGCTATTTACCTTACCTGTCAGTGCCTTAAATGTTGTGGTTGAGTAGTTTATAGCACATAAGACAACCGGTGTGCTAGTGGCAGTAAACGGTGTTTAGTTATGATTATCAGCTGAGTGATTGTGAGAAATATGATATAAGATACAGTGGCGGTGCTGAAAGCCTGATTATTACAGGACAGTATATAACTGGGGAAATAGCCAGTGATTGTAATTCATGACTGACATAATTCTGCTTTAATACTCTACTCAATAAAGTAGCACTTTATTTGGCTGATAAAAAAGCCATAAAATCTATTTAAAAAGATATTTATTGGCTTAAAAAATTCACAATAATTTGACACGTCGAGTTAGTAATGACGTGATATAACATGTAATCATGACGTGATTGCAGCAGTGGAACTGACAATTGATTATAATGGTATAATGATAAAATCATCATAGTCATAGTGCTGTCTTTTGTCTGTCTGACTTGTTTTAAAGTGATACAAGTTCCACTAAATTTTAGTGGGTTAGAAATGTGTGTAGTCTTTTTTTAAAATGATACTTTAAAATCAAATAACGTTTTGATTTTAACTAACTTGTCTCTGTGACAAATAATATAGAGTTTTCTAGATAAAACAAATCCCCTCCCAGGCATTTTACATAGAGCTATTTTTAACAATTTCCAGTGACTTTACATAGGCTTGTGGGTGTGAACACTTGAGCATGCGCTGCAGCATATTGTGCCCTAATCTGTCTTTTTTTCCTTTTACTTACACTCTTTTTTTTTCTTTTTTTTTTTTTTAAAAGAAACAACATTTTTATGTTCATTCTCTTTCAGCCCCACCCTCCCTTCCCCCCCTTCCCCGAGCTCCTTTCTCCACAGTCTATGAATGTAGATCAATACGTTCATTCTCACTCTCTGGGAGCTTTGCAGCCTGCTCGCCACAGCAGATTTGCCGTTGTGTCTTTATTAGGATGCCGAACATGTTTGCAAAAATGACTGGCAATCCCCAAAAAAGGAATTATTTGTGCAGAGAGCAGACATTGAGGCTAAAAAAATGTATTAATTTAGTGCTTGCATTTGCATGTGTCTTTTGTTCACATGTTTTCTCTTGCTCCACTGCAGCTCTTTGTGATAGCCTATGACAATGGGGAGCCAGTGATGTCTAACAGCACTTTGGTGGAGATCACAGTCCTTCAGCCTTCTCGCATCCCAATCTTCACCCAGGAAGAGTACACGTAAGTCTCCTTGACACGGCTGTTGATGTAGCTGCCTCCAACCTGTAACTTCACACACCAAAGAGCAGTTTAGGCTGTAGTGCCAGACAGGGGCAATAGGTGTAAAACGCTGGAGAAAGTGGACAAGAACACCTGAAGACACATTTGTGTCTGTGGTCACATCACATTCATCTTCCCCAATATTCTGATCAATATTTAAGCAGTTGGTGATATGCACAAAGGGTTTGAGGTCACAATTTCATGAACATTTATAACTGTGTTAATGATGGCTTTACAATACATGACAATTTTATTTATATAGCACATTTAAAAAACCACAGGTATGCCAAAGTGCTTCACAGAACGAGTTAGAGCAATAATAAATACAAATACAAATAAAATATACTAACAGGCGGGTCACATAACTAACCAATAATACACCAGGCATAGTAGGCACAACCCGAAAGGCTGAAAGTTAAAACATTATAAATATTAATAAAGCGAAAAAGATAACTTACAGTACACCAAAAATGCGGGCTCTAGGAGGCGGGGAAAGCAAGGCTAAACAAATACGTTTTTAATCGAGATTTAAAAGATTGAATTGAATCAGACGCCCGAATAGCTAGAGGGAGGTTATTCCAGAGGTAGGGTGCGACAGCGGTGAATGCCTGGTCACCTCTGGTCTTGAGCCGAGATCTAGGTCGCACCAGGAGCATTTGGCCCGCTGATCTAAGCGCTCTCCCGGGGATATAAAAGCTGAGGAGATCCGTTTGCGTTATTGTTCTCATGTCATGAATATTCTGCAAAGAGGTATCATTTCTAATACGGCATCTCCCAGCTCCATGATGCTCTTCTCTGTGCTTGACTGATCACTGAGTTTTATGTATCAATATATATTAGAGCTGCAGGGTAGATGCTGCATATCATCGCTGCTGTAAATCACATTTGTGTCTGTCTGTGGGAGAAACAGGGCTTTCCTCTGAGTTTATTAAGAGTCTCTTTTGACAAGATTAACCACTTAGACTGTTAAACTTGCAGAGGAAGATGCAAGATGAGAAGACATAATCTACAGTGGCCTAAGATGACTAGTGGATTCGCATACAATATACCCTCTATAGACATGCTCATCTACAAGGTTGGGTGGGCTGATAATACTCTGACTCAGAAGGAGGCCAAGAAGTCATACATAATTGAATTATATAAATGTAATTAGAATTAAACTATAATTCAAAATAAATATGGATTATTAACCTGCCAGCTGACACTGCTGAGAAAAGTATTCTTTGATGAGGGCAAACTAGTGTTAACGGTTGTTTTTTTTGTTTTTATTTATTTATTTATTTTTTTGCCGCTGTAGGTCAAGTTCTGCAGCATTCAGACTGTGAAGCGTTAAGGTCTGATGGCATAGTTACCTGGCACATTGCGGTCATTAGGAGCTTAAAGTAAAGCTTGTTTTAAGTGGATTGATTTACTAGCTTCTATGTCGGTTAGACTAGGGAGTGTTGGCAAGACTGTCTTCTGCAACAGAGTTCGGTAGGCCTTTATGCATAAGACAGGGAAAAGTAAGTCCTCACCAACCTGTCAACGCAGCACTTTAGGTTTTATTTCATTGTTTGTGCCTGGCTTTGTCTTTCAGCCTATCTCACCTTTGGTAATTTGTACCTGGTAGAGTGTGTGTATATGTGCATTCCTCATATGGTTCAGTGTGTGCACACCAAATAAATAATTCCCTGATGGTTTATAATCCAGCACTTTGTGTGTGTGCTCACGTTCCTCCGTTGCTCAGCTTTATTCAATGATTGATACACAGGCACAGCAACATAGCTGTTAAAAGGCTATTGATTAATGCTTTGAATAAGTGGTATGTCTGAAGCACACTCAGAAGGTTGAGACCACAGGCATAGACCTCTGTAGGGTTTCACATTAACAATGCTAACCAAACGCAGTGGAAGGCCTGCTGTAAATTATGAGCCGTGAAAGCATTAGCCAGGTGCTTGAGCCTCTCCTGCTGGACAAGGTTCTCTCCAGTGAAGAGTATCCAATCTGCTCACTCGCAATGATCTGTCTCCTCATTCCCAGTCACTCTGTCTCTCCACATTGTCCTCCCCCCCCAAGGAACCTTCTGAACACAAATCACTTTCTAAATGTCCACTGAAGATCTCGTCTGTCTCTGTGAAGGCAGTTAGTTATAGCAGCAATCAGGTGAGCTATGCCTACAGCACCAAAGCACACAATTAAAACAACTCTGCAGGGCTTTGGCTGACTTAATGATTTTTTTCTACTGCTTTATGGTTGGTCTCCTCCATCTGTCAGAGGGAAATGAGAAGCTCCCAGTCAATGCTGGATAAAATAAATGGCTTATGCCGTAGTTGCTGCTTTAGCGGCATGTTACCACTTGCTTTTCAGAAGAGTTTAGATAAACATCTTGTTGTTTTTGTCTGTCTGAAATGTAGATAAAAGCATTATCTCAATATTTACTTAAACCTATATCTACTATGAAGCCATTTTCTCGACGCAGTACGCAGTTTAGTGTTTTCTTATTGAAATATGTAAGACTATCCCCGAAGGTCTTGCTGGATGCTGAGTGGGAACATGTGCTGCTCTATAACTTGTGTGTACCTTTCAGCACTGATCATGCCTTTCCAGATGTGCAAGCTGCCAATTCCATAAGCACTGGTCCACCCACATAGAGTTGTGGGCTTTTGATCTGAGAGCTAATAACAAGCCACATGGTTCCTTCGGCATCAGTGTTTTAAAAAAAAAAAAAAAAGTTGTGATTCGTTTGACCAGAGACCAGTTTCCATTTTGCCTCACTCCCATTTAAATGAGCTTTGGCCCAGAGAGGATGATGTTTCTGGACCATGTTTACACATGGCTTCTTCTTTTCATGAGAGAGCTTTAACCTGTAACTGGGAATAGCATGATAAATGGAGTTCACAAATAAGAATTTGTGGAAGTTTTCCTGATCCCATGCAGTGATTTCTGTGACAAAATTGTACGTTTTCAATGATTTGTTTTCATTTTAAATGATCATATTATGCCCTGTAGATGATGAGATATTCTAGTTTTCACAATGTCATGTTGAGAAACATTATTCTCCACAATTTGTGTATGAAGTTCTTTGCAGATGATGAACCTCTGTCCATCTTCATATTAGAGAAACTCTGCCTCTTTAGGATGTTCTTTTTCTACCCAGTCATGTTACTGATCTTGTGCTAATTAACCTGTTTGGTTCAAAAATGTTCCTCCACCTGTTTTCATTAGTACAACTGACTTTTTCAGGCTTTTTTTTTGCTCCTTTTTGAGACATATTGCTTGCCATCAATTTAAAAATGAGTCAATATTTTTCATAAAATAGTAAAACGTGTCAAATGGCTATTTTTAAAATATGGTTTTTATAAGATTTTGACATTCTACACAGAATCTCAAAGTTATTGGAACTGAGATTGTATATTAAACTTTATCTTTTTCCCTTCTCATCCTCACTTTCTCTTCTCAATCACACACAGCAGATTTTCTCTTCTTTTTGCCTTCTGAACTGTCAGACATCAGTTCCTTGCTGACTTGTTGATTCAGCAACTGGAATGATGTAATTACTATGCTTTAGTTTTTCAAGGCAACAGGATGAGTATTTGACACTGTTTAAATATATTATATGCTTGAACTAATTCTCTATTCATTTAAGGCTTTCCAGTGTGTTTTTATGTGAAAGATTGTGAAGAGATTAATTATATCAATGTGAATGAGCAGACAATGATTTTGCTCAGGTTTTTTGGGTGATAAAGATTTTTCTGGAGCTCTATCATTAAATCAGAGTGAATGGCTCCTTTAAATGGAACTCACGCACACAACCCTTTAGGGAAGTCTTTAGCACTGGGCACATGGGAAGCAACTGAATATTTACTGAATATATTTTTTCTCTCTCTGTGTGTGTGACTAGAGAGGAGGGCTAAGCTGCTATCTAACATGGACCCACTATGTGAATCCTCCTTCTTGTACTGAGGCTACATCTCTGGCCCTATGTTACAAACCTGTGATCTGAGCAGTTTCCCGTGCTGCTTATCTCCCCCACGGCACTTCACCTTCTAAATCTACTCTAGATCACATGAGACTTTTGCCTCACTGCTTCTGAGTATGTCATTTTGCTCTCCTCCACTTCATCCTCCTCCCTCCCCCCTACCTTGCCGAGCTCGCACATCCCCCGAATTTTTCTTCTCAGCTTATATCTCTGTCCGTTTCTTTCTCACTTTCTCTTCCCTTTGCGTCTCTCCTCATTTTATAGTTCTTCATTTTCTCCTCAGCAAAGGGATGTATTTCTGTAAATGTCAGCTGTCACTTTGGTGTAAGTTATGTGCTCATTATAACTAAATGCTCATTGCATATATGTTGCATTACTAAACATGTAATGCTATTTGTTTCCAGGTGTTATTTTAAGCACATGTCTCTGGAAATAATTGTGTTTTTCTAGCAAATATTCAGTTTTATACAGAGTATTTTCCTTCTACTTTGTGTTGTATCAGAAAAATAACTATCATAAATGATATACATTTCATTCTACCTGCACACTTTCCAGGAGATTGCAATAGTTGGCCTTTTTTACTAAATGGAAAGAATATCATGTGGCCGTTATGCAATACCTGTCAATAAATAGTTTAGTAATCTTGGTGAGAGCACTACAGCACATCATCAAGCAATGCTCTTATTTTTAATGCTAGCACAATGAAGAGTGTCAACATTATCACAATAAACAACATAGTGTCACTGCTTGTGCTTGCACCCACATTCCCACCTCAAGTAATTAAACCATTACACAAAGTGGCAGTATGCTAAATTTACATGTGTGCATATCCTTTATTTGCATAATGTAAATGAACGTAAAAACACTTTTAAACACTCAACCTTATATAAAGTTACTGTTGTTGTACTTTTCCTTTTATAGTTGATTTTCAAAAAGTTTCAGTCCAGTACCTGAATATTTTCAGGGAATTTTTGTTATTTAAGCTACTAAACACTGACCTGTGAATCATTCAAGCTGACTAAAGGCACCAAAGTTAAGGGCTGACCCAGGGAATGTAGGAAAAGAAATTTTAGGCACATTGTCACCAGCAGCTTGTCACAAAACCACACAATATGCTCCTATTTCTCTAGTTGAACCCGTGAAAATGGCAAAGACTACCTAGTTTGGCAGGAATTAAATAGTTCTTTATGCCTGTCAAACTGGCATAAAATGCTATACTAGGTATTTCCCAAATACCAAGTACCTATACTAGGTGACTGTCAAAGAGCTGTTAGCTGACAACTTGGCATATCTCAGCATGCTGTGCGTTGTAGAGGACAAGAAGCAGCATTAGGCCTAAAAGGAACTAACAACAGCAGATGAACGCCGTGTCTTTAAGAAATAAAGGGAAACATTGATTGTTACTGTACTACTGGACCTGAGACACCTGAGACTGGTCCTTCGGTTGATCCATCTACTGTCAAGGAAACAAAACAGGGTGCCAAATAACATAAGCCCTTAGAGAGATAGTCAGAGGCAGCAGTTCTTATGCAGTGATGAATCTAAATTTGTAATTTCTAGTTCAAAGTGTCATCAGCATACACACAGGAGTTCAGGAGAGAGATACAACAGTGAATGTCTACAGCTGTCTGTAAAACATAGTGGAAGCTCTGTTGTTAACTGGGGCTGAATTTATGCCAGTAATGTGTAGGGATGGGTATCGTTTAGGTTTTATCCGATACCAGTACCAAACTGATACTTTTGAAACGGTGCCGGTGCTTAAACGGTGCTCAAACCGGTGCTTAAAGAATGGAGAACACAAAATTGGTCCAAAAACCTCTAATGTTCAGCTGTTTTTTTTGTAAAAAGATATCAATGTTAGCCTTTTCTGCAGCTATAGGGCATATATGGTATCACTCTTGGATGGAAGCAGTGCTTAAACAATGGAAAAAACGCAAACTGTGTCCTAAAACCTCTCATGTTTAACTGTTTTCCACTTTTTCTTTGGTCATTTTAGCCTTTTTGGCCAGGGTGAAGGGAGTATCTGCCATCAAACAAGAAGACAGCTGCATGTAGCTATGATGGTGTTTGCTAGTTCACCTTACATGCATTAATGTAATAACGCGGTTAACCTACTCAACGTAAATTACACACGAACAACATTAAGCTACTCACGCAGAGAAGAACGGCTGCTGCTGCCATCATCATCCGTCATCATTTCTGGCAGGGCTACGGGCCAGGACTCTACTCTTCGGGTTTTTGGGGGATGTTGCTAACTCCAGGTCCGATAACAGGCACCACACCCGCAGTACATGTGCTCGGTGTGAGGTCTCGCAGCAAGCTATCAAATACGGCGCATTTCTCGGCTTTTAAAAAAACGCTATGCGTCGCCAAGTGTTTCATCAGATTCGAGGTGTTACCTCCAGTATCAGCTTAACTTAAACTCCCGGAGAGCAGCCATTTGGCTTTTCTACCTTTAAAACCCGGAGAGCAGCCAAATGGCTGGTAGGCTTTTAGCTAAGCTTTAGCTTCAGCCAAGTGGAAGCTAAATTGGCTAGTCATTCATATGTATATTAGGTTGTTACCTGGGAATTCTGGAGGGAGGGGAGTGGGGGTGTGTGATTGAGGGGGTGGGGGAGCTGCTAAAAGCTGTGAACTTCCTTTTGTGTTTCATCTTGATGCATTCTCAATCATCCAGGGAAATAAATCTCCAAAAGTCACCAACTTGGAGTGTTTCAGTTTGCCATCTTAGGGAGAAATCAACACACATGGGTGTATGTCCTTTGTTGCTGAGATTTATTGATAAAAACAGTACAAAAAACCAACCATTTGTACACATATTTACAAATGGCCTGCTGAGTGGTGCATGGAGCATGTTCATTGGTTCATGGACCTCCCTGAACTAATGGCATTTATTGCAATTGTCATCTTGCGGGTGGTTAACAGGGTTCCATCTCTAAATGACTGCTGGTCAGCAAACCTGGGAAACCCACAGATAATTGGAACTATGGCACGAAACCGCTTCCAAGACATCATGCAACACCTACGCTTTGATGACAAGTCCACCCACAGTGATCGAGCAAAGACTGATAAGTTCGCTGCAATTTCCAGTGTGTGGGGATCATTTGTCACCAACTGCATCACGTGCTACAACCCTGGTCTACATATGACCGTTGATGAACAGCTTTTCCCATCAAAGACTCGGTGCTGTTTCCTGCAGTATATTGCAAGTAAACCTGACAAGTTTGGGATCAAGTTTTGGGTGGCTTGCGACCTAAAATCCAAGTACATTTGCAATGTCTTCCCATATCTTGGCAAGGACCCCAATCGTCCCACTGGGGAGAGACTTTCTGAAAATGTAGTAATGAGGCTGATGGAACCATTCCTAGACAAGGGCAGAAATGTTACCACGGACAATTTTTTCACATCGCTTTCACTTGCGCAAAAACTTCTTAGACGGAAAACCACCATCCTCGGCACAGTCAACAAGATTCGCAGGGAAATTCCTCAATCCACTCAAACCCCCACTCCCCTCCCTCCAGAATTCCCAGGTAACAACCTAATACACATATGAATGACTAGCCAATTTAGCTTCCACTTGGCTGAAGCTAAAGCTTAGCTAAAAGCCTACCAGCCATTTGGCTGCTCTCCGGGTTTTAAAGGTAGAAAGGTAGAAGCCTGGGGGTGCTACTGTTAAAGCACTTGTTGCAGGCTGCTGAGTTTGCGTATTTTGCTATGAAGTACAGCCAGACTTTCGACCGCTTCGCCTTGGGCATTTTTAATCTGTAGCTCTGCTCTAAAAGAACCTGGGCCCGCCTACTATCCTCGGAAACGTAAAATGATTGGCTAGAATCTAGCTGAGATGTGATATGTATCACATGTGATACGTATCACATCTCAGGAAAAAAAAGCACCGAAATAAAGCACCGAAATGTGCGCTGCTTTTTGGTCTGGTTACTACCATTTATGTCAGAACCGGTGCCATCATGGCACCGGATACCAGTACCCATCCCTAGTAATGTGGGGGGTCTTGTCAAAATTGCTGGAATTTTGAATGCAGAAAACTATCTTTAGCGTTGAATCCACCGTATCATACAATCTGGAAAACCTCTGATTGGCAACGGCTTCATTTTTCACAATGACAATGATTTGAAACACACTGCCCATGTAGTAAAAGCATACCTGGATAGAAAAACACATAATGGAACACTATCAGTCATGGATTGCCTCCCGTCAGACCATGGACCTCAAGATTATTGAACCAGTCTTGAGAGAGAACAGAATAAAACGCCTCCAGCATCCAAAGAAGAGCTTTGAATGTGTTTTTCAAGAAACCCGGAGAACTATTTCTGAAGACTTATCTAAGAAATAAAAAGAAAGCCCACCTAAGAGAATTCAGGGTGTGTCGAACAATGATGGTGTTCATACCAAATATTGACTTTCAAGCTCATTAGTTCTTCAAACCCTGTCTTTCTTTTATATACAGTATTCTCATGTATGTTTGAACAGATTTCAATAATTCACTACACCTATTTTCCATTTTTCTAGCAAAATATAAAGAATTTAGCTATGGCTCAAGGCTTAAGCACAGTCCTTTACAAACAACTTTGTACAGCTTTGAAACATAACTTTTCCCTGTTTCTTCATTAGACGTTGTTACTCTGGTCCTTAATGTGAATGTCAGTGGTAATAAGATAAGATAACCTTTATTAGTCCCACACGTGGGAAATTTGTTTTGTCACAGCAGGAAGTGGACAGTGCAAAAGTTATGACGCAAAAATTAGAATACAATAAGAATAAATACAGTACACAGCTGTACAGAATAGAATAAAATAATATACTATATACAGTAGAATAAAATAGAATAAAAATATACAATAAGATAAAAATAGAATACGAATGCTATATACAACTGAGTAAAAATACAACGATGCCAGAAAAGATTATTGCACTTAGTGTTATTGCACATGTGTGGATGTGTGTGTTTGTTCAGTTAAAGTCTTTGTTGTGGAGTCTGACAGCAGTGGGGAGGAAAGACCTGCGAAATCTCTCCGTCCCACACCGTGGGTGCCGCAGTCTCCCACTGAAGGAGCTGCTCAGTGCTGTCACAGTCTGCTGCATGGGGTGGGAGACGTTGTCCAACAGGGATGACAGCTTAGCCGCCATTCTCCTGTCACTCACCACCTCCACTGGGTCCAGAGGGCATCCTAGAACAGAGCTGGCCCTTCGGATCACCCTGTTCAGTCTCTTCCTGTCCCCAGCAGAGATGCTGCCGCCCCAGCAGACCACGCCATAAAAGATAGCAGAAGCCACGACAGAGTCATAGAAGGTCTTCAGGAGTGGGCCCTCCACTCCAAACGACCTGAGTCTCCGCAGCAGGTACAGCCTGCTCTGCCCTTTCCTGTAGAGGGCGTCTGAGTTATGAGTCCAGTCCAGTCTGTTGTTCAGATGAACACCAAGGTACCTGTAGCTGTCCACAGCCTCAATGTCCATACCCTGGATGTTCAGTGGTTGCAGTGGAGAATGCTTGTGCCTGCGGAAGTCTACCACCAGCTCCTTGGTTTTACTGGCGTTGATCTGGAGGTAGTTCAGCTGGCACCAGTCCACAAAGTCTTGAGTCAGTCCTCTGTACTCCTTGTCGTCCCCATCAGTGATGAGGCCGACTATTGCAGAGTCATCAGAGAACTTCTGCAGGAAGCACTGGGTGGAATTGTGGGAGAAGTCTGCAGTGTAGATGGTGAAGAGGAACGGAGCCAGAACCGTTCCCTGTGGGGCCCCCGTACTGCAGACGACCCTGTCCGACACACAGCCCTGAGTCCTCACATACTGTGGTCGGTCGGTGAGGTAGTCCAAAATCCAGGTAGTGAGGTGATGGTCCACTCCAGAGTTCTCCAGCTTGTCCTTCAGAACCGAGGGAAGAATAGTGTTGAAGGCACTGGAGAAATCAAAGAACATGATTCTCACAGTGCTTCCAGCGGTCTCCAGGTGAGCGAGGGAACGATGTAGGAGGTGAATGACGGCATCATCCGCGCCAATGCCAGGCTGGTAGGCAAACTGAAGTGGGTCCAGTGATGAGCTTGTTAGGCGCCGAAGCTGAGCCAGGACCAACCACTCCAGGGTCTTCATCAGGTGGGATGTCAGAGCCACCGGCCTGTAGCTGTTGAGGTCCTTGGGGCGTGAAGTCTTTGGCACTGGTACAACACAGGAGGTTTTCCAGAGCTGTGGGACTCTTCCCAACCTCAGGCTCAGGTTGAAGAGGTGCTCCATCACCCCACACAGTTGGTCCGCGCAGGACCTGACGACCCTCGAGCTGATGCCATCTGGGCCCGCTGCCTTCTTGCCATTAATCCTCCTCAGTTCCCTCCTAACCTGGGTGGTTGAGAGAGACATAGTTTATAGTTTATAGCGTGTAATACTGTAGTATTTTAGTCTGCAGTTTTGTTATATTTATAGACCACAGCACTGCATAAATTCCCTATAGATGCCCTCTGACCACAGTGACTGATTTAATGTTCTCAGTAATCTGATTCATAAATGGCTACACTATGCCTCAACTTGCAAGATACCCTGTAGTTTGAAATACCAGTCATGCTGGACTCCACAGCCATTTGCTACTAATCAAAAAACACTGAGTTAGCCTATATAAGGATGTACTCCACAAAACTATTACTGCTCATTTTAGATAACTAAACAGGAAGATGCTACTCAACTACATATCCTCCATCAACTGTTCCTGACATCAGGTGGAAAACTGCTTTTATCATTTTTAGACAGAACCAATCCAAATCACATTTTCATTTCAGACAAGGTTGTAATTCTTAAATAATTAGTCAGATGACAGGCTTTCATAGCATACATCACTTTTATTGGCAGCCTTCTTGGGACTGTTGTTTTGCCAGACATTTATACAAGTGATAGAGGTGTTCACAGCCTACTCAGCTATCGTTATTGCCAAGCATTTAAAGGGTTAGCTGTAAACCGTACAGCATGCTCACCCACACAACCGCCACTATGCCTCTCTGAAAACCTACATTTAAAGAAGGGGAAAAAGCCCTCTCTTTTTCCATCTATCTGTCATGCTTTTCTGCTATCCTTTCTTCCTCCTCCTGAATCACAGCTGTAAGTTGGGGAGCTCTTTCATGCTGCTGAAGGGCATGATTGATTTTTAGCCACAAGTTTGAGTCTGGTGCCCTGAGCCTTAAACATCTAAACACTAGAAACACACTGACCTTTCACTTGTCTCTGCTAAACAGGCAGGCATCACTTGGCTGTCTAACAGACACGTCTCATTCACCACACAAATCCCAAATATCACATAAAGGTCCATGCTGAGAGCTGGGAAAGACAGCAGTATGATAACTATTATAGGCTCACACTAACTTTCCAAATAAGACTCAATAACAATATAGAGCAATTATGTGTAGAAACGTTGTTTGCGTTTGATAGATGAAGTTTTCAGTCGGCCATGTGCAGCCCAATGATAAATCAAGTCAAGTGGCTTTATTGTCATTTCAATCGCGTGAAGTGGTACAGTACACAGTGAAGCAAGACAATGTTCCTAAAATGGTGCTACAGTACATATAACATATAACAGTCAATCAACACAGGACTACATAAAGTGCAAGTGTGCAAAAATTGCAAAAAACAAAGTGCAACACCAGACAGAACAGAACAATACAGACACAACAGTGCAATAGAAAAGTGCAACAATGACAGTGAGTTGTGCAAAAAGTAACTTGATGTATGAAGGTATGCATGTGTGTCTGTGTATGAGATTGTGTAGATAAGTGCTTGAGGCAGTGATGTGTATGAAGGTGTGTGTGTGTGTGTCTCAGTCCAGTCACTGAGTGTTCAGGAGTCTGACGGCTTGGGGGAAGAAAGTGTTTTGCAGTTTGGCAGAACATGAACTATAATAGTCTCTTAGTTTATGCCATGACTCACATATCAAATATGAACAGAATTCATATTTAATATCATATCTGACTTTAGTTTTGAGCTCCCCCCATGTATCACAATATTTTAGGACATGCTAATTCAGTATAAAGAAATAAGAACTCACATTGTTCTTCTTTATATCTTCATTGCTATATAAAGTATTTCTGAAAAAGACATCTGTGTCCTTCTTGCTTGAGTGAATTTGGGCTCACAAGATTCCCATAATGCTTCCAACCAATACGAACTCAGTTCAGTTTTTACAGTTTTTTAGGCAAGTAAATCCCAGCTGGCTGTCTCCTTTTCAATACCACATCATGTCATGGTGTCCAGTATTAAAGCAAAGTATTTTTATCTTCTCATGTGCCGACTTCAGACATGTGACTGGACCCTCACACACAACATTAAAAAGGGGTCTTTATAGTTTGTGCTGACCAGCCCAACAGAGTTTGTATGCTGCCTTTTCTCTATTCTGCTAGGTAGAGTAGTACTAATCTCTTTCTGTGAGTAAAACCTCCAGGTGTTGATGTAGTAGAGTGGCTAATTTGAGTGTAAAACATGCAGAAGGGCAGCAGTGCCCTCATGGCACCTTGTGGTATCACATTGCAAGCCTCAAAAAGCTGGCCTTAGTTTGGACAACACAGTCATCCGCCAGCATCCAAACATTGCTTGCTCCTCTTGTATGCGAAATAACCCGGTGGATGATATGTGAAGTGATGTCCTGTGGGCTGACATGGCTAACCTGGCAAACAGCGTCTGGCTGCACAGTAAATGTTAATTTGCCAGCTTTGCCAGTGTTTTTCGTATTTTCATATTTTTCATATTAAAGCCGCTTTTCTTTCTTGTGGAACGAAGAAAAAAAGGCTGCTGTGAATACAAATGAAATTCTTCGTCTGGTGGATAAGTCCCTCGTAGTACAGCACAGGGAGGAGCATGATCAGAAAAAGCTGTAAACATTGTTCTCTCATTTTATAGAACAGGATGCTATAATTTGAAAACACATAGTTAAGCATCACTTCATGCCAGGAGTGTCAGATTTCTAAGAAGTTTATTAGTTGTTTGTTAGATTCTCTTTTTTCCAAGAACCTATTGGTAACTGTGAGTCACACGTTCATAAACATTGCTTGTTAATATCTGCCTGCATTACATTTGGTATACAGCTGAGAGAGACTTTGCTGGCGTGGGTAATGGATTTTTCAATTGTACACAAACTTAGGAATATGGGGAAGCCTTGATCGTTTCAAGAAAAACATGTGTCTTTTTGAACTGCTCTACATTAATGATAATATTGTATTTGAAAGCTTGCAAGTATGTCACATTGCCTGTGCAGTGCTGGCAACCTCGAGGGAGATATTTGCACTCGAGCCATAAATTGAAAAGTGCCAAATTACACTTTTAGATGAACATGTAATGTAACAATATTGTCTCAAAAATGGTGAAATAGCTTGAACTATAGTGATTGCTAAATAAGATGTATAATTAAAACAAAAACATAATATGTTGCCACAGTATAGAAGTTGAACAATACTTGGCAAAAGGTTATTGCACTTCAGCTGTTAAGAGTTTAAACTAGAGTGCTGTACATTAACAGAGGCGCTTTATTTTATTCAGATGCAATTTGCAGAAGGACGTGACCCAGACATTTTCTCACATTACAACTGTGTTGGCCTCGTCTTTCTCAAAAAAATGAAGAAAGTGTTTTCTTGTCAAAACTGATTGTTATTGTAAAATTAATTGTTAATAACACAGATTGCAGCAACATCATTAGATGGTTACAATCTACTTTTACCATCATATTATAAAGATGGCATGATTGTACATTTAAAGTGGCAATCAGTATGTTCTTTGTTCTTCTGTTTGCTTACTTGTAAAGTAGCCTATACAACTCCAAAGGCAGTCATTTCCAGCAGACAGCTTACACAATAAGGTTTTTTTTTCTTTCTGGAATCTACACTTCACCCTCTAAGCAGTCAGAACTTGCTTTATGTTACTTTAAATGAGTGTTTTCTTTTATTAGCTCAATCAGTTCACATTTATGAAAGGGTCGCCACAATAAATAGTGCAAGAAGAAGAAAGGAATGATTAGGAGCATGAGATACAGCAATGATCTTACAGCAGGTGCTAAAAATGATCAGGCTGTTGCATTTCACCACTCTAGTCTTGATGTAAATGTGCACTTCCATTTTCATAAGCATAGCTGTAATATCTGCTGTCTTTACCACCTGCTATTTTTTAAACTTCTAAAGGTTTTTAGCTATAAGGTATTTCCATTTGTCTCTAATGCTATCTGATGCTATCTGGTTATAGTAATATCTATTATCTGCCTTCAGATTCGAGCTGCCACAGTATGTCTGAATCATTGCACAGTGTTGTTTCTCGGTTGAAATAATGCCTTTGACTCTCTGGTTAATCTAATAATATATTGGGGGGGGGGGTTCTAGCTCTATATTGCTTGAAAATAGGCTCTCGCTTACACATATAAGTTTCCGCACTCCTACTTTGCTCAAAGCAAACTCATGCATCATATTTTGTGATTTCCATTTTCTGTATATGTAACAGCAGAAGGCAGTAAAGCAGTTGAAATGTCAATTTTATATTTTTGTTGAGTGTAGAGGGCTCTTAAGGAGTAGATGTATTCTGTATCTATTTGATTTGTTAATGCTACTTAATGTGTACTTTCAACAGACAGAATTACAGCTTATGCTGTGCTTTTATTGTGGGCTTTTTGGATCTTTTTTTTTCTTCACATTGGTTGTATTATATTGTGTATTCTAGGAAGAGAATTGAGTCTTGCCAAAAAAGATAACTTTGAAATATCTAAGCTATCATGGCACTAGTTTTCAAAACCTTTCGAATATCTTGAGTGGTCCAGGGACCCTATAATACCTTTATCTCTGTTTCTCACTTGCCTATTCCCACTTTGTTTCTCCACCCCTCTTTGGTCTTGCCAAACATAGCATGTAATCTTTAAAGTCTGACCTTCAGTCAATAGCACACAAGACTATAAACTCTCAGTGCAGTGATATTACATTATATGAAAGAGTTGTTAGCTTTTTATGTTGACATGCTTAAAAAAAGAGGAATACTTTTGGCCTTGAATACATTATACTGTATATGTTGATACATTCATTTTTATTAAATTGATTCTTATCATCACCTTCCATAAAAACAATAAAACGTGAATATTTTAGAAAAGTGTCAAAAACTTGTTTAAAACTTAAAATCATATGGTTATTTGTTGGGCAAATGAACTGAATACAGGCTTTTATACTCAAATTTGAGCCAACAGACTGGACCTCTGAGAAGTCAGAAATTAATCAAGCAAAATATTCATAAACATTAAAAAAGCAAAATGGTTATAGTGCAGCTATGGGGTGAACCTGGATGGTGTTCTGAAAATTTGAAGGACTGTTCATTTTTAAAATAAATTGGCTAACTACACTGCTGTACAGTTCCCAATATCTAGAACAAGGCTCTCATAAATACATGCAACACTATAGAAGTCCTCCACATTTTTTTTAAATTTTTTTTATGTTGCCAACTAATTAATTTTAATATCCCGTGATAAGATTCACCCGAACAGGCTACTCACTGTGTAAATCATGCTGTGACTGAGCTGACTTTGCCTGGGCTGTCAAAATTCCTTAAATTTGCCGCCTTAATGGAGAGCATGAACATTGAGTGTTTTTCCTCTGTGCCAACTTGTGTTCAAGCAGGAGCTTAAATACATTCCCTATATATAATTTAGTGCAAGTCAGATGAGTCAATGTTTGTCATTCGTAGAATTTGTTTCCAGGCAGGAACAAACAAGTTCACACCAGGGTGACACAAGAGCTAACTAACAAACTCTCGAGCACAAATCCACCTCAACAGTTATTGAGTTAGACTGATTTATAATTGTTGAACCAAAACTGAAGCGTACTGCCAACATCAACATTCAGGTAGGAAATGTATTGCAACAGTTTCCCGAGTATGTATTTATGGACATTTGCACACTGTTTATGCAATTTGCTTGTGAACACTTTACAGTTAAATGACTCACGTCTAGGATTTGAGGTTGATCCAGACCTTCCGTGGCACTAAATCTGCATATCCACCAAAGGAGCACGGACCGTAGCAGAGACTCAGCAAGGTCACCATCCCTCACCTCTTGTTCTGGCTGTGATGCAGTGCATGAAAGAAAAGGGAAGGCGAGGTAGAAGGATAGTAGACACTGTAACAGAGGCCCCTGTGGTGCTCGACAAGGATTATACGCCTCTGCCTTGTCTCGTAAGCATCACTTCTCCATTGGCCCTGGGGCAAAGTGCTCGCTGACACCTGTGTGCTGCCCACGCTTCTCAGCAGCATGTCATTCACCCTCCCTAATGTTGACACCAGGATTCTCTGCTGCCTGTAGATGTGCCAGCATCTTCCTCCTCTCTTTATTTTTCTTTCTCTCGTTTACTTTCTCTCGCTCTCCCACTCTCTCTCTTGATGGCATCTTTGCTCATCTGAATACGAAAGAAATGAAAAGTGAATTTGGCCCTGTTCACTATATGATATTGCATTATGCATAATTGACTCTTTGAAACTATCAGTAGGAATGGGAATTGAGAACCAGTTCATGTAGAAAACCAGTTGCTAGTAGTCCACTTCCTAAACTGATTTCAGTTCTAGTGTTTGTGGAGGAAAATAGCAACACAGTCTACTGCATGGATATTGACTTTTATTTTTTATTTTTTTGCGTAAAAGGAAACGTAAGTGGCAAAGTGGAAAACTGCATCAAGGACAGAAACTAACGCAACATGCTACTAACACAACTTTGGTTCGCAAGCATCTGCCAAGCTAACGCTAAGCTAGCCAAGAACCCGGAGTGAATGCCAACCTCAGCAGCCAGACCCTCGACTTCAACACATAACAATCAATCAGCAGCCAGGCTGCAACTTCCGTTTCTACCTGTTCACAGTCGCCTTTTTATGCTGGTTTTTATCTTTGTTTTGTGCGGGCATCTTTGTATTCTACGAAGACAAAGATCTTAGATATGTGTATCCTCATTAGGAATTGTGTGCGGTGTTGTAGTCTCAGATTTCTATTGTTAAATGGTGATTATGAGAGCGTGTGTTTCAACTGTTTTACAGAGTTATTTTACAGAGCAATGTGAAAGTAATGTAACGAGTAGTAGGCTATAACGAATTACTTTTTGCCGGGAGTAATTAAGTAATGTACCACATTACTTTTAAGTGTTGTGTGTAATATGTGTAATAATGACCTTTTTTTGAGTAACGACTCCAACACTGATCACAACAAAGAGGGGAAATACCTCAACAAACATGCATAAACGTTTCCACAGCATACAATATATTTGCATGAATGTAATTTCTTTATTGCTGCATGCTGGTGGTGACTTTCAAAACAGAGCCAATGAAGAATCAAATTGATAAGTGATATCGACAACAACAACAACAACAACAACAATCTTTATTTATAGAGCACATTTAAAAGCCTTGGGCATACCAAAGTGCTTTACATAAAACAATAAAAGGTTCAAACATTGATAACGGATAAATAAAAATAACGAGTTATGTTCATAGATAAAAGCTACCAATAAGAATGACTACAGCACATGGGTAATAGCAAGATAAAAGCTGTACCACCATAATAAAAGACACCAATAGAAAGATAGGAGGGAATTAATACAAGAGGTCAATAGGTCACAGCAACCAAACAAACAAACAAACAAACCAGCAATTAAAAGGTGGAGAAGGCAAGTTTAAAAAGATATGTTTTAAGCTGTGATTTAAAAGAATGAATAGAATCAGATGCCCGGATGCCAATCGGGAGATTGTTCCACAGCACAGGTGCGACAAGAGCAAACGATCGATCACCTCTAGTCTTAAGTCGAGATCTGGGCTGAGCCAGCAGTAACTGTGACGATGACCTTAAAGCCCTAGCAGGAGCATAAGGGTTTAAAAGGTCCTTAAGGTAGCTGGGTGCAGTGTTGTTAGTAATTTTAAAAGTAAACAACAAAATTTTAAATTGAATACGATATTTGACAGGCAACCAGTGCAGATCGGCAAGGACAGGAGTAATGTGGGCAAACTTGCTGGTTTTAGTTAGAATGCGAGCTGCAGCATTCTGAACTGTCTGTAATCTCTGTAAAAGGGAAGAGTGGAGACCACAATAAAGTGAATTACAATAGTCTAGCCTCGACGTTACAAAGGCGTGGATGAGCTTTTCGAGGTCTTTATGCGGGATATAGCGCCTAGCCTTAGAGATAAGACGAAGCTGGTAAAAACTAGATCTGACAACAGCAGACACTTGTTTGTCAAGTGAAAAGGAGCTGTCAAATAAGACACCCAGATTCCTGACAGTATCAGAGAGAGAACAACTAAGAAAACCAAAGGCATCGCGGAGTTTGGCACGAAGGGCATTACTACCAAAAATCATAATCTCGGTTTTCTTCGACAATGGAATTGGAATCTCTAATTCTTATCATGCCTAGCTATCACTATGTATTGTTTCTACAAACCCTTCTGTCATTCTTCCTGTCTACATGTGGATGTACCTTTATACTAATCTGCACACTTCAGATGCCTTCACACCCTCTTTGTCATTTCGCAGCAGCTCACAACCCTCAGGCAGACCCACTATGTAGGGAAGTGATAACATGTCAGCTCTGCCTCTTCCTGGCAATCACACCATGCAGCTTGTTGCAAGCTGTGCACAGTCTTTCATACCCCACTCAGACTTAAAGACCAACTGAGAAAAACCTTTGAATAGGTCCTCTCCTGCTCCATTCCAAAGTTTTACCAAAGCCACGATTGCCAAAGCTGAAACATTTCTCTTACAAATAACCTTCGTTTTTTTCACTACAGAAAAATAAATATGACTTCAGAGTTGTGAAGAATGACTTTGGGAGTCCAGTATGCTAAAGAAATCATCTTAAATAAGTGAGGTAAAATTTAACTAGAAGGGTAAGGATTTTTCATTTTTGTTTTTCTTTCTTCCTGTTGTGGGTTTATAAATATTATTCATGTATTTTAACTCTTGGGAATAAAATGTTCCCATTAAAGGTTCCAGTGGAGCAATTTGGGATACAGCATGTTTCTAATAATAAGTCACCAAGAACGACAACGTAAAGGAGGTTTTTACGATTCACCAAATTTGAGGATCTGCTCAAATTTGGTGAATCTGGCATGGAATTACAACAGAGGGGTTTTAAATATCAAAGGGAAAAGGTCATCACATGAGGTCCATTGCTTTTGGGTAGATAATGTTTTCCATGGTCTGGTGTGATTGTGTTGCTTGCCTAGATTGGAGGGCCTGCTGCCTATAAAGCTCACCTGAGGTGGTTCACGCTTACCACCACCTCAGCTTATCTCGGTCTTCACGCCGAGGCCCAAATGTGTTATTTTTTGGATGCGGTTGCTGCAGTAGGAAGAGCAAAAAATCCAGCTTAAGGCCTCAAGAATGATACATATGAGGCTGACACAAGTTGTCTTTTACAGACGGGACACATTTTTAGCAGGATGTATGTATGAACAGCAAAGACAATATGAGTTCTTGGGTATCAGTTTCATATACTGACAACATAAAGACATATGCATATATAGATTTAGCATTTAATTAGATTTTTGTGATCTGTAGACCAAACACCATTAACTAAACTTATTTACTTACTTACTTAACAATATATAAACAATAAAGGGTGTGCAGATACAATTTCAACCTTGAGGTATTGTCTTATCACTGTCAGTTTATTTAATTTATTTATTAGCCTAGAAACACCAATTAATCCTCCTTTAGATCTTGAATCACTGGAAAATTAGTAGGGGGTACATTTACAATTACAATACCAATAAGTAATATGTCTTTGGACTGTGGGAGGAAGCCAGAATAGTTGAAGAAAACCAATGCAAATGCAGCAGAAGATGCAAGCAAACAGATGATGGATTCAAACCATGCTTGTGCTTGATTGATGCATAGGTCTGTGCTGATTGGCTTAACTAACAAAAACATAAATCCTCTGAAAATGGAAAATGATGGTCATGTACAAAGGACTGGACTGTTAAGAAAAGTTTCCTTCATAAAAGCCAGGATATCTATTTTTCAACACCACGTTTAAAAAAAACAAAAACAAAAGAAAAAGTCTGGCTGCTTAGAAGCAAAATGTAAAGAAAAGGTGGGTGGCACAAGACTTTTTTACAGTTTTGTATTTAAAGAATATATATTTCAATTTTTGTGGTATTAATCTGCGTTCTATATTAATATGTACAGTATATAATACAAGACAGTGGATTGTAAGTGTACTAGCAGTGAAGTGAAGGTTACTTTAAAATTGAGGATAGCCATTGTGTTGGATCCTGGATTCCGATGAATGGCACAGTTATGAGACTGACATTTTGGGCTGTTTTGCACAGCACTGTTCTCACATTGTGCTCACACTGCCTCTGTGTTTTTGTCAACCGGTTGTTCCCGAGCCAGGTAATCTACTTACGTGAAGACCACATTAATAAATTGGTTCCCATCACTGTGAAGCATGGCGTGGATTCCTGCTCCCGGGTGCCACAGAGACAGAGCAATTATTCAGCGACAGCACAATAGCATACCCGAAGGGAAACCGAACAGAATTCTTTTAGTATCATCCAAACAACACGTTATTGATGTGTCAGTAACGTGGCTGTATTTTTGATGAAAGTGTTATTAATGCAGGCAGTCATTCCAGTGCAGGCCACAATAATATCTCCGAGGATGAATAGCGTGTCATTCTTTGTAAAAGAGAACAGCTCCTATTTTACAGATTTATTTTTAAGCTAAAATGTCCTTGAGGATTGGTTGTCTTCAGAAACAGTAACTATAGCCAATAGTATGAATAGACCATTTTAAAATAACAACTTTTTGTCCTTCAACACTGTATTATTTGAACCTTTGTTTTTCTTCTAAAACTTGCTCTATGAACTGTTACACCTGCAAACTGTCCAAGATGATTCTGCATGCTGTTTTACTTCATTGAGCAGTAAGGCCAGTGTAATTTATCGTCTCAAAACCTGCACATCTTTTCTGACAATACACTCCTCTGTTTCTGTTTGAATATAGTTTTTCTTGCTCTTCTTCTTCACGTTGATAAATGGATTCAATCTTTCTCATTTCACAACTGCCATCTAAAATGGGAGAGTTGCTTTATGAAATTACAATAACAGATTCTTAAATGTGCTGCATTTTGTTGTTGTTGTTTTTTTTGTGTGTGTCAGGAAAGAGTAAAGCAATAAAAGTGTTTAATTACATGTCATAAACATGGATAGTCGGCAGTCCATGTTGTTCAGTCAGACTGAACATATTCTGTTTAATAGAATATGACAGTCAGAGATTATTGTGAGCATTACTCCCACAAACGCTGTCACTGATTTCCTACCGCTGCTGTGAGTAATAGTCTAACTTTGAATAAAAACTGCAACACATACACACCATACATGTAGAGATGAGAGTAAAAACGAGAAAGCACACACAGTATCACAAGAGGGTGTTGCAGTGTGATGACATTATCGTCTTCAATCATCCCTCACCGTCACACTGCTACGACAGGGTTCCCTGCTATTTAAGGCAGCTGTAATTTCTGTGGAGAGTGGTGACAATCATATCTGCTGGATATGATTACACACTTGTGTGGCTGATAGTCACGCATAACTGTTAAAAGAGTAGCATATCGACCAAAAAAAAAGCCTTATTACATGATAACCATCCAGTTTCTTTGTAGTTAAAGGTTAAAGGGCTTTGGTGAAGCTTGCTCAAGAAACAACATATCAAAGAATGTGAGGAATTAATGAATAAACGATCGAGCGTAAAAGAATCCACTCACAGATTTACCCTCCCACTACCTTAGCAGTGCAAAATAAATCTATGTTTAAAAATGCAAGGTTCTTAAATATATCTGACTTAAGTACCCCACATCAGGTACACTAGGTTTTTAAGATATTTGGCAGGTGGGTTGTTGGACGCATCATGGATGGAATAACTCTTGCAACAATGTTATGAAAGTCTGTAAAATGGACAAAATACACACCTTTTGTACCTTTTGTGTAGCTGCTTTTATATCCAGTTTTTATGCTTTTGGTGTGATACTGAATTTAGGTCCACTATGTTTTGGCAGACTGTTTGGTTTATGATTGTGTTTGATGTCTCCTCAGGTTCCCTCCAGTTAGTGAGCTGGCTCCTATTGGCACTTCAGTAGGGATTATTCTTGCTGCTGCTATCAATCAAACCATCTTCTACTCCATTGTTGCAGGAAACGAACGAGGTATGGCCTGCAGATTATACAGTATACAATGCAGTCATTTTGACCCTAAGTGCTAAATTCCACTTTAGGTGCAAAAAACCCCAAACAGTTTATGTAACGTGAAAATGAGATTTAGATCTTAAAATGCTCAGTGAAAAACATCTAGATGTTTGTTTAGAAGTCTATGTAGAGTCAGAGAGGACAGTATTGATGTACTTGGAACTGTGCATCACTTTTCATACTTGTTGGCAAAGAAGAGCAGAGGTGTGAGGCTGACTCAGGTCAGTCAGCCAAAAATAGAAGACTTATATAGAAGGAACCCTCAGTCAATAGTTGCTTGTCCACATGCACCTCAAGAGTTCTTGTAGTTAATTGTGTAAAAAAATAAGTCATATAGTTCTGGTCATATCACCATTTGGTTGCAAGAAATTAAAAACTATAGAACTCACCAGTGAATCTGTTTACTGTGTTATATGTGTGCAATTTTTCCTCTTTTTCATAAACGCCACTTGTTTGTTTCCAGGTCATTTTCAGGTGAACAACAGGACAGGCGTCATCTCCACGGCAAAACCACTGGATTATGAAAACGTGACCAGCTATGTCCTCAGGGTCCAGGCCGACTCAATGGTGGTTGTCATGTCCAACCTCCGTGTGCCTTCTAAAAGTAAGAAATGTTAGCATGTAAGCCACTCACAGTGGAAGTTTTGTTGGATTGTTTATGTTTAAACTCAGGACAGAAATTATGGTATTCAAGGTCCATCCATCCATTTTCACACCTGCTTATCCAATTTAGGGACCAACTCATCCATTATCTTAGATATTACTGTAAATTCCTCACTTTGACCATTTATGGTTATATTATTAGAAAGTTTATAATCACTTGCTTTCATCCTTTATCTTTACATTGCTATGTAGAAGACTTGAGCCAACATCTCTCTTTTTATTTTGGTAGGAAAATGAAAGCAGTAAACTGAAACGTGTGCAAAAAATAGATGGAAATGCAGTATATAAGGTAAAAATAGGGTTTGTACAGTTCTGACAAGTTTGAAAGTCAGTATTTGGTTTTCCTTTATTCTTCAAAACAACCTGAACTCTTAGGCAAGCTTTATTGAAATTCAAAGCTCTTCCTTGGAAATCGGATGCCTTTTGTTCCTTTCTGTGTCAAGATGATTCCACAATGTTTAATTAAGGGCGAGATGCAGCTTTTCTGTACTTATATTTCATAATTTTGACAAGATCCCCAACACCACTGGCTGAAATGCATTACCAAACCATGAAACAGCTTCCACCATATTTTACAGATGGCTGTGGATACTCACTGTTGTACCTTTCTCCTGAACTTCTCCGTACACATTGATGATGATTTGATCAAAAAATGTGAAATTTGGATTCATCACTTCATAAGACCTGTTGCCACTGATTTTTCAGACCAGTTTTGTGTAATTTAGCATACACCATTTCACTTCTTTAAGAATGGCTTCTGACAGCCACCCTTCTGCTGAGAACATTTCTGAAGACCACTTTTTCTTTTGTCCTCCATTTGTCTAATTTCCTCATATTTCCTCAAAACATGCTGCACACCACGCATAGATATGCCAAGTTTTCAGCTAATATCTATTTGCAAATCACCTTATTGTTGAAGAAATACCATTTTATGCCTATTTAAATACTAAATACTATTCAACAGTGTCAACAGATTTGATGTCCATCTTGTAGTTATGGTGATTTAATAAAAATGTTCAAAGTATGAGAAATAAAAGCTTCAGTGTCCGGTAATATCACAAATTGTTAAAAATGCTTTGTCAAAATTCCTCAAAAAGATCTAGCAATGGAAAAAATAGGCCATTTCTCTTAATTTAGACAAATCACCACATAACGAGGGTGGGTGAGAAAACATTAATCATGGCAAATTCTCACTTAATGGAATTTGTGCGTGTTCCCATTCTTAAGGCCTCGGTGTACTAGAAAAAAAATAAACTGCAGAATATGTTGGTTGGCAAGGGTGATTCTTGAAGCATGGCAAAAACCGATTGTCACAGTTTCTTCCTTTTCTATCCCAGTGTCTTTTCTTTCTGTCCAGGAATTCTGCGTACATGGTGAGTTTAGGTAGTCTCTCCTTTAAGGCATTCATGTTATTGTTCTTGACATAACTCATGAAAAGTGACAGAAGTTGCTTGAGAGAAAAGTTAAAACTTTAAAAATACTTCCAGCATACCATTGCTGTGTGAATTGGGCATGATTGTTTGATTGCCTGTTTGAGAAATATGCATAAATTGCTGGATGCTTCCACTGTCACAGTGGAGGTTTGAAATAACTCCGGAGACTTGAGACTGCTCTCTCTTTGATAGCCATGCCCTAGCTGGAATATCATTAGGCTCGTTTATGGTTCTGTTTACTGACATTCATGTTTTGTATAATGATGGGTAGTGTTCTAACAATAAATAAGGTTTAGTAGATGGTTTGCTGCTCTTTTTTTTTGTCATACTGTGTCTCTCACATACTAATGACCATAATTAAAAGTAATCAACACTTGTATACCCACAAAGAAGAGAGCTTCTCTAACAAGTACGCTGTAAGCAGGCACCCCGTTTTGAATGAGTGCACTCACTCGTCATACTTCTCTTGTTATAATGATCAGGGCCCCGTGAGGCACAGCATCTTCCTTCTCATTAACGTGTTTTTATCAATTAGTGGACCAGTGACCCTCTTAGGGTCCAGTACCTTACATATGTATGCAAATGTTCAGGATCCACACATGCATGCATACAATATAATAACCCAGACTAAGACAATATTTACTTTCATGTTTTCTAAATAATAATGCACTCAAACCTAGACGGGCTTAGAAGCACTCCTCTTCTCATAATAGGTTTGTTTTGTTCATGCATCTTTATGAGTGTCCAGAGTGTGAGCCGGAGAGACTATATTTATGTTTTTATGTGCTGATGGAGGATGGCCACTTTCTGCAAAGAGCGGGAGGAGAGAGACACTCTGCAGACCTCTTTCCCCGTTCCCTCGAGTCCTCCCGCGATGTCTCACACTACAGCTTTTGTCCCTATAATTTTGATGTGCTGTGTTTTGTTTGTCCAATTCCCCTGGTGCATCCTTAGCGCCAATGCCACATGGCTTTACTTTTTTTTTTTTTTATCTCGCTAGGAGAAAAATGGTCCTTGACACTGCAATTTTTTTTTACCTAAATTGCAGTCTTGATTTTTTTCCGCTCTTCATATTTATGCTGTACATTGCATTGGTGTAACTATGACAAATTAGGCAGATGAAATACTCTGTACATGTGTTTCTTTTTAAAGGGACAGAATGAATATTTCAGAAGCTTCACAAAAAGGCCACTTAACCAGCAAATTTAGTATTATGCGCAATTTTATGCCTCCTTGCCTCTCGCAGTGTTTCCTGTAACTCCAGGGACCCTCTTGCAGCTTGATTATTGGCTGCCCTTCAAATTATTATTCCCAATAATGTGCAAAATGCTTGCCTCTTAAGCTTCCACTGGCTTTTATTGATGGCATTTTTATGCACCAAGTTGTAGGAAGAATAAACCTCTCAACAAGGTAGACCCCATTTAAAAAATAATGGTTTCGAAGTTAAGATTTCATCATCAATTTTTATTATTTAACAGAGCAATTTTCCACTCAGTGTGTGAGTGTTATTGCTTATTGGTTGGTAAACAGAATGCAAAATGGCTCAGTTGTTTTCCTGATCTGCTTATGGGGGCAGTGAGAGAGAAGTCATCAACATCCTTCAGACTCAGTTTTTCCCCATGCTGAATATTTGCTGCAATCAAAACAAAATTAACCTCCTCATTACTGGCCCAAAGTTGTCGGCTTTGCCAAAATAGCTTCTCGCGCTGTTTTGTTGGAAGGGGCTGAGACAGTAATAAGGGAACACGTTTCTCTTTTCAGCATGCAATTCAAATCCACTTCAAAAGGTTATTGCAGTGCAGCTTGAAATTACTACTAAATAAAGAGGGCTTTTCCAAAGAAGAAGGGGAATATACCTGCAGAAAACTATTTTCAGTCAGGCAAAAGGTGGGTGCATCAATTTTAAAGTAAAACAAAAGGGGTCAAAGATGCGTTCCTCAAATAAGGGAAAAACACACACCTGTTTGCCCACCTGACTTTATTTACAATCTGTGAGAGCTATCCAGAGGTGTCGATTACGGAGAAGGAACGAGAAAAAAACAACTTTGTTGACACTGTGTGATGGTTTCAGTGATAAATAACTTTCAAAATATTCTGGGAAATTATTTCAGGCCTTCTTTTGAAGTTGTAGACCGGCTGATGTCCATGAAAAATTATTATGACATGCCAGTTTTGAAGACAAATTGGACAACTCCAGTTCCAATAATCAAATGAGCTATGTTTACTTTATTTCGATGACATACATTTTCTAAGCTTGCATGTCCCGACTCTACTTTTGTAAGCGTGGTGCTAACCCGGGTCAGGGGAAGCATGAATAAAGTAGGTGCACTTAAGTATGCAAGCTGAGCCCTGCATAAACTAAGAAAGAAACTAAGAACTAACAAATAAAAGCTTAAACAGGATTTGAAATCCTTCTGGTGTCATTTATTGCAGCTAACACAGCCAAGGTGTTCATTGAGGTTCTGGATGAGAACGACCACCCTCCTGTCTTCTCCAGGAAGCTCTACATAGGCGGTGTGGCAGAAGACACTAAGATCTTCAGCTCAGTGCTCAAGATAGTGGTAAGAAAACAATTAACTGGGGTTTTTTTTGTTGTCGTTGTTGTTTTTTCTGCTTTTGTATAAAAAGTAAAGACTCTGATCTTTTTTGTTACACTTACCCTTCAGCCATGGTGTGACAGTTTTTGCTCTGTGCAACACAGTTTGGTCTCCTCCCCTGTTGCTTGTAACATCTCTTTGTCAGTTTCACTCCCCCCACTGCTTGCCTTTCCACAGACAGCTGGGATCAGAGTAAGCTGAGCAGTGTAATCTCAGTGTGTTCTCAGATGCATGGCTGGACATCCCGCTGAATGTCAGCCTGTTGTACCAAGAAGATTTCACTTTTTCATTGTGTACAATACTCTTTACACTCTGCATTATGGGTATGATTGTGCATTTAGGATCGTGTTTGTCCACAGAGTTTTTAAAGAGCTACTTCATGCATTACCTGCAAAAATGTATCAACATTAGGAGTACTAGTAGTAATAGTTATAGTAGTAGTAGTAGTAATATTATATCTGTGATCTCATAAAAAAGGCATAAATGCCCTTAAATGACTTATGTCCTTTAAGACATAACCTATTTTTCAGTAGCCTGTATAATCCTGAATGTTATACAGTCTGTGCACTTGTACTTGTGGGTACAAGCAGAAAAGCTATGCACATCTAAAGACTTTTTTTTTGCAGGTGCTGGACCAAAAGTGAGAAATCTTCATAGCGAGAAAAAGACAAGGTCTGCACTCTGCTGTGCTCCCAGGGTTTTATATTGATAATTGCCTTGCAGGAAGAGCTTTTTCGGGCTCTCCTTCTGATGTAAAAAAGGTACCAAACTAAAGCCCATAGAAGACTGAGGGAGTGAAAAGAAAAAAGGAAATCTTGCAAAATACACTATAATAGCTAGATGTAGGCAGGTAGTAAAGTACAAACTGAGACCTCAGGCAGGGATGGGAATTATTGCAGCTTTCAAATTTCAAAAACTGTGGATTTCCATAAAACACATGATCAGTACAGCTTTGTCTCCATCTTTTCTGCCTCTTGATTAACTTGTAATTGACACCAACATGCAAGTTTGTGAACTCTTTAGAATTCTCGACACTATGTAACATAAACATAAACATGACCTAAAACATTAGCACATCAATACACAAGCCCTTTAATAATATACTTGGAGAACTGAGTTGAAACAAACCTAAAATTAAACATTACACGTGGTTAATTATATCTTGTAAAAGGTCATCTAATATTCTATATCTGCTACTGTCAAAATCCCCTTGGACGCTAGTAACTGTAGCTATGTTTCTGGTAGTTACTCCTCCAACCTGACATGGAGTTTTTACCCATTCCACCACATGGCCTAACATATTCTTTATTTTCCAGTGACAGTGAAGTCGTCCCAGCCAGTTTGCAGCCAAACAGGGCCACCCTGTTTCATAGCATGAAATGCTGGAATGCAGCATTTTCTTTTCTCCAAACACAACGCGTGTCATTTAAACCAAAAACTTCTATTTTGGTTTCATGCCTACACAAAACATTATTCTAACAGCCTTTTGGCTTTCTCCATATGATGTACAAACTGCAGACCGACAGGGAGCATTGTTTTTGCATTGTAGCCCTGCCATGCACACCTTTGTTGTTTAGGGTTCTCCTGATGGTGGGCTGACAAACATGAAAATTAGCCAATGTAAGAAAGACCCTGAGACCTTTTCCAACCTTGTGAACATTAGCAATTCTTTTCCTCCTCATGAATATCATCCATCTTATTATTCACTTGCTCAGATGTGTGGGTTTGTTGCCTAAATAAAAGCAAGAGGGTGCCCACTGATACCTGGTTCTCATTCCATTGACTGAACACATGGTTCTGACTTCATCTTGAAAATAATTGGCAGTCTGAGAGGCTCACATACATTTTTCCTTAATATTTGATATTTCTCTTTATTGAAAAATGGCTTAGTGTTATATTTTAGTCCCATTTCTTAATTGGATTATCTTCATCTACTACTAAAACGAGAAAGGAATGGAAAAAGAAATATAGTTTAAATGTTTCTCAAACTTTCTTGGACCACAACAGATTCCCCCAGAGGCCCATGATTCTTTGGAATATTGCTGGTGTGAAACATTATTTCAGAAAGTTCATTGCCGCTTGCTCTCCCTCGGGATAATATTTAAAAGTAATAACAAATTTATGACACTACTGACCTTCTGCTGATAGACTCTTTCCAGAAACAGTAACATAATATAATACTAAAAAAAGAGTTACACCAACTAACTGGCAGACATTTTTATGTAAGTAGATGAATTTTCCAATATCAGACATGTTTGCTTTATTTGTGCAGTGTAATTTTAGGAGTATGTAAATGTTACAGAGTAGATAGTAGTAGTGGTAGTAATAGTATTTACTATTTAGGACTCAGAGGTTGCCAAAAAAAAGTGACACTCACTCCCTCCTAGACTGAAAGCAAATGAGGGGGAAAGAAGAAAGAAATGCCTCAAGCTCTCAAGGCTACTTTATAAGTCCATATTTGGTAATATGACAGGTTTTTAATATTGACCTAGCTTTTAGGGTCCATATATTTTCCCTTTGCTGTCTCATGGCAGCTTGGAAACAAACATCTCTAAGTGACAGTTTTTCCCCGGTGTCCATAAAACCTTTAGCATGCATAAATGATGCTCAGATAAAGTATATTCGGCCAAATTTTGTCCAGCGAGGATATCTCACTCTGTTGATTTATGCAGTCCTTCCATTGGGACCTTGCACCCCCCCTTAGCTCCAACCCTCTCCTGTGCGAACCGCTGCAGAAAAAAAGAGATTGCTCCTATTTATCAGTGTCACTTTCCCAAGACAAGTACTGTGAAAATTGATGCCTGCCTGTAAGAAAGAAAGAAGAAAGTGTACTTTATTGGTCCCCGTGGGGAAAATCCCTCTCTGCATTTAACCCATTCACTCAGTGAAGCAGTGGGCAGCCATTGGCGCCTGGGGAGCAGTGTGTAGGGACGGTACCTTGCTCAGGGGTACCTCAGGATAGCTGTTCAGGGGAATCGAACCCCCGACCTTCCGATCATGGGGCCGCCACTCTACCTACTGAGCTATCCCTGCCCGGTAAGCTCAGTCGCCAATCAGAGCATATGCCTCAGAGGTTGATGGGTGAATTCTGTTGTTGCTTTTCGATAAAATGCTTTGACAAGATTCATATATTAAAATCTCTATGCATTGGATGATTGTGAGAATCATCAATTATCTTTTTGGTTTGGTTTTGATTTTAGAACAGTTACCCCTAAAATCACTCAAACAGGAAACAGTCATTACTAAAATGTAATGCACTTCAGAATTTTGACTTAAGGATCAATATGATGTATCAAAACTGATGTTAGGTATTGCTCATAGTGATGAATTACCACCTGCCTCTGCAGCTCCCCACTGTCATGGCTCGGCTGTGTGGCAGGCAGGAGGAGGACCCAAAATGCAAAACTCACACACACGGGGATGAACTCAAAAAGCAGCTTTATTGCTGACAAAAGATAATAGGAGATACAAAACTAAACTGGGAAAAACTAACGTAAAGCTCACCAGGAAACACGGGGGAATCACACACAGCATGAGGGAGAACGCGACGCCGAACAGAGGGAGACTCAGACAGAAATACACAGAGGGTAAACGAGGAAAGTGGGCACACACGGGGAACACAGGTGACACTGATAATCATAACGAGACAGGGCGGGGTGAACTGAACATGACATGTACAGGCACAGAGGTTCAGACAGGAAGAGAGAGAGCACGGGGAAACACAGACATAACGGGCTGGGGAAACATGAAACAACCACAAAGGGAGACGAGGGCTCATAAATACATAGAGGGCACACAGGGGGGAGAGAGAGCACGGGGAGAACTTAGACATAATGGGCAGGGGAAACATGGAATAAGACATAAGGAGAGACGAGGGCTCACAGATACACAGAGGGGCACACAGGGGGTAAAAGCCATGAAGGGAAAACACTTAGGGAACAACACAACAGGGCAACTCAGAAAACATGGCCTAAGCAAGGAACAAAATACAAAAATACATGAAAACTAAGAATACTGGGCCCACATGGCCCAGGACCATGACACCCACTGCTTTATGGAGCTTTATAGTGCGTTCCAGGTCACTGTTTCGCTGTCTGGCTACAGATTTAGTGGTTTGATTCAATCTAACTACTCTCGCAGGATCATTTTGACCAAAGCAGGCAGCTGTTGAGCAAAAAACATCACTGTATACAGCACCAAATGGCAGACGGAGTGTTAGCCACAAGCTGGTAAACGTAGTGTAACCTATTGCTTAGCAGCTGAAGAGCCAGATATTTCCATCAGTGAGCATTTTTTTGTTTTGTTTTGTTTTTTGTTTTATTTTTTCAAAAAGAAAGTTGCGACTGGGATTGGCCAGAAGTGCTGCACCAAATCAACAGTAATTTTTTATCTGTAGCTGCTGGATGTGTGAATAAGCAAGCCTTTTCTAATAAGCTTTACATGTCAGCTTACAGGTAATAATGTGATGTAAAAGCTCATAAATGTAGTTGCAGGTGTTTTACAGAAATCATTCAAAAACTGTTAAGAATACTCAGATTTGGCAGCAACCCTCGCCATCTCTTTAGCCTTTTACAGTGGATAACAATGGGTAAAGCTGTGGCAGCTTGAAACAAACCACATGAGGGGGAGATAACTTACGAGCCTCCAGCTGCACTTCTTTTCTCTCTTGTCAGCTACTTTAGAGAACACCTGCTTGGAATAAAATTATAAACAAATCCCCCAGTAGATCAACATAAATGAAGAGCTCCACTCTTATACCATTTGTTTCCTTTTCTCTTTTGGTGTGTTCACTGAATTATTAATAGACTCTACCAATAGCAGTAAAATGGCTATCTATGAATGCTGTCCAAACATATTTTAATAACTTACTGAACAAAGGGAATAAAAAGATCTGTTTGTGTTTTGATTTGTCACAGGGCTGCAGAATAGCTGAGGAATAACAGTAAAACGAATGCACCTCAGCCCGCTTTTTAGGTTAAATCGGCGCTTATAGAACTAAATTATTGGAGGGTGTCCTATTCGCTCTGGTCTTGGTAGCATGCTGGTCATTGATTAAATGAACTACCTGCCTGTTTTATTTGAAAATGGGAAAATTATAAATTTGCTCCACTTGGATCTGACCCAATCTGTAGCTGAGAGAGTTGTGATTGATTCTGTGTGATTCACAGGTGACAAGTTTTCCCCTGGTTCCAGTACAGTGCTACACTTCTGATGTAGACGGCAAAAGATTTGAAAGAGAGAACAGATTTGAGAGTTATCACAGTTAATCGGAAACAGATTGCATGCAAGTGCCAACTTGATGCTTACGTGCAAGCTGATAGCGGGGTGACTCTGTGTTATTGCCATCTGTCCTTGTTTTAAGTCTGTTTGAAGATGGCAACTTGACTGCGAGTGGTCTCAGACCTGCTTCCTGTCTTTGAAGACATAGATTGCAAGTTGATCTCACATGGTCACAATAACTTTCCCTAGTGTGACTCTAGCCTAATACCACTTTCATACAGGTCTAGAGACCTAGATTGGCAGCCTCTCCCAACCTGCAATCCAACCAACAAGTAAACTTCAAATTTTCCTTCACTAGTTGGTTTCTGTCATGGAATGCACAATCACCATTTTTTTTTTGAAAGACTTGATTAATATATTCTCTTTTTGATGACCTTAAACTTTTAATATTTCTGAGATTATTTGGTGTTTTGTATTACAGGCCACCGATAAGGACACTGGGAATTACAGTGCCATGGCATACCGCCTCATCATCCCACCCACCCCAGAGGGCCAGGACAGTTTTGTCATTGAGACCTACACTGGTATCGTCAAGTCGGCCATCATGTTTCGGAACATGCGCAGATCCTACTTCAAGTTCGAGGTTATTGCTACTGATGACTATGGAAAAGGTCTTAGCAACAGCGCTGAAGTGGTGGTAAGTATCCATATGATGCTTTCCATGTGATGCAGGGATGTAGAGATAAATATAGGATTCCCTGCTAATCTTTGACTTGCATGCCGCTGGCATGGCAGAGGCTTATTGGTTGTGGATTTTTTTGGCTTCCACAGCATCATATTTATGCAGCGAAGGCATCAACTGTCCACAATTCATTTATACAGGAAAGCCTAGGTGAATGGCTGTGCCAGTGCATTGAGTAGTCACAAGGAAGTGCAGCACTGCCTTTAGCAAACTGTTGTGGAATTTCTTTGTTTTGGTTTTTTTTTTTGGTTTTTTCTTTTCAGAATTATTGTAATCTTAGATGTTGGCTTTGTGAGCTCAAATGTTTAACAGTTTGAGAAAGATCCATGTAGGCTGTGGGCAGGATTTCAATTAAAAAAAAACTACTTTTGTCTGTGTATCATATGTAGAATATTAAACTACAACAAGCAAAAAAACTGTAAAAATCAGGACGAATTGGCTTATTACCATATTTACCATATCTCAGGCTTGTTAATTGAACACTTTAGAATTTATTTGTTGAATCTGTTTAAAAACCACAGTGTAAAAAGTTGCAGTTTGTCTTCCACAGTGGGTTATGTGCCAAACTGAAAATGCATGAGATTTGCAGGTTCATTAGAGGAAGTATGATCTCTATTTTTAGGAGCAAGACCCATAAGAGCTACACAGATTTTAAACTAAAGTCCTGGGACTATATCAAAGTACAATACTGGAGTATGCCTTGAGTGTGTACTTTGTTTCATATCATGGTCCAAATTAGACATTTAAGTAGGATTTTAGCATAATAAGGTTTTCATTTATCTGCCTGTTCTGTTTCTCATCTCTTTTGCATCACTGTATGAATCTCGGCATTGTTAATTACTTCACTGCATTAGAGGGTCTTCATTAAGACTACTTAAAGAGGTTGTATCAGATTAATAAGCGAGTCACATCTGTCATGCAGTATTTGAAGAAAGGGAAATCTTTCTAACGAAAAAAGCACGAGTGCTGTGTTTTGCATGAGAACATTGATATTTTTTGAAAGGTGAAGAAAGATGACTGAACCATGAAAAGATTTGTGGGGGATTTAGAGCACTGACAAGTAGTGCTAAGAGCATATTAAGGAAAGTTGAGGTCAAATGAGTTATCAGTATTACAAGCGAGGGATCAAGTCCCACAAAACTCGAAAAAACTTGATACAGTATCGGACTGAGCCTAATGCCAAACCACCGAGGGAGGCACACAAAAGGAAGAAAAATCATTGCGTGGGCCTCCATCATCTCCTGACATCAGCCCAATTGAGAACCCATGAAGAATACATAAAAGAAATTCTGGTAAATATGTGTTGCTGTAAGAGGCTGTAATGTCATCCTCAAATAAAAAGATGCAGAAACATATTCAGTAAAAGAGTTTCTTTTGTGATATTAAAAAAAAAAGTTTTATAGATAATTCTTTTCAGATGTGTTTTTTTTTCTGGTTTGATATCAGTGTGACCTGTTATTTGAGTTATTTGGAATATTATACTTCTGTGTTGTTAATGTCCATGTCAGTATATAAATGTGTATAACCTGAGACAGTTTCTAAAAAAAAGATCTTGCGTTAAGAAACAACCTCAGAAATGATGCTAATACGTGAGAGCGAGTTTGATTTGTTTCGTGCAAAGCTTCTCTTCATAATACCTTGTGGTTTATGATCTTACATGATGATCCCTGCCTTTTGTTTTGTTTTGCTTTGTTTTTATTTCTGTTGAGTATTAAATGTTTTGGTTCCAGTCTATTGAATTATTCACAGGATGTACAACACACCCCGATATGTGGCCTCTGCCACTAGCTGATGATCCAATTAAAGTCTTTCTTTTATCCATGAGTATTAGCTCTGCAAACATTATGCACTTCTCCCTGCGTGCGCGTTCATCTAAATATATGTCTGTGTCTTTTTCTGAGTGCATGTCTGTTTCCCACTCATTTACGCATGCACCCGCTGTGTTTGGGCTCAGCTTTGCCCCCAGTTCAATGCTTATCTTTCCTGACTGTGGCCAAGCTTATTTTTTACTGCAGTGAAATATGTCTAGCTAACAAGCCTCTAACGAGACAGAAGGAGGGTGTGGGACATTGGCTGTATATGAGAGACTAGTGAGTGCTTAACTATGGTGCTTGTTAATTTTCAAGGGGAAACCTAATTTCACAGGAGCCACATGGGAAATTTGGCTTCAGAGCACAGAGGCTGTTGCCTATGCACTTAACTCTGGCACTGGAATTAGGTGCTCTTAAGTTTGCTGCATGGCACAGATACAAGCTGGCGACTAGTGGGTCCACCTAAAGAAGCATTTCAATGATTTAACATACGGTAGGATGTGTCAATAACTGGCTTACACGGTGTATTTTTAAACTTTATCTTTCTTTTCTGTCTTTCCCGCTATCTCACACTTTCTCCCAGGTTTCTGTGGTCAACGCATTGGACATGCAGGTTGTTGTGTCCACTGTCCCACCCACTTTAGTGGAAGAGAAGAGGGAAGAGCTCATTAGGTAGGACACAGCTCACATTTCATTAAACATAAGTTAAAAAAAACAAATTTTAATGAAAAGAAGCGGTATGTATTACTAACACAGTTTTTTTTTTCATGCAAGATCATGTGTAAGATGAAGTATTCCTTTCATCAAATGTCCTTTGCAATATTTTTTCTTTTAATCTCAGCTATGCAACCTATTATTTTCTCATCTGAAATTATTTTCTTTAAAAGATTTCCCAGCTAAAACTGGCACAGAAAAGAAAATTCAGCTTGAGTTTTGTCTATTGCGACATAAGGCTCAAGGCCGAACTTTAATTTCCATTAAAAATGTAAGGACTAGAGTGATGCATATGAGTCAGCTGGTTGAACAATTAATAAAAGCAAATATGCATTAGTAAAGATGGATATTTCATAAAAACCTGTGTAGGGGTTTTTTTGGGCAGCTTTTTTGTGTACAGTAAACATTGACTGATCAATTAAGATCATGGATGGGCCAATTAGACAGATGAGTCTGTCCTCTAGAGTCGGTTCTCCCAGTTTAGATTAATTAATGATAGAGATTCATGAAGCATCTTTTTACCGCTCTTAGGGCACAGTGTTTAGCTTAATTAGTCAATCTGAAAGGCAAATGGGTGTTAATAGCTGTTTTTTAAGAGCTTACTGTGTCTTTCTCACAGAAGTGACACAGCTCTTTAGGCTGAAAAACAGAGACATTAGTTGTGTTACGCTCTTTACAGTGATGCCATTTGAGATTTTGCACAGCGCTGATGATGATCCAGGGCCATTTTACCTGAGTGCTCAAACTGTTTATCCACCTTGGCGGCGGCAAGGCTTTCCTTTATCGGCTGTAATTTGAGGTGTGGATTTTTCCCTTCCTGAAAAGGATTATCAGAGCCTTACTTTGCCAGAGCCCAATGTGGAGAGACAAACTGCTGCCCAATGGGATAATCACTGCCAGATTGGAGTACTTAATCTTGGTGGCTGTCATATTGCTTTTGGGCATTAGAAATTGTTTGAACCTGGATTTTACCTTCTATAGTTCATCTTTCTCAGTTTTTTTCTTTAAGTGTATAAAATGTTTGTGTATGTATTTGCACATATAGTATTTATACAATGTAAAGTATAGGATACAAAGTTTCATCTGTGTGTATCTCAGTATTCTGGAGCGCCACGTCCAGGACCAGATTCCAGGTGCCAAGGTGATTGTAGAGGCTATCGGGCCACGTCGCCATGGTGATGGCTTTGAGTTAGAAGACTACTCTAAGTCGGACCTGATGGTATACGCCATTGACCCACTCACGAACAGGGCCATTTCACGTCAGGAGCTTTTCAAGTGAGTGGGTGAATTGTGTTACAAGAAGTTCAGTCCACCATTTGGTTTAAATTGATGTCCTAATGTCCCCGCTGTGCTGCATGTTTTCCCTGCTGCCTCTTTTTACCCTCTGTTCAAGCAGTGAGTCAGCAAATATGTCTTTTTCAGACTCCCTTTAGCTTCCTCCTCTACAGCATCTCCACTTCACTGCCTCTATTTTCTTTAAAAGACTTTGATTATGCTGCTGGTGCACTGCAACTGAAATATGTCATAGGAAAGTGGAAGATACAAGGGAGAAAAGAAGCAATGAGGTCATGGAGGGACAAAGTGAGACTGGAGCAGGGAATATTTCAATCAGTCCATCCACCCATCATTGCAGTACCTCAAAGACTGTTCTGAGGGCTGGGAGATATGCCAGCAATACATTTTTATTCCTTTTATTTCCGGACATAAAGCTGAAGAGAGTGCCCACAGTCTGCCAGAGAGTGTGCTTAAACACCAAAGAGGCGCACAGCACCACAGTAGAAATAAGTACAAGATACTTTGTCATCCTATCAGAGGAAAGAAGACCTTGGCCTTCTTTCCTGGCACCTCAGGAAAGTGTTTCACTCACTGTTTTGATGTTTCCCATCCCTTCTGTTGAACTGATCAGCAACAGATCTTAATAAACTTGACCAGCATATGAGAGCATGCCCATTCTGAGTTCCGGCTTCCACTCTTGATTAAATTGCATCCGTGTACTTTATGCTTAGCAGCCTGGAACTGTCCTCTGCAAAAACAGAGTTCAATAATTTGTAAGTTATTTAAACACAATATATAATTGAAAATAGTACTTTGATGCAATCCAGACTGCCCTAAATTCTGAAAGGGAAATTGTGGCTATGGACGCCCAGACTATTGGGCAATAGAAATATATTAAGCAAGAATGGGAAAACTTAATTGGTTTGCTCTGGTCACAAATTCTTAAAAGGAGAATTGATGTAACACAGTGGCAAACACGATCCTGCACCGACTTTTAAAAGGTTGTCTATGGCATTAAATTTGAAATAATCATGCATTAAAAAAAGTAACAGTTTTAAACATTTAACATGATGTTTTGGCACTATATTTAATTTAAAAAGTGGTATTCATTGTTTGCAAAGTATGATTTTATATTTTGCAAAGCATTTCTGCATTTCTTTAAGCAGCGTGGTAGTAAATTAATCTACAAACACCTTTATGCCCTCCACTATCAGGAGGAGCACCACATCATTTCACGTAAGGTGGCACATCCAATAAAATCAGATTATTATTATTATTATTTTTTTACCTAAATTATTTGACATCTTCGTACTTCTAGCTTTTAAGACTTACAAGCTAATTTTAAAAGAGGTCTGCTACATCCTTGATTTAATAAGATCTACTTCCTTAGATACAGATACTGTCAGAAAAAGTAATTTAGATTAGCGGAGATGGGCTTTTTATGCATGCAGCGCATGTCTGACAATGTTGTGGGGTAATTGTATGTCATATAGCCAGATCACAGGAGGAGAGGGAGAAATACAACATTGTAAGTGGATCAGTGCATTAAGTCGTATTCCACCTATTCCCACTTGTCACAGTCTAGAGTACAGATTGCCACATCACCTTACAGAAAAACAAAAGTGATGGTGGTTACATATGTATGTACGCTTGTCCTTTTGGAATGGTTTGTTTTGCATAGTAACATTGCATCCTCTCTAAATGAATTGCTTTGTATGCATGTATGTTTTTTTTGAAAATATTGACGCATATACTGCCATTGGTTTATGCAGAAAAACAAGTGTAAATTGACACTTGTAGAAAAGTGTAAGTATTATAATTGCTTTTCATTTGCACTTAATGCTAATTATTATGATCAGTATGATTCATGTCTTGTGTTCAGTATTTACTCTCTCTATTTACACATTCTTTAGAAAATAGGTTCCTTTAGCTGTAAACTACCTACAGTGAGTAATTAGAGCTGTCCTCTGTAAGCAGGAGACTGCTGTGGCAAAACATAATGTGTAAAAGAGTATAAACTTGTTACAAAGCCTGTTAAGAAGTAAAACAGCTGCAGATTTAGATGATTCATCATCATGCTTCATGTTGAGGAACTGTAATATATTGCCTTTTGACACATTTTTAATAATATTTAATAAAAAACATTTATTATGTTCTCTTGACATTGATTACAAAGTAAGTGTCTTTTTTGTATGTGGAATACAGATTTCTTGATGGGAACGTGCTGGAAATCAATAAGGAGTTTCAGCCATACCTGGGTGAAGGTGGCCGCATTCTTGAGATTCGCTCCCCAGATATTGTAGCCAGTGTGAAAAAGGCTGCCCAGGCTGTCGGCTACACAGAGGGTGCCCTCCTGGCCCTGGCGATCATCATTATCCTTTGCTGCATCCCTGCCATTCTCATCGTCATGGTCACCTACAAACAGTCAGTATTACTATAATAATCACTAGGCTTTAACTGGATGTCAGCGAATAAATTTTAATTTAGCAGGTCATCGTCTTAGGAGATATTGCATGTCACTCTGGGTTTTATTGAAAGGTTTGCTCTGCACAGACGAATCAGATAGTTATTGTAGGAATGTAGCTTAATGTTAATATCGTGTTTCCTGTGGCTTGTAAGAGCAAAGCCAGCGAAACCGCAAACAGCATCACTGAAAAGTGTATTTAAGATAAAATAAGAGCACTTCTTGCGTTAGTTTTAGCTTTTTGTGTGTGCGTCTCTCTATCTCTCTCTCACTTCCAACTCTCTTCCTCGGTATCTCTCGCTCTCATCAGACATGCTGACTGCGCACTCTGCTGGGCTAATCTCCCTGCTCATGCTGTGTGAAAGCAGATTAATTAACACTCATTTGTGACAAACATCTACAGCCAATTGTGACCGTCACAGTGCGTCTTCATGCTACTTAATCATCTCTGCCCGACACACACAACAGACGGTGCCCTCTCTCCCTTAGATGCGCGCAGTGCAATCCTCAAAAAAATATGACACTTTTTGCTTTGAAGCATCATTCAGACTGGTGTGATAATTGAACTCTCATTTGGCAAAAGCCAGGTTCTTATCTAAATGTTGGTATGCTGCAAGTGTACCGTAAACGGTAATATTTGAGAAATATTTATTCATGGCAGATGGGTAGAGCGGTTGTACTTATTCAAATGCACAGATCAGACACACAGCAGAAAACTATTGATGGTGACAGTAGACCTAACACACAAACTGTCGTAGCAGATGGTGCTTTGTTGGTGGCGACATTACTCTGGTAAAGTTAATTTTCTCAGTTGTGTTTGTCAACATAATTCATTGTTGTCTAAATTTGAATATATGATGAATATATTATTTAAGACATCAATTTGCACATTCACGTCGAGCACCTGAATGTAGTTGTGAATACGTAACGGCAATTTGAAGTATAAAAATGTTACTTATTTTGCGTTTAGATAAATACCTCAAAGCATCGAAATTGTGAGGTTGCACTCGTGCCAAATTATGTAATTATAGTTATATAATTTCATGTCTTTTTTTGTCCCCCATCTCTCTCTCTTCTTGTTTCATCTCCTTTGCTCTGCATCAAAAACGCTGTGATCAGGTTCAAAGAGTAAGTAATTTCTCATGTTTTACAAGTGGCTGCTCATTGCTCGATGTGTGTGTCTGTGTGGTTGTGACACTACTTTCTTTCATCTTTATTATTAGTTATTTAAAGTCGAGTTGAATATTGTGAAAATGTGATGAACAGAATGCTTGCCAGCTAATGCCAACCTTTTGAGGTGTCTCTAGCATTAAGGGCACAGAGCAAGGCTGATTCATCTTCTAGGTCACATACTGAATGTGCATTTTTGGCTGAAAAGTTTCTCTTAATGTGGAAAATTTGATTAGATTCAAAAGAAAAATTATAGTTACACTTGTCACTCTGCTGGATACAGTTGAGTTGGCACATTCATCATGTCTTTTGCTACACATACAGTATACTGCATTTGCATAATTTTTAGTCTGTATTTCAAAAGAAATAAGCTTGAATAATCTAGCACATAGCTGAAAACCATGAAAATGCTTTTCAAATCTTACTTGCACAACTGCAGCAGCATTGACTGTTTCCTTGCAAGCCAAAAGAAGCTGATTATTATATTATTACTCTGCAATTGACAAAACAAATCAGCCTAAAATGCAGTGTGAGACAAGGGCTATTTGTTTTGATACATTTTAATAAAATTGTTTGACTAACATTAGTGAATAAATTAAATAAAAAAGAATACCACAGCTAATTGCTGCAAAATGGTTTTGGAGGGTTTTTTTTATATAGTTTAAAAGCTTGATGTTGCTAAAACTGAATTTTGCATCTAGAATATCTCTTCGTGTTCCTCTTTCTGGGGTGAGAATGACTTCTCAAAACACATGGGTAATTCATAGTAGAGACTTGATGCATAAGTCATGTGTCTGGTTTATTCTTAACCACATTAACACTTTGTGCAGGCGACAAGCAGAGTGTGCCAAAACTGCCAGGATTCAGATGGCTTTACCACCGGGAGGGAAAGCAGCTCCGGCAGCTGCTCCCACTGCTAACCTCTATGAAGAGTTGGGCGACAGCAGCATGTGAGTCAAGCTTGTCCTCTAAGTATTTTCCCATCCCACGCATTTCTTCTAGTCCCCATGATCAGATGCTGCTGCATCTGGCCTCGCAGGTTTCTCCCTGTGAGTGTTTTATTCAAGCTCAGAAAAAAATATTACCCCTCTATCAATCCTCTTTTCTGAAATGGCCACTGGCTGCTCTGGATGTTGACCTCAGGAGTCTCCACACTGCTTGAGACACATTAATAGTTGCATCAAAGGATCTCTCTGCTTGTTGTCTCTGTAACTATGATCCACTTTTGATGTCTGCAAACTGCACCGTATGGTGCAGCACAGCAGGTGACTAGATTTTAGCGTATCTATGTGTTTCTAGTTGAGTGCCTATGCATTTTAGCAAGAACCTCTCTTAAGGTAAGAGTGTGTTTAGGTTAATAAAAAAGCACATGGTTTCCTAGAAATAGAAACAAATACAGAATAATGTCCAAGTTCAAGGATTGTCACGAGTTACCTTTAAAAATGTAACCTGCGGTAGCCTACATTAAGTGCTTCCCTAACTTTGGTCCAAAGTGTTTTGCCATCAGCACAATCGAATTTCAGCTTTAATATTAAATCCTGCCCTAAATGTGTGATGAAATGTTAATGTTTGCAGATTAAATGAGACTACATTTAAACTGCTGAGGTAATGGGCTTAGCAATTTTGATTTTCAGCTCGTTCAAGGAATACTGCTTCTAATGTCACTTTTGCATTTTAAAAAAAAATGTAAACCTAACATTAAGCTACGAAGAGCGTCCACAATATGCCCACCGCAGTTTTTAAATGTAGGCAGAAACATTTGATTCTGTAGCATAAGTAGAATTTTTATGGGCATTATTGTATTGTAGCTAAGAATTGTGTACACGGAGCTTATTTCCCAGTTTTCACCAGGAAGAAGAAGAGTTTCTCTTAAAAACAATCATATTGTTAAAATTATACATTTCCATCTGTGAAAAACAAAAGCTCTCAAAGTTATACTGTATGCACGCAGCATGGTGTCAAATGTAGACAGAAGTTAATCAGTCTGGTATTTGAGTTTAAAATGCAGAAACCTGCCGTACCCTCGTGTCGACGCTTCATCCATGTTTTCATTTTCCATTAACACCTCTGATATTTCTCCTTTAGTCTTCTTACCATCTGTCTGTGTTTATATCTTCTCATTCATTTTCAATTCCCTTGTCTCTCTGGATTCAGACTGCAGTAAGTAATGCCAAAACATGACAGAGGTCAATAAATATGAACAATATTGTGCGTAAATTTTGCAAGAAAAATGTCCTTGTTGCCCTGCCTGCTTAGTTGTTTTTTTTAAACATATGCACATAATTAATATACTTAAATTCTGGAATTTAAGTGGCATAGTTTGTTTGGTAATTGATCTTGATGAAGGGTGGAAAGACCTAGTGGGTTTTCATGCACGTACTTCATTCTTGTGAGAAAAAAGAGAAGGCTTAGTTTGGTTAGAGGTAGTGCATTTCATAAGATATCGCCGTAGATGTCTCCTCTCTTGCGTCCCATTAGACTGTTGTGTTCTTTTGTACTGTGCTGCTCTTAGTTTCACTGCTCTCTACATCTCTCTGTGCTGTGACCGATGGCACTAATGCATCCTGCATAGGTTCATGATGGCTACTGAGCTCATATATTTCAGTGTAATAATTTCACAATTTCAATATTTGATTTGTAATTTCTTTAAGTTTGCAAAGTTTATTCAAATCATTGTTATTTTGATTTCTTAAGAACGCAGATGCGCTTTAGTTACTTTATACTGTGCAGATATTTAATCATCCAAAACCCAAAACAAATTTCTGAGTCACAGTACTACGAGAGACTGTCTGTCAAGATATTTTCACACAGTTGCTTTTGCTTCACCCTTTGTTTCTTTGCTTTATTCAGCTCAAACCTATCAGTCTTTATCTGTTTCAAGTCTTTTTCTTCTTCACCTCCATCTTTTGCCGGGGCAGGGCTAAAAACTCTGTCATTGAGGAGGCTGACCACCAGAGGATTCTTAGCACCTTTGCCTGTCGTGCCATTGCAGCCCGCAGCAACGGAGCACTCCGTGTCAACTTACCCAAGTCAGAGAGCAACGTGACCTTCCTCTCTGACCACAACCCACTCACCACCCACAACCCTGTCTATGATGATAACACTCCTCTCTGCAGTCCTGACGCACGTGGGGAGAGCCCATCTGAAAAGCGGTTCTCCTTTTCTCCTCCCCACACAGCAGGGTCAGGGTTCGTCTGGTCAATGCCTGGTCGCATTCATGGAGGACAGCATGGTTATGAGGTACCAAGGAGACAGGCTCTTATAGACCCAGCCAAATGGGAGCTGCAGATACTCCAGGCAGGCATGAGTGGCGAGCAAAGGCCAGCGAGTTCAGACATACTTCACGCGAGTGGCAGCACAGAGACCAAGTTGTCATTCCGTGAGCAGGCCAGCCAGTTTGGGCATCGGGGCTTCCAGGAGCAAACCCTCAAGCAAAATAGAGCACCCGCAGGCTCCCTCTCTTCCATCCTTGTCAGGGATAGAGACAGTGATGACATGCTGGAGCTGACCTCAGAGGCTCTGCTATCCATCATCGATTACCCCTACAGTCCAATGTCTGTGGGCAGAGATGTGCCCCCCAGCTTTAGCATTACCCGGGGAGATGAGCCACTTCCCCTGGCTAGCCAGAAATCAACTGCGCCTATTCTCAAGACGTTTAGCTCTGGCATCTCCAAATATTTGACAGAGGAGCCATGCCATATCACTGTGGAGATCATACCTGACCCACCAGAAAATCCACCGCCTTCTCCTCCACTGCAGCAGCAGCCACGTCCAACTTCCCCGCCCACACCTCCTCCCTCGAGCCCTCCTCCTCCTCCACCTCCACCTCCACTTTCCTCCCTTCATAAACCTGAATGTACTTCTCAGTCCTCTTCTCCTCCTCCTGTCAATAAACACATCACTCTTCCGCCCCCACCACCTCTGCCTCCCTCTCTATCACCTGCTAGCAATCAGCCACGCCCAGTCGTTCAGTTTATCCCAACCTCTTTGCCGCCCGTGTCTTCCCTTCGCCCTGTTTCCGAACGAAAACACCCTCCTCCGCTTTCACCATCACAAGCTGACGGTGGGAGGAAGGAGCTTAAAGGGATCCTGAAAAACATCCAGAATCTAGCTGACATAGAAAGGTCTGTTGCCAACCTGTACAGCCAAGTAGACAAAAATTGTAAGATGCCCAAGTTTAGCACGAAACCACAAGTGACTGAGGAATCAGAGTGTACTAACAAACTGCAAAGCTCTGACACCAGTGAGGAGCAGAGCATGCCAAAAGCAAACAACTCCAGCTCTGAAGTCCAAATCAACTCAACAAGTATGAATTGTGCTGGAAATGCTGCAAGTAAACCGAACGTAGCAGCAGACATTCAGCAGACAAGCCAACTGAACTCAAACAGTCCAAACACTGCTGAGCTCAGTGAGCAGGTTACTTCTCAGTCCACTGTGTTCTGACTTTTCCTTTGTCTCCATATTCTCATTATGTTCATTTCTACATTTCCATGCCTGTTTTTTTCCTGTTGTTTCTGCATTTTATGTTGTATACAGTTAGTGTATGCTTTAGTCATGTCATTTTTTTTTTTTTCAAATTCTAGAGCCATCAGCCAAGGAATGTCCTCAGATCCTTTCTTAGCAGTATAAAAAAGAGGCTTGCATATTTAGTATGGGTTTGGCTTTTTTTTTCATATTTTAATTATGTGAACTGGTATGAGGACTGTGATAGCATTAAGTATGCCCCTGAGTTCACGGATTAGTCGGTTCAGCATGTTATACATATGCACCATCTTAATCTTAACATTAACATTTCATAGCCAAAACTATTTTAATTAAATTATACTAAATAGCATTTTTTCAAGTCCCACAGCCCTGGGGTCTGTTTCTTCAACCACTGGCTGGCTTCATATTGGGGATTTTGAATTTGTTCTTTTACTTCTTCTCTGAGATAAGAGCATGAAAATTTAGTATGCAATTGCTTCATCCAGAATCCAAATCAGGCAAGAAGAACAACATAATATTAGACCTTTTTTTTTTTTTTTTTCTCAATATCTGTTTTCACCAATTTCCCAAAGGTATGTAAATCTATGGAATAAGCTTCTCAGTTTTCAGTGAGGGTAATCCCATATTCAGAAAGTTGTTACTTGTAGGTGTATTTAAGTACATAACATGGTGACTGAAAATGAAATCTAACCTTAAGAGATGTGGGATTCTGTGAAATATGTACATAAAGAATCAAAAATATGTATACTGAAGCAAACGAAAAATACGGGATAATATAATATGACAAGCTGTACACAGTGTCTTTATTCAAACAAGTGAATGCCTGTACCAGCTACGTTTATTTGAAAGCCTCTTATGTTGGTTGAAGCTATAAAAAGATATACATCGGCTGATCCCAGGAGGCTCATGTTGAATTAAGAGAGCCAACCGCTGGGGGACCTGTCTATTCACATGTCCGCAAAGATCCTCTCAGCATGATAAAGTAGTCACTGTGATGTTCGTCTGCACTCTGGAAAAGGCTAATTAGAGAAGCAATCAATCGTTAACCAGGGTTGCTGCCTGTGGGACTGTCAACTACTGTTACTCTCTCCTTTCCTTTTCTATTCCTCTGACCTTCTCCCTGCCTGCGTTTCTCTGTCTCTTACACCGCCCCTCTCCCTGCAGTTAGTTCTGATACTTTCCAATCCTTGGCCTCTTCTTGTTAATCTTTCCTTTTGGTCCTCTGGAGATTCTATTACCTTCTTTAGACTCATTGCAATGCAGCCTCTGCTCCCGTTCTCTTCTTTTTTTTCTTCTTCTTGTGTTCATGTTTCTCACTTTCTCTCCGCTCTGTCTTTCTGCTATATACCCTTTATGTGTTTGTTTCAGCTTCCATGCCCTAAGGCAAATGGTCTTAGCATACCTCAATTCCAGAGCAATGTAATGTTTGATTCATCACATGTTCCCCTGATGGGCTGATCGAAGGTCCTCTAATTCTGTATTCCATGTTCACTGCATGGGGTAATCTCTTTTGCAAAGAGGCTAGGTGATCACACGCTGTTTCTTTCAACCCCAAGAGCCGTCTTAATGGATTGTCTTCTTTATATTCTTTTTTTACAGTTGGTTTTATCAATATTGTTTTGTATTCCAGCTGACAGTTCAATGCAGTAATATCAAAAAAAATAAAGAAAGGAAAGCTAAACAGTTTATTTCTAGAGAATTATTCTCAGAAAAAGTTTTGATTGGGAATGCAAAAAAAAAACCAGTCAAAGTCAAGAGTAACATACACATAACGTGCTATGTTTGGGCGACCGTGGCTCAGGGGGTTGGGAATCGCATCTGTAACCGGAAGGTCGCCGGTTCGATCCCTGGGCTCTCTGTCCTGGTCGTTGTGTCCCTGGGCAAGACATTTTACCCTACTTGCCTACTGGTGTTGGCCAGAGAGGCCGATGGCGCGATATGGCAGCCTCGCTTCTGTCAGTCTGCCCCAGGGCAGCTGTGGCTACAACTGTAGCTGCCTCCACCAGTGTATGAATGTGAGAGTGAATGAATAGTGGTATTGTAAAGCGCTTTGGGTGCCTTGAAAAGCGCTATATAAATCCAATCCATTATTATTACTATGTTTTTAGTAGAATTATCTAAGCTGCAACTGAGAAAATACAAACCAATCATTATACAGTATCCTATAGAAAACAGCGGGTGTGTGCACAAAAAATGCCGATTAGTAAGCAGCTTTATACCAGATTTATTGTTTGTTAAGAAAAGTTAAACATTTGGTGATTTGCAGCTGTCTTTCTGTGAGTTACATTAGAAAATAATCCTTCTATTCTGGTCCACATAATAGATATTTAACTAAATCCTGTTATAAAGAAACAGCTCTGTCCAAAGGAAACAAACACACCCGAAAGCCACAATAAATTAGCTATAATATCAGGGTTACAGCTAAAACAAACAAGGTAGCATTTGATAAATAGATATGCATCAACCTCAATATCCTTGGCAGATTCAGATTAATACTAGATTTTGGCCGTTTTGATTTTTTTCTAAGAACTATAACTGGCAGCATTTGCAAACAAAAATCAGCTTTTTTCAATGCAAAATATAATTTTCACAATAAGAAAAAAATAATAAGAAGAAATGATTCAACTTCACAATTTTCCTCAAGCATGAGTAGGTTGTAAGATCTTCTCTCCCCCTTAAAAAAACTGAAAATAAAGTGGTTTTCTACTAGACGTACTAATATTTAACTGAAAATGTGTTGCTGTACACCCACCTTTATTTGACATATGTTACCTTACTGGCAAAAGCAGGTACAACAGATTTATGTAACAAAACAAATTTCATACACCTAGTAGACTTTCTATTATGTTTAGAAATTTACCAACTAAGAGGAGATTGACTTCTTCGATCCTTCACTAATACCGAGGCTCTTACCGAGGCTGCTGGCTGTGAGCCCTGAATAGCTTTAGCTGTAGCCACTTTGTCTTTGTTAGCTTCTTTAAAATGTCCATGCTCAGCTGTGTGAGGCTATTTAGGTGTCTGATTAGGTTCGTTGTGACAAATGTTTTAGTGCACTAAAACCAAGTAAACCATCAAAGGATGACCGTGGTCAACCTTCGATGGTTTACTTTGGGAAACCCGGTGTCTTCACTCTGTAGAAGTTTGTGCACACTCACAGCACAAATAGTTGTATTTGTCTGCATGTTGTGACGCATGAAATAGAGTGGCTTATAACAGACGTATATGAGACTGACCAGCCAGTAACCAGTTGTGCCTGTGAATGATGAAAATTGGCCATTTCCTGTCCTGGCTAGACAGTTATGGATCGCTAGTAATATAGCATCCTGCTAATTTGTGAGCTTTGATAGATAGCTTTGTTATCTCTGCACAAAGATGGTGGTAATGTGATTATATTTCCCCGTTTCTTTTTGTTTTTCTGTTTGTTTGCTAAGATAAAAGGGTGCTCACTCCAGTTACATATCTAATTTTAAAAAATGTGGTAAAACAAGCTCCTCATCTTTATATTTTTCAACCTTTTCATGTTTATCTTTGCTTTACTACATGTTGTTGTACCAGCAGGGTGATAAAGATTCTATTTTTAGTCTCCATGTAAATATCTGCACCGCCAGATAGTAAAGCTACTTATTAACAGAGCCAACATCACCCTCCTGTTATAGATACGATACAAGGCTGTTCAATATTCCAGTCTTGCTGTAATTTTGAGTTCACCACTCTTACCTCTTTTTCTATAACATTTCTTCATCACACATCTTCTGCCAACTCCTCTCTTGTGCAAACTTCCTATGGCTATTGTCCACTGGGCCATTTTTCTTCATGTTGCATGAAACAGAAGTAGCCAGCAGCCAAGCCAACAGGTCATCCATCAGATCCCAGTCCCATCGTCCACTCTGCCTGGGAGGTGTGGCATATGGCTCTGCCCTGTCCCCTGATCCTTGCCCATAATAACAGATTACAACTCTCCAGAGGAATCTCACATCATTGCTTGGCCATATATCTGAGTGTGTGAGAGTCATCATCATTTATGGGCCCAGACAGGTTACAGTTGTACGCCCGTGAAGCTGGAGCTTTCAGCCGAGCTGCTCCATTACTTGCCGTTTCATTCACTCGTACTGAAGACAATGCAGGCGCACTTTTATCCTCAGGAGGAGTTCTGAGTTGTTTTTCATGTGGTTAATATAGTGACATTTCTAAGATTTTCCCCAATTCATTAGAAAAGAAATCCATTACTTTCTGTAGGCATATTATGACGTGATAACCAAAGAGATTTTTATTAAAATTCTTTGAGTCAGAAATTCTGCCCTTTATCACAATGTCCTTTTCATATCTGCTGGTAGATTCATTAGATATGACTTTATAAACACTGACTTTCAAATTTTCCCAGCCCTTTCCATATTTGCATTTATTGTATTTTTTTATTGTTCCTGTTTGGATGAGATAACAGAGGGAGAGAGAAAAAAACAGCCCACACCAGCGTGATAACATTGCAGCCTAAGGCACCCTTTTTTAAAACAGAACAATATCTGCAACGCTGTAATTTAACACTTGAAAATGCAGAGTAAGTAAAGCTGTTATTTCTTCTCTGGTCAGCAGAACGTAGGCACACTAGACTTAACATTTAATTTATCTATAAGCACTTGAAATGTTGTTGTCAGTCCATATTCATTATTTATCTTATTTTCTCCTTTCTGTGACACGCAGGAGGCGAGGGTACGGCCGACAGGTAAGGATTCCCATCGTGATGTTTTTACACCTTATTGTTGTGCTCAGACATTTTGACACTAGAGGAAGCATGAGGAAGCTTATATCCCATTATTCTTATCTGCGATTCACTTTATGGAAAACAGTGAATGAGATTAAGATGAGATCGCGGTGATAGAAGTTCTAACACTGACATTACAGTTTAGGTTTGATTTTTGAGAGTCTTTCGTATTCTCCAATGTTCCCGTCAAATAGCAGATAAGCAGTTGGATGAGTTTTTCTCCTCTGGTGGAAAAATAACTAATCAGGAACCAAACAGTGTGACTCTTTTTGTCAGTTTGACATTAAAGTCTTTTTTTCCTTTCGAATAATCTTTTAAATCATCTGAACTGTCAGTGTCAGATAAGCACGGGATGTTTTCTTTCTTTCTTCCTTCCTTTTTATTGAGCGCAGTTTCTTTCATCTCCATTGCTTGGCTGGGATTTTCACTCTCCTTCCTTGCTTTGTTTCCATCAATAATTTATCAATCTTTTCACCTTCCTTCTCCGTAGATGTTTCAGTGAGTCCAGCTTTGTCTGGCTTTAAATCTGAAGTAGATTGAGGTCTGTCGCATGTTTGTTTCTCTGCTGCCTGTCCCTTCCTTTACCTTATCCTTCTTCTCTACTAACTTCTGGCAGCAACAGCAACTGCTGAGGCCATCTCTTCTGAGACCTGAGGTAGAAACACACCTGCTTTTCTAAATTTAAAGCAATTGTGGTCATTCTGCTGTGCATGCTCCCCGCCCTTTGTGCTGCTGCTGCTCATCTTCTGATGTCTTATTGTGAGGAGTGCTGAGTAATTTCCCTCTCTGCCCCTCTGAAACGCAGGAACTCTCCATGGAGTCAGGTATCGACCCAGGCCAGGACTACTACACACAGGACTACTATAATTATGACCAGGGGTGAGCATGCAGCCGACTGACTGTTTTATCTCTAATCAGTTGTACTTTAATCCATGGACCTGATCTCCCTTGGTTCATTTAGAAAAAATTTTTTTCTTAAGTTACATCATTAGGACCTCTTCATCCTGACCTTGCCTTCTAGCTCTCTTTGAGAGATTTCAAAGAAGCTCAGAATAAAATGATGCACATAACTTAAGCTGCCCCTTCAGTACCATCCAAGCATTTGCCCTCTTTACTCCTGCCAAAATGAGATCAGTTATGCTCCTTTCAGTCAGGCACCTGAGAGTCTGAATGTTCTTCCCATAGCTTAATGGATAAAGGCTGTTTTGGCTGCCCGGTTACTTTGCCCATATGGTCTAAAAAGGAAAAACATGGAACTCAAAGCTGTAACAGCTGCTGAGAAATTGTTATTCATTAAACGCTCCTGCTCTGTTGCAGGTGACTTGCGCTGCTGTGGGGAATTATGCTGCAACTTTTATCAAAACGGGAAGAAGCTTTTATATCTTCCAGCCTTAAATCGCTGAACGAAAATCTAACAAACTAGGGGGAAAAAACTGTGCGTAGTGAAATCAAGTGTTCTAATTGCCTCTGTAGTTTCTCACCAGCCAGCTTAATTATTGTCTGAATCACACCTTCATTTCTAACAAGCTGAACTTATATTTTAATGACATGTCACTTTTTTTTTTTGTAAAAGCTGCCACTGCCAGTGAGTGTACCATCACTATGTGAAGACTTTGATCTGCTCCTATTTGAGATGAGGGGCAAACTTTATTAGCAGTTAAGCTTTTAATGCTGCAGTCACCAGACTGCACGGGCCTTACAGCAGACGTAAAGTGTAGCCACCTCTCTAATTTAGTATTTTAAAGTAAATATTAACTCACATCCTAGGTGAGGCATTAAACAACCGCATTAACGCGTACAGCCTCATATTATATAGTAAAGCAAAATTTGATTTATATATTTAAAAGTTTGCGGCTACCATACGATGTTATGTAATTTGACCGTTAACACTTTTTTCTTCTCTCTTGTGTTTCTTTGTTAGCATTCTGCATACATAGTGTGTGGTCTTTAAACAAGCTAATTAAATTCACGTGCTTTTAATGGGCTTTTAGTTATTGCTTGTTACAGTCTCCATTTCCACATGTGGTTGCATTCTTGTAATTCAATAGAGGATTTTGACAAACACAGGCAAATATACTGAAATATTTGTTTTGTCTTCTTTTCTTTTGGAGGAACACTCTTTTAGCCTTTTAGCCTGCATGCTTTCCCCCTCTTGTTTGCTTTCTCACTAAATTGAAAAGTAATTTCAAAAAGTGCAGTAAATCACCACAGCAATTACTGTCTGTCTGACCAAAGACGTTCTCAGTTATATTAACAACAACCAAAAGCAGTAATTAATGGGATCAGCCTGATATAATTGAGGGCAATTTAGAGAAAGGACTTGAAAAATAATAATGGAAAGAATTCCAGACAGCAAAACTAAGCCCCTTTATTAGCTACTGAGCAAATCACACTGTACTGTAAATACAATGCAGGTTTTAAAACACTGATATGGGGTAAATAACCTTCTAGCTTGCTTGATTCTTTGTGAGTATATTGATATTGCTATAATTCCTGTTCCCATAGGAGATTGATAATCTTCCTTTGCAATGCAGAATATTTACTATCACTAATAATAACAGGTCCCTTACATGATACAGTGGGTCTTTGATATTAAAGTAATAAATCTGGTTGAGATTTATTTTTTTAATATTGCAGTGTGTCAACTTTGGTGTTTTCAACTAATCATCAGCCTAAACTAATTCGAATCCCTTTTCTGTGAACAACTATAGGTACGACTTTCCTCAGTACGGCAGTCGGCGGAGGCTGATATCACCCATGTATGATGAATATGGAGAGGTTATTGTGGAGGATGATGGGTATTACTACAGTCCACATGGCCCTGAGGTATTACCCTTGCTTGAATGTGAATTTCAGACTTTCACTGATTATCTTGAGTATTATCTCAAATATTTGTTTTAATAAGTTGTGTGTTCAAGGTATTACTGAACAGTAATGTGTGTGAAACCTATGCAGCACGATGGCTTTATATTCACAAATTCATGGTTGCTAAATGAAATGTGATTATCTTAGGGCCGGGGCAGAGGCAGGGGCCGTGGTGGCATGCGAGGTAGAGGTCCGCAGAAGAGAGTTGCGTTTAGGGATTTGCCACCAGAGGATGAAATTGAACAAGCTGAGCCAGCAGAGGAGGGTGAACCTTCTAAGGCTGCCAAGAAACTGAAGTCTGTCATGAAACTCAGCAAACTTCTGGCTGCCAGCAAGGGAGGAGAGCAGCCATCTGATGCCAGTGCTTCTGGCACATCTCCATGGAAAAAAGCCAGGATGTTCAAGATGTTTGGCGCCGGGAAGACGGACAAGGATTATGCCAAACTGATGTCTGCTCGCCGTATTGACAGCCAGGAAAGTCTAGCTGATGGACCAGCAGTTATGGGACCAATAGACAGCAAGTCTGATGCCCGTAGCAAGCTTGGGAAAGTCTTGAGGAAAATCAACTTGGGCACAAAGTTGCAGGTCCGAAGAAAGTCACAGAGTAGTGTGAGTCGTGGCTCAGCCACTGGCAGTGAACTAGATGAGGAAGCCTCACAAGCAGCTAGTGAGGATGAAAGAAAGTCTAAAGTGTCCATTAGTGTGACAGAAAGTGAGCCAGAAGCAGGTGCTAGTGGAAGCAGTAAAGAGAAGGGCTCTGACGATGAAACCTCAGAGAAAAGCAGTGTTGACAGAGATTATCTCAAAGTTGATTTAGACCGGGATGATGCCAATGAAAGCACCGTGGACTCAGAGGAAGAGCCTGATGAAGAGCCAGGAGATTCCGATGAGGAAAGCAAGTCCAAGTCTGAAGGAGAAGAGACGGATAAGGAATCTGCCAGTGAGAAAGAATCTGAGTCAGAGAAGGAGTCAGACTCAGAGAAGGAGTCAGACTCAGAGAAGGAGTCAGCTACAGAAAAAGAGTCAGAAACCGAGAAAGAGTCAGAAACCGAGAAAGAGTCAGAAACCGAGAAAGAGTCAGAAACTGAGAAAGAGTCAGAAACTGAGAAAGAGTCAGAAACTGAGAAAGAGTCAGAAACCGAGAAAGAGTCAGAAACCGAGAAAGAGTCAGAAACCGAGAAAGAGTCAGAAACTGAGAAAGAGTCAGAAACCGAGAAAGAGTCACAGTCTGAGGAAGAAACAGAATCACAAACAGGCTCAGCAACAGAGGGGGGAACAAGCACAGAAAAGGATTCAGAAACAGAGAAAGACTCTGAAGACGAGTCTGAGGAAGCTTCAGGCAGCACTAGAGAAAGTGGCTCTTCTGTTCGTTCTTCCACGAGATCCTCTGCGACTGAAGCCAGCAAGGGGAGTGGTGCTTCTGGAAAGAGTGTCAGTGGGAGTTCCAGTGTCAGTGGTAGCAGAAGTGAAAGTACAAGTGAGAGTGGCAGTGGTAGTGGTGGTACTGCTGCATCTTTATCTGGCTCAAGTGTTAGATCATCAGCAGTAACCTCAGAGAAGTCCAGCGGGGACCTCAGTGAAGCCGAGTCGGGGACAGGGACAGCCAGTGAGCCAGAATCAGGTTCAGGAAGTGAAGGCTCATTATCTCGGTCCAGCCAGAGAAAAATGTCTGGTTCAGACGTGAGTTCTTTGGGCAGCATGAGCTCAGCTGGTTCCAAGTCAACTAGTGGCAGCCGAAGTTCCCGAAAGTCTATTGTGAGCCGTGGATCTGAGGACACAATCACAGAGGAAAGTGAAGAGGAGGATGAAGACGACTCTGAGGCTGATGACAAGAGCAAAGAGTCCACCAGCGAACTCAGTGATGCAGGATCATCTAGGAGATCCAGTGTGGCATCTGGAGACCCTGGGCCTTCTACGTCCTACACTGGTCCTCCTGCCCGCTCTGAGATCAGAAGCATTGGTGACACCTCGGAAGAGACATATGGAGGACTGTCTCCTATCACAGAGGTGGACGAGGATGCCATCTCCTCTGACAGATCCTCAGTCAGGGGCTCTGGATCAGGGACCCGCAGTGCATCAAAGAGCTCAGAAGAAACTGAAGAAACATCTGATGCTGATTCAGATTCTGAGGGAAAGTCAACTGCCTTCTAGAGAGATATATTGTCCACTGTGAAGTAAGAGTGAATAAAATCAATTACCCTTGCATGGGAGTGAAGAAATATTGCTTGCCTCTAGAGAGTTCACATTCACTTTTTCCTCATTCCCCCTTAGCAAGAAAGGACCTGATTTTCCTGCTGCAATATTGGAATCTCTCTTTCTCACATCTTTGGCTTTCTGTTCTCTTTGATGTTTTCATGCCGTGTTTCTAGAGTGGAAATTTGCATGTCAAAACACTAACTTATTGCTCAGTGTGTTTTTTGGGAGGTTGTGTTTCTTGTGATGTTCAGATTATTACTGTGTGGTTGTCATTTTCTATGGAAACACGAGATTTCTCACTAAAATGCAAGTCTAGCACAGAACAGAAACTTTAAAAAAATGATAAAACAGGTTTTTAGCCAGGTTCTGATTTAAACAGTTACTGCAAATTCTTTTCAAAACAGCTTTGTTTCCCAGTTTTTTTTAATTATACAGTACTTGTTTCTGTGTGTGGGTTTTTAAAAAAAAGATTTTTCACTTACTGCACCCTCTTAAAAAAAGTAAATATAATAACAATAACCCTCCACTTTCTCCTCAGCCTGGGAGAAAGAAGCGGATTAAGTTGATTGTAGATCGGGAAAACGAGACCAGCTCCACTGCAGAGGACAGCAGCACAGAGACGCAACGGAACAGACTCCCAAACAGCCACAGCAACATAAACGGGAATATCTACCTCGCACAGAATGGCACTATTGTGCGAACTAGGCGACCGCCTCATCTAAACAACCTAAAGATGGGTTCTCCATGTCGGCTGGGTAAGCATTTTAAAAAACTAGAAAAGCTGGGCGTAACACATGAAGAACCGCCTCCGGTTATTAGTGTTGAGGACATGGGAAACGAAGCAGAAAATGAAAGAGGTACGAGTGTTCCCTCCAACATGGACATCAACCTCAACACTCGGTCCTCTTGTAGTTCCCTGGGTTCCACCATTAAAGAGCTTAAAAGTTTTGGGTCCAAAACCAATATTGCTAAGGCCACAATTGACAGAAACAGCAGTGGCCCGTGTGTCACTGAGCAGCAAGAGACTTCAGTTGACAACCACAAGAACAGTAGGGAGACACTGGAGTCCCACAGTGACCACACATTATCAGATGAGGAGGAATTGTGGATGGGACCTTGGAACAACCTGCACATACCAATGACAAAACTCTGACTGGCCATGCTGAAAAATTGATCCCCCTTTTTTGGTTGTTTTCCATTCTCTATCAAGTGTTTTTTTTCTTGGTCATAAAAATGTGTGCCTAAGCTGGATAAGCTTCAATCACAGATGGGTGATTGCCCTTATAGTCACATTTTATTTAGTCCTAATATGTTAAAGCTTATTGTAACAAGTTTTTATCACCAACAGGGCCGTTACAGGTGGGAACATTGAGCTGAAAGGCAATGAGTGCCTCAAAGAAATATGAAATTATATGTGATTGAGTGCTTGAGTGTACTTTTAATTTTATTCAGCACAGAAGATGGACTTATTTTATGGAGTGAATCCTTTTTTTGCATCCGTTTATCTTTTTTTTCTGAAACAAATTGTCCATTACACTATGCTGTTAAAAAGGTACTTTAAAGAAATATGAAGAAATGGTGGTAATGTAGTTTGTGATGTGGGAAAAGAAAGTTATTTTGCTAATGGGGTTGTACTTGCGAATAATTCAAATTGTTACTGATTATTTTATGTTGTGATCACTCGGTGATGTTTTTGAGAATTTATGAAAAATATATGAAATTATTTTTGTCTATTTTCTATCTAACAGATATGAAGAGTCTAACATATGACATTAAAGACATAATAGCCACATGACTGTCATTGCTGTATTTCAACAGTGGAATATGACGGTGTGATCATAGTGTTTTTATATGGACATTTGTACCTACAGAATGTGATATTTTCAGTCCCTTTACATGATGCAGGTTCAGTCTGATCATGTCGTGACAGTGGAAGGAAAACCAAAAACATGTATCACATTCAACATTAAAGCTCTGCCTATTTTATTGGTTTGTGAAGCATAATTTCTGGCATTTATCGTTTCTGCCACGTTGCCCTATGCTCAACATGAAGGTTTTTTAGCAACAAGGATTATGTTAATAGCAGCTGGGTCTTATTCAAACATGAAACTACATCATTGCATGCCTTTATGATACTGTTTGAGGTTATAAAGACAGCCTTCAATTGTATAATGAGGAGGAAAGTAGCAGAACTCTGCAGTAATCTCAAAACAATATAGCATCTGCAGAAAGAGGGCTTTCAGAATGATGCTTTCTCTGTCGAGTGGGCTTTCACTTTAAAGGAGAGCAATGACAGGTCACCAAATATGGGGTTGTGGATAGCTACTGTATTTCTGAAAAGCTGTGGGAAGTATGACTGGAACTGCAAGAAACTGACAGCACTGAGCCTACTTTCTCAACTATCAGCACAACCTGCTTAGAGGGGAAAAAAAGGCAAAATGAAAATTGTAAATGGAAATCTTAATAACATCCTTGGTTTGATTGTTGGTTTATCATAGCGTTGCACATCTACCACATCCAGAATAGCATTAACAATAAGTGTTTTGCACTCATTCACACCATGAGAATGTCAGTCAAATTCTTTACATCGGCTCATGTTCAGAAAGAGCAGCAGCTGAATGCGAGTGAAACGGCTTGAAAAGATGCTCCATAAATAGGTCAGGAGGAAACCTTGTTCCTACAACAACAAGCCTGGTGTATTTAAGGATCCAAACTGATCTCTGCACTGGGAAAAAGAAAAAAATGCATACATAGAAGCAAGACCAACCCAAAAGCATAAAGATGAGGTTGTTTAATTTTCACGTGTATGTTGTGTTTACTGTGTCTCAACAGCCACCTGGTTTCTTTGCTAGTCCACTCTGCATGCACATTCACAGGAACCTTCACAGCTGACAGGAGAACAGCACTCCTGTCAGCTCAGTGCACAGTGCTGCTCTTGGGTACAATATTATGCACTGTTTTTTGCCAATTCTTGTATAAAATTTTATTCTATGTGTATACCGTACTAATATGAAACAGGAGCATTCCTAACAAGAATGCAAATTAATTTTCTTTGGATATGAGGGGATGAGGGGGGCACAGATGCATTTCATCTTAACAAGAAAAGAAAAAAAAAAGGACATAAGAGGACTTCACCGATCACCTTTTGTGAAATTCTCCTAATGAATTGGATTAAAGCTGGCCCAATGAATAATGGAAGCATTTCTTCTAAGCGTTTCCGTTTGTCACAGGATTATGTCCAAAACCTTTTTTTTGCTTCACTCCTCACCCTGATCATTTCACTTAGTAGATTAAATTACAGCATTAAGAATAGACAATTCTCTTTAAAAGAAGGTTAAGCTTGAGCATACCCGCAATTCAGTCTCAAACGGGATTTACTTGCCATTTATATTTATTATTTAAAGTACAAAAATGTGTAAAGGTTTGAAAAAATGGCAGACATTTGTAGCATTTGCAAAAAAAAAAAAAGGGGGGGGGAAAGCAATGATTCATGCTAGTTTGCCACCATGATTATTACTGGTGGTGGTCAGAGGGCCCGGTGGCGCCAGTGTCCGGCAGCCTCGCCTCTGTCAGTGCGCCCCAGGGCAGCTGTGGCTACAATGTAGCTTGCCATCACCAGTGTGTGAATGTGTGTGTGAATGGGTGAATGACTGAATGTAGTGTGAAGCGCTTTGGGGTCCTTAGGGACTAGAAAAGCGCTATACAAATGCAGGCCATTTACCATTACTGAAGTTTCTCATCAGTGAGCTGATAGATTAATCAATTGGAAGGTTTTGTAAAGTAACGGCAAAAAGAGGATGAGTCTTTGTGACTCTGGTAATCATGCCGCCATAACTGCTGCTGATTTCTTGCACAACCGTATCTAGGGACCGTTTAAAAGAATTGTCTGAAAATGAGAAAATATTCAATAAGTAGCAAGCTAGTTTCTCTTGAGCAGCTCAAAAGACAAATGCAAAATACATTAAACCTTGAAGCAGATGGGCTGCAACAACGGAGGACTACACTGGGTGCCACTCCTGTCAGCCATGAACGGGAAACTGAGGCTATAATTCACACCAGCTCACTAGACAACAGAATATTGGAAAAATGTTGCCTGATCATTGATCCACCTTTCCTTGTATCAAAAGATCAGGACGTACCATATAGCAACGCTCTTTGAGATCATCCCAAACTTTGAGTTGCCGGGAGAGTCGCATCACAGATGTGCATCTAGTGTTTTTTTTTATGTGTAATGTCTTTGTTGATATTGGTAAATAGACTGTACTCAGCAGGATTTACAAAGGGGTTATATATAAAATTACAAAATAAATTACATGTTTTGCTAGTATCTTTATGACTCTGTAATACAGTACCAACACTATAACCAACCAGACTTTAAAAACCTCTATAGAACTGTTATGTTATATTTATTCCAATTTCTCCTACCCTCTTGACAAAATCCCTCTTAAAGAAGACATTTTTAATGTCACTGATACTCTTTAACTGGATAAATATTGGATATATAAAACAGCTTCTACCTTGTGACAGGAATATTGTTTGCTGCTGTAGATGGCTTGATGTCATCCATGATGGATACATTTGGCATATGTTTCACATATTACAAGCCAATAAATCATGAATCTTAATGTTATTGTGGCGATTGTGGCTCAAGAGTTGGGAGTTCGCCTTGTAATTGGAAGGTTGTCGGTTCGAGCCCCAGCTTGAACAGTCTCGGTCGTTGTGTCCTTGGGCAAGACACTTCACCCGTTGCCTACTGGTGGTGGTCAGAGGACTCGGTGGCGCCAGTGTCCGGCAGCCTCGCCTCTGTCAGTGCGCCCCAGAGTGGCTGTGGCTACAATGTAGCTTGCCATCACCTGTGTGTGAATGTGTGTGTGAATGGGTGGATGACTGGTTGTGTAAAGCGCTTTGGGGTCCTTAGGGACTAGTAAAGCGCTATACAGGCCATATTTAATCGCTTTTTGACAGACAATCAGTTCCTGACACAACAGGTGTTAATAAACCATCTGGTGAGTGTACCTGCGGCAGGTTTAACTTAAACCTTCACGCCTGTAGTCTTTCAGTCTTGTTTTAATTCATGTTCTTGTGACCTTTCGTGAACACTTAAGGTTGCAGTACTACAATGCACAATTTTACTATAATTTACAATTTCCTAAATGTTTATTTCTGTAAATGTTACTGCCTTCTCAGTAAACCAGATATGTAGAAATTCAGTTACAGAAAGGATCACAGAAGTTGTAAGCAGTATTTCTATAGACCTGCATCGTATAATCTTAACCTCAGGGTTCATTTAAATGTATTTATATATCCTCCAAAACAGGTTCTGCCAAAGTCTGTGTTTATGTGAAGTCATTTTCTGCAGCAGTAATTCTGTAATAGACCTGCGGATGTGAATCATGATACAGAAATACTGCTGTGCTTCACAGAGATTCATAAATCTTTAAAGGTTTTATGCATGGTAATTATTCATACACCAGGGAGTCTGCAAAGCTAGAAGTGCTATGTATGCGCCAAACAAATGTACAGGGTCATGCTCTGTCTGTATGCTAGCTTGTGGCAGCATGCTTATTCTAATTGCCCTTTTGAGGCCTTGTTTCTGGCCTTTAGTTTAATCAGTGCAAAGAGCTTCAGACACTCCTGATGCCTCTTAAGCAAGTGTAGTAAATGCATTAGCTTGCTGAGAATGTAGTGTCACTGCAGAGTAGGTAGTGCCACATAGCTGCAGATTTTTTTAGCATTCAGTCTTACTGAAAGAAGCGGAGGAAACTTCACAGAAAAGATTCTACTTGAAATTACCCTGTAATCAAATATCCATAGTAAATGGAAAAATAGGAGTAGAAACTCTATATTTATAATTCATAAATTGGATTTAGATTTTTAGTGCATATTTCACTAGCCAATCTTGTTTACAAATGATTGAGATATATAAGCGTAATTAAAAACAAACCCTTACACAATCATGACAATGACTATAACATATATGACTAATGTATAATAACCTAATCCACATGAGGAACTAAGACGCTCTCGGGGTTGTGGATCATTTTATTTGCTGCACAGACAATCTGCTCTGGAAAAATAGAATCAGCACACCAGTTATAACGAGGCTTCAATTTCAAAAACACCGATGATCAAAAAAGCTTCCAAACTTAGCTAACGCTATCTATGTATAGTGAAACACGCACTGATAATTGTACAATATGAAACAATGGTCCCCATAAAGAATGCATGGTCTGTGCACAGAGAAGACATGGTATTCAAATTGCTGTATAAATCTCTATGGGTATATTTGCTGATCTTTGCTCCCGAGTGTGTGTGAAAAAGATCATCCTGATCGTCACAGTAAATACTGCTTGTCATAAATGCATAAAGAGATTTTCTGTCCTTTTTTTTTAACAGCAGCCATTTCATAAGCATGCAGGTATGGCTTTCTGTGTGCACAGCAGGAGTATCTAATACATTAATAGTGCAGAGGAAAGTGCTTCCCAGGCACAGGTAGCTATTCCAAGTCCACCAGTGAACCTCCTGTTTCACCTATTAGCATAGCCTATATAGGATATCCTGGCCTACAGCAGGCAATATGGTAATCTACCAGTGACTCATTCTAAAGGAGATTATTGCAAATCCCTAACGGAGGCAGGAGGAAACTCCTCATAATACCTATCCGTCACCATTGCTTATTGCATGCTCAGACCTGGAGGGTGGGACTCTGCATTTCCTCCAGATCCTGACGCCAAAATATAATGATTTATTTCATGACTAATGTTACAACAAAAGGGTCACGTTACCACATATTCTGTAATCCCGAAACAAAATGCAGAGGCGGTGACCACATATCACAGGTACTGGAGCAATTACATCATATGCCAAGAATCCGTTGTCATTATTTTTGTTATTCTGTGAACTCTGGCATTTTTACTCATTAAACTAGATCATGTCTGCCCTGCAGCACTAAACTATTCCCATCTGTCCCTGTTGCAAGCTGCAGGGCAGATTGGGGCTGGTTGAATGTTGGTTCAGTGAAGTCACATTAGATGGTGCTGTGCAATGGTGTTTATACCAAGCATACACCATCTGGTGTAAGGGTCATTTCTTTGATAAACACCGAAACTGCTGTTATTGCTGCTGTTTTTGTTTGTTTTGGTTTATAGCTTGAATTCGTTTTTTACTCGGGTAAACAAGTTTGATGGCGTGGTGTTCCTGGAGAGTCTAGCTCACCCAGTGCTGCCATCAGTTATAATTTGCAAATGCTTGGCTATTCATAGTGCCCTAAATTATTTTTATATAGTAGAATAATGACTGAATTGATTACATTTAAAATATAGATAGCCCAACAACCATCATTGGTTATATAAGAATTATCCCAGGCTCTCTCCAAAGGAGCTTAAAAAGTCATTTTAAAGTGTATCTAAGGGTTTAAGAGGATAAGGAATGAAAATATCACATAAAATAATATTTTAGACTTTTTTCCAGTCTTCACTTTTTATATATGGTATTGTGCAAAAGTCTTGAACTAACGCTCATTTCTTTATATTTTGCTGGAAAAAATGGAAATTAGCAATTAATGTGGAAACATACATAAAAATACGATTTATATGGCAAAATCTAAATTCACAAGTTTATAAGCTTAAAAGTTAATATTCAGTATTACCACCTTTATTTTTCAACACAGCCTGAACTCTCTTAGGTAAGATTTTAGTAATTTAGTGAGTAATAATTCTTCAGGCTTCTTGAAGAACCTTCAAAGCTCTTTTGTTCAATGTCAGTTGCCCTTTGTTTTAAGATGATCATAAACTGCTTACCACTGGGGTCTAGGCTCTGTGAAGGCAAGTATGTGTGTGTTTTTGGCATCACTGCCATGCTGGAAAATTAAAGCCATTTCCAATCAGATGCTGTCCAGATGGTGTTACATCTGGAAAACATAATTTTGACCAGATCCCAACACCAGTGGCTGAAATTCAGCACCAAAACATGACAGAGCTTCCACTGTGTTTTATAGATGGCTGTAAACACTCACTGTCATGCCTCTCTGCTGACCTCGTCCTTAAGTATAGTGTGCGTGAATGATTTGAACCAGATTTTTTCAAATCTAGACTCATCACTCACATCACACCACACTCTTGCTACTGATTTTCAGTCCAGTTCCAGTAATTTGGCATACCTCAGCATTTTCTCTCCGTTTTCCTTCTTTATGAATGGCTTTTTGACAGCCATCCCTCCCCTAAGATCATTTTTGATGAGGCTTTAGTTAACAGTAGATTCATCATCTGAAGGTCCAGATGCCTCTCTCAGATCCTGTGTTGGGTCTTGCTGGATTTTTTTCTATTTTTTAAGGAAATTACTTTCAGATACTCTTCATCTGCTGTAGATAGTTTTCTAGGTCTGTCGCTTCTTCTTTTGTCCTTCTCCTGCCCAGTTTCCTCAATTTTTTAAGGACACAATAGCTCTGTATAAAGCCTTGGCACATAACCTTGGTACCAAACTACCAAACTTCTGTCACACTGTGTTATTGTTGGCATTTTTCAAACATTCAACTAAAGAAATTGGTGCTTTGCAAAGTTATCAGTTATGTCTATAAATAACACTGGTTTATCCCTTGAGTTTCGTGTTTTTCTATGCTTCGATGAGTCATAGGTTAGAGTTAAGCAGCTTAAAAAACAGAAAATATCCCTCTAAAAATGGTCAGGTACTAAAAATGAGTGAAAAAGTAGCCAATGTCCAAAGAGAAACATTGACACACTTTGGAAATCCTTGGAGCACTGTTGCTCAAACCACTTTAAAATATTACAAGTCTGGCTCCTTGGAAGCAAAACATGAAGAAATAAAGAATGGCTCAAGACTTTTGCAAAGTAATGTACATAACTCTTGGTGCTAGCGATGAATACATATATAGCATGCAGCAGGTGTTGATTGCTAACAGGTTTACTTTGGTACATTCAAAATGCAAAACCTAACATCTAGATTTCCTATGCCAACAAGAATTCAGAGGCAGCTGCTCCTGTTGGTGTACCTTTTTATTTGAAAAGAAACATTAAACTAGTTGCACACAGCAGGAACGAAAATGCATCTCACTATATTTCTATTTGCTTCTTTTGTAGCAGTTGAAGTTATTCCGCTGTGTTTTTCTCCTGCCCTTTTCTATATTGCTTACACAGCTGAAACACTTATCGAGTTCTGATGTTGGTGCAGCTCTCCTTGCTTTCATTACTCCAGCTGACAAGTGATGGTATTGTAGAAGCTCTGGCCTTTCCTGATCAATGCTAAATTCATCAAAGTTTTCCCATCGGCTATAACTTGATTAACAGCACTTAAGCGCAATTCATAAACATCCTGTAAACTCCCTGCAGGGCAACACAGAAGCCGGTCATTTTCCTGCTGATCAAATTGGCTCTCACCTTTTCAGTTATGCCTTGCAGCTCATCTGCCTGTTAAGATAACACTGACCTCTTCACATTTCAGCACATTACTGCTTACTGTTTATATTTCCTGTGGAGTGGAGTAAAGTCAAAACTGATTGGAGAGATTTTAAAAGAACTCAGCTGATAATAACTTTTGGAATCCATCTGTGACCCATCAAAGTTTACAAAACTACTCAAAATTAATAATTAACTTCTATGTCTGAGACTTGGGAATTACCACTGAGGCAGTTTTGAGTAGTTTGGCAGGTGCCTACCTATGAATAGATTGTATCAGTCATGCAACTGCGCAAAATATATCATGTTTGTAAACTCGTGAAATACAGAGGCAGGTTATACAAGCAGACAAGTAGCAGTCGTAGGAGTAGTCAGAGCTGTAAGTGTCTCTGACAAGGGATCACAATCAATAAATAACTTTATTATCAGTCTGATGGATAAAAGGTATGGAAAGCTTGTAAGTGTCTGATAATTTATCTGAATGTACTCGAAGTTAATCTGCCAGAGTTCAGCGCTGCAAAATTTCCAAGGATTCACCAGTATTTTTTTCTTTCATCATTTCTCTTCTTTTAGATTGTGCAAGTTATTAAATTTTAATACATGCCAACGTTATTAAATGTTAATTGTTGTTGACACTCATACACACATAATATTTGATTTTCACAATAAATCAAATACTGTAAAATATTATATTAAAAATGGAAGCAAGACAAAGACGTGACATTGTAATGACTTATAAATATGATGCCTTTTACTTCCTTACACCTTAGTCATTATCTCATGGACTAGAATTCATTTTGGATGAAAGCTATGCATTTAGAAGTCATGTGACGATGCACATAAATATTAAGCCTTTATTGAACCTCATATTATATAAAACCATAAGAAAGATTGGCTCTTTGTTGTAACGTTAAATAACTCTAAGTGCTCTGAAAATGTTTAATTCATTGCGTGTTTTTGGCCTCAAGTGATCCCTCAAGTGATTCTCTGGTGTCCTGGATTGTTGATTACCTGACAGGAAGACCACAATATGTACGTCTCCCACAGTGTGTGTCTGACAAGGTGATTAGCAACACAGGGGCACCACAGGGGACTGTCCTCTCCCCCTTCCTCTTCACCCTCTACACCACAGACTTCAGCCACTGCACAGAGACCTGCCATCTTCAGAAGTTTTCTGATGACTCTGCGGTGGTTGGATGCATCAGCAGGGATGATGAGACAGAGTACCGGGCTGTGGTCGACTCCTTTGTCACGTGGTGTGAGCAGAATCATCTGCAGCTCAACGTGGCAAAGACCAAGGAACTGATCGTGGACTTCAGGAAGACCAGGAAACACTTGACCCCTGTTTCAATCCAGGGGGTCAGTGTTGACATTGTGGAGGACTATAAATACCTTGGAGTACACATTGACAATAAACTGGACTGGGCTAAAAACACCACAGCACTTTACAGGAAGGGCCAGAGTCGTCTCTATTTTTTGAGGCGACTGAGGTCCTTCAACATCTGCCAGAAAATGCTGAGGATTTTCTATGAGTCTGTGGTGGCCAGTGCGATCCTCTATGCTGTTGCATGCTGGGGGAGCAGGCTGAGGGTCGCAGATGCCAACAGACTTAATAAACTGATCCGTAAGGCCAGCAATGTTGTGGGGATGGAGCTGGACTCCCTCAAGGTGGTGTCGGAGAGGCGGATGCTGTCCAAGATAAAGACAATGTTGGATAACACCTCCCACCCACTCCATGACATGCTGGTCAGTCACAGGAGCTCGTTCAGTGAGAGACTGAGATTACCGAAAAGCACCACTGAACGACACAGGAAATCATTCCTGCCTGTGGCCATCTCCCTGTACAACGCATCCACTTAACACACTGTTTGCTGCTACAACTACACGTTTCTTTTCCAAATATTTATTTATAAGTGACTTATGTATGTATGTATATATATGTATATATTGTACTATTCTTAGTTAGCGTATTGTCTGTCTTGTCTTAATGTTGGTTTAAAATGGAGCACTGTAACAAAAAATAATTTCCCCCAGGGATCAATAAAGTATTCTGATTCTGATTCTGATTCTGATCCCAGATGTTGTACGCAAATAGCCACAAGATGGCGCCTGGAACTCACAGCTGGGGCTTGACATCTGCCTTTGAAATGACAAGGCAAATGAAGTGATAAAAAATGTTTCCAATGTGGCTGATAGGGTGGAAATTATACATAATGCAATTCACTGTTATGGTCTCTGGACGTTAGAGGCCCTGCAGCATGACTGGTTATTTATCTTGTGTGGGGTAGTATTTCACTAAGTGAACAAGTGCTGCAAATTTGACCAAAATAGAAATGAAAGTTGTTGTTTAACTTGACAAAGTCACATCTTTTCTCATCTTTTGATGGTTTTTTAATGTCCTTGCATTTTGGTGTATTAAAATTAAGTTGTTTTTTTTTTTGCTTTGCTCTGTATAAATATGGTATATTATTGTTGTGTGGATCAGTGGCTTTTTGCTTCCAGCGCCTACCTAATTGGTAAACATTTCTTTTATACTGATCATTTTCTGCTCCCTTCTTTCTGACATGTAGAAAACAACACATCACTCCTATTTTCAGCGAGCAGCGCTTAGGCAGAGAGTAGAAGTCCATCATCATCTCCTCATTTCCTGAAGCTATTTAAGACTGTGCCTCTCCAAAATAGGTGCCCAATGACCGCAGTCAGAGCTATCTGGGGATGTGCTTTCAAAATAATTCAAGGATATTAGGATGTCTCCGTTTTGTTTTGACTTTTCTATACCTTGGTCGGCCGTTGTGTGCGCAAAGCGTGTGCCATCTGATTTAATGCCATTTCAGAAGTCATCTCGAATGCTTTTTGGTTTCCATAACTATATATTGTACATCTTGAGTGCTTTATAATTTCTGTGCTGCACATTGTTATTTTGGAAATGTACTCAAAACCCAAAGTAAGGTTTAACTGACAGACAGGTCACACACACACATACACACAGTGCAGCTCAGTGAGTCCGGTCCTATGACATCCCGCCCAAAGGTTATATTCTCTCTGAAATGTTGGGTGTGTAGTAAAATACATGCTCCACACTGTCTGGCTCTACTAATGAAGGGGTTTATGAGTGGCAGTCCTGTGTTTGTACCATGTATCATGCGCTGCTCTATCACTGGATACAAGGTCAGATCACATCCTATATATGCCAGCTACCTCTGATCAATGTCTATGCCACACTTGGACATCATTCGTGGACACAAAGTAACGATTTAAATGTGTTTTTGATAGATCTTGAGACACAGGAGTGGATTCTAATGCAGTTTGGAGGCTTTTCTGCTTTTATTGTTGGTATTTCTGGAAAAGGCACATAATGGAGTTTTCACAAAAAAAGTCTCCCTTTTGTTATTGTGAATCAGACGTATTTGAACGTGGCTAAACTTGTCAGACTGCGAGCTTTCAGCACCCACAGTGTTAATGTATAATGTCAACGCAGGAGGGAGCCTTGTTAAAAAGCAATTAAGCCAAAATGATTTAAACATCGTGTGGTTTGGCCACTGGCGAGCCTCGAGGTACACACTGTGTTGTTGTCTTAAAATGAGAATTTCACTGTCTGCTCACACAGAAAACCGCTATTTGTGTGAGTGTAGCTCTAACCACACTTTCCCACACCCGCCAAACCATACCAAACCACAGACTTCAGATCAGCACACACACAGACACACACACACAGACACACACACACACCGAGTATTCACATGAAGAGTAATTGAGGGGTTTGAATAGTTTTTGGTGCATTAAAACAGTAGCTGTCTTAAATGACAGGGGCTGAGACATACTTGCATTGATGTCTGCAAGGCTGGTAAAGATGGCTGATTACTCAAAGAGGACGTGGCATTCAGTAACTCTTGTTATATTCCTTTTTATTCAGTGGAGTTTGACTGAATCGCATCATTTAAGCTGTTCCTGACAGTAATACATTCTTAATCCATGGCTTTCTTGCTCAGTACACTCATTTCTTGAGTGATTTCAGCCACAAGCCTTTCTGCAAACATTGTTATACTTGGTCTTATTTCTGATGATCAAAACATTACTGCTGAGAGTCTTCAGCAGGCATCCATGAGGTATTAAGTTGTTCGCCCTGTTTCCAAAGCAACAGCTCATCCTGTATTCCATGTGATAATTTGCCATTATAAGTGTGTGTCTCCCAGTAAGTCTACCAGAATTACGTAAGCAGCTTCAATTTTAGTTCCAGTGGCCGTTGTCTTAGACAAAGATTAGTGCTAGGACATATTCAGACACATTTTAGCTGTTGGCAGATTGTTAGCTTACACTATGTGTGCAAATGTGCTCATCACAGCCAGACTGCTTGGATGTGGTTTGGAACATCTGTGTGGTCCTCACTCCAGAAGAAGACAGACAGGGGAGAGACAGAGGAAGAGGAGATGGGGAGGGGTTGTGGGACCCCAGGGCTGTTCAGAAAGAAGCCCTCAGTTTTTCCATCACTGCTGTCGCCACCACCATGGTGGTGGTGTTGTCTCTGAGCAGAGCCCGGGGACAGTGTGAGGCAGATGCAAAATGTGTGCGTGGGAGAAGAGGAGAAAGAAAGATGGAGAAGAGAAAGCAAGACGGGGACAAAGCGACTGTGTGGGGAGCTGTCAGTCTAGTCGATGACTTATGAAGTTGAAGGTTACGTCTGGCAATCATGGAGATGCTGGCGGGGGTGGGGGAGAGGGGCGTTGAAAAGAGTTCTGGTCCAAACCTGCGGTCAACTCCCCCACTACTAGCAGCAGCAGCACCACAGCTCAGCTCCCTGCCTGTATGCCTGTGGTGTTTATTTACGAGCCCGTTTAACCACGGCGCGGTCCCTGTGGTGGACTGACACAAGATGACAGCAGCCTAAATGTCTTGCCCTTTAAATCCAGCCTAATGGTCGCTTAGTGCTGTGGAGACAGGCACTGGGATAGGCGCCTGGGGTCTTTTCATAGGGGCCCTCTGAGTAACACATCAGCTAACACATCTATGGGCCACCATCCAGAGCCTTATTACTACCTGCTTCTGTGGCTGTGGCGCCACTGATTTAGCTATGGTTGTGTGTGGAGGGACAATGCGAATATGGCACTATCCCCCTATTTCATGCTGCTCTAACAATGATTTTGGATGTTGATGTCTTTTTAATATCTGCATATGTCGCCACTGCGCGGCTGGTTATATATAGAGTTAACGAAAACAACTATTTAATATGATGTTTTGGATGTCTGCGTTCCACGGGAGCTGAATTTTATAATTCTAAACCTACAATTGAAATTTTCGGGCACAAAAACTGCAGCGCTGTGTTGCTGTTGTTGTTTTTGCCGTCCAGACTACAACACAAAGCATCAAGCCCTTGTGTTTTTGCCTGAAGTAACTCTGTGGTAAGTTAATAGCAGATGTGAGTGTTATTGGGCAAATTATATGCAATATGAGAGCAAACATACACTTCACATGAAAACGACCTGCGTAAACACACCATTCATAACTGCATACCATTCTGTGTGGGCTTACCAGCCAATGCAATTAGATGCTTTCTGAGAGGAAGAAAAGATTATCATCCAAAACCTTGTGCCTTGCTCAATTCATGTGAAAAAGGGAGAGATGTTTATTGTGAGTCAGATTTTGCCTGTCAATAATCCACAACAGATCTTAGCTAAAGTCATTCTGATCACACCTCTGGGATCTGGGAGAGGAAACAGGCAGAGTGGAAAAAAATTGGCCACAAATCCCATGGGAATCCACTTCTGCAGAAGTGTCTACTGAATCACCTGTTGCCCTGGCTCTCTGTTAGTACACCAACCTCAGTGTGTTGCTCAATGCATACACACACATAGAGAAAGAGAGGGGGGAGAGAGAGGCTTTGAGCTTCAATCTACATGTTTCGGTCCTGTGCAAACATAGACCAGACCATACTCATTGGGCCGTGTCTCTGGCACTCATCAGGCTGTTTGTACTGCAATTTCCTCCCTGCTCTTATCCGTGTTTTGTCCACTGCCATTCCAGCGGGATTATGGGATGCTTTCATCATGCAGGAACATCAACTGAGGCAGTGAGAGAAATGCAAAGAAGGCATGTTGTTTTGTGCCTCTCATCAAGCATAGTGTTATCATCACATGCTGCAGTCTGGAGTTATCCTCGGAGCTAATTATTATTTTGCAGGTGCTCTCCTGTCCATCTAAACAAGTACAGTATTTAAAGGAAAGCGGTTTTCATTCCACTTCTTCAATATTGCAAATATTGCACACAACATATGACTCAAGGGCCAGTATATGTACATCTAATAGATGGTATTATAACAGCTCAATGTGAAATACTGGAATAATATTATAATCTCAATAATCGGGCCTCACTGAAGTTTGTACATAACTTCTAATATTTTGTGGGATTCCAGCGTGCAGGGGTGGAGAAATGCTGAGTAGTTTTTTAGTTTGTTTTTTCATTACAGTTTTTATCACCCTTACCATATGTCAGTCTATTAACAATTTACTTTTGCTTAGATTAATTATTTAAGTGACACATTAAAGTCAAATGAGTTAATAACAATCTTATATTAATAATAATATATTTTAATAATAAGAATTAATATTAATATCTTCTATACTTTTGTGACTTATTAAATGTAACCACTTTGATGCAGGCCCTTGCTGATTTTGAGGTACAAATTGTTTTAATAAAAGAAGAAAAAAAGAATTAATTATCCAGCATGACCTAGAAATTTGTAATTGTTTGAAAGCAGATGTCATTTATGGAAAATCACTGCGCAGTCGGCTCAGTTGAGAACTTGAGAATCAGCTTTGAGGTCTGTGTAGTTCTGACACATGCCATATCAAAAAGCTTGAGGGTCCTGAGGCACACCTTTAATAGCCACTAGATTTAAAACAACATATAATCTCTGCTGCACGTCTTTTAAATTAACTGCTTGCAGAGCTCAAAGCTGAACGTGTGTAAAAACAAACAAACAACCGTTTTCTTCTGAAAACTGTTCATTTTTATTGTCAACATTTGTTTTTGTTGTCAGATAGTGTTTTTTCCCTACTTGTCTAATATTTTTAACTTTGCGATCCAAATAAACAGTTTTTTCCCCATTCAAACATATGTGTGCCTCTCGGCATTATATACTTATGAAACTACACCCAGTGATGTCAGTACACTCGTTTGCAAGTCCTTAGAATAAGTCATCAGAGTTGATTAAGGCTCTGTCTAGACACAATCTGTGGTTAGTTTAGTGTTTTCTCTTCTTATTAGTTGAGGTTCAGATTATCCTATTGCTTTGAGGCTTCAGCCGCTCGTGGTTCTAATCTGTGGGGGGACACTTTAGTTGATTTAGTCTTTGATGAGGTGGCCTCCGTCTCCAATACTGATGAGCTGTTAGTCGTCACCACTGCCCAGCCTTGCTGATGTGGTCTAGGGCTGCCGCCTCCCTTCCATCCAAGAGCTTCGTTCATCCCAAGACAAACACAGTCATTACAATTAAGCAGCGCTATTAATGGGACAGGCTACTGGCAGATTAAGGCAGGAGAAATGAAGTGGCTTTTTGTGTTATTATAAGCAGTTGACTCATTAATGGCTGGGAGTTAGGGAAGTTTTGTTTGTTGTCCGTGCGTCTTAACATACTTAAAAGCTTGCACATGTAAATGTATGCACAAAGCCACAATACTGAAAAAAAAGAGGTTTTTTTTTTTTTTCGAAGTTAAAATTTCGTCACTTTTGCAGCTTAGTGTCTGAAGAGCAAATGAAAACAAACCAGACACCGAGGGCTCAGACTCAGTCCCTAAGGGGCCTTGAGACTTGAAGGATTAAGATTATGGGGGAGGTACTTCAAATGACTGATAGCACAGAGAGAGCGAGCAAGGCAGGGCAGGACAGGAGTCTGTGTGGCGGACCAGCAGCAGCTTTACTCTTCAATCAGTGAGATGAAAATTGCCACTCGTCTCAAAGTAGAGGTGTTTACTGAAAGGAGGACAAGGGAGAAAAAGAAATGGAGAGAGACCTCTCAAGAGGGAGAGTTTTGCAACCTGTATGGTCCATTTTCCCGTGGAGTACAGCAGCTAAATTTGACCAATCACCCTCTCCAAGTGTACAGGCAGGAACAGCAGAGGCGTGCAGGATTAGGATTTATATTATAAATATTATCTTGAAATTATGGTTAATGATAGGAAACCAAACTGTACATTTCTGAGCTGTAGTTTTTCTGGAAATAAAAGTGAGATTTCAAAGTGTTGGGCAGGTAAAAATTTATTCTGGACGTCTTCGAGAAAGTAATTTTACAAGAAATCGCTGACAGTGGGGTAGAAACAAGTATAATGTCACTCATGGCTTCAGCTCTTTATCAGTTAAAGGAGTTTGAACATAAGTTTGATCCCTTTAGGAGTTGCTTATGGTTTGGTAGCATGGTGGTCTAACAAGTAATTTATGATACAGTAGGACGTTGCAGAAATGTTGCCCACAGTGCATTTTGTACAGTGTCTGTTCAGAATTCACTGATTGCTCCTGAGACGGAGATGCTGTAGTCAGGCCTGTTTTTCAGAGCTGGGATGTCATTGTTAGGGAACTCCAGCGGTGATGATGATTCGCAAAGTTTTACAACCTCAGTGGCCTTTGTGATTTGTTGTTTGTGTATATTTAAATATGAGTTCCTCTCAAATTTAAGCTTTCCTACTTATTAAAGAATGTTGTGGCGGCCATAATTCAGAGCATTTTGCAATTTGATGTCACCAAGAAAGGCCGCTACATTAAATGCTCATCCATTCTGCTTTTTAGGGAAAGTGGATCAAATTTTTTGCGGAGTGCATTTTGACATCTTCATAAATCAGCTTAATCATAGGGCTGTGGTACACCCCTGCCTTGTTTATGTCTTTGTTAATGCCATGCACATGTGACCAATGACATGCTTGCATAGATAAGTAAGGACAAGCGCACTGTCTGACCCAGTAATGTGCGAGGCTCGTGCCAGACATTGTTTGGATGTGTGGGTTTGGGAATAAAGCATGACATATGGAAGCTTGGAGGAGCAATTTTTCTATAAAATATAGAATGTGTTTACAAAATGTTTTAGTTTATCTCGCATTTGAATCTCTGACAAAGTTGTTTATTTTTTTTAAATGTTACATATCATGCAGTAGCTATATTCATCGTAAGCGTCTGTTGTGTAGATTTTGCTAAATTTATACAGCTGAATGTGAGTACATCCTGATAGAAGAGCTCGAGGAACACCTTTGTTGCAGTAATATATATTTCTAGGAAAGTTTGGACTTGCTTCAGGCTAAACACAGCTGTGCACCACATGCCTCATATCCGCGTTCTCTGAACCATTCAGAGACAAGATATTGCTTCCCACTTAATTTCACTTCACTGAGCAGTCCAGTCCAGACTGCAAGTGTATGGATATTTGCACTTTTTTATTTATTTATTTACTTAACTTTTTGTTGTTTTGGGCATGTGCTTCAGTAAATTCAGTTTGAAAGGCTTTAATAGGAGTAAGTTAATATCAGTACTGATAGAATTGCTTGAAACATATTAGCATTTTTACACACAGTGGTCAAATTGCAAATTAAAATATGCTAGGTTAGTGATTTTGTTCAAAAAGAGGTCACATGTGGCTCGCCGTGTAGTGAGAGTTTCTGTTTAGATTTGACTGTGCCTGGCTGTCATTATGATGAGGTAAAAGGTGACCATGTAAGAGAACAAGATAATAATGAGGTTCATAGTAAAACACAGCTTGGAAAGGGCAAACCACTTTATAGATTGAAGAAAATGAGTCATATGATGACCGAACCAAAATGAATTAACTGGCACTGTTAAGAAGAAGAAGAAGAAAAACAGACTTAACAGAACCTTGGATTATACAGAACAAGCTGCAAACCAGTGATAAGCCCAAAAAACAGAAAGGCCACACAGCAGTTTGCAAAAAACCCCAAAACAAACAAACATAAAAGAAACAGGTGGGGTTCTGCCACCAACTTATGAAAATAGAAATGATGGAAAGAACAAAATATGTGGAAAGGACTGCAGTTTGAGACCCTGAGCACCGCCTCATCTGTCAAATATAGCGGTGATGCTTATGTGTGTGGAACGCTGGCATTTAATGAAGACCTCATTGCGGACAGAAGCAACACAGTGAATGGAGAGATGTGAGCGTGTGCTGAGATTCAGTCAGTTTTGTCAAAAAGACACAGGACACTTCAATGACCAGCAGGACGATGATAAAACAGGAAAGTAACTAGATGAAAATATTTTGACAGGTTAAGTCAGTCACCCTACCCTAGGACTCGCTGAAAACCAGATGAAGAGGGAGTGATTCCACATGCGGCTGCGGTGAAAGCTTGGTGCAGCATGCCGTATCTTTCTGTCATGAAAGACACAAAGCTTCTGCTGGTGAAAATACGATGACACTTTAATGTGCCATTCTTGTTTTATTGGAATGTGCTTTTCATAAAATGTCAAACAAGTGAAGTGCTTTTATCTAGACAGTATTAGTGCTGCTCACTCTTATCCTGAGACTTACATTAGTATCTGTATCTCCAGGCTGCGACCATCATCAGACGCTGCATTTAAGTTCGACGTCCCTTTAAAGAGATGCATGCTGTCTAAAGTAGAGACAGGCTTTGTTCAGATAGCAGTTGATGAACGCTGGAATGCTTTTGGTCTTATCATGTTGTCATCAAGATCCAACCACAGCAGACCAAGTTCAGGATGTAGGAGCGAGACACACTGTCTTCTTCAATAGTTTACTGTATGTGAAGTCGTCGTGCTGCATATATAAACACTTTATCACATGCAAGAAGCCCTTGTGAGAACAACTAAGTCTTTTTTCTTTTGTAATTGGATGTAGACTCCTGTTGGTTTCCTGGTTCCTGATCCAGTATGTGAGCTACGTATGCATTTAAAATGTCGTGCATTTTAAGGATATAATCAAGGCATTTTTCCTATGACATGCACTCAACATTCAGTCGAATGTTCTAGCATACTGCTTGTATTTCTCCGTTTTTTTCTTCAACAGAATTTATTTTTGTATCTGCATTTTATAGGGGATAGTATTATAATTGCTAACCACATAGTATACTAAATAAAACAACAACAAAAGAAAATCCAGTGGGTGGATACACTCGAACACTACAGTCCACCATCAGCCCAGTCCCTGAAGTATGTCTAGTGTTCCTTGCACGCTCAGAGCACTGGCGGCTCAGGCGACAACGGTATGACTGGCTGGCTGTCAACGTTTCCAGCAGTTTGCAGAAGTCTACGGTGAGCGCAGATCTGGTTGTGATTACTATAACGGAGACAGTAAATCATGACGCAGCATGAAACTAATTTGTGGTGGGAAAAAAAAAAGAGAGAACTGGCCGTCCTTTATGGAGTCACAGTCAACTACAAAAGACACATTAACATGTGCAAAAGAACGGTTTAGTAAGCACCAAGGCAAGGCATGAAAATGAAAATAAAAATTTACTATTGTTTGTGTTTATGAAATATGGGCAACAGATTAAGACAAGCAGCTCCATGCGGCGACTCCATTGGGTAGTGTGGTAGTTTAAGATGCAAAATTAGCTTCAGCTTCTATAATTCCTAAAAGACAAATTAGTCTTCTAAAAGGCATTGTCTCACCTTATTTAAATCTGGATCAGTAATTGCTTTAAGGTTTTATCCCCTGTCTGGTGCTGGTGACCACTGTGGTTTAGCCCAGTTTGGGACCTTTGCTACATATACCCTCCTTTATCTCTGATTGTGTCCTGTCTTTTCATTATCCTCTATCCAGTGGAGGCACAAAAAAAATCCCAATTGCCTGCACAAATAGTGCAGCTATGTGTTAGAGCTTTAAAAGATGCAGAAATATGACATGAATGTTGGACTTTCTTGTGCATTTGCATCCCTACTAGAAAAGACTGATGGAAGTGAAGACAACATGAGACACTGAAAGGTGCAGTGAAGTGATTCTTTTTTTTTTCCAGACGTCTAACAAGCACCATTTGTTATGTTCCACCACTCATTTATAGTGGAACATAAGCTGTCCTTTAATTTGCTGCAAAAAACCACAATCCATTACTAGACTAAGTCCACTTAATTGCACTACAAGCAACAAGAAAAATTGGAAAAAATGCTGGATGAGTCATTTTTGTTTCTTACCTCACCTGTGTGGCTGTTGTGTCTTTAAACAGCAGTGTTCCTGTTTCCAAAGCATGCCTAATAGCATTCAAGTCAGAATTTTCCATTCTGGTTGGAGACCATGTGAGTCAGCATCAATAACATTTTTAGGGTAATCATGCCCTGTGTGAACCGAACCCCAGGGCTACAAGCAGAAGCCAGATAAATTGGCATAGCTTTGAATATCATCTTTCCAGGAGAGCCTAGAACGGGTCACTTACTTTTGATTTGTTTGTTTTGGAGCAAAATGAATTTTCTTTTTTTTTTTTTTAAACCACAAAATGTTTGACATGGCCCAAATGAGCATCCTTCCAGAGAGGCTACAAAGATACCTTTGTAGGTATGAGGGAAACTAATAGTTGTTGTAAAGACTCTTTATTTTTAAAGTCTCTCATGCAAGACAAACAATGTTTAAAAAAGTGCTTGGTCTGTCCCTTAATCTTTGCTGTTGAGATGTTTTTTTTTTTTTTTTCCCACTGGCCTGCTTTTCAGTTTAACTCCTTTGAATCTACCTCTCTGGGTCAAATGATTCCCTGGCTTCACAGCAGTTCTGTGGTGGCTCCACTAATGGCGCTGTAATTTTGCATCTCTTTGAAGTCCTCCCCGACCGTTGTGTTACCTGAAGTCTGCACTTCTCTGAGGTTTTGGGATGGGGCAGGCTAGCTACCCTCTGCAGCCTAATTAAATGTAATTGCTCCATTTTGTAGTGGTGCCCGTGTGGAGAGGGGAAGCCTTGTAATAAGGGAGATTGCGTGAAGGGTCCGAGGATCACAGACGCCAAAGAGGAGCCACGAGGAGACGATCGGAGACGCTTCCCCCTCTGCCGCCTCCTCTGTCCTGAGCAGACCTAGTCATTACCCCTCCACTCATCTCACTCTGGCTCTGTCTCTCCTTTTCTCTGTTGCTCTCTTTGCCTCTGTTTCTCCTTTATCCTCTCTGTCATCATCACTCTTCCTTCCATTCATTGTCATGCAATGTGCATAGAAAGAATGTTTTGTGCAATAATCCACTCAGCTTCAAGTGCAATTACTTTCTTTTCACCCCTGATCTTAAATTCTGACATCTGAAGATGAAACTGCGGGAAGATAAGCCATGAGTATGCACAGGAAGTGTCTGGTATGATCTGTATGGCATTCCCTCAGGTAGCGTCACAGTTGTGGGTGCAAATGCTGGAATTCTTGGAATCCTTCAGGCACCTCTGAGAGTCTGTAGCTGAGTCAGACACTGAAATGGGTTGTTTTGCCCCCCGACACTAACTGGTAGAGGAACAGGAGGCACATTCTTTCCGGGAAAGAGGAGAGGAAAAAAAAAGAGGAAATTACAGAGCAGGAGAGAGACAACATGACACACAGAGATGGAGCGCCAGCTTGACCGTGACCCTGCGGGATGACAGGCTGACAGGAGATGTGTGATGATGTGTGTGCTGTGGGTACAAAGGTGACTTAGATCCAGGGATAAGCATCATGCTCCCTCTCTCTTGTGTCTTTGTTTGGGGAGGTGCCAGAAAATCCAGTGGGGATGATGACATTCCTTCCTGCTGCATAAGCTCCATATAGTCCTCCTGCGTCAGACCGTCGGCCGGTTGGCCTCCCTCATCTTCCTCTGAGTCCTCCTCCTCCACCCGTCTTCTCCACTCCGTGGTGCCAGTGCGTCTGCCACACGGCCCGTTAAGGCTAATGCGACACAGGCTCCATATCACATTTCAGCCTCACATGAACAGCCCCCCTTCTTCATTTCCCTTATCCTCGTCCTACACCCCCCATTTCCTCTCCTCAAAGCTGACTAGACTTGGCCCAGGTTATATACATTTGATCGGAGATCACAGATCAATAAAAGCTAAGGATCCCAAAGCCATCATTTGGTGTTTTATGATCCAGGAAAGTGTCCGCTAAATGATTTCTGTGCTTGTTAAAATAGTTGTGTAAAGCTGGAAATGGGCGGCAGTAGCCAAGCTTCTACTTAGATGGAGAAAGAGCAGAGGGAGTGTGTGTGTGTGTGTGTGTGCGTGAGTGTCTGCTCTCACTGACAGTGAGAGTAAGGGTCTCTCATGGAGCAATGATAAAAGTTGAGGAGAGAAACATCAAAAGTGTGGTGGAGAACGAGTGTGGTGGGATCACACACAGCGCCTGGCCTGCTGTCTTTCTCATGACCTCCCTGTCATGTGGCTTCCATGAGAACCAAACATCCAGCCGCAGTTGTTTCCATACAAAACCAAGCTGCTTTGGTGATCCAAATGCTTTCTCTCTCTTTTTTACTACCACAAAGCTAATCGTTTGGATGCTTCTGCAAGCCTGCTTTTTTTCCCTTTTCATCTTTATCACGTGTGAAAGTCTCAGTATCACACAAACAGTGGCAGATGTCACATCCCCATTTGTTTTAAAGGCAAGATCAAATGTCCTCAGTGCAAACAAATCTATCTGTTCAGCCCCTGTAATACACACTACTCACACATATTCTGGTAAATGCAGTTGAAAGATGGCCCCAAAAAAATGCTTCTTCAAAACATCAGTGTTGTGTCGTGCCACTCCATAAATCTGCCAACCTGATCACACTCCCGTTCTAAACAGGGGGCATAACCAATTAACGAGGCCTACACAGTAATTAGCTGTCTGCATGTTGAATAACTCCACACTCCCAGTTCCCATTAGTGGCTTATAGCTGCAGAGGTTCATAATTATACCATGAATTGTATATGCGCTTGATTCATAATTATACCATCTATATAATTATAGATTCATGCTTCCTCTGCGACCTGTTTTGACACATATTTTGTGAACTCTTGTGATCAGAGCTATTGGTGTGTAAATGTTATTGAGTCAGGGATTGCAGCAGATCTTTTGGCAAATGTTTGTGTTGTTTCCAAACATTCTTAAAAACTGTTTTGGTATTAAAAAGTGGAAACCCTTCAATCCCTTGTCTCAGAGGAGACTATCCATGCATGCGATAAAATCTAATAGTTCTCACTCATCAAGAGGCCAATTTGTTTCATGTATTTTGCTATTCTTAACAAGTACATTGTGTTTTTTTTCCCTCCTCTGGGCTGATGCAACGTGAAGTATTCATAACATGAAACTGCATATTTTCTAACCAAGTGCCTGCTCTATGATTAGCGCCTTAAAGTATAGTAGGTGCCCTGGAATTAATGTAATTGTTTGAAGTGTAAAGCATCAGATGGTGTTCATCTATGGACTTATCGAATCCAGATGGAGACATATTTTATTCAGCATGATTCAAATATCCATCTCTTTGAGTCTGCTTGCAATTAAACCATTCAGTGAATGTTCAACAGCCTGGGAAAAATCTGGTCTTTTGGAATCAGCGAGACAAAAAGCAGGGTGAGCTGTTAACATCAGGAAAGACCACCCCTGATTTTGACTGTTAATGATATTAAACGTCCGTCAGGGCTCAAATCCTACATCAAAGGAAAGGAAACAATGCAATTGTGACTGGTTTTTGCCCTGTGTGAGAAAATCAGGAGTGTTTTGAGAGCTGAAGACTTAATCTCATCTTTGGATACACAACAAGGATGGCATTCCTCGGGAGATACACTTAAGAAACACGTCCAATCAGGTGAAAAATAGAGATAGAGCTAGAGGACCAATAAAAAGTGCATTATGGGAAACTCCAGATGTTTGGTTAGATCCAGAATAACAAGTCCCTGTCAGAAATTGCCCTCTGGCAACAAGGGGTTGTAATTTCAACCCCATTAAGATACATTACTGTTCATTTGTTTAAAGACAAGGAGCTGTTGTATTGTGAGAAGAAGGCCTATTGTGTTAAGAATGGGGTGTGGACAGGGCAAATTAGATTTATCTGCAAATGTTGGCAGATGAAAACATCAGTTCATAATGAATGGAAAATATCTGTGCGCAGTTGATTAAAAAAAAAAAAAAAAAAAAAGCAAACACACAGACAGAATTGATTAAAAATGCTGTGGCTAAAGAGAAGGAAAGCAAAGAAATATGTACAATTTCAATATTAAAGAGTAACTAGATGACAGAATGGGGACAGCCTGTGATACAAATGCATGGTTTAACCACATAATGAGATGGTTTAAATGTTTCTTTGGGGAAGACATGGCTAATCCTAATGACAGCAAATCTATTGTGTATCTTTCTCATGAAGTTCAAAAGGTAATGCTCCCGATCAGGTGATAGTTCCCTCGGAAGCCTGCGCTGAAATCTCTCTTTTATTTTCTTTCCATTACTTTATTTACTCTCCCAAAAGTAGGAAAAAAAGGGTAGATTTACTACAGCATGCATGAATGAATGAAAAACTGACAGTGTAATTTTCCTGTTTTTATCCACTGGTATGATTAGAGAGAAAATAATCAAAAATTATGATAACAGAACCATCAGAGATTTGAACACAGAGGACCGGATAGCTTCGCTTCGGTCAAAAGGGCAACGTCTAAATGAAATAAATAAATATAATGCGTTCTGACCTCTTTCATTAGAGTGCAGGCACCGTGCGGACTTCCTGGGTTAATAACTGGGATGAGGTTTGCAGTACTTTGTGTCTCAACAGCAGGAGAGGAACACAACCCTTTAATACAGCAGCTTCAATTACACCACATCAGGAGAATGATGTCCCCTTAGATCCCATTAACAAAAATAATATTCAAGCAGTTGTGCATGTGTGTGCAAGTGTCTGATGCTCTGTGTGCATTCGTGCATGCACGAACTTTAAGTATCTTTTGGAGGGTTGATCTTCTGCTCCTGGATTTATAAATTTGTTAGAAGTGCCCTTTAGTCTGTGCTGGAAAGACTGATGTGTTTAAAAGCTCTAAATGTGCACTAACATCTGTTAAATTGCTGCCATTGATAATCATCACAACTACTGGCAAATTGCTACATCTTATCTGGGCAATTAACAAAATACGGAACTTCTAAAACACCCTCCGGCTGTCTTTTTTCTTCCTGAAACTCTCCTGTTCTTTCTTTGTCCCTCCGTCAGCTGCTCAGACTTATGTGGCCTCATGTCAAGGGATGCTTCTTCTACTGAATGCCCATTGAAGGAAGCTATTTTGTCAAATGCCAAAGCCATTGGGTTGCTTCATATCCTGTCAGATAAGCAACCACAAAGAGCTCCCTTTTTTCCCCCCGACTTCTAACTGCTCCTAACATCTTGACATCCTTCTCTCTTCCTCCCTGCTCTCTTCCTACTCCTCTTGTTAGTTGATAAAGAGTGTTGTAATGTCAGGAAGGACACACATTCCTGACAATGTCCTCAAGGATCTCTGAGGAGCTGGGGTTCACTTCCTTGCAATTTCTGTGACAGATCAGAGGGAAAGTGAAGCGGAAGAAGAAAAGGAAAAGGCATGGGATGATGAGAGGAACAACTCAACTTTTTCTTTTCTTTTTTTTAAAGGACTGAACCGCAAAATACAAGTGGTAAAATGAGGGACAGAAACTTGAAATATTGGTTTCTGAGGACAGACTTGTATAAATATAAGAGACTGTCCTCCCTTAATAAGAAAGTAAGTTTGACTGAAGCAAACTAGGAAGATTACATGCTTGTATGGGGGAGGTCAGTGTGGATTGATGGGCTGGCAAAACACTGACTTTAACACAAGAGACTATTTTCACAAAAATACACTCCGCTCGCTCCATTTGCAGCTCATCTCAACATATTATTGAAACATTTTTGGAATTTGGCCTCTGTGCACCCTTTGATTTTAAATCAATCAATCAATCAAGATATGACAGAAGTGGAGAGTTAGCTTTAATTCAACAGTTTAACAAAGGTATTGCAGTATTTGTTTAAGAATTGCCGTCATTTTTGTGAACTGGTTTGTAGCTGTTTGCTGAAGCTCTCAGTATGGGATCCAAAGAGCTGCTGATGCAAGTGAAGTTCATCATTAGGCTAAAAGACCAAAATAATCCTATTAGAGAGATAGCTAAAGCTCTCTAATCAAATCAACAGTCTGAAACATTCTTAAAAAGAAGGAATGCACTGCAACTCCAACTTAGCAACACCGGAAGTCCCAGAGGAACGTGTAAGACAATTAAAGTGGATAACGACAGAATTCTTTCCTTGGCCAAAAAAATAAATAAATAAAAAATACCTTTACAACACAACACCAAACTAAGTCAAGAATACTGGTGAGGAGGTAGGTATGTTATTGTCAAAGTCTGCAATCAACACCTTCATGAATTTAAATACCAAGGGTTCACAACAAGGCACAAAACCAGGAGTAGATTCAGGAGTAGGAAGGTCAGATTAGAATGAAAGAATCTAAGAGATCCTGCATACTTCAGGCTTGGATTCATCGTTGGCCAGATTAAACAAAGTTTAACTTATACCTGAATGAAGTGAAAAGGAAAACATGACTTTAAGCACACCACATTGTCTGTCAAACATGGAGGCAATGCTATAGCATGACCATATATGGCTGCAAGCGGAACCAGGTCACTAGTGTTTATTGATAGCGTGACTGCAAATAGAAGCAGCAGGATGAATTCTGAAGTGCACAAAGCTATACACTGTGCTCAGATTCAGACAAATGCTGCAAAACATGAAGATCAGTCTTCACAGTGCAATAACCCGAAGCATACTACTAAAGCAACTCAAGAGTCTCTAAAGGCACAGAAATGGGGTACTCTTCAACGGCCAAGTCAATCACCTGAACTCAGTCAAAGACAGCATGCTTTTCAGTTACTGGAGACTAAACTGAAGGCAAACAGAGCCACATACAAGCAACAACTGAAGGCAGCTGCAGTAACAGCCTTGCAGAGCATCTCAAGGGAGGAACCTCAGCTTTTGGTGATGTTCATATATAAAATAGATATAAAATGTATGTAATTCTTAAAGAGTTAAGTTAATACTTTTGTTAAATCCCTTATAATTAAAGCTGAAACTTTGCACTTCAATCACACCTTCATTGTTTGTTTAAAATCAGCTGTGGTGATGTAAAGAAGCCAAACTAGAAAAACTGTTTCTTTGTAAAAATATGTGATGTGAACTCGTAGGTCACCTCATTCAGATCAGAGGACTTGATGCAAAGTAAAACGTGAGAAAGGAAATGAAATGAGAATGAACCTTTATGTGATTGCACTGCAGGAGTCAACAGTAGCAAGTTTTCTTCGTATATCAGCTTGATTGTAAATTACACATACAGCACAACAAAAATGCCTCTCGTCTCCAGCGAGCCAAAGTTTCCACACCTCTCTTGAGGCAAAATTTGGACGCTTCACAAGCAGAAGGCTCAATAAAAAGCAGGCTTGGTACTTGGCCTCAAACCATTAGCAGTGAGCTGAGGCGCTCAACGCAGTACACAGGCGTTAATTGCCTCGTCGCTTGTAACGCTGAATCCTTTTTTTTTTTTTAATGCTGGTGTTTTTGTAAACAAGGCCGTTTGAAAACGATTGTTAACACCTGTGTGCTGGGAAATATTGTATGGGAGCAGGACACTTGATGCTGAAGAGTCTGTCCTTGGCTGATAAGAGTAATGCTGCCCATGTGTTTGCTCACAGACTGGTGATCTGTGTTATCTCACACAAGCTTGTGGTTCTTAATGTCCATTTGAAGATCTTTCATCACTTAATACTTTTTCATCTTTTTTGCAAGGCTTTGGTTTCTTACTCATCCTCTCATCCAAACTTGAAACTGGTCTGGAAACTCTCTCCAAATGCCCTCAGCTATTGTCAGTGAAAACCGGAAAACTACAGGAAACTGTGTGATAATGATGACAAATATGAAAACAACAAATCTATTATAGTCTCTTCAAGCAGATTAAAAAAGAGCTTTTTCCCCTTTTTTTGCACAAGAAAAATAAAACTTGTTAAGTAGAATTACTTTTTCTAATACTTTAAAGTCCACAACTGAATTGAGTTTATTTTCATTTTATATGCACATTTTCAGCTTGTCAACATGAAATATGTCAATTTAGCTGCCCTGCTGATGCTGCAGAAAATGCTGCTATATGTAGGACGAACAAAAACAGCGTTGCATATGAAGCCATTCCCAGTTTGGCTCCTATCAAAATGGCTGAGATGCTTGTGGCTTTGTGATTAAGCTGCTGCAAGCCACACAGCCCAGGGAGAGTAAACCCAACATTTAAACCAAAACCCAGATACAGGCAGCCTGGGCAACAACAGTGGCATATTAGTAATTACCCCAAGACAAAATGTCCGTCATTTGTGTGTAACCCACATTCAGGCAATTCAGCTTCTCAGCACATGGAATTATGTCTGGGAGGCTTGGAGGGGAGGGTTGAGGTAGTATTATGCAGCCATTTGACAGCCCTGGATTGTCTGGAGGAATTAAGATGACTTGTTGTAAAACATGCTTCTGTGATTAATGTTAGAAGTTCCAGCTGGGTTACTGCAATGACTTTTTCATGTTTTTCTTTGTGTGTGTGTGTGTTTCACTGCTCTCTCTTCCTTTTTACCCATCTGTCGCTCTATCTCTCATCAATGGTCAAATACAGATCACCTGGTAGTTGGACTTCAAAGAGAGCAACAATTGGATATCAACAACACCATTACTTACCGTGTCCCTGTGAATCCCTTTCTGACCAGTGGGACCTTGTCTAGAGGGGAAAAATACCCCATCTGTCCAGCAAATGCTTCCATGTGGACACAAAGAGCGGGGCACATTCTTGTGGAAATGAAAGCAGGTCCTTTAATCTAAGAGACATAATCAATAATTGATAAGGTCTGTAGCTGCAGGGCAAAGTGGTAGTTTGAAGATAACCTAAGACGAGATTAGTGATGGGACAAAATGGGGTGATGGGGTTTATGCTGAATTAAAACATTATGCATGGAGGATTGGCTTTGTAATCATGGGTTCCTATCAGCTCTTTAAATCACTTCCTGCAACCTTAGCTTACTCGTAGTCAAGTGATCATTGTTTAATCTGGAAGGAATGCTAATTAGAGTGGTGGAGAACCAAACCCTTGCCGACGTCACCAAAATACACTGTGGTCAGCTTAAATGAGACACAATGAGATGCCTTCACAACAACTATTATGCAAAGGGGTACCAATTCAGAATGCAATATCTGTCCACCAAATATTTACCAACACCCAATGACAAGCGGAAAAACAAGCCAAAGAGACAGCTAGAATGGGAAATGTGCATAGAGAAGGGCTGAAATGTACATTTCAGAAACAGGAGGCTAGACTGAGGCTTCTGAGCACAATTCAAGCCCCTTGGGAATGTGCTGAGTTGGACCTTTGATGCGCAAGATAACCAAAATATTGTGCATTTTCAATCAACATGTCAACCCGAATTTTAGCAGAGTTTCAAAAATAACACCAAGGATAGAGGGAGGTTTTACGCTTGGTTTTGGTTTCACAGTACTACAGACTTGAGAAATGGGATCACATCTGAGTGCCAGGAGAATTTGTTAATCTCTGGAGCTCTTTCTAAGGATATGGAATGACCCAAAAGGGTGCCACTGCTTTTAAAGTCCCTAAAAATAGAGATGCTTATTTGCAATACCGCACGTGGGCCATGTGTACAGAGAGTGGCAAACTGTGACACTAAGCACAGTTTGCCACAGTTGTTTTTTTTTTGTTTTTTTTTAACATATAAAAACAGAATGCAATGTAAATCTCATAAACCCATATTTTATTCACAGTAGCCCACAGAAAACATATGTTTAAACTAATTTTTAACTAACATTTTGAGTTGATGGCAGCAACACGTCTCAGAAAAGTCAAGACACAAGCATGTTTACCCCTGTGTAACCTCCCTTGTTCTTGATTCTAGCTGCTCAGACGTACCGGGTCTTCTTTGTTGTATTTTTGCTTCATGATGTGCCAAATGTTGAACGGTCTGGACTGCAGGCGGGTCAGCTCAACACCCAGACTCCTGTACTCTGATGTGCAAGCTCCCATTTGCATAAGCACTAATACATCCTCATACTATCAGAGAGCCAGGTCTTGTCCTTTGTGCACATCTTACAATGACATTATGAGATATTCACATTTTAAATTAGGATACATTATTCTGAATTTATTCACAATTTGTAGAACTGGTGTTTGTTGTTGTTGTTGTTTTGTTTTTTTGCTGAATAGTAACCTTTACTTCTCTGCCTTTCCAAAATTATCTTTTTATACCCAATCATGTTACTGACCTGTTACCAATTAACCTAATTAGTTACTAAATGTTCCTCCAGCTATTTCTTTTTAGTACCACTTACATTTCCAGCTCCATTTATTTCTTAAATGGTGCATTTTCTCAGTTTAAGCATTTTATGTTTTCTGTGTTATACGGTGAGTAAAATACCAGGTTGTTTGATCTGTATTTTCTCTTAAATATTCCCTGTTCATCAAATTAGGGGAAAAGATGTCACACATGCTAAATTTAACTCTTCGTCTTTAGCTGCGGCTGGGAGTGGGCGCTAGGGTGTTTGTATGTCTATGATTTATACCTTTCTCTTAAAGTCAGCTGTGAGAGTGACAGTAATATGATGTTTCCCACCCACAACGGAGGAACACACACAGTCAGCAACCTCAACATGGTTGTTTGCTATATCTATAGGGTGTTCCCAATCATTTCCTTGCCCACAACATAGACAATGAGCATACTGTACTCTTAAGATTTGGTTCTATGAATGGAGGAACCAGGCAGTAAATAACAAAATAAAGCATATTTGAGGCAGGGTGTAAATTATGGAAATTTTAATGTTTCAAATTAACACTGGGTCTTTTTAACTTCTCCACTCTGGACAGTTTTAATAGTAAAACCTTGCAATGTGGAAGGGAAGAGTTGTCACATCTACAGAGTAAAGTGTACTTAACTAGTTTGCTCATTTACATTTGTTTGGTGTTTCCTTTTGTTAGACCATTTAGGTGTCCTTAGATGTTGGTGTAAACAAATCAACATTTAGATAGCGTACTAATGTGCTGCTGAGAAGAGTGTCTGAAGATAACTACCTTTGATATGGCCCCCTGCCATTCTCTGTCACCAGCTTAGCCCCACCAACAGAGAGGCAAGACAATCCAATCCATTTGCCCCCTAGAGAGATCAAAGTCTGTACCTCCTCCACATCTTTATCTATTACCAGGGACTCCACCTTTGAGAAGTCTCTACACAAATTAAATTGTGCATCGGCCTTTGTCTTTGGTGGGGTTGAAGGCAGAGTTTTTTGAAAGGATGGAGAACAAGCAGGGACGTTAAAGACTTTGGGTGTTGAAGCAAATGAGATTGACTGGGGGAGCCAGGGTGGTATGAAAGGAGGTGGCGAGTGGCAAAAAGCTCTGAGTAAGGCCTGGCGACTGTTAAAGGGACAATGGTTGAACCACTGGGGTCATTATTGTGCCTTTGTCTGATAAGATGCTTCCCCGTTGAGCAAAAGCATGCCATTACAAAACAACCGAGGCTTTTGATGCTCCTGCTTGGGTACAGAGATATTTTTTCAGGACTCATAAAGACATACTGTTCCCTACTTGAAGATTCTTTATGGAATGAACTGAGGGATGAGAGACATCTATTTCCTGCCCCTCATAAATGTCTGTCTGCTGTGCGCATACTGGATTAGACACGGTCACCAGCAGTACCTACAGTTACCCTAGTACTTCGGTATGCCAGTCACTGGTTAAACTGTCTCTCCTCAGTACTGTAATTCATTTTTCAAAGTATGGGGTTTCTGTGGTTACCTTCATTCAATCAGCTGTGCTAATTGACTGTGACTCCATAAGCCTGCCATATTTCAGCGTTATATAACTAGATATAATTTTATTCTTCACTGAATGGCAACTCAGTCTGCATTAATTTTCCACCAGCTCACTCAACTGCAATACTTTTTTTTCTGAATTCTTTAAAAACTTTGTAAATAATGAGTAAATTATATGTGTGAAGCAGCTTTGCACAGTGTGGTTGTGACTGAGGCAGACTGTACACAGCAGCCAGGAGCTGAGCCAGCTCTGGCCCTGGCCCTTGTCCTAGTCCCAGCCCCAGGCCGCCAGCAGCAAGCCTCTGGACCAACCATAATGAAGAGTAGGCATTTTTATCCCCAGCTGCAATTCTACCCCCCTCCTGGTGCATCTGTTCACCGCCTGCTTGTCTGGCAAAGTGGGTAGATATTACATATTGGGATATAATTTGTAAAAACAATGGGCAGATTATTTGTTTACACTGAAGTGGTCACAGCTGCGCAAGCTGTGGATATGCTGTGCATGGGGAGAATGGAGAGTGAGAGAATACATCTGAAAGAGACAGGTGGTCGAGGAACCACTGTTCTTTATTAAACAGCCAGTAGCAAGGGGAAAATAAACATGTGCGTAGGTCCAGAAGGCAGTAGAGCCAAGCAAAAACACTGGGTATTGTGGTCAGGTATGTCTCTTCTTGCTTTGATTCTTTCATGTAGTGTTACAGTTACAGACAGCAATGTAACACAGCCACTTGTTTCTGGTTCAGCCCAACACACTTACAGATTTTAGGCCTTTATAGCTGAAGTCAAAGGAGAGAGGTTACCTTCATGTGGTAAATGACGGACTCAAAAGTAGTATGACTTCATCACAGAAGGACCTGAGACCACAGCAGCAGTAGCAGATGGAAGGAACACCAAGATGGATCAAACTAGTCATCCATTAGCCTCCCTGGTGAGTACACTGTCTCTCACAGCAGTAAGAAACAGGCGCCTTGGTGTCACCACATACACTTGCCTACGCAGATCTCTGAATAAAGTAAAAATAAGCATAACAAAGATATTACAAATGAATAATTCAGCTAAAAATATGTCCCTACCCTAAGAGAACCTTGTTTCAAACCAATGTTTCTTTCTGAAAGGCTGCAACTATCTGGTTAGCTTATGTAAGACCAGCATGGGGAAGCATAGTAGGCAGGTATCTAAAAGTAGGCTACATCATGGCAGTGAAGTTGATCTTCTCATCTGCATCATCGGAAGATAGCTAATGAACCTACTTCAAAAAATGTGAAATTATGACTTTTGGTGTAGAGCTAGGATTTAGCCTAGCTTAGCATAAAGACTGAAGGCCTGAGAGGCTAGGGTGAGTTTTAAAATGGCTCAAAAACCTTGATATTTGAGTATTTAACTTTTTATATTTAACAAAACAGCCGTTTGAAATCCTGTGTTCTGCTTTGTTTTTCTCACTGTTATATGCCAACTGTGCAGAACTTTATGAAGTCACCACAATACCAAATTTAGGCCCACAGTGCTTGTTCAAAGACCAGAAAAAAAATCTGTGTTCTATCTGGAAAATTACACTATAGTCTTTAACACTGCCAAGAATAACTGAATGAATAAGCAATTAAAATTTGGATGAACACATAACTGTTCCTACATTTATATATATGTATTAAAAAAAAGAGAAAAGCTTTCTGCTCTGTAGACAGACACAGGCTAACTGGTTCCCTTGCATCCACGCATGCTACAGTGACTCTAGGGAAAAGAGTAGTTGGAAACGGCAGCACGACCAAAGGTCTTGTGACCATGTGCAAAGAACGTATGATCTTGGTGTCTTCAAAAGGTTTGCTTTGAAGACATGGATAAGGTCTGCAGTACAGTCAGCCTTCACAACAATTTTAGTGGATCAAAACACCAATAAAATGGGAATAAGATGGACTAAGTTTGTGATGGATCTGCTTTGAGTTTGCAATTGAATGGGGAATTGAACTGAATTAAAATAACAAAGAAAAGTAAATCTGCTTGTGTAATAATGTTAATATTTGTAATAAATCTGCAAAAAATTGCAAATCGCAACTCCATACACAGAAAACTTCAGTTCAAGTAATACTGAATTGAATTGAAAAATAGGGACATACACGCTGCAGGATGTGAATTTAACCTAAAAAGACATAGGCACACTGCAACCTTGCTTTTATATAGTAATATAACTAATTAGGAACCAGTTGAGTTGTTGTCTCCTGCTGCAAAGAGAGGCTCATGGATTAAGATTAGGATTGACTGCAACATCCTGGGAATCTGCATTTGGTCTTCAATGGAAAAACAAAAAGTACAGCAACCACCAATTTTTCCTAGTCGTAAGATAGTCAGTGTCTTACTTTTACTCCAGCTGGACTGAGCCATTATACAGACTGAGCAAATCAGATCCTCACTGAACATTAACATAGCAACGTGAGTAATGGTGACCTTTTCATCTCACTCGCTGAAACAATGCTTATGCTTTTAAATTAGGTTCAAATCCATGCCACGGGGAAGATCGGCTAAGAGAGGTGAAACGCAATATATAAATAAGTGAGCGAGAACAATTGTCTCCGGTAAATTACCTGGAACGTAACATGAAACCCAATCAAAGAACAGCATGTCATCAACTCACTCTGTGAAAACCCTTGTTTCCCCTGCTGTGTTGACATCAACTAGGAGTTAAATAAGTGGAACAAACCTGCTCTCCACCTGCATTCACACACTCACCACATTGTGCTGAATGAGTTGTCTTTTGTTTAATTATTATTTCCCAAGGACAGGGAGATTTCCACTTATTGCTCAACTCGGCTGATTGTCATCCCACAAAGATGAATAGTGAGCATTGTGCTTCTCTCCTATGAAGTGATCAGTGCCAGCACCCAGAAGTTTGACACCTCCCTGTGAAATGTTGTTTACATAAGAGCTTGGGTTTGATCCGAATGCTCATTCCAGAAGTATGCCATCTCTTTCATCTGACAAAATAACATGCATTCCGTCTGTGTACTCTGCTTCATTTCTTTACCCTTTCATCTCTTGACGGTTCACTCATGAGTTTGTTAACTCGGGGATGTCTGTCGATGGTGTTTGGCAGCAGAGCTAGAATAACAATGGTTGATATACCAAATACTCAGGCAGATAAAAGCTTTTCATACTTTTTAGATTGTGACGGTAGATAAGCAAATCATTTCTGTTTTTATTGCCCATGAAGTTTTATTAAAAGACTTGAAGAATGTCTATCTGCCTAGATCATGCTCGAGTTCGCTTTATGTTTGGGTTGTGCAAACACACAGGAACGCGTAAACAGAAATGAAAAGTGTTAATCAGTATTTTCATGAATTGCAGCCTGGATTTGTTCTGTTAAGATAAATGTTTACTGTAGTTACTTGTTTCCAGTTTTTGGAAGCATACAGTAGCATGAAAACGCATGCCAGTGGACGTGCTGATTCATTCTTGTGGTATGACAACAGCAAATGTTGTTGGTTAGGATGCCGCGGCGTGGGCGAGTGTGCTGCTACGCCAAACGTCTCACACCCGAAATTTCACCCCTACAAGGTTTTGCGAGTCTGTGTGTACATGTGCGCTGCTGTAAATGTGTACAAACTGTTCAGCTGCATGTGGGGACATGACTGTGTGTGCGTGTGTGTTTGTGTGTGACAGTGTCTCAGCGCTGCTGACGTTGAGTTTGTTTCTCCGGACTCCACTAAATGTTCCTTAGCTGCCTGTGTAAAGTGAACACACACACAAACAAACACACACAACCTGGCCTTCCTTGAGTTAGGGCACATGCCTGTGGCCTGTGTAAGTCTGTGGTTGGTGTAATGATGACAGGCTCACACACATACTCACAGATTCCAGGACCCCCACAAACATGACTTGGCTGAGCCTGCATGGTATATTGTGCTGCTGACAATGCTACCATTATTCTTAATTACTCTCAAGAATGGACGCTAAATTATTTAAATGGAGTGTGTCTCTCTGAAAGTCTGGCTGCCTCTTGGTCAATGTGCCTATCCTCAGCAGTGGTGGAACAAATACCCAGATCCTTTACTTCAGCAAAAATGGCAGCACCACAAAGTTACTATACCCTAATCATAGAAAATGTGAGTAGTGTAGTTAGTAGGTAGGATTATAAACACTGTTCTCGTTATGCTGGGAAAGTGGCTTCTGGCTCTGTTATACTATCTTACTATTATTAATTTCCATCAAAATGAGAGCTTTCTCGTGTTTTCTGATGTTTTTTTAAATACATAAAAAACTGTTTTCCAAAAGGTTGAGGTAAATCTAAATTAAAATTAAAGTAAATAACTAGAGCGAGCCACACAAATACCTTAGTGCAAGATTTGAGCCCATGGTTTTGTTTTTCCACCACTAATCTTCAATGACAGCCAGAGTAAACCTCACCTTGTCTTCTTTGGACAAACTTCAAGCTAATGTCTGTGGATGTAAACAGATGAAGAGGTTATCTGGCTCGGTCAGATATCAAGAGTGTCTTGTGCGTCTTTTGATCTGACAAGAGAATCAAACAAAAAGTATAGTAATTTCCTCACCATCTTCTAATCTAAACATGTCTAATTACAGGTACCAAGGTGTATTTGAGTGGATTCATAGCCTACATATTAGAGCACATCTATTGCGCAACAGCCAGGAAATGGGGTGTGCTGTGCAATTGGAGAGACTGAGAACTTTTTTTGTTGTTGTTGCATCACAGAAAAAGTGCTGTGGTGCACCTCATTTCATGAAGCCTTGTGTAGATTGAGTAAGATGAAATAATTAAAGGCTTTAACTTGGATAGCCAGCTATCTGCTCTGCTGCACATGAAGGCAGGAGCATCATAATTAGAAACTAGCCAACACCAAAGGTGTAGGTGGCAAACACATTCGTCAGGACACAGATACTTAGTTATTACCTCTTTGTAGGCATCATTTGATATGGTGGGTTGCCTTCATCTGATGATATAGCCTTGATTGACCATTCTCTGCTTTCACAGCAGGACCTGACGTGTTGAGGCTCCAGTAGTAACTCATTACAGTTGTATGTTTGTTGTAAGTCTTTTTGGGTCTGTGTATTTCTTCCTGTAACAACTGTGTTTAGTGATCCTGGGCCAGGTTAAGCACCGCAGACATCCTTCAAACAACTTTTGCTTTTCAGAAGGGGACAGTTGTTACTTTTCTGTGTACCAGCTACTATATGAAGACTAAATCATTTATTTTTTAACTTTTGCAAGAAACCTCTACAAATCCTACATAAAGCCTCCCCCCCCCTTTTTTTTTTTTTTACTGCAGTAGATTCAAATATAAAAAAGAGGAATATAAAGACTGCGTTAAGATTATCACGTGACATTTAATAAAACAAATATATTCAAATTTTCAATAGATAACATTTCTTATAAAACTTTATATATAACACATTTACAATGCATGCAGCACCATGTCTTTATAATACTGGTGTTGACAGAATGTAATAGCTCATTTAAGTGCCACATCCAGGGAAATATGTACAATACAGTAATTTACTGCAATAACCGTGGCATGAAGTTCCATAAAAAGAGAAACAAAACAGCTCTGCCATTACCAATGACATGCATTGATCTTCCTAATACTTCTGAAATGTCACTTCCTAACTTCCGACTCCTCATCTGCTGAAAGGGAATTGATTCAGTCCATCTTGCACTCTTGTATCCCTCTGGGTGTATCACTTTTCCAGGAATCATGTCTACCCTTTCGGCTGATGTGTTTTTGTCAACAACTTTGGCAGGAAAGAAAGTCTTAGGTGTCTGTGTGCATGTGTGTGTGCATGTGTGTCAGCATCTCTTGTGTATGCAAGTGTTTGTCAGTGTCTGTGACTGAGTTGTGGGTTTTGCTGGGCGTGTGAATGTGCAGGTTTCTCTTTCTGTGTGCGTCCACTCGTTCATGTCAGCGTCTCTGACAGGTGTGTAGGTTCCGGGCTGCAGTCCTGCTGACAGTGTGATCTCGCTCTCCTTTCTCTGGTCGGCAGGCCAGCCCTTCGCCGCAGTCACAACGCTGGAACAGCTCCAAGCCATGGTTGCCTTTCCTGCGGTGGCGCGTACACACCTGGCCCTCTGTCAGAACAGGCTTACAAATGCGAGACCAGAAGTGTCTGGCACAGCAAAGACCCTCGGAGCAGTCTGCAGATCTCAGGCAGGCATCCCCCTCTTGGCCTGAAGATGAGGGGGGGAGAGAACAAAGTGAAAATATGTTACATGGAACAGACCTCCCTGAAAACTTCCTACTGCTGCTACTTGAACCCAACAGATAAGACCAGTGATTTTTAACAGCACACTTACCTTTGACAGCATGAGGCTGGTTGCTATGGGCAGTGGGAGGCTTCTTGGCTCGATGCTCCATGGTACTGTTGTGTGTGTGCCAGCCAGTTGTGAGGGCTACATCTGCGACATCTAAGTCATTTGCCTGGCAAACACCTGAAAAGGTAAAAGAGGAAAATAAATAACTGCATTAAGGGTTTGCAATTAACACTACAGAAAAAAGCCCTTAGTTAATTAAGATATAAATAATAAGTAAAAAGTGAAATTAAAAACAAAAATACAGATACAAGATGACTAAAAGAAAACCAAAAGTCATTACTGATTTGAAATGAGCTCACCGTTGCTGCAGCGGTTTCCTGCACAGCACATCGAGTCCCTTGCGCAACGCTTTCGGTTCTTACGGCAGGGTAGGCAGACGCCTCGAGCATCGTTGCAGAATTCCTCACCTCCGCACTCTTCATCATCCGTGCAAACATTTGAGGTCTATATATGATTAAAAACAAAAATATTATTTCAGGAAGTATATTGCTATGATTTCTGTGACAACGTATACAAGCGAACCACTATTGTGGTGCACAGACTTGACTTTTACGCACGGCTGAGTTAATTACCTGCAAGGTGTCTGCGGGTAATTTGTGTCCCATGCTACCAGAAGGTGATGTTCGAGGACTCGGACTGACACTATCGGTATCTTTAACAATCGGGGCGCCGGGCAGGTTTTTGATCGCGTTGGAGTTCGTCAGGACTGTGCCCGCGTAAACGTCCCCAAGGTATCCAAACAGCGTGAGATACACAGCCAAGAAGCCGCGGACTGAAGGCATCTTCATGATTCCTTTCTTAAATTCTCCGGCAAACACACGATAAGAATGTTCCTTTTGTTTTGAGAAGAAGAGTGACAAAGTCCAAAACGGCCTTGAATCCAGAATCCTAAAGTTTCCAGAGAGTTTCGGAACGATGTTTGGAGGTCTCCTGACTCGCAGTCCTGGGGTGATCTCTCTTTATACATGTGGACCTGTTTGTCTTCCCGCCCCTCGCTGTGCACTACAAAGGCGGAGGGGTGGAATTTCAAACAGAGACCCACTGTACGGAAATGGCCATCTCTGCTCCCTGCACAGGACAACGTTTCAGTGTTTGTGATGATAATGACCTGCAAAGTCTGTCTGAATACCCATCACACAGTGTCGTACACGGGAAATAACCCCACCACCACCAGTCAGTACTTACTCTATCCAGTCAGTATAAAATAAATAAATAAAAACATAAAAAATACAGATGACAAATAATGTTTTCTTTAATATTTTTTCGATGTGTTTTAAAAATATTACTCATAAATTCATCACTCTTTGTTTAAACAATCACTCAACAACATTTGACAAAATAAAAAAATATATTTTAAACACATAAATCACACATCGGGAAGAGTTTTTTTTCTCCATTTTATTGATCACTTATTTTAATTTTCGCAATTACTGTGAAGTTATCAAAATAGGCGGGTAGTATATTTTTCAAACTATTATAGGTATACTTTTAGAAAATAAAAACAATGACGTTTTTCTAAATGTGTAGCACATTTGATTTGCTGTTGACAACTTACCTGCGCATCTTTGTAGAAGCCGTTTGCTTATTCCAGTTTCTATGACATCCTTTGGCTGCCCTTTGGCTGTGTGAATACAGCGATTGAAGTTACTTAAGTCGATTAACTACTTCATTTGATCCCTCTGATTGCAAAGGGGGCAATTATCCCCCAACGTGTGCTTGATTACACCAGTTGCGGACATCAATGTGTAGGATATGCAGACCATTAAGGGGTGTGAAAACTTTGCCGAATTAATGGACTTCCGTGGAGAGGCCTTTCAGGGTTGACTGGCACTTTGAGATTAAAGGGGACTCTGATCTACCCTGCTCTTTGACCCTTTAGGCTCCACCACTTCTAGAAGGAGAAATGTATTTGAGAATATTCAAATTAAGTCTCAATGTTGTTTTTCCACGTGAATCTGCTGATAACCCCACGTCGCAGTAGACTTGTCTCCGTGTTTGTCCTTAAGTTGTTATCTCTCGTCCCTTTCCTGAGAGACGTGAGCTCTTATGATTTATTTATTCACCTTAAACCTTTAGTGACACTGATTTCAAAACTTTTTGCACTCTGTGTGTGAATAGTCAGTTTTCGCTGTGCAAGAAGAGCTCCCTTCAGATGCTGAAGTGCGTAATAAAAAACAAGAACTTAAGTTTCTCCTTGTAGATATTTTAGCACTTGGACGTCATCTGCTGGTCACGGAGCCTTTATCCGAAGTTTGAGTGTGAGAATGTGTCTGCGTATGTAGAATAAGCGATGCGCCATAGACACCTGACAAACACACTAGCACTTTGCGCATTTGAATTGCTGCATATCTTTTGAAGTAGAGCTTTTATCTCCACTTTACTGAATGTCAGTACTGGTAAGGTGAGCTCCTTTGATGCACTTTGATCCCCTTTGATCTTACAGAAGTGTCACCCTGTTGTTATGGCTGAAGCCATTTCGCTGTGCCCCAAACAGATTTGTTGTGCGAACAACACGGAGGCCAGAAAAGCTGAATCATCCGCACTTACCACTAAGTGGATGACATTAAACTCTTGGAGTGATTATTAGATATCTGGGAACTTTAAGCGGTTCACATGAGGCTGAGGCACTTGCGTGAAGGGACGTTTTAGTCTTACCATTAGCTCCCCCTTGTGGCAACTACAGCGAACTCTGCACAGCACAAGTTTGAAAGAACACAGCACACACGACTCAAAAGTATTGTTTTTACTCTATAATTTTAAAAATCGTACACGTGGCACTCTGCAAAATAACTTACAGCAGAAAAATAACAACACAAGGCAAATATCAGGTAACTTTGCAGAAGGCAGTCAATAAAAACTGAAAACCAGTGGTTTGGTAAGATATGACATACATAAGGCTTTGTGAAAACATACCGCCCCACCCTCCCCCGACACAGTAAAACACTTATGGTTTAGAATTAAGATTTCTTCTTGTGTTTAGTTCTCCATCAATAGATTCATATAATATGTATGTTTGGCTTCCTGGGGTGAATGCACATAGGAGAATTTTGCCTTCAGAACTTTCTGCCTAGAAAGGCTTTGCAATACATGTTTAATATCATCAAAAGGATGAATTTTAACTGTTTCTTCAAGCTTTACCACATAGATTTGCTGCCTAGACACAAGCAAACAATGACCGTAAACTACAACGGATAAGAAAGCTTTTGAAAGGCAAACTTCTCCTGCTAGTGGGGTGAAATGTGACTTGAGCTTTTGAGCCAAACAGTGAAAAGAGAATTTGAATCGTGATGAGATATGATTAATGCTGACGTTCTGTCAAAGACTGTCAACAGTGATAAAAATATTTCCATATTTGTATTGGCAAAATATTCATAACTGCAAATCATTCTTGCCGTCTCTAAAAGCTCAAATTTACTGACTGAAACAAGTGATGGATGGTCTTTCTGAGCCATGGTTAATGCTCACTGGTGTTTTGTATCAGGCCAGTAGTGATTGACTTCAAAGGATCACATTAGATATGTGGAGAAAAGCATGTCATTGCAGCTATATCAGGTAGGATAGCTTTTAATCATTTTAAATGTTCCCGTGACATAAATCAAAGGCGTAAGCAGGAAATTTATTTCATATATTTTGTCAGCCATCAAATGACTAGAAATTCTTTGTGGTGATTAATGTATTTATTAGATATAAGAAAGGATGAAAAGCAGCCATCTAAGAGGACACATACGTTTTTGAGGTGTATATGTGTTCATGCAGCATCGAAAAGGTCTTGTGATGTAAATTTTATATGCCATTGACTTAAGGCACTTACATTCCTTTTGACTTCATGTTCTGATTTTTGGACGCAAGAGGTGACGAGCTGGGCGAGAGATCATGGTGATCAAAGTTGAGATTTCACAAAATATAACCTTATTTATTTAGCTTCTTTTTGCCTCTAGGAGACACGTCAAGATTCCCACACGATTATGTTAAGTCAAGATAGTCTTATGATAATGCAAATGTGGTAAATCTGAGTTCCAAATAAACAGAAGGATGATTTTTTTTTTTCCCATGGCTGAACTCAAACTGGTGAAACCTGTTTAAAAACCTCGACAATACCACAAGTGATAAATCATCGATCAAGTTCACAAATTTATACAAGTCTCCAATTTTCTCTAAAGAATGCTGTCAAGTACGTTACAAAGTAATCAAGCACAAAAGAAATCACAATACAAAAACAAAGAACCAGTACTGTCATCTCAACATCGCTTATTATAATTTATCAACAGCACCAAAGACATCAAAACCATGTTCACAGTTATGTCAGTACTATACAGGAGAGGACATCCGGTTTGGGTGGATTCAAGAAGTGACTGAAAAACAAACTGAAGATGGATGTAGGCAGAGAAGCATTCGTATGCATGATTTTTTTTAAAGCCTATTATAGAACAGAAAAGTGTGACCTCGACTTAAGCTTAAAATGAGCTATAACTGTGGATTTTCTCAGTTAATGGTCTTAAGTGCATAAGGACACATTGCTTCATGGAAATACTAGCTGACATTTCACGTGTGCCGGTGTGTGATTCATTAAAATTTTAAGGAGGGCACTTTAAGAGTCACATCTCTTTCCACTGAATGCACTGTGTTTGTGCTTTTCAAGGTAGATTAATCTCACATAAATTGTACTAAGTATTTGATTTCAGCCCGGTAACGTTCATGTGTGACAATAGATCTCGTAAATTCAAATACTATGTACCATTCATATTGTGTTTTTTCAATAAGAAGAAAAATCTGTGACATTCAGATTAGTCGTGAGCACTTGGTACCAGTTGCACTTGCCATCTGTAGTGTGTAGATGTCTACAAAGCATTACAGATTGCAGAAAGCAGCTGCATGTTGATAACCAGGGACCAACTGCAGTATCATCATATCCCCTCCCAGAGTCCACCAAATATTTCACTAACTATAGCGGAAAAATGAATCTATAAAAAAAGAAAAACCAATAACCATCCCCTTCCTCTTTTGAGCGGTTGTCAACATATAGTTCCTTTTTCTAGTCGTCGAAGCAAAACTTCGACAAACTTTAAAACATTCATCCATCCACTAAGCATCTCTTCATGATACATGGGAAAACCTGGCTCCGTTATCAGCCTCTGTTGTATTTGTGTGTGTATGTGTGTGTTTGTATCCCTGCACTTTCTTTGCCTTTTAGACCCAAGTGTAAAACAACACCGGAGAAGTGCTACAGCAGTCCCGTTATAAATGCTTGATCCAGAGCCACAGTGAAATAAAGGCATATCGGTGACCCAGAGGGTTTGCCATCCAACTATTAATCTTCTTTTCCATATCTTCTCTTTCATTTTTAATGCAGTTTTGTTTTTTACAACACAGCCATGTCCTCCATTAATGACCTCCAAACCATTAAAAGCCAACAAAAGAAGAGTTTCTTCTGGTTTCAAGAGAAGAGAAGGACTTCAAAAATCAACGTCCCAGCCGGAGTTGTCATCAGGAGGTGGGTCTTCATTGTCCTCTGGGAAGCTGTCAAAATTACTTGTGTCAACTGCTGATGTGACCTGGTAGAAACACAAAATAATCTTTCACATAAAGAATAAGCAACAACTGAGTGGCTATAAAACAAAACAAAACGGGCACAGCGTGCACTTACATTAGGGATAATAGGTGGTGTCAGTGTCCCCTTCTTCAAACCTTCCCAGTTAAAGCCCTCAAACCATCTAAAAGAAAAAATAGCATTACTTCATCATTGTGCAGCGAGCAAATTAATACAAATGTCTGGACTGAGTAATGCGTTTTCTCACTTGTGCTTTTGGATGTCTTTGACACCGTTTTTCAAGTTTCCCAGTCTTTCAGAAGGATTATCCCTGAAGTAGAAAAAATAATGTATGATTCAGCACGCAGACCACTTAAATGAATTACTATGTATAAATGTCTACAGGCACAAACACTTACCTGCATAGCTTTTTGATTAGGTTGGCAGCATTTTTGGTAATTTTCTTTGGAAACTCAATCATGTCGATTCCTCTCAAGATGATGTTGTAGGTTTTCATAGGATCAGGGCCAGAGAATGGAGGACTACACAACAGAGGCCAACATATTACTTTGAAGTAAAACGTGCTTAAGTGTGGACAATTATGTAATCTGTATAAATTGTGCAATGAGCTGACACATTTTAATTTTCACCAGGTGACTCAACATTTCCAAAAAGTTTTGCACGTATTACCGCAAAATAAGTTTGTTAAGGACAAGCCCGGGCCTGTGAGTACCTGCCAGTTAAGAGCTCAAACATAAGGATTCCTAGAGACCAGTAGTCAGCTGAGATGTCGTGGCCCTTGTTCAGAATGATCTCTGGTGCTACATACTCTGGTGTCCCACAGAAGGTCCACGTTTTCTTCCCAAACCCAATCTTCTTGGCAAAGCCAAAGTCCACCTAAAGAAAACAACGATTTTGTTGTCAGATTGTAATAATCAGGCAAAGAAAAATTTGACTTAAAATCCTTCTCGTGGTATTTTGGTTCCTATCAGATCATGTTCACTCTTATGCATACTAATGGTGGAATGAAAATGGTGGAAATAGTGGCATTGGTGGGTTTGGAGCTGAGCTGAGTAGCTGCTGGCTGCTCTGCCAAAAGAGACAAGCTGGTTTCTCCATGATGAGAAAAGGGAATGTTGGTGTACCTCAAAAAACAAAACCTAGCATAGCCTTAGTTATACTTCTCTTCACACTGTGATTACTCTTGTATTTAAAGCCATTGTGTGGCAGTATTCAAAATGATTTTTGACATTTCACATACATCAGAGAAAGATGGCATTTGTCTTTTCTTGCATCATCTCTCAAAAACACACAAACATCCAAGTTAGAGGTTTCTGTGTTTCCATGTTGATCTCTTACCAGTTTGGCATAACCCCTGTGGTCCAATATAAGGTTCTCTGGTTTAAGGTCTCTGTAGATAATGCCTTTGGAATGCAGGTAAGCAAAAGCCTCAACTACACAGGCTGTGTAAAACCTGGTGGTCGAGTCCTCAAATGAACCCCTGTAAACACAGCAGGACAAAAGAAGATGAAAATTGTAACTTACATCAAATAGTAAAATGTGATACACTTCCTATAATGTAGCTATAAAATCACTAGATATGTTGGTCAAAGCGGGACTCAAATATCATTTTACCAGAATTAACTTAACTGCCACACCTTTCTTTGCCATATAATTGTGTGTGTGTGTGACATTAATCCTTTATGAGTTTACCGATCTCTAAGAATGGTCCACAGTTCTCCGCCTAAACATGCTTCCATCAACATGTAGAGGTATTTGCTGTCCTTGAAGGTTCTGTACAGTCTGAAAACACACAGAAGTGTTTGTTATGACAAACTGCTGTAAAATTCATAACCACACAATTATTATTTGGCAGAAAAAAAAGCAATGAATTCATCTTCTTAACCAAAAATCCTATAATCTATTTTGAACACATGATAATACTGAAATAAAGCAGTCTGTTGTTGGCCAGGGATTTCCTTTGATATAATTCAGTATTTAAACCGTTTGTTAAAATATACACAAATAATTTTAGTAAACCACAATAAACGGTGTACAGCAAAACACTCCCACAGTGTTTAATTGGATTCAAGTGAGGGGACAAACCTCTCCAAACAAAGTGTTTTTTAAATTGTCATGTTGCTAAACGTCTCCCGGGCCACGCATCTCAAGCCTGTGAGTTATCTTGTCATTCAGTATTCCAGCACACAAATTAGCATTCGTCTCTATTAAAACCTTCCTGAACTGTTTGTATCACCTTATCAGCGCTCTCCCACCTTCATGTTTTATAGCCAGTACCAGGGTGCTCCTGGCCACAAGCACACCAATGAAGCTGGACCGAAATTGGCATAAATAAATGTATTTCATCCAACTAAAGATTGCCCTGCCAGTGTTTGTCATGCTCCTTTTCATGTTTTAACTGTGCAGTCTTGTGCCACATCATCAGAAAAATGACTTCTGAAACACTTCCACAGATAGTCTCTGTGCCAAGTCAGAAGTACTTAATAGAAAGCAAATTGTGCGTGCCCTCATTATTCAAGGGTGACTATTGAACCATCTGTTATTGGTAGCACAGTTTCCCTAAATCTCCTAACTACTGCTGCAGCTGTGTTTTGTTAGCCTGCTGATGCTTGTATCACCCATCTTTATTCTTGTTCAGGCAGTTCTTTATTATTGTTAAGCCACGCCATATTACATACAAACCAAGCCAAAATGAGAAAGCCGTGATGATGACAGGCTCTTTTTGTGGCCACGTTCATTAAATAAGTCTTAATAGGGAATGTCATTTTTAATAACTCTTACTTTGATCACCAGAATTAAACATTTAGTAAGATAAGCAAACTTTATTGAGCATTTGAAGGAAGCTAATGTTAAGAAGCTACCTAACAATGAAGTCCGAGTGGGCCTCTTGCATGATGAGCTTTTCTGAGCGAATGTGCTCTTGCTGTCTCGTGTCGACGATGTGCCGCTTCTTGAGGATTTTCATGGCAAATGTTTTGTTCTCATCACTCTTGAGCTGAACCTGCAGTGATAGGGAAAGAGAGAGATTCATATAGCAACGTGTGCAGCTTGTCAGACAAGTCCAGAATATTGATGTTAATGTCACACTGCAGCGCTTCATACCAGCTCAACGCGTCCAAAGCCACCAACCCCCAGAGTGTCGATGATGTTAAAGTCAGCTAGGTTTAGATTGAAGAAAAACGCATTCTCTGCTTCATACCTGTGGGGCCAGGAAAAAGGGGAGGAAAGAACGAAGGGGAACAGGATTAGAGATGAGATGAAGGATGAAAGAAAACATAATCCACTTTCAACAACCTGAGACAAAATATCCGTCTCTCCTTGAGCTCATTTGTTTGCAAATCTTAGAGGATTTAACTCATAGTAATCTATCAAGGATGTTGTTGAGGATGTGGAGTATAAATATGAGCACATGAACAGGATGTTTTTGAGTTTAGTCTTCTGGCAAATTACTTTGACCTCTCTTTGATCACAGACTAACTGTCCCCAGCTTGTCCCCATTCTTTATAGGAAAGAACAAAGATGGGACATCCGTGACACAGGCTACTCACTACTCAGTTGGCTCAGAAGACATGCCTTGGCTCTGCCACTGAACTCCACAACATGCCAGCATGCTGGCAGTAGAGATTGTTTCCACGTGTCCACCCCTTATCCCCAGATGCCCCGTGTCTTCTTTGGTTATTGTTTGATCCAGACAGAGTTTCATCAGCTCAGTTTCTGGATCAGTGGGCTTAGGACAGATCCAAGCCTGGATAGGCCTTTCTGGGTCACTCATAACAGACTATCGCCTCGACGTCAGGCCTCTTCTCTCTCAAAAATATTTCAGCTGTATGTTTATGTAGACAGCGTCTTATCAAAAAACACCTCCACAGAAGACGTGTTTAGATAAGTCAGCAGCCTTCTTTCGCAGAGCTGCAGGGATTAAGATTATTTACAAAAATGTAGGTTAAACACTTTCAGAAAAAACTGTTCCAGGTTTGAATGTAATCAGTAAAATGTCAAATTATGTTTGCTTTATGCCATTCTAGCTTATCTGGCTATTCCAAGTGTTAAAAAACCAACCTAACTGTACTTGTTTCAGATCAGTTACACTGGAAACCTTTTCCCTAAGCTACGCAGCAGTGGACACTTTGGTGGCACGTGTTGGCAGGTTACTGAGCACGATGTTTCTCAGAAACACATCAGGTTACCAGGACACTCATGGTTTATTTGTGTATATGTATACACTATCACTATCATGGGAGATTTGCAGGTTATCCTTTCATCTTTTCTCCCCGACCCTGACCTGGATGCAGGCCCAGAAAACACTCCAAATCCTAAAATAAGTGCTGCTTAAGAAAAGGAGACAAGTAACCAAGATTACATGTTTAGTGTGTGTGGTGCAGTATTGTTAACCCTTTAAAGCCTGAAATAGAAAATAATTGCAGGAAAATTACAAATTTTTCAAAATTAAAGAGTTTATTGAACCATCTGACAAATTTGTTTGAAAAATTATTACATTTTAATTTCAGTATATGAATTTTAATTTGTATTGTAGTTGCTTTTTTATCTGGCTTTTTGAAAAATTGCTTAAAAATGTACAATTTATTTAGGTTTTTCAGGTGGGGGGGATCACTCTGATGATATAGACGTCTCAAAAACCCACAAAAAACTGCACGCATCAAATATGACACACTAGGATGTGTCTGGGTGCAGTTAATTAAGGAGTGTTTTGCAAATTCTGTCAAGATATAGAAGAAATGAGAGTAAGGATATAATTTTACACTTTAGAATTTTACACTTGCTAAAACGGTTGACTAGTAATAGAAACATACAACCAGCAGATGGCAGTGTTGCTTCATTATAAGGAGTCAGTATCAAAGCGCTGACGAACAAAAACTGTGCTATTCACAGCCGAAGCACAAAACGAGCCCCTTTTCTATTAGATAAGCAATGAAAGAATAAATGTCTCTTCTATTCTCTACAGATGATGAACATTTCTTCAAGCGGGTAACAATACAAAACCATTAAGCTACTTTGCAATGTAATGAATAATTTTGTCACAGGCAAAACACAATGTCTCAATCAAGGACACACAGTCTCTGTAGGAATCAATGAATGGTGGAGATATTCACTAAAGCAGCGACACACAATACAGTTTTTTCCAGATAAGCAGAAAACTACACTCGTCTGTCGCTATAACTGAGCCATGATATGCTGGAAACTGGAATATGATACCAGAGAGAAGATCCAGTGAGACTGAAACCATACATCCACCTTAAATAGATGTCTAAACCATGACCTTGAATAAAAGTGAACACAGAGAGCTTAGCAGCATCTGACACAGTTTCCTGGACAGCATATGCATTATGAGGTTGCAATAAGATGTTACTTATAACTGCTAACATGAAAATCCATTACAAGCTCAGCATTACAAAGTGTTCCTATGCAGGTCAAGTAGCACCCCAGTGGGTGATAATCTGTATCACTGAACGAATGAGGTCATAAAAATGATGCAATCCCCGTGTGTCTAAAGTGTGTGTCAGTATTTGTGTGGGAGTGTGTGTACGATTATCCTCATTTACTTTGCCCCAGTTCTTCTTCATCAGACTGACTCAGGGGAGCAGAAAGAGGAGAAGAAAGCACTTCTGACCTTAAACCAGACTTAAATGTCACTTTTATTTATGGGTGATTCCTGTTTATTGAACATCTACACTCCCAAAAGACACAGGACCCACTGAGTCATAGTGGGTCATATTTTCTCATAGATTTTTAGTTATTCAGGGTTTTTTCACCAGAAGGGCCCAAATTGCTGATTAAAGGTAAGTGAAAATAGCTGCTTGAAAGGGCAATTAGAACATTTTAATAGCAAAGAGTGGGGAATAAAACTGGTGCATTTAAATGACGAATATAATTTTAACGACAAGAAGCAGAAGATTATTTTTAGATGATTTTATTCCTTTAAAAATAAAGGGTAAACATAAAGCTTCGGGATATACAGGCAACATAATTTCAGATTTCTCTATAAGACATTTTCTGTTAAGTCTGCATCGCTGGAGAAAATCAGCTTTTTTCTTTTACTTTGTCTTATCTTTAAATTCTCCCCTCACCTCAGAATACATAAAAGTTTTTATGAATGCAGTAGCAGTGTGCAGAATGTAGCATCTCCTTCTCAGAGAAACAAGGCCTTGATCAAAAACAATGTGTGCATATACAGTAGCATGTGACAGGGAGCTAGTCTTTGAAGAAAAGACCTGTCAGCCCCGCAGAGAGCAGCTGTAATTTCCTGTACAGCAACAGCACTACTGAAATATGCTTATCCACTGTGACCAATTAGAGACAGTTTCCATCTCAGAGGGATCCTGACTCAGGCTTTCCTCAACAAGAAGCAAACGTGCTCTGCTGAGTGGGGAGTGCCAGCAAGAGACAACACAGCACGCAGCAGGGAAAGCTGCCCTAATCAGGGTGATGAGACAGATTTGAGAGAGCAGAGAAGGTGAGTGGGTCTAATTTGAGTTAAAGTTCTGGCTCGATGATAAAGTTATAAACATTTGTCATGCAAAAGTACAACTTGTTACTCCTTTGCATAAAATCTAACTTGCTTAAGGAATCTTTTAAGCTGTCTGCAAGTCGCACTGTGTGACATAGACCTAATTAACTCGGGTACCTTATCTAGGTGATAGAATGATAATGTAGAACACTGTAATTCTCTCCTATCTTTTTATTTTGCCACACAAGATGCCGTACCCTTCATGGTGGGTCATTGTAAAGGCTTGGATCGTAAAACCAAGGCTTCTGCTAATACAACACAACAATATTTTGTTGATCATCATTTCATGCTGACAGCCACTGGATATTATGTTATCATATTATCATAGATCTACTGGCAGGCCAAACAATCATCAGTGGAGCCATAAAGTAGATCTGGCCAGGGCCGAAAGCCAGAGGTAGGGCACTATACGCCCCCTGTTATACCCATCGGTTTCTTGTTGCCTCTTTCCAACCCGGGTGGTATGTTTTGCTCTTGACTGCTCTGCTGATAACATGCCACTGACTTGCAAAAGATCACTGGCACTCTCAGCTAGAAATCCACAGCACCGGGCAGACGTCTAGTCTGTTTTGTCACCCTCTTGTTCTCTCTGTCTCTCTAAATCTATCTACATATGGGATAAGCTGTTCCTGCTCTCTGGCTCCCTGTAAACTGTCATTACTGGGTTCTTGTTTCTACTCACCTTGACTCTCAACATAGCGCTGAATCAGTGGGGTATCAGATTATGCCAAGAGATGGCTAAAAGAACCTCTAGATTCCCACCTCAATGCCAAAGTGCCTTCTATAGAGCCATTCTCTTATTCCCATAGTGAAGATAAAGTACATATTAATTCCTCCAGAAATAGAGGTGAAGGTTATAGCACATTCTTTCTGTTTCCCACAGAGTGTTGCATTATTATATAACAGAAGTAACGGCATGAAGCATTAACAGCCGGCCAGCATGTCTCTTTGCAAAACACTGCAGGCGCTAGGCAGTCACATTGAGTATAAATGATTTTTTTCTTTGTCTTACTTGGCTTTGGCATCAGCATCCTCATGGCCTTTGCTGGATACATCCTCCAAACTCCCAATCAGGTGCTTGAATGAACTGAAACACAGACAGTAACAGTTAAAACAGCACCTGGTGAAGAATTTTTGACACTGTTTTGCTTGAAAATCTACAGACAATGCAGGTCTAAGTAACAGAGCATAAGTGTAAGGAACAAAGATACATATATTCTGATTCGTTCTATGAGAATATTTGAATCTGTTACTGTTAGCTTATGTTACAGGGAACAAAGCACCTTATATCTGTATAAGAAGCTGGCACACAGTATGACCAATCTGCCATACACACTCCCAGTTAGTATTAAATATTCATCAGTCTGCTTTTAGAGACAAGCCTCTAAAAATCGCAGACGAGGAGACAGATGAGAAGACACATCTACCCCAAAGAGGTGTAAAACAGTGTGATAGCAGATGGTGGGTGAGAGAGATTTTTGAGACAAAAGTAGACGCTTTGCATGAATATTTAGAGAATAAATAAAAAATTTAAAATGCACTGTGTTGAGTGATAAAGAAATCATTTGATATTATGCAAGGTAAAACTCCTCCCATGACAATATTTTATATCTTTTTCAGTACTAAATAAATCCGTTATGTGATTTAGGTGATAGAAGCAGAGCAACAACATATTTTTATTCCTCTGTATTTCTAATTATGATAAGAAGAAAAGTGCAAATTCTGAAAGTTAAAGAATAAGTTAGAGCATATTAGATGGATCTACAGAACAATAAGCTTCACAGCATAATAACTTGCTGAAATAAAATCCTCCAAATTTCTTGAGAGGTTTGGTACATGAAAAATAACTCCCGTGTTTCGCCTCATTTCTCCCTGAAGTATGGGTTTCTATGCAAAATAACGATTCCAAACATCCTGGAAGAACAACTAGCTGACACTTTTCAAGCAGGGCTCATCAAGCTGTCAGCTAGAAGATGCACTGCATCTGGTGTTTTCTCCTGTTGAGACCATAATGCCTGCTAGCTAGGGCTGTTTCTGAGCTGAGCTTTTCTCTAAATTTTTTGCTGCTTACAGTGTCTATTGGACTGAGCCAGTAAATCCCTGCTGCTTCTTTTTTTTATTCTCTCTCGCTTTCCCACGGCTCCTGTAATTATCCTTATTTTACCTCTTAGCGTGCACACTGTTTGATTTCTAAGCGTCATACATGCACGGCTATCAAGAAAATAAACAGAAGGGCACAGAATACCAAAAGATTCAAAACCAGCCTGATTGAGGGACACAAACACACACACTGAACCACTTTTGTTGTGGGCCGTGGCAGCATTAGCTGCTTGCATGAAAGGCAGCAGTAATCACCTGCACTGGATGACTCACTCACTATCCCCTCTGCTAGCTTTGAGGATGGCCCATTTGTGCCTGCTGTGTTCCCTAAGGCAACAGGGAGCCCCTTGGAAAGCTGATACCATTTCCTCTCCCCACACAGCCTGTCTCTTTTTAATGCAAGAGACAGCGATGCTACTAGACAGGCTGTTTCCTTACAAAGTAAGCGGTTATGAACTTTTTAAGATATACAATAGCTTAATCTTATTATTAAACATTATAAACACTGTAATTAAATGTCAAATTGCATTATTGCAACTGGGGGAAAATAGCAAATGTTTGAGCTCAGACAAACATAGTTGTGCTGTGGGGTGATTAGGTAAAAATCAGTGGAGAAAATAGCAGCTGTTAGTCATTCCTGCATCTAGCATATATTTAAATTCTTGGATTCTGGACACGTTACACCTGATTTTCCAGCATAACTGAACAAAGCAAATGCAAATAAGTTAATTTCTTTGTTCTGTGTGTGGAAAATATTTACATGACAATCAAGCTGAGCCCTGAACATAGAAACTGAACAGGCTTAGATGATGGCGTGATTACATTTTTGTAACTTTTATCATCTCTAAAATTTAATGTAGAGCAGAACTATTTAACATCGGCTGACATGCAGTGCCTGTAGAGACTAAAATCGTACATTTTGGATTGCAGTGTAATGCAATAAAACAAGAAAGGAAGACTCATGAAGTTAGCAATCTTAAGCAATAATATTTGTATTACAGAATACAAATGCTTGCATTATGTAACACCAGCTAACATAAACTGGTCATACCAAACCAAATATGGCTGCAACAGCACACCCTCTGAATATATTAAAGTTTGTAAATGTATAATTTAATGTTTGTCGTTTAAATCCACCTTTTAAGCTCTAAAATATAAAAGAGATACCAATTAGGCTGACTCATGACCTAGTATAGGACCTTTTTACACATTTATTGAATTTATTGAATTTTGGAAAGCCTTGATGTTTTGAGCCAAACACCAACTAAATGTGTCGTGGCCACTTGTAAAGGTTGATACGCTAGTTAACTTGAGTCATGACCCAATACACAACCTCCTTCTCAAATTTATTGAATTGTGCATAATGCACCAGAAACACAACCATAAATGTTGATGACGATGTCAGCCGCTTACGGTTACGTCAATTGGCACTGCAAAGATTCATTGCAATCTAAAGTCTAAATCAGTGGTTCTTAACCTTGTTGGAGGTACCGAACCCCACCAGCTTCATATGCGCATTCACTGAACCCCTCTTTACTGAAAATAAAATGTGATTTTTTTTACTGGTGCACAAAATGAGCTATGCATGTCATGGTGGAGGCTCTGCCAAACCCCTGAGACCGACTCACTGAACCCCTAGGGTTCGATCGAACCCAGGTTAAGAACCACTGGTCTAAATCAAGCGTACGTCTGCCGTGGTCACTCACAAATGAGGAGAAGTGGCCTCAGATTGATGTTTCAGCAAAATCAAAATTTGTAGGTTTGTTTCATTGCTGCTTCCATTTTTTTATGTAAATGAGTACAGACGGTGTAGAAAAGTCACTAGTTCCCTTGAGGATTGATTTTATTGATACTCACTCTCGATCGATGACTAGACAGGTGACTGCGCCCGCAGCAATGACACTGGCTGTCCTGATGTCCTCCCTGGAGAAAATGAACACACAACACAATCAGGCACAACTTCAAAACTAAAACTTTGATCAAATCCTAAAAAAGTGTGTTGCAGTTATAAAATAATATTTTCATTCATTTTAAAGACCATATCATGGAGGTGATTGAAATCTGTCATATCACTTCATATGCAAACTTGACACATAATAAAAATACATTAAATTCACTGTCAGGAAACATATCACTGCAGAATTTGCATTACTCTATATCATATTTGACATCAAGCTCATCTTCCTCTGATGACAGTCCTTCTTCGGACGAGTCACCCCAGTCGCACGAATCCTCTGAGTCCGTATCCCAAGACTCCATCCTTTACTGTGAAAATTCTTTTCCACACCGAGCCCCACAGGGATTAGCTCTAAATCTGAACCAGTGCACTGCCCAGGGCACCCCCCTAACAAAGGACACCTGTGTAGTAATTCTGTAAAAGTTTCCAATTTGAGGATAGTGTTATCCACTTCAGTACAAACTAAAAAATGTAAACCAGATGAAAAATTCTTCGGGTGGTTTCCCATAAGCAGATTAGTTCAAACTGTATCCATAAGTAAAAAAAGTAATAAAATAAAATAGAAAGAAGATTTGAAGATTTGGTTATAAGATTGTTATAATATCCCAGAAGGGAGCAAATCAAAAGCCAAAAACTGTCTACTTTCTAGATTTAAAAAGAGTCGATTCATTTTAGCTGGGGCACTAACAGAAGCTAGCCTGGGACAAACACTGTCTGTGCCTGGTCTGAACTCAAAGACATATGGCAACCTATTTCAATGAAGTGAGGTGACAATTCCTCCTCGTGCCATGTGAACTCCCACTGCTGCCTTCCCTCGTCCAAACTCACACATCCACAACCCCCCCTCGCCCAACACACATGCTCACGCACATGTTCACACACACTCTGCCTCGCTCTTGCTGCTGACCCATCTGAATAAAGGTCACAGCTGGTGGAAGAACAAAAAAACACTGAAAGGTGAGGACTACAGAGGAGAAGGGAGGCTAGGGATATATTAACAGACGAGAACTGAGGCTCTCAAGCTAGCTGTGTTACAGAATTTCATTCACCTCTGTTAAGCTCCAAGGACCTCCATCCATGCTCTTAATGCAATACCCTGGCCAACACTTCTCCACCTGTTCTCCTGCTTGCCCCCAACACTTTTCAAAACAATTGACATAGACATACTTGCAGTATTAGCAAGCAGTTTAATGGGTAAAAGAATAGTGGTCTGTAACTCAAACCGCCAATGATTTGAAAACCTTGAAAGTATAATTATTTTCTTCTTCTTCTTCTGTCTGCTCCCTTTAAGGGGTCACCACAGTGGATCATCTGCCACCTCCCCCTATCCCTAGCATCCTCTTCTATCACACCAACCCTCTGCATGTCCTCCTTCATCACATCCATGTATTTCCTGTTTTCTTCCTGCTTGGCACCTCCATATTCAACGAACTTTGTCCATTATATCCAACTTTGTCTTTAAAACATTTGATCTTTCTGTCATAGTGCTACAAAGATTGATGCTAATATTAAACATGACCAAAGTTTCAAATAATGAGGTCAGCGTCTGTGCAAGTAGTCCCTGTGAGCAAGCTCCAGCTTCAAACTTGTCTAAACACAGTTTCTGAACATGTATCCTTAGTATGGCTTTCTCAGTGCTCTCTGCTCTACCTTAGAACACAAAAGCCCCACCCACCTAGTGTTCAAACCTTCTGTTTGAGAAGACGAGCCAATCACAAGCAGTTTAACAAGAGCATGAGCAAAAATGAAGAGAAACCTGAGTGGATGAAGTCAAGGTAAGATAAATGAGGTCAACTCATTAGAATTACACACAATTCAGCAGTTATAACGAGCAACTGTACACAATGTTTTACAAAGGCTTGTCTCATAAAAGGAAGTGTACAATGTATGCGTCATTCACTAACCATGGTGATACAACGAAACAACATAACGCCACGGGCTATATTAAAAAAAAGTGTTTATGTAAGCATGAATCATCCTTCAGAGACCTCAAGGGTTTCATATTAGACGAAGCATTTTACACCTGTCCCCTGCTGCTCGACTATAGCTGAGGAAAACAACTTTGTGCGCCATGGTAGTGATACTGGCAATGTTCTATTTGAAACACAATCCCTAAACAATATCTGTCAGTGTGATTCACACTGCTGAGCCTAAGCTGAGCCTAAGCCAAAGATGGCTCAGTACTTGTTAATTGTGGCACAAGAAGAAATGCACTGGAAAGCAGCCACACACACACATTTCCACAAGTAGTGTCACACTAAAAGCAGCTGCATGCTGTGTCTGGAATGTCCTTTGGACTTACACAAGAGCCTGTGGTGTTGATTTCCAGTAGACAGTTGAAATGAACATGGTAATTGGACAGTGATCTGGTGTCCTGGGAAAGGGGTTATGAAAATAATTTATGGTTGGAGGCATAGAGTGGGGCAGTAGCTATGGGCAGGGTGGGGGAGAATAAAAGCCAGGTTAAGACTGGGTCAAGAATTAGAGGTGACTGTGGAGGATGCAGGCACTGGTTTGTGCTTAACCCTGCAACACCAAATGTTCCAAGTAAGACCTCTACAACATCAGTGTGTGTGTGTTTCTTTTAGTGAAAAACCTGAATAAATGTTTAAACAATAAATTGCACAAAAATACATGTAGTAAAAATGACTTAAATTAAAAGTCATACATGCAGAATAAAATTTAATGCCTTCTCTAAAAGAAAAAAAAAAAACACTGTCAGAATGTTCAATAAACACTCCAGATTCATAAAATGAGAATTTTGTGACAATTATTTAATGGTTCAGGCTTTAATTTCTGTGGCTGAGGTATTTTTTGAGATATATTTATATATCTATTTTAATTCAATTCAATTTTATTTTATTTATACAGTGCCAAATCAGTCGCCTCAAGGCGCTTTATATTGTGCAGTACATCCTACAATAATAGATACAGAGAAAAACCCAGCAATCATATGACCCCCTATGAGCGACATATTTTAAACTAATATATATATATATATATATATATATATATATATATATATATGTGTGTGTGTGTGTGTGTGTGTGTGTGTGTGTGTGTGTGTGTGTGTGTGTCTATTAAAGTTAAAAAATAGATTTTATTCGAATAATAAAAAGTCTCACTGTGATTAAAGTAGCAACTTCTTTTGCAGAGGAGTCAGGCAGAACAAGTGGCAGGCCAAATACAGCATCTATTTATCCACATACCTCTAATCTGGGGAGAGCAATCTAAGCAGAGATACCTAGACCTCTCTCTCCCCTGCCACCACCTCCAGTTTTTCAGGGGTGTTCCCTGGTGGGTGTGGTCCTGGGGCTTTGACATGCATGAAACACATCACCTTGGAGGCATCCAGGAGGCATCCCAGCCAGGTGCCTAAACCACTTCAGTTGGTTCTTTTGATGTGAAAAGTGTCTCTACCCGAAAGATCAAGCTTGTCACCCTGGAGCAAGTTCCAAAGGGTGTCTGCCAATTATATTGTTAAATCTTATTCTTTTGGTCACCTCCTGCAGTCCATAGTCATAAGTGAGGGGAGGAACGTGGATTGATAAATAAATTGTCAGCCTTTCCTTTGCGCTCAGCTCCCTCTTTACCACAACAGCTGTCTGTACCGATTTAAATTAAAAAGAAACACAAAATCACACAAATACCTGTATCAGTGGTCAGACAGAACATTGTGAATAAATCGAAACATATACATATGAATGTGTCTGCTTCCAAATCAACAACAAATACTGGGCAGAACAAATGCCTGGTTGTATGCCGGGTGTCTCTTTTGATGACTTAAAAATGCTAAATTTAACCTGGATTAAGAAAAAGTTGTAAGTCACTTGCATCTTAAAACATAGTGTGTGTGAAACTCCAAAAGCAATTTTCATTATTCAACACTAAATGAGTCCCACAGTATCTGTGCAGCTACAGTACTTCCCATTAAGTACAAATTGCATAACAAAGACTATACCTACTTTCAATGCATGCCACAACTTTTACATTCATGAATATATTTTCCTAGTATTCCAGGACGCTGCTCCTCAGTTATTGAAATCAAAATATTTCTCTGAAACACTTCCTTATTGGTGCATGAATTGTCTCCTTTGAAGTTATATTTCAGTCATGGGCTACAGTATTCTGTTATTAAAAAAAAAAACACGGACCACACACCCCATGTTTGATTATTTTAACAAAGATAATGTGGGAAGTCTCAGATGTCTGAGCTTGCCATAAACACACTCAGAGCTTGTGTTTCTCATACAGAGCATTTATTTTTGAGGCCTGTGCAAAAATAAACCTTTTGTGGTTGGCCTTCTATTTATTATTTCACACTGTCAAATCTCTGCTTGGACACACAGTTTGCCAGACTGGCACATTCTTAAATATTTAGTCATTTTGTTGTCAGTGCAGTGCAGTGCAGGGATCCAGCAGCAACTGAGTGCTTCCTTACCTACACCCAGAACAAAATCTGTGGCCTGTGGGAAATAACAAAAGAAGCAGTACTATTTTTTTTTCTTCGTATCTGCACTGCTACACAACAAAGGGATTTTCCTCCCTAAAATAATGATTTAGAAATAAAAGCAACATGGGATTTGCTTTGATAAAGTGCTTCTGAAGCAGCAGCTACAAAAAAAGTATATAGTATAGTTACCAAAATGTGAAAAATTTGAGAGAACGTAGACAAAGCAATGTAAAATATTCAGAATTGTAGTTAATACTAAATGAATGATAGAAGCTAAAGCGGTGACTCGGGGGAAATCTATTAATAGAATGAGGCTTGGAGTGAAGGGAAAGTGATGATTTTGTGCAATAGTGGCAACATATCCACACTATTACAAACTCTCACAGTGAATTATCAGAGCGCTATTGTTGGTCTGAAGGTGTTCTGACACCGATACCAATCAAACTTCTCCCAGTTACATCAGACTTCTTTTTTTAAATAGCACCTTCAGCTGGAACATTCCCACAACCATACCCACACAAAATACACTCAGGAGTTGGAGGTCAGGTCACACATTGTCTATGCAGGTGATGGTCCAACTCCTCCAATGAAAGTTAACACATCACAGTGACATGAGGAATGTGATATCAGATATGTTCTCCTTAAGTACAAACAACATATCACCCTCGAAGTGCGTCTCTTCCCGGAACATCCATCACTGCGAAGAGGTACATATATATTGTAGTCATTCAGGGCCTATAGATGTGCAAGCCCCTTAGAGAATAATTTGATATTTGTTCTACTGCCTTAACGTATACACATCTCACGCCAGCACTCACACAAGCTCTCGCAAACCATTATAGCTGGCAGGGGAACTGACTTTGATTTGTAAATATGTTGTTCTCACAGATCAAAGGCAACGTCTTCAGATGGACAGAGTAGCCTTTGAGTATAGGCTATTGAGTTTCATGAGCAAGGACATGCACAGTTAACTCCTAATTAGAAAGATTAGAAAGCCCAGCAGAAGAGCCCTCTGATCAAAAGCCTAGTTCCAAGATGGCTAGCATCTCCATCATTTCAATTCGCGAGACACCCTTGACCATCAAAGGTATAGTCAAATAAGCTTCTCCAGCTCAAGACACTCTAAGACAAAAGGTGTTTATAACAAGAGACAGTGAGCCGGAGATAGCAGTTTGTTGAACAAAAGTGTTTCTCTTGATTAAACAAAGCACAAGATGCTCTTAAGCATGCTTTGAAGAGCTTTCAAAACTGCACAACATTTCAAAGTATATTGTGATAACCACTGACTATTTATCCTGCTGTATAGTCCATGTGCAAAACCCTCACTCCCAACAAATGAGTGATATGAGTAATGAATCATGGATAATATTAATGCTAAGCATATGCTGCACTTCAATTAAATCCTGTTAAATTAATTTAAAGTTACATCAACAGTCACCTCAAGGTGCTTTATATTGTAAAGTAAAGACCCTATAATAATAGAGAGAAAACCCCAACAATCAGACAGCTCCCTATGAGCAAGCACTTGGTGACAGTGGTGTCACGGCCAGCGGGGGCAGACCGTGTGGAGAGTGTGTGTGGTGGACCCAGGCGCGAACACAGGCGAGGAGACGGGAGTGAACTTAAACTGAAAGCGAGCCTTTATTTGGGCTGATGCAGAATGGAGTAGACAAAACATAACAGGGAGAGACTGCAACTAACCAAAAACCTAAACTGGAAAAACACTAACCTGACTGAAAGGAAAAACTATGACCACCGTGAACAGAACGCTGTGCAGATGCATGGAAACTGTGAACCAAATGGCGTGACGAAAACAGACATGAACATGACCTGCACGGAACCTCATCATGCGGCTGCATGAAAAACAACATAAACCAAATGGCAAACATGAACTGCACAGACTCCTGAAAAACACCTAACTTGACCAGAGGGGAGGTACACAGACGACACGACAACGAACAAAGGAAGACTGAGGACTTAAATACACACATGAGGTGATCAGGGGAAGTGGAGACACATGAGAACACACAGGGGAGAGTAACACTAACTACAATGAACAAAGAACACCAGACTCTTACAAAATAAAACAGGAAACACGGAGACATAGACATGGAGATAAAACATGACATGAACTTAACATAACCACATAGACATGAAACATAGACGCAGGAACCACGGAGACTGAGTACAGGCAGAGATGACAGAAATAACTAAGAAATAAGGTCTGAACAGCAACCTAGAATTTAACTAGATTGAAAATGAATACAAAAAAATAAATAAAACTCAAACACTGGGTCACACGACCCAGTACCGTGACAAGTGGGAAGGAAAAACTTCCTTTTAAAAGGAAAAACTCTCCAACAGAACCAGGATCAGGCAAGCGAAGCCATTGACTGCGACTGTTTGGGGTTGAGGCGAGGAGACGGGACAAAAGACACGCTGTGCCAGAGACCCAGAGATTAATAATAACTAATTATTAAATGGTGAAAATCATCAGGGTGATTAAACTTTTTTTTTCCATTACATAATTTTAGCAGCACTTAAAAGAAGTCGCCGAATTCCTCAAAATCAGAATAGCTGCTACATTCATGATGTGTTAGAGCTTTGTGTTTGATTCTTACTCAACAAACAGCACTTTTAGCTTTAATGCATGTGCGTAAAACATTAAAAAATGTCTACTTCAAAACAACAACAGACGTGTCCCTCCCCTAAGAAATCAAGCTTTCCATGCCTAACATGTCCCACATGCATTTTAATGCTCTGTCATCTTTTATCTTTTAGTCATTAGCTTTTACATTTAGGGAAAGCCCAACCATCTGTGCAATTCAAGCTGCTGTCTGAATATCATCCAGCAGCCAGTGTTCTCAAAGTGCAGCCTGGAGGCCAATGACAACCCTTGTTAACTTGTTATATGTCTAAAAGAAAAGACTTTTCATTTAAATTTAAGTTTACATTAATTTATTCACAGGTCATGTGATACTTTGATAAAGCACGGGATCAAGGCATCTTCAATTTTAACTCCTCTGTTCTAGCCACGATAGAAACAAATGACAAATGTGTGCAGTCAGGAAAACCCCCTTATCTTTATATGTTGGCACACCATCAAAACTCATCAAAACCTGATTGAAATTATTTCTTTTAATAATAAACATTATATTTATTATTTTGACATAAAATCTCTTTTCCACAGCACGCTGCTTTGATTCGGTCTGTGTTTTCAAGTGCCGATGAGTCTGAGCGCTGATTTTTATGTGGCTTTCACATTCAGCAGCCACAAGATGGCAACATCTTCATTATTTTTCTAACTCTGCTGTCTAAGTATGGACACACTCAAATGTGCATGCATGAATGCATATCTTCTCTGTTTCTACCTGACCCTCATAGACATAATACACTTCAGACTATTTTCCATCTCTTCACTCCCTGATGTTAAATAATCCATTGTCCATGGAGAGGTGCAATCCTGACAAGGAAGAGCAAACAGCAGGGTAAAAATATCACTTCAGCACAACGGTCTTGACGCCAGGTTTATAAAATACTGTTATAACATCTAAGTGTCTACAGTGAAAGTATTTGAGCACTTTGAGCAAACCAAATGTTAGAAACAGACATGAATCATTTTTAAATATAGTTACTTAAAACTGACCTGTGGGACATCTTCACAGCTAGAATCCACACTGCTGGTTCAGACTTATAACGTACAAAGTGGTGTAATGTTAGAAGTGTGTAATCTCGTTTTATATCTGTTTGTTCCAAGTCGACATACACTGTGTGAATTACAGCTGCTAATAGCAAATGTTCACGAAAGAGTGCAGAAATTCATTAATACAGCCAAGGACATCATGGAGATATCCTTGATAACAGAATGGAGAGGAAAAGAAGCTAGATAATACTGTTCAAATGAAATGAGACTTGAATTGGTAGTGCATACTTTTGTGACAAACACCACCCTACTCCCAATAAATGATTTTTCCCTGTTGTTTTTCTGAGTGACATCAGTGTGTGCAAAATAGCACAGACAGGCTGTCACTCGGTGTTGTTGTGAGGGATCTCCGCTGTCACTTAAACATACCCCCTTCTCGATTTAGGCAAAAATAGAACTTGAGAAACATGAATGTGCCACAGTCACTGCATGTGCGCTTATTTATATGGTCTTCAAAAAAGGGGCTGGAGGTGAAATAGCTGCATCTGCAGATAGTTGTTGCTGTTTACGCAGATGGGAAAATTATTACATAACCAAACAAATTAGAATGCTCACAGTAGCAACTGTGGATCAAAACGCGCCTTAATATAGACTGAAATTTATAAAAAAAGACATGTGGATTTAAACTCTTTCTCATATCATATTTAACAAGCTTCCTTCGGTCCAGAGAAATAATTCTTCTTTCATGCGTGGAAAATTTGCCTTGAACAGCTAGAGTAAATCAATTATCATAATATGGCCTAGCTTTAAGCAATTCCAAACATTTGCCAAGTTATCAAGGCTGTTCAAAAGAGTGAGTTGCGGAAAGAAAGGAGATTGATAGGAGTTGGAGGCTAAGTGCCAAGTTAACACTAAGACAAAAGATATAAAAGACAGGTTGGGAGTGAAAATTAGAAGGAAAGCAGTGAAAGAATGGAAGACGGGAGATATAAATTGGAAGCGGCAGAATTATTAGGAACACTCTTACCCTTGCAGTGCTTTCTCTCCAAACCAGTCTCCTTTTCCGAGGCTGCGGAGGTAGACAGGCTCTCCGTTGGGCAAGTCTTCTCTGGTTACATTAACCTAGCAAAACAGAAAGGAAAGTTAAGGAGAAGAATAGTGAAAATGTATGTCATGTAGATGTGTAGCAAGAAAAAAAGATGGATAACATTTTAATTTAAAGACAAGACAGGGAATCATGTCTTAAAATGTCAGGTTCATCACATTGCTACAAACAAAAAGGAAGCACTACTGTAACGCAAGTCTGTTTCAAACAGGTAACTGTCATCACCATGAAGAATCTGGGAAGCGCCACGAGCAAGAAGAAACATGAGTGATGGGGCTCTGCTGGGCCGGAAAACTTTACAAATCAAAGTGATGGCAGCTGAGTAGATTTTAGAGGAAGGGAATGAAGGCGATTGTTTCGTCAATTGAAGGATCTTGTCTTCATCCATTAGTCAGCACAGATGTAGCAGCAAATCCTGCACCGGCGCACTGTCTACACCTGAGTGACAGCGTAATTATTCACGTGGGAGCAGGCACAAAACAAAGAAAGGAAGTACAGGAGGTACAAAGTGTGATTGTGTGCGCGCTGGGTGACGTCCAATCTGGATGAAAGTCCTATAGGTAAAGTAGACTACACAGAGCCAAAGTGAGCGATGTGGAAATAACTAAGCAGAAAGCATTGACAAGGTCAGGTGTGTATGTATGTATGTGAGTTCATTCCTGCACCCACACATCCATGACCATACTGTTGTGCAACGTGACTTTACTGACCTTGTGAAATTTACAGCTTTTGTTTACTGCCAAAGTAAGGTACAAAGAAAAAGGACACAAAACAGGACGGAACAAAAGCACTCACATCTCACATATGTGAACTACTGGAAAATACTAGGATTATAAAGCACTAAAATATTACTAACACATTCTTATTACAGCATTACCCAATTTATAAATGATACAAATGATGTATAGGTGAGATTACAAACCATGTACCATCTACATTTTGTGGATGTAAGGGACCAGACGAAGGAAACATAATTGGATAAAACAAATTCTACCAAATTATTAATCGAACCAAAAAACAAGGTGATAGTAGGGGTTAGAGGACGCGAACTGTTGGACGAGCATTATAAAACCCTGTCAGGTGTCACTGATTGATCAATTTGTGGTCATACCTGCTGAAAACAAACAGCATGCGAGCTTGTGGATGTAACAGACAGGAAACAAGCTGTGAAGGAAGCACAGGAAATGAATGGAGAAGATGAAGACAACAAGCAGAGAGAAAATGAGGAGGGAGACTTGCAGCCATCCTGGCATCAAAACATGTTCACGAAAAGTATGTGAAAGCACTCCAACAGTGTTGAAGCCAGACAGGACAGTGCTCAGTGTGAAACTCAGTGCTGATTACTGAAAAGTGGAGTCAAATGACTCCATTCTCCTTCCAAGATACCCCCGTCGCTGCTGAAAGAGATGATGAAAGAGGCAGCGCTTCTTTCTGACTTCTCCTTTAACCTATGGTGATTGATGACAGCCAACTTCCACCCAAAAATTCCACCCCATTCTATCAAAAAATAGGGGTCTTTTATTCTCCATGTACCACGATGCCCTGCATTGTGATGTCAGCTGATGATTGTTTTGGTGGTAGTCTGGACCGCACTGTCCTTACCTTTCCTTTACTGATGATGAAGAAGGTGTCTCCTCTGGCCCCCTGTCTGATGATGTACTCTCCGTCTTCATAATGTGTCTGTCAGAAGAGAAGAGAAGAGAAGAGCAGAGAAGAGAAGAGAAGAGAAGAGAAGAGAAGAGAAGAGAAGAGAAGAGAAGAGAAGAGAAGTGAAGTGAAGTGAAGTGAAGTGAAGTGAAGTGAAGTGAAGTGAAGTGAAGTTCAGGTACAATGTAATTAATTTGTCTCTTTTCTTATACTGGAAGTGAAACACTCTCACCAGAGACAAAAAGTACTCTTCAGAGGAGGAAAACCTGAATTGGGTGCAGTGATATAAATCACAATTAGATATCTTTTTTTCTTGTTAAAAATCACAGATTGGCAAACTATCCAGGGTATTTTGCTTCTTTCCACCCACTACTTGCTTGGATATGCTCTGTGACCTTGAATATGAAAAAGCAGGTAAAGAAAATGAATGAATAAATGAATGTTTCTGCAGTGAATATGAAGGGAAATCACATTTCCTTCCTGAGAAAAAAATTAATACAGAATATCCGTCCATTAATCACATTTTTTCTACACCTGGTAATCCTATTCAGGGTTGTGGGTGCTGGAATGGTTGCAGCATGAACTGAGTAGGCTCCATCTCACACATGTAGATAAGGACTTTCACACTCACGTTCATGGCTTGTGTTGAAAACCTCTAGAGGAAGATAATGCTTCTTCTCCAAGGCCAGTTTCTTAGGTTATACTAAATACTTTATATAACAGTTGGCATCATGGAAATAATTGAATATCAAATTATGATGTTTGCTGTATGATCCAGAACAATAACAGAAGGACAATAAACTGTTTCTCCAGCAAAATACACACAATGCTGCACATCTGGCCACAAGTCTAGACAAAAGACAGAGCTCAATAGTTCCTGTTAGATCATAAATAGACTCCACAGTGGGACTGACATTTGCCAGATTTTCATTCTCACACAATTTTACCCAGGAAAGGTGCCTAACGCCTTACACTAAGCAGCGACATTCCTGTCTGCTGTGTATTATTTAAGGAAGAGACATTCCTGTCTGCCGTGTGTCATTTGAAAACAGTTTGTAGTCCGCAGCATGTTGAAGTCGTTATGCGTCGGTTAGTTCAGGTTTATTTATTATTGTTGAGATGAAAAAAAGAAATAGATCCAAATAACCAAAGCTCAGTCATGAACCAAAGCAATCTTTCATAACTAGTCTAAGCGGTAGGGCAGGATAATTGATTTAATCAATATGTGACCCAGTGAAATATGATATTTGCTTTGGCCTGAATGGGCCAAATGAAATATGACACATAATTTAAAATGGTAGCAAGACAGTTTGTGCCTGTTACATAGTTGTGATTTGATCAAAGAGATGGAAAGGTTCTTTGACAAGGCTGCGTGGATCACCACAGATGTGCCACCTGTCACCACATAGGCTTGGTTTTCAATTTAAATATGGTGTAAATAACTACATTTCAAAATAGTTATTCTTGATCAAATCAAGACTGCTGTCTGTAGCGTTAATCCTAGCAGCATTTCTTTCTGTTTATACACTGTACACTGTAAAAATAAATAAATAAAACACAAAATATTAAGTTGATATGATTCAATAGAATTTCGAGCTTTCTTAACTTGTTGCTAGCTTTGCTTTAGAACCTGATTTTTTTTATTGTTCACCTAAGTACAACATTCCTGCGAGGTTAGCCATAAAATTCTGTATCAACAAGCAGAAACGTCTTTCCATGTGCTTTTTTATTTCCAGCAGCAGGCTGATCTGCATATTTGATTTGGCACATATCTTTACACCAGATGAAACCCTCCCATTTATCCAGGCTTGGGACAGCCTGGGTTGTACACTAGCTTGTTACCCCCTGCACAAAGTTGGCTTTGTGCTTCCTCCCAACTGTGAATCATACCTTTTGCTTATGAGGTGAACATGCTAACCTTTTACACTATGGAAGCACACAATGTTTTTGCCAACTTTCACAGGTTTCCTCACCATTTTATTTATCCAGCATTCCTTAGACAAAAATATAGCAGCATAAATAGACGTGAAAGTTGAATGTATTTTGATAGTTAGAATGTTTAGCTAGCACATAAAAGGTCCCAAGTTCACAAACAGTGTGCTCTGACTGCTGGTGCAGGCCAGATTAATAGATAGCATCAGGAGGGGTGTCTGGTATAAAAATCAGTGCCAAACCTAAAATTTTATTAGCAAAACATTTGTAAAGTCAACAGCTGCAGTCACAAGGGAAGAAAACTCAAAACCGTACTGGACCTTGATATTTTCAATTTTTCCATCTTTTTTTTCTTGTAAACTATAAATTCGTGCAATATTTCTTATTGACTTTGCTGTCGTAGACAAACTGTCTCCTTACTCTTTATTAGAGTTTAATTTATCCCTGCCTTTCATCTTGTGATATTGTTTCGGAGAATCTTTTCCCGTTACTCTCCACATATTTCTGAACCTCCAGAAATGTTTTGTTAGGACTACAATCCATTCAGAGTCATATATCCCACCGGTTTCTTTATTTTGGAAACTGGAGGTTCTTATTATTTATTACATGAATATCTATTTTATGTTTTTTTTATTCATGAGATATATTAAAGTGAAGGAAAATATCGCTGATGTTAATGTTAACTCACAGGTGCATTCTCATCTCATCGTCTCTACATCTTTATTTTCCTACATTTCTCACTTGTAGAGGTCAGTTTTAGGTTTAGAGGTTATAAATTCTGGAATGATTTTTATCCCATCTGTTAATATTTGCTTTGTAACTGCTTTGCAGGGCAATGTTGTTCATGTTTCAGCTATAGCAACAAATATCATTTCTACTGAACAGCTATCAGCTGAGATGCATGAACTAATATTTCTGTTATCAACACACATACCTACAAACAGTTATATACTGTATTTTATTTTCGTAATTGTTGCTATATATTTAAAAAATATTAATTATTCTTATTATTCTTAGCTTGTTGTCGCATATATTAAGGCATATTATCTACTGTATGATAATTTTGCGTTTCTGCATAATATTTGCAAACATTTACATTTTAAGTAATAACAACAATGACTATAATTACAAATGAAGTGGAGGCTTCAAAATAAATACAATGCACTGTTTATTTGTTATGTTTGTTATTTTTAGTGAATTTCAAATGGTACGAAACAATAAATTGACACTGATATTAAAAGTAGTTCAGTGTTTGACAGCAATTAAACACGGGTTTAAACAAAAATTAGTCTGTGTGCAGCGCTACATGGATGATTGCTTGTCATGTTGATTGGAACTAATTTCTAGACTTCATAAACAAATGTATAATTGTCAGCTTTTGGATGCTACCCAACTAAAAACTCTACTAAAAACTCCAAAAAATTCTTGCCCATCCCTTTCTGTGCCCCACTCATGTATTGACCCATGTGCCTGTTCATCTTAGCCGCTATGATGCCTGACAGGAGCTTCCACGTGGTGCTGAGGCAGGTTATTGGTCGGTAGTTGGAGGGGACCGGTCCCTTCTTGGGGTCCTTGGGGATCAGGACCGTCCGACCTTCGGTTAGCCATTCTGGGTGTCTCTCGTCAACTAGCAGCTGTTTCATTTGTGCTGCCAGACGCTCGTGGAGTGCAGTCAGCTTCTTCAGCCAGTAGGCATGAACCATGTCGGGGCCTGGTGATGTCCAACTCTTCATATTGGAGACCCTTTCTTGGATATCTGCCACTGTGATGGTTACTGGACCCTGTTCAGGGAGGTTGCTGTGGTCTGCCCTCAGATCCACTAGCCACTGAGCATTGCCGTTATGTGTTGCATCCTTCTCCCAAATGCTGTTCCAGTATTGTTCCGTCTCCCGCCTTGGTGGTGCTGTTCTCATATTGTTCCCCTGCCACTGAGAGTACACCTCGGCTGGTTCTGTGGGAACAGCTGGTTTATTCTCCTGCCTTCTATCTGTCTGTTGTACCTCTTTAAGCGGCTGGCAAAGACTATGAGTCGTTGCTTGGCAGTTTCCAAGGCCTCAGGTATGGACAGTTTCCTGTACTTCTTACACACCTTCTTCATCGCACCTTTCTGCAACTCCAATAGTTGGCGAACCTCCCTCTGTGCTACCTTGATCTTAGCCTCTAGCCTCCCTCTCCATGGAGGGTACTGCCCCTTGTGGCTGTTCAACTTGTAGCCAAGCATCTCACTGATCATTGCTGCCGTATTGTAGATCAACTTGTTAGTCTCGGTAATGGTAGCTGTAGGTATCGTCCGAAGTGCTGCATTAACATCATCTAGCAGACCTTCTGAGGGTACTTCACGTAGTCTTGGTAACCGGCTATGGGGGATCCAGGTTTCAAGCTTGGCCATGATCCTATCCTTCAGGTCAGCTCCTCTCGCACTCAACGATCCTTGGATCCTCCTATCCTTCTCATATATATATATGTCTTCATGTGAGAAGACTGAAATGGTTTCTACTGGACTGATTTCCAGAAATTCCTCCCCTAGTAAGTGAAAAATTTAGATAGTCATCTCACACCGAGCAGGTACCAAAGAGCAGCAGTACTCTGAAGTCCCAGCTGTGTACAGGTTGTCCCACCTAGCACCCAAAATAATCTCTATTGTGCACATCCTCTAGAATCATTTTCACCTCCCCCCCTCTCACCACAATAGGAGAGTCTGAATGTATGAAAATCATTTGACATGTCAGAAGTAGGCTGCAGATGTCACACACAACAAGGTACTTACCTCCTCAAGGACATCAGCGAGCTTGCTCAGAATATCTTCCTGTAGGCCGTGGAATGAGGGGACGCTGCAGAAGAAAAAAGAAGGGCTTTTATATGAGAGAATACACAGCTTCACGCATAGTGAATATTACTAATTAGCCCTCTGTTTTTTTCTAGATAAAAAAAAAAGTTGTAGGAAGCAGTGTAGCTGGAGGCTTAGTATAAAGCTGAGGGAAGAAAGCATATCCTTTTGGAAGCTGTGAGCAAAAATAAATAATAAATTTGAAAAATCTTGATCCTCTTTGAAAAAAAACCCCCTGAAACATAAAGTTGTCATTTTCATATTTTACATGTCTTTTAAAAAAGCAAGAACTCAAAAATTTCATGAAACATTTGACAGGTTTGTTGGTTGCATGTGCCTACAATCACAATGAGTCTGCATAAATTTGCATTAACATAAATAACATTAGAGAGAAAAGTCACTTTAACTTAATGTTCCTGAAAGGTTTATTCGGGCTCATTCAGACATACCTACACAGTCAGGAAGAGCACCTGGGATCTCCTATAAGGGCAATATTTGCTAAATGTACAAAAGACAACTTGCACTTGGGGCCTTGAAAATCTCTTACTTTTATCACAAGCTACAAAGAATTTGAACAATGACGTTTTTAGTGAGCTGTGCAACTCATATTCATCATTTAAGGTGATTATGTGCTGTTCAGACATGCTGAAAGGGACACAAAGTGTGAAAAAGTTGAACTGCTCTCCTGACTTTTACAGAAAAGTGGCCAGGGTGCTCATTCAGACATGAAGGTGACACATTCATATGCTGTAAGGGGATTGAAAAAGAGTGCAGGTGTTTGGGTACAGTGGATACGTGTCATGCAGCCCTAGAATGTTCACAGAGAAAAGCTGTCTATCATCTTTCAAGCACAGTGTTGAAATTGTTATGATTTGCTTTGCTGCTCCAGGGATTGATTCACTGATTCAGTTTTGCATCAAATGAAAGAGTGCTTTAAGATAATGTGCTAGGCCATCTGTCCAAAAGTTGAAGCTGAAACTGCCCTTTTCAAGAGGATGCTTATCCTAAGCACGCTAGCATATTCACCAAAGAAAAGGTGAGTTATGGAGAGCCTCAGTGAAAGATCAATTGTGGGTGTCTTGATTCTGGTGCATGCACACAAAAAAACGCCTACTTAAATGAGTTATTTCTGTTTAAGAAGAAACTATTGTAATACTTCTTAGGCCAAGGGTGTACTTCCTTGGCCACAGTATTACAAATTATAAATATGACTTGTTGCCAAAGCTAAATGTTCTATTAGTGTTAAGTATTTCATTTTATCTGTAGGCTCCTTGTCAAATGTTTGTTCTCCAAATATGTCATATTGTTTCAACAGTGGATATCAACAAAAGTTCACCAGAAATAGAGGATTTGAGTAGGAGTACTTCCAGGATTCAGACTGTTTTTGTTTGAGGTGCCCTTTGGATAGGATACACATAAGCAACCAAAGAGCTCAGAGACACTCTCTTTCAACTAAGCATCAAAATGTCTTCATTCTCATGGCATGATTCGGTTTAACCTAGAAAAACAAAAACAAAAATCCATCTTGTTATACAAGCCATCAACTAGATGTTAGTTTTCCTGGAAAGAATTGCTTTTATTTCTGCTAGTTTTTCCACCACTTTAAGCAGAACATAAAACAGCTGCATTGGTCCAACACAAAACATGCACTCAAATAAAGGCTCTAAAATTGTTAGTTGTCAGCATATTTTTTAATGTTTTATTCTATTGGCTAAATGCTATCATGTGACTGTCAAGTTTTTGCTTTTTATTGCTTCCTGTGTGGTATCATTATTTTTTTTCATCCTATTTTTAGACATACTTTGTTCAATCACAGCATGACTTTGATCTGAGAACCAACAAACAAATTCAGATATAGGCAGCAGGAACACTCAAAATCTGTATTTTTCTATTGTATGGCCTGTATTTTAGTACTATTTTCCAGCATAAATGGGCAGCATGAGTAGTTACACAGCTGGGCATCACATCCTACGGTTGAATACGCCAGTATGAGCCCGTAGTGTTTGTTCCATTACTTCCTGGCAGCCTGAATGAATGCTGCCTGCTATCAACCCTGCTAAATAAAACTAGCCTAATGTTTATCAAGGAGGAGAGAAAATAACCCCGCGTTGGTGAACAAAGGGCTTATCTCCCCGTATCGTCTCACTCTCTCGCTCTGCCTCTCTGTTTCTCCATCTCCCCTCCCCCTTAATTTTCCATGCTTTATTACAGTAATCTAAACCATCTTGTCACGGCCACTGTGCTGATCCTTGTGTTACTGCTTCCCCGACAAAGGCACTAGTTAACCAGCTCAGCAATGAACACATGACACTTACTGTACATGCAACAGAGAGAGTTTCAATCCCCCGAGCTGAGAAGCTGTTGACACAAACAAAAGGCGTCTGTCGCAGTAAATTTCTGATTCAACAGCTTAATTATGTTACAGCTGAGTAATTACACAAGGCCTGTGGGGAAGCGTGGATCTGCCATGCTTTAGGGACTGTGCAGTTATAAAGCATACCATTTTAAACAATTTTCTATTAGAATCCTGTAAACACCTACAAATAGGTACTGTTTTCCTGATAGCTGGACTTTTATCTGAAGTGAAAGGGGACAGAGATCTCAATAAAAGCCCACAATACATCAGTTCATAGAAATGTGCATTTTCTAAAGCTGGGCGAGTTTTTCAAAAAAGCTAAGCTTTGAAATTACTTTTCCTGGAGCGACTCAATAAGAAACTTAAAACACAGGCAGGTAACGAATTAAAGGGCAAACTCACTTAGGTTGAGAAATACAAAAACACTAAATGGTTTGATGGGAATAAAAATAATTAATGTACTATGCACTTCATAGTTACCAGACTATCCACAGAGACTAATATGTTAGACAATGCTCTCTATAGCATTATTATTAAAACATCAAAAGGAATTATCTTCTGAAAAAATGCAGCTCATCCCTTCAGTAAAGTACCAGAGATTCAGAGTTGTTCAGAATCATTATCAATGCAGATTTAAGCTTTTGGCTCATCATCTTACTTAAACATATCATTTTGTTTTTCCTTTCATTTGTCACCTGTCTGTACATGTAAAGAAAAAATAATAAAACAATCTTCACAAGCGCGCTCAATTCCCCCGTGCACAACGTGGGGCTTTCTTTGCCCGTTTTTCTTCTTCTCTGTTTGTCAGAATAATTCTATAATTTCACAGCAGTTAAACGGGTGGGCACAAAACTCACGGTGACCAATATGTGTTTATTACTTTCATTAGATCTGTTTCTAGGAAATTAAACAGGAACATAATTATCTGTGTGCTGTGAGTTTGCAAACACTGTTATAAATCTCAGATTTCTCCCCCCAGGTATCCCTTTACAAACCAAACACACCAAGGGATCCCAAAACAACCAGTACGTACACCTATTAAATATTTACTTAGTCTATCAGTTGGACTGTTACATAAGTCCTCCTGACAGGCAAGAGCTGTTATACTGAACAGTGTGTGCTAATATACTCAGCAGAGGGACTGCAGATGTTTGCGGTCTTTATTAGTAAACGATATCACTAAAATAGATTACATCTTAGATGAAATATTAATAGGGCTCCATATGTGGTTAAAATAGATTCTTGGTTGTGTTTGTCTTAAAGTCTGGCTTTATCATGAAACTGCACTCCAGATAAGAAATGAATTTATTCTGAGTGACCAGCGGGAGACTGTCCTTAAAAAAAGAAAAAAAGTCATGCTCTTCAAAAGCTTTGCTGACTTGCAATATCTTTGTGACTGCAGGGATACTGACTGTCCTATTTTAAGCAGGGAAAAAAAGCAGTCGTTACAGTTAAGCTGCAAAATGTTTTTGGTTTAACTGAAACTATCAAAGAGACTTCCTGTTCAAAAATTACATTTTAAATTAAAATTAAAAAAAAGATTTCTTCAAATAATTATTCACTGAGGAAAATATGCTTTAAATAACCTGAATGTATACCAGCATTGTGTCTATGTTGCAAAATTTGCATCTAATTAAATTTGTTAAAGACAACATTTTCTACCTTTTTTTAAAAAAAAAAAAATTTGTTTGTTTTTATCCAAAACATTGAGCCTTAGCTAAAGATTATATTTAAAGTAACTATACTTCCATTACTGTACACTGTGAAGTTGCACAGTCATAGTTGAGTAAATTCTACAATAGCAGAATTGATTGTTTTGGAACATACTGACATACAACTTGCTTTGCACTTGTTAGAAATACCTTGTAAAAAGCTTCCTTCCTGTGCACTGTGCCCAATACTTAAAATAGCTCGTACTGCATCTCTCTCAGGACTGACAGAACCTGATCATGATCACAGTGATTCACAAGGTTTCCTCGGGAGAAAAGTCTTTTAGAGAGAACATGTGCCTTCGTGATTTGGAAGATTTATACAAAATTGTGGCAGAGTGAATGGATGAGAGGACACAGATCAAATACCAACTCTGCCAAAAAAGTCATGATAAAAAAACAAAAAATAGTGTGGGGTGCACGCAGCAGAGTGAAGGTATGATATAATTTTAATAACTGGGTTGATGAAGCTCAAAGTGGATGACAGTAAAAAAGAAGCTGAATGCAGAGAGAGTGAGAGATATTTAAAAGGCAATTGCATCTCATGCATTTTGATCATTGGCTGTCTTTTGATGCCTCTTCCTTTTATCCTATACCTCATGCAGGACCCCGAAAAAGCATGCGCAGGTCTTTTAAGTGTTAATAGGTTTGGCAATAGAGAAGTGATTATTGGTCAGGGCCCTCTGATACAGATAAGTACTGAAAACGATGATGGTGATACAGTTACAAGATATTTTTCTAGTATGTTGAATGACATTCCCTATGCTGCACTAGAAATAATTGCTGAGTTATATAATTATTGGCAAAATGGAGGAGTAAGGGATCATCTGCGAAACAGCTCACACACATTTTCCTGAATTCATTTTGGTAATTCATTCATTGCTTTGCAGATCAAAGACCTGTTCCACTCTTCTGCCGCTGCTGGAAAATTTGCCTTGCTTCCTTACCTTTTCAGAAACTCCATATACTCTGTGTGCTTGATTAAACCCGTCCTCATCATGATCGTCTGAAAACATTGTCGGTCAATGGCCCACAATTTCACATTTGTTAGAGCTGGAAAGAAGAACACACATGATTAAAATGAACATTAGCAATGTCGTGGCAGACAGTTTTCATCCTCCAGCAATTAGAATAATAAAACAGCACACATAATGCAAGGCCTTCAAAAGCTTCATGCTCTGTGCGTGCAACATGATTATCACAAATGTTGTATTCACTTGAAATGAGGAAGGAAATGTAGGTGTGTTGAGGTATGTGTTGGTAAATTTTAACTAGCTATAGCAATTTATCGGTTGTTAAGCTTAGTTACCTTAGTGGAAATAATCTTCATCCAAATGTTTTATCTAACCTCTAATCTAGAAACAGCAAATGGCAGCTATTCTGCACAATTACTCTTTACTCAGCAATTTGGAGTTAATTGGTATTTTTGGAATGCCTCACATGCATGGCTTGCTTGAGGTCATGCTGCAGGAATTTAATTGGTTTAAGGTCAGGAATGTGAATGCCCTTTTTTTTTTTTTTTTTTTTTTACTTTAAGAGTTACTGATTGCTCTTTGTGTTAAGGGCAATTATCAAACTGTAAAACAAAAGTTACAACTTTGAAATTACAAGCAGCTATCCCAATACCCTTCCTACCGAAACAGTTTAGACTCAATTAATTGTTTCCGAAATGATTGCAATATGCGCAAGCCCTGAGGCTTCAATGCATGGAGTGAAGGTGACATGTTGGCATGCAGTTTTTTCTTAAAAACTTTAGAAATATGCTTCATTTGACCACAGAGCTCTGTTCCACAGAGAATCCAGCTCTTCTGAGACTAGGATAAGGTGAGCTAAGATGATTTGTCTTTGGATGGCAGTGGTTTCAGCTGTTTTATCTTTCCATGGGTACTCTGATGTGTGTAAGAGATGGCACAAATGCAGTACAATGCAATGCTTTTTGACACTTTTTTGAATAATACATGCAACCTGACAGAACTTTTGCAGAATATCTAGACCTTCAAAAAGCAAAAGTAGCATCAAATTGAATTTTTCTCCACTTTTTCCATGTTTATTCCTGGCCGTTGATTGATTGAGGCCTGGGTCTTTCACCATTCCTGTCATTGACATTTTCAGTGCTTTGAGCTTCAACGCTTCTTTCTCTGAAGTCCTTTGTAGACACTTTTGATCTGAATATGTTTTACTTCAACAGATCCCTGTCATGAAGAGGAGTCTCTGTTGAAAACCAGGCCATGAGGGATTTCATCACAGCAATGGACCTCTAACCCAATGAATGTCATTATATTTTACCATTCAGACCCGTTTCACAGAAGAAATGAATTGTTGGGCCAGAAAATTAATAACAAAAACTAAAAAAAAAAACCCCCAAAAAACACAGATTTCATCTAGCTTGGCCACATTGTGCAGTCACTCTCAGGATTCAATACTTCATTTTGTAAATAGCAGTTCCTGATAATTATTTCACAACTGGTTTCTCATGATTGCAAGTATCATTATCTTCTGCAAGAAAAGACTTCAGTGCTTCAATTGTGCAGCCGTGCAATTGATTATGAGCACTACAGAGAAAGAAATCCACAATCTGGCCCATCCAGAAATAGTGTAAATCTCCAGGGAGCCCTCCGGCCACAGGGACATGTGGTAACATTAGAAAAGAATACATCAGATAACAATCGGCTTAGTATTTTATCAGTGTGTATGTGTGTGCCTGAAAATGCAGTGTGACCCTTCTGTGCAGAGATTTAAAGATATAAGATCAAGTTTTGTTAATAACGGTGTTGTGTTTATTGATTAGAGACAAAATACTTTTCACTTACTGGCACTAACAGAGAAGTCAGTGTGCAGGCTTAGCTGCAGAACAGCGCGTCTGCAGCTAATAAGGATTCAACGTGTCACTGCAGGAGTAGTTTAACACGTACAGTGTATGTGTGACACTTAATAAATGTGATATGCATTCACTCACACACACAGTCACACAGACACACACACACAGGAAACTAACGTTTTGTGTCAACAAAACAGTGTGCTTTTTTAGGGGAATATTTTATAGATTTTAGTGTTTTTATATGAGGAAAATTGCTAGGGTACACATCACAAGTTAGGCAAGAACTGCTGAGAATGATTATTAGGATGATGAAAAAAAGTGACTTCAGTACAAAGGCACTTGCAGCAATACAACATCAATCTTTGCACTGCTGTTGAACTGTAAGTGATAAAAACATGTAAGTTTATGAATTTACTGACCCAAATTCAGATTTTTATACCCACATTCGAGCTAGCATACTGGACTTCTCTAACAAATTAGAAATTAATAAAGCATAACCTTTAACTAAAATTAATTTGTCTGTTCAAGAATGGAAGAAAATCACTGTCAATTTACATATTAATCAAAAAATAATAATGTATTAACTGTTTTTTCTGCTTTTTTTAATGAATAGCAACAATGACGATGTTTTTGCATCAAAAATATAATTTCAATTAAAGAGCTCACTGGTGGATTAACCATTAGGGAAAGATGAAAAATAATTTGGGTAATAATCAATAATGTTACTTTAGTTAGGGCATCTCTTTGTGTGTGTGTGTGTGTGTGTGTGTGTGTGTGTGTGTGTGTGTGTGTGTGTGTGTGTGTGTGTGTGTGTGTGTGTGTGTACTTGTGGGGACCAACAGCGTTATGGGGACAAAATGCCTCTCCCCATGAGTTTGAAGGCATTTGTGGGACTCACAGTGGGGTTTTAGTGTCAGACTTACAATTAGGTTATGGTTAGGGTTAGGCCAAGGGTTAGCATCAGGCATTCATTTTTATTTTTGAGGGGAAGCAGCTTGGGAAAGCATTATGTCGATTAGATGTCTCTACTAAGAAATTAAAACACGATTGTGTGTGTGTGTGTGCGTGTGTGTGTGAGAGAGAGAGAGAGAGAGAGAGAGAGTTGACTGCTCCTCACACCTTAATTTCTCTCATTAACATTAGACACCAATTGAGAGGTCACTAGTTTGATCCCTGGCCCATCCAGTCTGCATTTCAAAATGTCCTTCGGCAAGATGCTGAACCCCAGGTCGTCCCTGATCCATCCATCAGATCAGAGTGTGAATGTTACACAAAGCTCTCAAAGGAAAAAGCCTGTCTTCATTTGTGTGCCAACGGGCGACCAAGTTGTGTAATGGAAAGTGATTTGACTGCTCTGCTAGAGAGGCAAGTCAATATGTAAGTATCTGTCCATTTATTATTTACCATATATACACAAATGTATAAACTCTCACATTCACCACCAATCTGCAAACCAGGAGTTTAGCAGCCATTTAAAATCGGGCCAAACCACAGGAGAGGTGCCCTCATTACAGAGCCTGACACTTTTTTACTTCGAGACTTAGAAACTGTTTCTACAAGTAGAACCCTCCTAAACACACAGCGTGAAATAAAAAAATATATATAGAAACACATGTCTATAATTATGTAACCATACTGTGCAAGAACAGATTAAACCTAAGATGTATATACTCAAAGAAACACACAGGTATGTCTATTTATTAATACACATACACAAATGCAGTACTGTTCACATAGATGCAAACACACTCACATAAACACGTACACTTTGATAAACTTTTGGCATCGTGGATTTAATCCTTGATGGCAAAATATAAACAGAATTTTTTCACAGCACTGCGATTCTTCTTGTAAGAAGAAAGGTGTCACTATATAACATTTTAACCATATTTGGAAGAAACTGTGTCTTATCCAGATGGTAATGTGCTCATGAGGTGGGGACAAATGCCTCCAAAGCAGACCGCAAACGGGTCAAATCTGGCATATGGAAATAGGTCAAAAGAGAAATTATTAGAATAGCCTTCTAATCTGACCCATAAGCAGCAGCAAGAGTGGGAAGTCTGAAATCATTGCCCACTGTGCAATAGAGTGGTTTTGCAGTAAGTGGGAGTATAGGGCACTGGGAAATAAGATATGTAAGAGGCCCGCAGCAGACTGCAGTAGGTAAACTTATTATTTGAAGGCTTGGCTAAATTGCGGTGAGACTGAGGGAGCTAGTTATCCTGTACTCAGGGTGAAGATGAATGTCTTAATGCTCATGGGTGGTCGACCATTAGCTTCACCGCTTTCTGGATGCACAAAGCTCCCCAGGCTGTACTGGAGACATGCAAGGATGATATCTGGGAATTGTTTAGAGGAGTTTAGCCGCAGCTCACCATGGCTTCAGCAGTGTTTATTCAAGAGGTGGACAGCTGAATTCAATTCAGTTCTCTGACCTGACAAAAATGACTGCCTATAGGTAAATTTAGACTGTACATCATAAAAGCCTGTTGCTACAGTCAATGCATTGCTGTTATGTCATCTGGCCCACTTATTGTGATCATAGTCTTGGATTATATCAACATCTGTGAAATCCCCGTCTGTTCTCTTCTAGTTTGCAGTGGATATAGTTCTGAGAAGTTTAAAATATGGTGTCTAAGCATCCAAAAAAAAAGCACTGAAAACATTGTCTTCAATACACCACAAAGGCGGTGTTTGTGGACTATTTCATGTGTGTCAATTGACACCCAGAGCACACATGCTGTCATGCAGACAGTGGAGGCACAGTTTCCAGGATATGCGGATGTGGGGATCAAGTGTGGTAAAATTTCTGCTTTTGTGAAAAACTGAGTCCTGTCAACACTGTGGAAGTGGCCTCTCAACATGCACAAACCTGCAATCTGCCAGTGTGTGGGTTTACACAGGGGGGGAAAAAGACATATTTGCTGGTGCAGATCACATATATGTAATATACAGCTGATTTGTGTTGCACTGTATCTAAAATTATACAGTAGCTGGCTTTTGTATGTATTGATAATTTTTTGAATTAAAAGATTTTAGATTCTATATTTTTTATTATTAAACTAAACTGCTAACCTCAGTATAACATACTGTTGAATATTGCTGAACACATATCTCCTGTGGAGCAGGGAAATTATTTTACTGCTATTGTTAAATAATTGTCATTATTACCATTGCATTAATAATATAATCTGGAGTTTATATTGCATTCAGGGGTTGAACAGTGTGTGTCTTTCAGAAAGACTAAGTTGCAGGCTGACAGGAAGTTGCAGGTTTGCAGAGTGTGCCTTTTGCAGAACTGAAACCGAAAGCAGAGTCTAAGTGCAGGTTATTTTGAGGAGCATTTGAGGACGAGACACAGACAGTAGGTGAAGAGGTGACACAAAGAGCATGTGAGGTCAACACATACACACACATTAGTTAAATTTATTTAGAGGAACCGTCCTTGTTGTCTCGGCAAGAAAGAGGAACAATTCATTTTAAGATAAGAACGGAAAGTACCAAGCCATGAAAATAGAAGATGATTTTCTGGGTGAAAAGTCATGATGATGTTGATCTGATCTATGTATAAAATGTACCGGTGACGCATGAAGGGGCGTCAGTAAACAAACCCTGATGCTATAAAATATCTGTTCATGCTTTGATTAAGTCGAGGACTACTGGCTGTCTGCGTATAGAGTGTCTTCCCACACGTGTGTTCATTAAAATCATTGTTTGACCAAAGACCTTCTGGACCATGGGTGGTGTGTACTCTCCTTCCTCAACTTTGAACCTTAACACTCCCTTTGCCCTTCAAAGCTCTTCTAAGCTGAATGCAATCCGACCTCAGAATAAAGGATGACCATTTACGCCCCTCCTGGCCCACAGCTGAGGACGTTATCATCCGATCATGCTCCTCCTTTCCTTCCTGTTCTTTGATGGAGTGATTGTAATCCCACACCCTTCAATTATTTGTGATAACAGATGAACAGTTTTGATTGTGAAGATTTGCAAAACTGGCTAACTACCTCCTCTGGCATGCATAATCCCAAAAAGGTGGATCTGTGCTTGAAAACTCTGAGAAACAACACATGTATGGATACCGCCAGTAAGATAGAAGAGAAAGCACATAAGCAGCGGAGAGACTCATTCACTTGGCATAGCCATAATTCAATGTAACTGAATTTCAGCCTGGGGCATTATGCAAATGCTCCATGTGTGTTTGTTTGGGTAATCTTTTTTTTTTTTTTTGCCTCATTAAATTATACATAAACATATGATGAGAAATCTGGTCATGAATCTGACCAATCCATAGCCAGACAGTCTAGGGTTTGGGAAAATCAGAACTCTCCATTTCTGTGAATGTAGTCTTGAATTGTTTTAGTATCAAGTATAAAGCATTAGCTATTGGCACTGCAGAAAATCCACATTCCTGTCCAAAAGCACCTCAGGACTATAAGAAAGTGGTACTTAAAGATTAGACCAGAGTTTCAAGCAGTGAAGTGTGACAGGAAATATATCTGCAGAAAGCACTGCTCAATGTAAAGGGCCATGTAAACAGCACTGGACAGAAAAAGAGCTAAAATTAGCTTTCTTTCTTTCTTTCTTTCTCTTTCTGTCTTTCTATTTCTTTCTTTTTTGTGTTAAATCTGCATTTATAATCTACACTTTCTAGCCATATTAAGATCAGGACAGATGATGATGATGTGTATTTTGACACAACGCTCATGTATACACAGACACAGATTTGTTTGCTTGTCCTTCTTGCAGTTTCACATCGCTACCATACCTATAATCAATTTATTGTCACACTGCAAAGAAACTGTGTTGGAAAACCTGGGAGATAATAATCATAATATGGTTTTGCTTCCATGTGGGATATTAGGGCGTGCTCGCCTGCGATGTGTCATTTTAGCACTTGTAGATAATCAACCTGGGGTTATACTGCTCTGAGAGAATAAGCGGTGTCTCTAAACTAATTAGCGAGAGCACCCACCATAAGAATTTCCACGCAGGAATGCTGTGGTAATGTTTGGGTTTGAGGGCAATCGAATTGGTTTTCACCATGACTCTAAAAATGCTTCTGTCATTGACATTTTCTCCTTAACTCCCTGTCTTTGCATACCCAAACATGCAGATTAATGATTTTCTTTTCACTGACTCACACGTAGTCACAGGCACAGTTAAAATCCCAACATGACGTAAGGTCTACTGCTTATGTCTTCCTACAAGTCTTACGAGAGTAATGCTGTTAAGGCTTCAGGGTGGAAGAGTGTAATCTCTTTCCCCCCCAAGTCATTAATAACATCAGCCGAGTCTGATTACATCTAGATGAGCTCTTTAGAGCGTGAGAAAACAGGACAGGTCATTTATGCCAGACAATGTCACTGAGCCTAGGGAATAAGAAAATATTAGAGGAATTCTACTCATAATTATGGTTAAAATCCTAGTTATCACTACAGTGGCATAAAGGAACACAGCAGTGCAGGAGAAGCAGGAGTACTGTGTGTCTGTACTGCAGGCTGACACTGTGTTTTCAATGAATCTCAACACAGAAAACTAACTGGCTTGGCGACCTCCAGCTGCCAATTCTGCCAATAGTCGCGTCATGTGGGAGTCTATAGACTTGGAGCAGCAGCTGCTTGAGAAATATTGAGCTCATTCCACCTGCCATCCACCCACAATGTTCACTCACCCCATGCTGTATAGAAACCAGAGGAGAGCAAATCTTTTTTTTTTTTTTTTGTTCTTTTTAAAAGAACGATACATTTATTTTCTGCTATCTCTGTCTTTTATTAAGATAAAAAGTACGTCTGGCACCTAAACATGTGGGAGTCATGATATTGAAGAGGAGTATTCTTAAAAGCGTGACTTTATCTTTCTCTGTTTTACAGAGAAAACATTTACCACTTCATCTTCATAACAAACCTCACCTCCAAGCTTTAATCCTCAGGCACAACTGATCACGTTTGTTTATCATTTAAATTAAAATGACTGGCGTTTCTTCACTTTAAGTATTCTGTTATATCATTTTAAAGTTGTCTCTCTTTTTGCAGGCTTCCTGGTATTTGTGCCTGAAGCGAAGCAGTAAACCTTCTGGTACATACACTAAAAACTTTGACATCTTAAACTGGAAGCCTGTGATCTCATCACCTCATCATACTCTTTGAAAGACGTATTACAGCTTCTAGATGGGCTGTGCTGTATATGTGGACAGTCAGTCATGACGGATGACACTGTCATTCCTTACTATTTCCAAACCATGTTTAGATTAATCAGAGGAAAAGAAGTCTATATTTGTTCCAAGAGCTCTGTGAGCACTTGGCATTTTGTTCTGCCCATCTAGCAGCTATAATGTTTCACTGATTTTGAGGGTATTTGGTAATAGAGCATAGTATTGGCCAATATAAACCTTAACCACGCGATAGCTCTAGATAAAAAGTTGAGAGAAAAGGTTACTACTTCCTCGTCAGAAACAAAGGCAGAACAACTTCCAAAGCTGTCAAGATAATATTTCCATTAATGCATAAATGTTTGTAATAAGGAAAAGGTCAGGGATCACTGAAGGCTTTGGAACATAACTGCTAGTAGCTATACCTGAATTTGTGTCTTTCCTTATGGTTGACTTTTGAATTTTCTAAATATTTAACAAGTTAATGAAGAAACTTTCTCTCTGACTACAGAACCACAGTCCACAGACATGCAAGTGAGTTTAACTGGTCACCGTAAATTGGTGAAAGTGAATGTGAATGGTTGTCTGTCTCTCTGTATAAGCCTTGCAATGGACTGGCAATGGATTGACGGATGGAAGTCAGATCATCACAGAGATGCTGGAACTACTTAAAGGGCTACCTGCATATACTAGACAAAGTGAGAGGATTTTAGAGGAGCTTACTATGGGATGAAAGTGATGATATGAGTCATATGCTTGAGCTGTGCTGACAAACATCACTGGTGGCAGGTGTGCACGGTGGAGGCCGAACAAACATGCAGTAACCTTAAGCCTGCAGTGAGGAGGAAGCAGTGCCTTCAGAAAATGCAAAAATGAAGTATCTCACATAAGAGATGAAAAACCCCATCAAATTTAAGATCTGTCTGCTGTCTCATACACATTCTTTAAAATAACTTCATCGCCTCTTTTCTACACAGATTTCTCATGATGACACAAGTGCTGTTACATAAGTTGCAGATGTCACTGCATACATATTTATTTTCATTCCCTCACTCTGAACTCCGATAAAAGGAAACAACCTTTTCTGTGTAAATTGCTTTTTCGTTCGTTCGCGATATAAATTTTAATTGTTTGTTGCCTTCGTCATTACAGACAATCAACCATAAATTATTCGCCGCAGAGGAAATCAGTTTGAATAACCTGATAAATTTCAGTTGGCCCCGCTGCAGAAAATCAAATGGAGGAAATGAAGTGTGTTTGCTATTCATCAGCAAGTTATTTTTAGGCAGTTGTCCAGGTTGTATCAGACACTTTTCTCTATATAGCTAGTTCTCTGAACTGCACAATGGAATATCTTTTTTTTTTTCCAGGCAGCAAAATATCCTGAGAGAAAGACATAACAATAACTATTTTAGTCATTTTACAACACAGTATAATTTCCCACTGAATGAGTTACAATTTTAGAATGTACACAAAAATTATTACATTAGCTCTGACAACAACAAGGAATTCATAAGGCTTTCTGTCAGTCGAGCCTGATGTTTTGCATCCCACTGAGGCAGGAACATCGACTCCCTGCACCCAAAAATATCAATCGAAAAAAATACCAAGTGATAATCCCCCCACCCCTCTCAAAACCCACCCCTCCTTCTTTGACTGAATGTTGTGATGAGTACTTGTATGTGTTTGTGTGTGAGAGACTGCCTGAATGGCAGAAAGTGTGTGCGCAGTCTGCCTTGTGTATTTGTGAAACCATTCGTCCTCCTTTTTTTTCTGGATGAAACTGCAATTATTTTGATAAGCAGAGTCTTTACTCTGCAGGAGTCCTGCTCACGTCCTGTAAAATCTCTGAAGAAGTTGTTCATTATAGGGGGAAAAGTATAATCATACAAACATTAGCCAAACTAATGAGCTGCCTTAAGATTATAAATGTCTTTCTCTGTTTGGGCAGCCTATCTGAAAAAAACAAAAACAATTATCGTTGTTTTAACTGTTATAACATCTAAACATTTAAATGACAGCTTTACTCTCTACAACTCTGTGTGTGTAATTATCTTGCCCTCAGTCCTTTGCACACTCCATTTGCGCTGCTATTTCAAACATACTGGTAAACTCATAAGATGTATTATCCCTCTGGTTAGGTTTATTGCGATGCTAGTAGCAGCCAGGGCAGCTTTAGTTCTTACACTGTTTTGTTGTATTTCTGATTAATCGCCCTCTTTAAATGCACTTGTTTACCTGCCATTGAAAAAAAAAAACCCAGTAAGCTCTGTTATAGAGAGATAGATATCTGTAGTAGTAAAGAATGGATGGATGTATGTATGGATGGATTATTAGCAGCACTTTTCACATGAAATATATTTGGGCCAAATGAGCCAAATTTCCAACTAAATGTTAATCATTACATAACATACATAATCATTTGCCTAATTAGAAAAGATATAAAATTCCTTAAAATATAAATTGATTGAAGCTTGCTGGAGAAGACATGTTGGCTATGCCTGTTTACATGGAATAAAATCTAATGAGCAAATTAAGCTTATGGGTGAAGAAATGTATAGTCTTCATGTCCTTTATTATTATTACTATTATTATTTGTTTGGCTCTATGATTGACAAGTACATTTGCTACAAACCTCCGCTCACCCTTCTTCCATTTGTCATTATAACCTATGAATTGTTTTTAAAAATGTAAACGGTACATACTTTTCAGTTTAATATTTAATTCTCATCTTCTACCTCTTCTACAAATTTTTGAATATCTTCCAACCAGAGACTAATTTTCATGCATAGATAAAGAACTTCAACTTTGGTTCAATAATTCAAAAATGCCTAATAATGTTTTTACTGTCCATCCATTTTCTTTTACTGCTATCATGGGGCGGAAACAGCCCGTGTAAGCCCAGAGGGCGATAGGTGGGGAACATCCCAGACAAGCTGGCAGTCCATCACAGGGTTAACACAGAGAGAAACACACCTACACCCAATTAAGAATCATCAGTTAGTCTTTGGACTGTGGGAGGATAATGCATCACCCAGGGGGAACCCATATAGCTTAACTCCACAGGTTGGCAGCACACGGGGGCAACAGATGCATCCTCTCTTTTTGATGGTTGTGTTTAATCTGGGCAGATACATATATTCAAATTTAGGTCATTCACTTTGTCATTTCCAAAATGTTTTTCCCTCTCTGCATAAATCACCTTTAAAAGCAGAATTTTTGCTCCACACTGGTCGGCTTTTATTTTGTAGACCGCATTTATTATTTTCTTTTAAAATTTATTTTCCATAGACAACATGCTCATAGAACTACTTAGACCATAACATAAGCAAGGGCATGAGTCATATGCTTTGGTTTGCTCTGAGAACAATTAGCTTTTAGGTTTCCCTAAGTTTTGTGCAGAGAAATAAAAGCAGCAGCTTATAAATCTGATCTGTGCTGTGATTTTCTGTGCTGATAATCCATCTGAAGAAACTTTTCAAAATGCCATTTTTAGAACTTACACTGTCATACAACTTCAGCAGCAAATAACTAATTTGGTAAATCAAATTAGTTCTTTGTATAATAAAGAGAAGTGATGCAAATGTGACCTGATAACGCAAAACAAGTAGAAGCTGTCCTCAATCAGCCAAAATTCCCTGGAAGCAACACTGACGCCGCCTGCCTATAATGTCACAGGAGACTATTAGGATAAAAATGTTCAAGAAAAGCAGCTGTCTGAAGTCACACCTGCAGAGCTGTTTTCTTTCTGACTAAATGCTGCTGTCTGAGGTTTCCTCTCTGGGCGTTTTAACCTTTTAAGCCATCTAGAACCCAAGAAGAGCATCTAGCTCCGGGCTCACACCTGCGCTCCAACAGAGAGTCAGGAAAACAACACCAGCAGGGGCCCATAATCAAAACACACATAAAAACAACCACAAACTCCGGGCGTCCATTAACACACTGTCCGTCAAAATTCAGAGGGCTTCATTCAACTGAAAGAAGTCACGCTGTCAAGTTTTGGATACAGACGTCAGGGTAAAACTGCACACAGCGCCCATCGCAGCAACTGTGATCTCAAACAGGTAGGCGGGGACTTCCCAGCCAGCCTCACCATTTCACCATCACGTTTCTTGCTGCACTCTGGCAACAGTGTTACCATGGCAGCCATGGAAACAGAGAAGATTTTTCCCCACACAGTCCCACAGGAATTTTATCTGCCAAAGCCATTCTTTCCATCTTCTTCTCAGTGTCCCCATTTCTTCCTTTTCTTTCATTTATCCAATGAAATGCTTTATCCCAGCACAGTGTGGCCTGCATACATTGCCATGAGATGATAGCGCCTTAACTTTTACAGAAAAAATAATTTGCTTGACGTTATTATGAACATGTCAGTCTTACCCCCTTTCATTTCATTATTAATTGCCAGTCACAATTATTTGTGTTACGTTTTTCTGCCTGTCTAATTGCTTTCCACATGCCTGCATAAATTATACCGGTCATTTACCATTTCTTTTTACATTTCACGTTTTTATTTTGATTTATATGCCTTTGTCAATGGATGCACCTTTAATTAGTACTCTGAAGCACAGAAGACAGGAAAAACAGCAGCACAATAGATGGCACTTCTGCGTTCCTTGTTAAGAACGTGCTCACTTGCTGTCCTGATTCAAAGGACCCTTGTTATCCATCCTTCTCTTTCCAGCCATGCCTAATGATGGTGCTCAGGCTCAACACCCTCCCCGTTTGTTGTTCCTCTTAAGAGGTGTAGCAATTCTTCATGTTATAGATTGAATGCATATAAACATACTTCTATTGCTCTCTGAGGTCACCTCTGTATTCAACGCAGCGTGTAGCATCTTCAGCAAATGTGTGTCTCTCCTCACTTTCCAATTTCAAATACTAAAGTGTGAAATAACTTGGCAGTGGACCAGGTCCATATTTTACCCCATATTTCGGTGCACTATAGGATACATAACCTCAAAGCGACACTCTGCCTCAGAAAACAATGTGGAGCAACATATTTTAACAAACTTTACATCACAATCTATTTTTAAAAAAATCCCAAGAGCCTCTTCAAAACAAGATAACAGGTCATATTTAACTAATTCAACAGTATCCTCATGTTCCGTCAAATACATTATATTGCCAAAAGTATTCAATCGTCTTTTGAACTTGACTGACACTGCGTTCTTAAGTCATAGGGTTTAATAAGATGTTGGCTGACCCTTTGTAGTTAAAACAGCTTCAACTCTTCTGCGAAGGCTTTCCACAGGGTTTAGGAGTGTGTCTATGGGGTTTTTCAGTGTTCTTCTACAAGTGCATTTGTGAGGTCAAACACTGATGTTGGATGAAAAGGCCTGGCTTGCAGTTTCCACTCTAACTCATCCCAAAGTTATTTTCTCAGGTTGAGGCCAGGACTGTGCAGGCCAGTCAATTTTTCCCACACCAAATTCGTTCATCCATGTCTTTATGGACATTGCTTTGTGCAGCGGTGCAGAGTCATGCTGGAACAGGAAGGGGCCATCCCCAAACTGTTCCCACAAAGTTAGGAGCATGAAATTGTCCAAAATGTCTTGGTATGCTGAAGCACTAAGAGTTCCTTTCACTGCAACTAAGGGCCCTGCCCAAGTCCTAAAGAACAAGCTTACACTATAACCCTACCTCCACCAAACTTTACACTTGTCACAGTGTCGACTTCTCCATCAGGTTGCCATCACGTCTGCTCCAGAGTCCAGTGGCGGCATGCTTTACGCTCTGCATTGCACTTGATGATGTAAGGCTTGGATACAGCGGCTCAGCCATGGAAACCTATTCCATAAAGCTCTATATGAACTGTTCTTGAGCAAATCTGAAGGCCACATGAAGTTTGGAGGTCTGTAGCAATTGACTCTGCAGAAAGTCGGTGACCTCTGCACATTATGCGTCTCAACATCGCCTAACCTTGCTGAGGTGTAGTGTATATATTGTGTGTGCTTATATTAAACATAACCAAAGCCCGAAATACTGAGGTCAGCTTATATATGCTCAATCCCTGGGAGCCAAAAGCTGAATTTTTATACTAAACACTTTAAACACTCTCTTCCAAATTTTTTTTCTACTCTCAGTTCTGTTTGATGCACATATGAACCAGCTATGGCTATGAGCAATGCAACCCATCCCACATGCTGTTCAAACCTTCAATTTCAGAAAGTTGCCTCAAAGGGAAATGTGTCCTTAAAGGGGGAGAAGCTAAAACAGCTTGTTTCAGACAGTGGATAAATGGAGGGGTTGCACCAAGGCCCAGCATAAGAGAAAGGATTATTTCAAACTTTTATCATGAAAAGTTGTTGAAGCAGAGGCCACGGATAAAAGTGTGAAGCTGGAAGTGATTAAAGCTTCATGTTTAGTTTCCTAATGCGTGCCACCACATAAACATGCAGAGGATGCCTGTCCTCCTGCAATAAATCCACAAACCCCATTAACGTCTTCATCATTTCCTCCTGCCTGGCAGCTCCATCTTCAACTTCCTTTAACAAATATATCCACTATCCCTCCTTCAACATCCAAACCATCTCAATCTTGTGTCTTTTTAATTCTGGCTCCAAACTCCTCAACCTGAGTGGTCCCTCTGATGCCACACTCATGTGTAATTTTGTCCATCCCAATGAAAATCAAAGAAACTTCAGCTCTGCCTCCTGCCTTTTTGTTATTGCCAACCTCCCCAAACCACACATCATAGGCAGGTCTCACCAACATCTTCCTTTTCACTCACGCTGTGACCCTTCTGTCACAAACTGCCCCCGACACTCATCTCCACCCTGCCCGCACTCTCTTCTTCACCTCTCTTGCACACTGTTGCTTTGGATGTTTTGACCCAGGTATTTAAACTCATCCACGTTCACTTCCTCTGCTTCTTGCATCTTCTGAGCTTTATTGCAACTAATCTATTATCATATTTGGAAATTATATTTAAACCATAATGATATGTCAAATTTAAAATCATGGCTACATAAGACAAACATTTTAAGAGAAAAAAAACCAAACACTTAGCCCTCTCAGTTAACTGTGTTTCTTTATCTCACACAACAGAATCATAACCTCACTGGTTACTAGATACAAGCAACTACTAAAAATAGGCAGCCTCGATAGCAAAGACTATAACAGCTAGCTGTGTCTAAACATCCGCACAGATGAATGAGGTTATAGTTTGTCCTGCATCGAAACCTGTCTAGCTCACTACGGAGAACAGAGTAGCACTTACATCTGCCTTATAAACATTTGGGAAAGGGAATAAGAGAGAAGCTATGTGCTACTACTTCTAAAAACTAATGACTATGCTTGTAATATATCCCCAGAAAGACAAAGCTATTCACTTAGATGCCAAATATGGCTAATGCTGTTAACATTTGTAAGAATTATTGAAAAGCCAACGCTAACACTTGGTCCAACATAATCTTTGTATTAGCATGCAAACATACTTGCCGAGTCGACTGATCACAGCTGTGTCAGTGTTTTAGAATTAAACAGGACTTATAGAAAAATTACCATACATGAAAGCACTCTCACTCTTGCTCTCAAAATGCACACCAGTAACGATTTCTGTTGCACGGGTGCTTTTAAATCCTGCCTCCAGTTGATTTTAATCACAACGAAAACACACTGAATAAAGACGAAATGAAAACAAGTGATGCCACGCTTAATATTCCGTGCCATGTGGGAAATGTTTAAATGCAGCGAAAGCATTGTTGGTATTTCTCTGTGGTGCACAAAAAGAAATGGTGTGGAAATATGAGACGAAAAACACAGGAAACAATTACAGAAGAAGTCAAAATACTCACACACTGTAAGCTATCTCATTCTGCCAAAACAAGAATCACTCACCTTGGAGAGGGTGATTCCTGAGACTGTGCAGGCACAGTCTAATAAACACACACACTCACATGCAGACTGATTAGAAGGACAACTGTTTGCTCACTCGAGGCGGAAGGAAGGGCTGTTATACAGCTAAGCTATCACTCTTTCACAAGATTCTCAGAAGTCTCTAGAAAATTGCCCCCTAATATTTTATATGTAATTCCATTATCATGTGCTGTTTTTAGCACTACACATAAAACGGGTACAAAAATCGCTAATTATTAATCCCCTGCTGACTGTCTTGTTTCGTCTGTATTGTGTGCAGACAGTTTGACCTCTAACACAGCACCTGTAAAAATGCACACTAGAATTTGAACACCACTGAGTACACTGTTAGGCAACTCTGTGCTTTTTTATGTGTTTAAAGTGGCTTTCAGAAGGTCTGCACACAGAGATGAACCCCACAGAGTATAATTCATCCACTTGTTGCTGAAAAATAAAATGATCAAGGACATGTAAACAGGCTTAAACACCTAGCAGTAAGATCACTGGAGTTCTACATTCAGAAGTTATTGGTGAGAAAAAAAACAATCAAAGACCCACAAACCCAACACACAGACATGTGAAAACTGAGCCTTTAATCTTAAAGGACAGATTCAGGCTTGGCTGTCATTCATGAGGAATGAAAATCTTTTATCATATTATGATTTGTGCTTTTATTTTTATTTTTTCATATCCACATTAGCCGGGAAGAGGAAAAAATCAGCTAATGAAGATTAAGTGAAAAGAAATGTCACTTTGAGATGAATATCTAAAGCCCGGCATATAATCTACACATATGCATGTAATACATTTATACATTAGAAAGGCAGAGTGCATCAGTGGTTATTAATCCTTTTACTCTAATGCCACAGCTGCTTCAGATGAGCCTTTCAGTATAAGTCTTCATTATGTGTTCTTTTGAAATGATAATAAGCAGTCTTATTTTAAAGTGGCTGGATTTTCTTGTAATGGTGTTTGTAAAATATAGATGAGCAAAGGAATAACGTTGGAATACTTAAAGTATGAATAAATTAAACCAGAATAAAATACTCAGGTTTTAAGTCTAAAGGTACTCTGCCTGGTGGGCAGGAGGGACAATTATATTTCTATAGGGTTGATACCCCCCTGTGCCCCCCTTTTGGATCTGCCCCTGCTTGGGCACATTTTAACAGCACTTAATATAGTATTTAAATAACTATAGCCAACATCAGTACATTAAATGTCAGTCACGCCTACATAAGCACATAATAACTAAGGTCTCTTCCTCTTCAAAGACAGTTTAGCTAAGTGCTTGCTCATAAGGGATTGTCTTATCGTTGGGGTTTTCGCTCTAATATTGCAGCTCTTTAACTTACAATATAAAGCTCCTTGCTGTTTAATTCAATTGAAACGACAGGATTGAGTCACCAAAAGACAGCAATTTTACCTAGAGGGGTTTGTCAGACAGAAAGAAAAAAAAATAACAACACATCCATTTCATGTGTCATCCCCGAAGGTAGTGATGTCTCAGCCTGGTCACCTCTATAAAAAATGTCAGGCTACAACTCTGCCCGGAGTTACTGATGTCCATGCTCTGTTTCAAATTAGAGCTTAAACTACAAGCACTTGAAGCGGTAGCAGTTGAGTATTTCAAAAGTGTATCCTCTTTCTTATGAATGTCTATTTTTAACTTTTTGCACGCCTATTTTAATATGTAGTTCACCATGTAGATGTAATAATAATAATAATAATGGATACTTTATTGATCCCCATGGGGAAATTACTTGTTTTTCTCTGCATTTGACCCATTCACTCAGTGAAGCAGTGGGCAGCCCACTAAGCAGGCGCCCGGGGAGCAGTGTGTAGGGACGGTACCTTGCTCAGGGGTACCTCAGGGTAGCCGTTAAGTGGATTCGAACCGCCGACCTTCCGATCATGGGGCGACCACTTTACCTACTGAGCTATCCCTGCCCCTTTATCGGGGGCAGGGATAGCTTGGCCCCTTTATGTATCGGGCCAAAGCTCTGACACTTTATCATGGCTGCTAGTTAGTGATGTGCGACACCACTGATTTCCTTTCCGATCCGATACCAAGTAAAATTCAGAGTGGTATTGACGATATTGATCCGATAGCGATACTCTGTACAAAAACTTAATGTTTCATTGTATTTGTATATAATTGTATTATGTAATCGTAATAATATAGCTTCATAATGATTACAGGACATCAGACTACTTGTTCATATTGCTTAATAATGTAGAATTATCATGTAGAAATTTAAAAAAAACCGTCATATGACTCACATGACTCCGTTCACACTCAGCCATTGTTGTGAGTGCGCATGCCAGGGGCTGTGACACATTTATACATTTATATTTCGCATATGAATGTGAAAGGCGTAAGAGGAAGTAGTTCCTTCCAATTTAGACGATCCGAATGATATAGTTTCTTTCCACGGTGTTTCTGTTAATGAAAAACTACAAATTTACCCCAAAGTACTAAAATATCTATATTTTAATATGAGAGTCAATTCTAGAACATAAATTACTGGTATCGGAAGAATCAATATTTCAATATCGATCCGCACACCAGTACTGCTAGTTACTCTGTTATTGTGGATATATATACAGTCACATTACTCTGTTTGTTTTTAAATTTTCTAAGCATTAGTTTAAACATTAAAGTACTGTCTTGTAACTGTGAAAGTATCCACTGGGGTACACAGCAAATCCAGCATGTCCAAATTAACACTGTCGGATTTGATTTCAACACTATTAAAGTGTCTATATGGGTCCACACCAGAGAGTGTTAATTTAACTCTTTTTGGAGAGTTGGTACGTTAACTCTGATTTAGTGTTAAACACCAAATCTGTCTGGAGTTGATAATTTAACACTTGGTGTTAAGAGTTTATATATTAACTCTCAAAGAGTATTTTAGTTTAACTACGTAAGAGTTATCTTCTAATTCATTCTAAAAAGCGGGAATTTTACTGTTCTGAACTTCTAGAAATTTCTTTTGGAAATAAACATTTACTAAAAACATGCAATGGTTTTTGAAAAACATTTATTCTGAACTGTGCACCACAATTTCAAAACATTTTCTGAAAGACGTAACAGTATACATGTTCTCACTTTCATTAGAATTTTGTTTATCAAAAAGGTCTGACATGGTAAATGCAAATAACAGCATTCTCAACACTTATTTCTTCAATACAATATGCATGTCCTTCATTCATCACTTTGTGGAACTTCAACGCACTTCTGCTCTCCCCCATATTCCATCTTCACAAGCATATCCTGTGCGGAGATCGAATAAAAATTAGTTGAGACTAATTAATGGCACAAATAATCCAGTAAACAATTGCAGCACAGTAAAAAAAAAAAAGGAATCCTCTTTGAGCCATTACTTGTGTAAAGTATTTTCCCAAAAGACAAGGACACAGGCAACAGGTAATACTGAACTAAATGTAAAACCTCAACCTTTTTAATTTTTACCTAAACCGTGTGCACAAAACTCTGGAGGGATCTATGCTAACGTAGAATCCAGTCAGGACATCTGCTACTGCTGTTTGCTCGTTTTTTTTTTTTTTATGGGCGATCGTTTTCATTATACCAACATTTCACATTCTAGACATTGTTTTAGGTGTATTTGACCAAAGATTTGACTGAAAATTCACATGCAAGCTTTTTTTCAAGGCTGTGGTATTTGCCCGCAAACAATACCTTTCAGCTAGCTAAAACAGAATATTATGCTATCAGCGAGCAACATGGCTAATGCCTTTCACACAGCTTTGTCTCAACTCCAAAGAGCCACAGAAGTAAAAGCTAATAACAATTGAAACAATCTTTGAAAAAATGACTTACCAAGCATGGCAAACAACTCAAATATGTAGAGTAAATGTTCTGAAACGGCTTCACTTCAGCTTCGATTGGAGCCGTGCTGAGGGCGGAGTCTGCGAATTTACTCTGTTGGTGTCATAGCCCCTCTAGGAGTTCAGAGTTAAGAGGTCAAGAGTTAATGTTTCCATTTTAACACCTCCAGATTTGACAGAGAAACACTCATTTTTAACACTCGATTTTAACTACTATCATTTTACACCTCAGAGTTACATTAAAAGAATGTGACTCTACTTAGAGTAAAATTAACTCTACTTTTGCAAGGAGACTATTAACGCCAAAAAATTTAACACTTTTGAATTTGCTGTGTACAGTTACCCGCTTGATGGCAAACATGAGGCCTATATATTTAGTCTTTAAATTTATTTAGTTCAGCCTCACTGGGAAAGTCTATGCCAAGGTGTTGGAAAAGACAGTTCGTCCGTTAGTCGAACCTCAGATAAAGGAGGAACAATGCAGATTTTGTCCTGGTCATGAAATACTGGACCAGCTCTTTACCCTCTCAAGGATACTTGAGGGTGTATGGGAGTTTGCTCAACAGTCCACATGTGTTTTGTGGAATTGGAGAAGGCATTTGACCGTATCCCTCGGAGTGTCCTGTAGGAGGTGCTCCGGGCCCCAATCGGGTGTTTGGCCCATTGCTACGGGCCATTCGATCCTTATACAACAGTTGCAAGAGCTTGCCGAAAGTAGAGCAGGGCAATATGACCAAAAATATTTATCACGATATACATTTGAAAATTTGCGATAACGATATAACTGACGATATAATTGACACTAGACAAAATACTTTACAACTCCACAACTTTATTAGTGCAAAAAAAAAAACATCAACGTATTTTCACTTAAACAGTTTTTTATGTGCATTAAAGTTATATAAAGATTTAACAGTGCAAATGCAAATTCCTTGCTGACAGTTTAACCACAACGCGTTTCCAGCGGAAATTGGCCGACATATCCTCAGCATAACCATGTATAATATCCACAAAACGTAAAAAGAGGTTATACTGTCATGCGCCGCGGCGCGCGCGCACAAAAGGATCCAAACGCAGAAAATGACACTTTATTATAACAACAAAAGGCGACCCGGGAAAATCACGGACCATGACATATACACACACACAATACTGTAATACTATGCTGAAGCACAGTACATATCACTCCGCGAGGCTCCTGACTATGGTAGCCGTAATGCTCTGACAATCCATCAAGCGGTGCAGGTTCGTAGCTTAGCAAAGTCGTACTAAAACATTTGACAGATTTTCGAGCGCTGTGTACCACATAAAATCATTTCAAGGTCAGAAAACATAACCAGAATTCATACATAAGGCACACGGGATTATAAGGGGCACTGTCGATTTTCAGAAAAATCAAAGGATTGATTTTAAGTGTGCCATATTTTCCAATAAACACGGTAATAACGATGGCCCGCTAGCATGCGCTACCAAAAATAGTGCTTTGTTGTGTATCTGACGGACGAAAGCTAAACCAGTTCCACACCACTAAAGCATTTTTACAAACCAATTCTGGTTCATCTGTTTCATTCAACGATCCGCTTTCTCTCTTCTCATTCTCTGTCGCTGGCACGCTTTTTCCACCATGTGCGTATGAAAACAAAGGCACTGCGCATGCGCGTTTTACCCATGTTCTATCGCGATATTTCATTTTCTTATCGTTGCCCAACATTATGATATGGCCCAGCCCTAGTCAAAAGCAATAAGTTGGACTTGTTCCTCGTGGGTGATGGGCTTTGCCAGGAGTGCCCTTTGTCCCAGATTCTGTTCATAATTTTTATGTACAGAATTTCTAGGCACAGCCAAGTGACAGAAGGCTTTCACGTCAGTGGTCTCAGAATTTCATCTCTCCTTTTCATGGATGATGTGGTTCTGTTGGCTTAATCAGGCGATGGCCTCCAGCTCTCACCGGAATGGCTCGCAGCAGAGTGTGAAGCAGTGGAAATGAGAATCAGCACCTCCAAATGTGAGGCCATGGTCCTCAGCTGAAAAAGGGTGGTGTGCCCACTCCGGGTCGAGGACAAGGTTTTGCCCCAAGTGGGGGAGGTTAAGTATCTTGGGGTCTTGTTCATGAGTGACGGAAGAAGGAAGCGAGAGATCGACAGACGGATTGGTGCTGCCTCCTGGGCGCCTCCTGGGTGAGGGCATGTCCCACTGGGAGGAGGCCCCGGGGCAGACCCAGGACACGCTGAAGAAATTATATCTCTCGGCTGGCCTGGGAACGCCTTGGTGTTCCCCCAGGACAAGCTGGAGGAGGTGGCTGGGGAGAGGGAGGTCTGGGCTTCTCTGCTTAGGCTGCTGCCCCCGCGTCCCGGGCCCGGATAAGTGTAAGAAGATGGATTGATGGAATTTATTTAGTTGTATCTTTAAATTATTATTTCTCAAACATTAAGAAGAAGCAAAAAGGAAGGCAGAGCCAATGTAAAAATGGCAGTGCCATGTTTGAGATATTATTTATATTTAATATTTATATTAATTATATTTGCATGAGGTATTTTAGAAAGACATATACTATGGCGGCAAATACGCACCACTGTACGTATCGTTCCTTGCACACATGCATTGTTCTGCACCCTTTAAATGATTTATGCACCCTGATACTTCTCAAAATTAGTTATTATATAACTGTTATTTGAAAAGAATGATATTATCCAGTGTTATGCAAAAGCATTCATGTGCGTTATAACTGTAAGTGGAGAGCACAGCTGAGTCTTTGAGATGACGTCTGATACGGCCTTTTCCACCAGTGTCATTAAGATGGAGCATACAGATAATCAGTCACACTGATTATGTTAGTAGTGACCTCACTCTTTCAGATGACTGGTCTGAATCAATTTCAAGATTCCCAATAGTCTTTTAGAGCCTGAATATAGAGCACTTTTGGCTTTTTTTTCTACTGAAAATCAACAACACAACAAATAAACTTTAACTAAGCTATTCCTGAAATCATGCTAAACAGAATGTAAAAACTCCTGTGAAAATCTGAAGCTTTTTTTTGTTTCATATCATCGTAAACTGAATTTTTGGGGTTGCAAACAGCAAAACATTCGATGTCACCTTGAACTCTGCAATCAGTTGAGAAAGATTGAGACATATTAATCAATACTAAGCATAGCTTTTTGTTGCAGTCTTATTATCAAAATATTTTGACATCGTTTTCAGGCATCCAGTTTTGAATATTACAGATTAATTACGCATTTTCATTTATCTGAGAATCATAACAATTTTCCTCCTGAGTTTGCCTCCTCTTCTTTTCAGTGCTGTACTGTTGAGCTCTGCAATTTGCTCAATTGTTTTATGCCAAACCATGGTGAATGGTGTCCTGTTATGCTGTCTTCAAGAAACACTTACATTGTTATGCTATAAACATTTTTTTCCAATTCCTCTCTCCTGTCTGCAGACACAAGATGAGAATTTGTCTAGCCTCCTTGAAGTGGTTCCTTCATTTTACTGTCACTGCTGCCCTGCGTTTATCACCTGTCTATTCTCTCACTCCTAACCCTTTCTTCCTCTATTTCTTTGTCAGCCAGCCTTGGCCCAGCCTTGGCCCAGCTGCTGTTATATATATATAAATGTGATATAGAGTTGATTGCAAGAGGACTGTTTCATAAAAAAATTCTCAGGCAACATTTTTTCTCTCAGGCTGCATGTGAAATCCCACCTCATTTGTCCTGACTGGCAGAGCCAAACCCCAAATGTGGCCATAGCTCCACACATAAGTGTCTGTATCCTGAAAGTATACATAACATATTGATTTTAGCAGTTCATTGGGGCACTACAAAGCCTGGGAGTAAGTGCTACTTGAAATGCTCAGTTTACAGGATCCATTTTTTATTTTTTATTTTTTTGTAGGGGTGGGTGAGAGTGCCACTGAGTGATCAGAAATGAAATCACCTAAAGATGCAGGAGGACTGATGGAAATATCCTCATTGGCCCTTCCGGGAATATGTAATCATGATCATACAGCAATAAAAACAAAATAAACAATGCTATTACTTGGATACGCTTACAATATTGTCCAGATTTAGCAATAGATCCATATAATTATCCATAACTGCACAAATGGCTGCCAATTAACGTCACTTCCCCTCATATTTTTATATATTTTTTTCTTTAAATAAAAGGCAATGAATAAAACCTGTCCCATTGATTTTACTGAGTATTACTGATTTGCTCCTATGAGTGTATGTAAATAGGCTTAAGAAAAAAGCCCAAAAGGTATTTTGAAGTTTTATTCTCAATTCCGAATTGAAATTCAAGTGAAATTTAAACACGTGTCAGTTTTATTGGAAACTCATGCAAAACTAAATGCAGCTAAATTCCTGAATAAAACATGTGCAATAATTTATTATGTCAGCGATCTTAAGCAATCCTTGGGTTTATCTTGACAAGTCTGACTGTGATGAAAGAACTGTCATAATTGCACACATTTTCTGTAAACGAATCATTGCACCTAATGGCTCTTAATTGTTTCTGAAATTCTTAATAGGTGCCAGACTCTGGGAATCTCTTCATTATCACAGTTGGCAATGGTGTCATTATTTTGTGAGTTAGCAGTAACAGTAAAAGGAAAGAGGTGTAGACAGTTCATGGATGAGCTCCCATGAGTCAACATTAACAGGTTCCTCAGATAAATTCTGTTAAGAAGTAATTAATCATGCATATGACTTAGGAGACCAAGCAACGTAAACTGAAATTGCTTCAAGGATTTATCCTCCTACTGGGTTCCATGCAATGATGAAATTAAATCTGCTGATTGGAAGCGGGATCTCCATGCGCACTAGCAGGTGCACGATTTCCAGTCGAGTCTGTCGGCTCTAATAGCCAGTGTGGCAGCTGAATTCCTCACTACATTCATGCGTAGCGACATATATTAAAACAAAGACAGCAACTCTCAGAGACAGTACCAATGACCCTGTTAGACTGTAAACACACTTCTGTCTATGTAGACAATTACATCATTTGTTCCATGTGTGAGTTTTTATTGAGCAGCACTGACGTACATCTCTTAAGATCGTGGCAGGAAGTACAGTCCGGTGGGCAAGAGAATATATACAAAAGGAAAAAAAGCAGACACTCTGTCGCCAGCAGGAAGGGGAATATTTTAACCCGTAAGAGATGGCTCATCTTGCTATGGGCACTTGTTCCCATAGCAACAGGAGCTGGGAGTTTCATCAGGTTGGCTGGTTAGAAATAGGGGATCACGGGACATAAGAGGGGTCAGCACAGGGCGTGCAACCTAGTAGCCACCATCGTCAACCTTCTTTCCTTCACACTTGAACTCTCAAGTACAAGCCTGAGTAAACCCTTGTATTCATTCATTCATTCATAAATAAATGCACAGGGAAACATCAGCTAGCCTGCAATTACTACAATTACTGCATTTTCAAGGTAAATAAAATGATTTACCATATCTGAGCAATAATACACTATATTCCTTTTTGCTAGATAAAGCAACTATACACTGTCTTACATTTATTTATTTAAATTTAAACCGTCTTTATGTGGACGCTAACTTTAACTACCAGGCCCATAAACGGTAAATACAGTTAGGTTCGTTTGGAAACTTGTAATTTTGCTTCCACCATTATGGCTTTTAAATCAAACTTTCAGGATCTGATTGAAGTGTAGACCTTCAGCTTTAATTTAAGGGGTTTAATAAAATTGTCGTGTTAACCGCTTAAGAATTACAGACATTTTTATGCATAGTCCCGTATTTTCAGAGGCTCAAAGGTAATTGCAAAATTGACTGACAAGCAGTTTCATGGCTAAGTGAGGCCTGTTCCCTTATTATTCCATGACAAATTAAGCTCTTTATCAGCCTGTTTCCTTTGCCTTGAGAAACTCTTGGGTTGCTTTTAGAATGTGCCTTGGGTCATTAACCATATCTGCTGTGAAGCAAAGTCTGATCAGTTTTGCAGCTATATCTGAAAAGAGAGTATAGTCCTGTACACTTCAAAATTACCCTGCTACTTCAGTCATATCATCAATAAATGCTAGTCATCAGCTTCCACTACCAGCCATACATAACATAACATGGTCTTCGCCAGTTTTGACAGAAAACGTGATATGCTTTAAATCAGGAGTTGTTTCTCTCTCTCCTTTTTTCTTCCCATCAGCCTGATACAAGTTAAAAATGGTTTCAGCTATCCAAAGTTTTTCCAGAACTATGTAGGCTCTTTAAGATGTTTTCTGGAAAAGTCTTCTTCTAAACCTTGTATATTTCCATTCATGTGCATGTTTTAGTTGTAGTCTTTGACACTAAAAGACCTCCATGCTCCAGAATATGCTTCACTTGGCTCAATGTTTTGAGCGAATTTCCTTAACCATAGAAAGAATTCTGTGATCCTCCACTTTAATTGTCTTCTGGGTATTCTAGACTTTAGTGTAACTGTGCTGCCAGGTGCATTTATTCTTTTTAAGATTATATTGATTTGGCCACTCCTAACATTTTACTCTCTCACTGTGATAGGCTTATCTGAGCAGCTGGATAGAGTAGTGGTAAGACAAATGATAAAGCTTATTTGTTGTTTGTTGGGGTTTTCAGTCTCCTTCACTTGGATTGACATCTTATTGGACCTCATATCATATAAATTAAGAATTCCAGGGGACAGATACAAAATACAAGTTCAACACTTGGAATAAACTCCCGAATCTTTTATCTTCTTGATTTGTCTTGTAATAATCAGGGAACAGGTCTCACCAGGCCATTAAACTGCTTGCCAGTCGATTTAGTTTTGGGCCTCTGAAATTGGAGGACTGTGCATAGGAACAGCTCATGAGTAAGAAGTGAAGAAGTGACTCAGAAACTGAGAACACTGCATGCTCATGTAGTAGCACCTTGTCAAAGTTAAGAAAACATGCCTGACAGCATACACTACTTTATTGCCTGTTTTAGTCTAGGCTTTAAACTGTTTCTGAGAAACTCATTAGGAAACTGTTTACTGAGGTCATAGACTAAGTGAGCAGATGGGTTGTTTTCTCAAATGTACTTTTTCACTTCAGCTCTGCACATTGTTGGGAGAATCAAGTTTGGGCACTATCCAAAGTTACCCTTTTGTACCAAGAAGATACACCCCCTGCTGGCCATGAGAAAGAATCAAGGTTTAAGGAATTCCTGGAATGGGTTCATTTTTCAGCCTCAGAGGCTACGTCCATCATTCAAATACAACTTATAACAAGATCTCAAATCAAATTTTAATAATCTATAATAATCTGTTTCCTACCCTACTTAAACACACAATTCATCCTGACACACTTTTATAACACACTAATTCTCAAATGTGATTAAACCATCTATCCTGTCTTCTCTCAGACACCAGTCTTTACTCTTTTAAACTGAAATTTCAATCACGAGTCTGATAGACCACCTACTCACCCCCTGTGCATCCCTCATAGCTGGAGCTTTGACACATGAAAGAGCAGGCTCGGTAAACCCTGACATTTCACTTCACCTGCTTCACAAGAAACTTCACTGGAGTATTGTGAAAAAAACCCACTGCTGATATTTCACTGTAAACAAGGCACAATGCTGTTGCTGTGTTCCAAACATTCATTCATATCGTGACAGTGTGATACCTGTCTATATTTCAACAGAGGAATGACAGCTGGAAGCAGAAAGACCCCTAATCCTCTAGAACAAGCAAACAGATTTCAGTGGATGTGTGTAGATGCGTGTATTTGTGTGAGAACACGGGATATTATCTGTCACCTGGGCAACAGGTGTACACTGAACACAGACACGTTCAAGCACTTTGGCTGTTTTTACGGGTGGTCTGTGGAGACTCACTCTTGACAGTAGCAGTCCTGGTGCAGTTGTACAGAATAGCCAGCTCTCCAAACACCTTTCCTGGCCCCATGGTGCAGAGCTTCAGGCTCTCCTTCGTCACCTCCACCTTCCCATCTGAAACATGCACAAAAATGGAAATAAACCATTAGTAACAATGATATTCAAATTTGACACTTATTTTCTTGCCTGACTACCCAAATCTGTAAGTCCAATACTACATTAAATATGTGCTGCAAATAGCGATTCAGTGATGAAATGGAGTGGCTGATAGATGTCTAAGGGTTTTTATCACATTTTTTAGGGGCAACCAGGCTGAATGCTCACTCGGCTAGAAAAAAAATATGATTATTTTGCAGTGCATGCATCTCAAACTACTCCCGGACTCATGCCAGAGCCTGTGGATGAACAAAAACAAAAAACTCTACAAACCTGTCAGCTTATGTTACCACCACTAACAGAATCACAAATAATCCTGTATGTAAGGATTAGTATGATCATTGTCCAAATCTGACCTCTCATCTAGTAGGATTAATGGTTAATTAAACAATGGTTGCATGGTTGGCTACAAAGCTTTCTGTTTTTCTATTAAATTTTAGGTGTATACTGTATCTCATCCTGTAGTTTTGCTTAGTACTGTGTTCTGTGAACAAGTGTTCTGCCAGAGCAAAGGAAATTAATCAACAAACATGATGTTACTGCTAATCACACTATTGTCTCATTCTCCAGCATGTTAAAGATTGACCATGAACATGATTCTATCAAGTTCATTTCAAATGCAGAGGTTTGGTTAAACTGTTGCAATAAAAATTGATTTCAGTTTCCTGAATTCCTTTTGATCTGTTTACACTAAGGTTTGCTAAATGTAGCTCTGCTTCCTACTATTTGCATTGATTTGTTTTAGTAATAATGAGAAAAATGCTTGCTGGCTGCATGCAAAAAAAATTTGGATTTGGTAGTTTTCTGTGAACACATACTTTTCTACATGAGTGGCACAGGCTTCATGGAAAGACCCACAAAGTCACTTCACTATCACAGTTCACAGGACAAAAAGACCAAAACACAAGGACTCAAAAACAGGCAAGATAATGGCGGTTAATTGTAGTACAAAAGAGTTCAAAGAGTACAAAGATTGTAAGGCAAAATAACAGAGAAATTGCAGGTTCGCACAAGAATGACAGAGTCGCTCAGAAAAAAGCAAAGTCGGGCTATTTAATACACACATGAGGCAATAAAAGGAAGTGGAATCATCAGGGTAACAAGACACTGCTGAAAAAAATCAAGAACAAGACAGGAGGAGAAAAACTAAATACTAGACACAAGAGAGTGGTAAAATAACACAGGAAGTAACATAAAAGGGAAACTTTCTATACCTAACACTTACACAAAGAGTAGGTGACAAGATACAAGGAGGCTAGATTAACTCTGAGTAAAAAGAAACATAAATAACAACAAAACTCAGGATACAAAAGTAACAAGGCAAAGCATAGAGGCATATTATGTATACAAAAGAAAAGACACCCCTAAAAACCAGGAATTCCAAACATTAACTAATAGAGTACAACCAAAATATAAAATGGTAATAATAAACCAAAATTCAGAGGCAAGAAAACACCCCACAAAACATTGGGTCCAAAACACAGGAACACTACATTTCCAATGTCCAAGACATTTTTCATGGTGTATAAACAGCATTATTTAAGTGTCAGCACTCTGATCTACACCATTACTCCATGACCCAACCCTTCACTCAGTAGCTCCTTAGTAGGTCCTGTTTAAGAGACCAGTTCGAGTGACACCAGTGAGCTTCAGATTTTTCTAGCCACTTAATTTAAAAAAGTATTGTTGGGGAAGGTAAAAGTGCAAAACCGTATGTCCACATTTGAAGAAAGTCTGAAAATATGAAAAAACTATATATATTAATTCACAAAGAACACTCATAAACTTGTAGCTAACTGGAACATTCAACTGCACATGATAAAAAGCGAAGCAGGGGAGTATATATGCACAGAGCAATGACTGAATTGTCATGCATTTTAAAATAAAACAGGAAGTAACTTACACAAAATGCCAAATGCTGTATATTACAAAACAAATGCATGTTTTAAACTAACATTATCATGAAAATTAATAGCACCCTATTGCTTTAACTGTATCAAATAAAGATTTCTAGACAACAGGAGACATAACTACCAGCTTCAGATAAGTGAACACATTTTTCTTTCGCACTGTAAGAGCCTCTGTGCCTCTGTGACTGGAGGGGTTTGCTCCTGCTTCTGTGTTTAGACAAGCCTCATCAAGGATGTATGTTTTCCTGAAAAAACTCAGCATTCCAGCAGGACCATAACTCTGATTCACAGAGCAAAAGCCCAGAGAAAACATCTAAAGTCTGCTCTAGGCAACTGATGAAATACAGCATGACGATGAGAGCAAGCACAAAGATAACCATTTGACACGTTATCTTGTTAGCGGGCCATGACCGCATTTGACAAAAGGCCTCAAAAAACACCTCTCATTATTCCAGGGCTCATTCTTTTTTTCATTTTGTACTTATTCCTGTCTTATTGGTACTATAGCACACATTTTCACTATGGCTAACAATACATTAACCATTAACACCCAGCATGAAACTACACGGAGAGAAAATCTTTAGCTCTTAAAATGTGTCACCATCTTAATGCCTGCTCCCCTGCTATTTCCAGTGTCCCTGTTTAACAGCCTTATTTTTTCAGTCAGAGCTTGCAGTAGCACCCTCCTTGTTTTCCATTCAAAAGAAGAAACAGCTCGAAATGGGGGGAAAAAATGACATCTTGCTTTTAAAGCCACATTTATATTTTTTAACAGTGCAATGCTTCATTATAAGCAGCTTAAGAATTCATAAGAGGATTCTTAGACTGACTGAAAAACAAATGTGCAGAGTTTCTTTTTCAGAGTGAATTCATGATCTACTTCCTGTACTTCTCATTTTCCTAAATGTATAAACTGTGAATTTCACAGAGAGTAGCAGGCACAATTTTTGATATTAAGCCGACTGCCTGATCAAAAAATTGCTTGGATTTGCTTAAAAATGTTTTGTACAAATGGTGTCAAAGTAATGTTGCTCACTGCCAGACTTTTGAAATCTGATTCTCAGCACACATCTACTCATTTCCTTAGCTACCTATCTAAATTCAGGGTCACGGAGCGGCTGGCGCCTATTCCAGCTGACATGGGCAAGAGGTGAGATACAGAAACACACAATCAACCTAGCATGCATGTGTTTGGACTGGAGCACCAAGAGAGAGAATAAAAAACCTGTTTTGACCCCAGAATCTCCTTTTTGTGAGAGTGTGAAGTGACAGTGATAGTGATAACTGTGCTCCCCAGTTAGCACACATGAAAGAAACGACTGCTTCTAAAGTACTGTGCAAAACTCTAGAGCCACTGCTCGTTTCTTTATATTTTAGTAGGAAAACAGGAAATAGCTGTAGCGATTTACTCAAACACTGGCAAAATCTGAGTTTGTGCGATTCTAACAAGCTCGAAAGAAAAGTATTTGGTATCACAACCTTTATTCTTCAACCAGTCTGAATTCCATTAGGTAAGTGTTTTTCACAGGCAAGTGAAATTTCTTACAAAGTCTTCAAGAATAGTACTCAAGGCTTCTTAAAGGACATTCAGAGCTCTTCTTTCGATGTTGGCTGCCATTTATTCTGTTCCCAATAAAGATGATCCCACACTTCTTCAATAATACTGAGGCCTGGGCTTTGGGAAAGCCAATCCATGACTGACCTCAGGAATTCGCATGATAAGGTGGGGCCAGGTTTCACAAAGAGCTCACCTGAAACCCTGGCTGATTGGGACCCACACCCAGTTTCACACCATCAGGGGGTCCTTTTGTCCCTCTGTGGGGGGACACTCCCACTAGGTTTAAATCTGGGACTCCCCACCATTTGACCTTAGAACTGAAGAAGCTTCTTGGATGAGAGGTGAAACATCTTCAAGCAACTTAAAGAAGTCCAGACGCTTTTCTTTGCAAGCTCCTTTGACCCCAATCCATGACTGATAGTGTTGTGTGTTTTTTCTATCCAGGTATGCACTTACTGCAGGGGCAGTGTGTTTGGGATCACTGTCATACTTGTAAATGAAGCCATTTCCAGATAGTATTGCATGGCAGATCCAAATTCTGATGGTACTTTTCTACACAACTCGATAATTTTTGACAAAATGCAGCCCAGAGCTGACATACAGCATTGCATTTTACAGATGCTTTACACACTCACTGTTGTACCTTTCTTCTGAAAATGTTCAAATTTGGATTTGTCACTCCATCAGACCTGCTGCCACTGATTTCAGTCCAGTTCTTATGTAACTGGGCAAACCTCATCCTGCTCTCTCTGTTTCCTTAAGAACATCTTACTGACAGCCAGACTCAATTTTTCCCCCCTATTTCTTAAGGACATGAAATACAGCTACTTTTAATTTGTTGTAGAGTTTTAGGTCTGTAGTGTTTAGGTCTCCCATTGCTTCTTTTGTCCTCCACTTGTCCAATTTCCTTACATTTGTTGAGGACATACTGCACACCATGCCAAGTTTTTGTCTAATATCTCAAGAAATGGTACAAAAATAGTTTATGTCAGTCATACTGTGCTATATTTGGCATTTTTTTAAATTAACCTAAAGAACTGGAAAGAAAATGCATAAAGATACATTTTTTTCTGTTATGCGTCATCACAGCAATAGTTTACCCTCAATTTAAGTGCCTTTCTAATGCCTGAATGAGTCATAGGTCGGTGTTAAGTGGCTTGAAAAACGTAAAACATTCCTCTGAAAATGGTCACTTATAGGGACTGGGCTAAAAATGAGTGCAAAAGCAGCCAATGGCCGAAGAAAAACTTTGAAAGACCTTCAAAAAAAACCCTGGAGAATTGAGGCTTCATCCCACGAACTTAGAAACTCGCAGTAAACATTTATTAACTTAATTTGGCTGAAATAAGTGTTTGTAGTGTCAATCTAGCCCTACAAAGTCTATAAAGACCACAAATAATGTGCTTGTTTCTGTGTAAGAGTTACGTCTGGAATAAAGCCACTGAGGATCAACCGAGCTTAACAAAACTGTGCCAGACTAATCAGTGAACTGTGCTGAGGTAACGATGACTTGTCACCTCTCAAAACTCCTAAGCCCTTATTATACCTGGGTGTCAGAGATAAGAAAATGGAAGAGGAATACTTTAGAAGAAAACTGCTAATAGTTTCACAGCAGCTGCCATGTCTTTCGAATTTGAGAAACGTAAGGGAAGACCAAAGGCAACACTGTGTTTGTTACCTCTATCTTATCATAGAAACAGCTTATCTTGGTCTCTGAGCGAAGGAGGGATCTGTCTGTTATTAACCGCACACACCTTTTAAAGTATCTATTGAGCCTTGCCACACGACAATACGTGAAGAAAAATCCCCTGGTTTTTGATCCATCAGCAGTAGAGGAGGCTAATGGAGTTCAGTGGGAAGACACTCTGTGCTGGAGTGCAAACAAAGAAAGTGTCTGCAGACGTGTATAGGGAGAAAATGATGTAATAGGTGCACCTGTACAGATAACTAGTGCTCTGAATAAAAGGATGTAAGACACAGAACTTTATTAAGTGCAAATATGGGCAATCTGTGTGCACGTCTTTTATTGAGTAGTGCATGTAAGGACAAAGACAAGCATACGTCAGGTAGCAAAACCTCCACTAAGGATAAATCTAATAATTTCCTGTGAAGAACCATGTAATTAATTCCTGAGAAGGATGAGCAGTGAAACACAGCGTTTATTTTGGACAGCTCAATAAGTGAGGCTGTGAGGGACTTGCTACAAAATTAAGTAATTCAATTATTCATTTATTGGAAATACACAAATGATTTATTCTAAGAAACCTTTCGTTCCAAGGGGCCCCTTGCATCCCAGTGTGCAGACAAGCACACTGTCCAGCTAACTCCCTGCATTTGTGCGTAGTAAAAACTTGTCTTATCACACTGCTCTTTCACAGCAGCTCCAAATACACTTGAAATTCACCTTTCTCATGCAAGTGCTACTCAAACCTCAATCAAATAACACCACATGCAAATACACTCTCCCACCAGACTGGCAATATCATATCAATGTGGTACTCCACAATGTCAACATACTTGTTGACATTCATTGATCCAGTGTGCTGTGTGGAAAGGCAATCAAATATGGCATGAGGGGACAATGAGTTAACTATCATTAGGTTTCCCCCGAGTGTTGTCTGTGCTTTCTTATCTGCATCTCCATTTATTTATGTTTATGTTGTGTCTCTCTCTCTCTGTTACAGTAACTTCCTGTTTGAGCTTGTTAACCAGTTTCCGTGTGTGTGTGTTTTTATTTATATCCTCTTTTTCCTTGTTAGATGTCAGCAAGTCTGCTTTTCAGCCTCCTTCCATGCATGTCTCTTCGTGTCCCTTTGCACATCGCAGAAGTTTTTTTTTATCATTAATTTTGCTGTTTTTACATCTGTTGGACATTTGCTTGACTTTTCTTACTTGAACTATGCGACTGAAACCATTGACTTCGAGTCAGCTGTTTACATGGGAGCTGATTTAATACGGTCTGGCATTTACACGTGCTAACGAAATTAATCGGAGCAGCACAGCGCGTAAAAGTGGCAAATATGTGCTTCGCCCGTCTTCTTCAACAGATCTCTGTTTCTGTTTGGCACAAGTTTAATCAGCTTCCTGCAAATTGATATCTTGTTGTCTTTTTGTCTCGCTCTTAATTATGTTTATTACAAAGAAACTCTCTGCAGCAGAGGACCTGTTTGGCTTGGAAGCTGCCAATTTTGGAACGACCAGTGCAATTAGGGAAGGCTGAATCCAGAGTGCAATTTTTCTTTTGATCGGTTTACGAAAACTCTGCTTTCCAAACCCTAAACTAGTTCAGCTTGGACATGTTTATTCAGTCTGGGGTGTTTATGTGCATATTTTTCTTTTTTCTTCTGGCAAATCTGGACATTTTTTATTTCAGCCCTTTTTTTCTTACCTTCTTGTCTCAGATCAGCATTTGGATCATCATTTTAAACTTACTTTGAGCACAACAATCGATTTATCGCAGCATGTCTTCTTCCCTTAAGGCTCTGTAGCTGTGGTAATGGTTGTTCATTTGAATGCACACAGCAGTGCGCTCCACATAGCAGGGCATGAGGACAGACCTAGGAGCACACTTCCCTCTGGCTCAAGATCAGATGGGATTCTGGCTGCTTTTCAAATTAAAAAGGTGCCCCATCTTTTAGACTGACTTTATCTCACTCTGGTGACGAAGACCTCACAGATAAAAAAAGAAAAAAAAAAACACAGCATGAATGTGCTCCTACGAACCCTCTAACAGGAGTGATTTAAATTGTCCCCTGTGGTCTGCAAAAATATCTGACCAAATTATAGACCATTTATATTAAGAAATGTGTCTTTTGGCGAAAGATAAATGCATTTCTGTAATAAGCTGACTTGCCTGTGCACCTGTAGAAAACACATCGCACACACTTCTCTATTACAGCATTTACTCGAGGACACTGAAGAAAATGAACATGTGATTGTTTTCACATGGAGTTTTTCACACCGAGGACAAAAATAACGTTGAGTTTCAGGGGTCAGGCGCAGGATACCGCTTGACTTTTTTTTTTTTTCAAGCCACGCAGAGCGGACATTAAGAAACAGGATGTGAGGGAGTTCAAATCCCAGTGAAAACAGCATACAACCACCATCCTGTCATGATGGGCCTTGTTCTTCCGGCTTTGCTTATGGGTCAAATTACACAGTGCTTGCCTGTCCATTAGAGCAATGGAGGAGCACTAAGACTAGTTTCAGGTGGTACAACACTCAAGTTGTCACTTCGGTCTTCAGCTGGGCAATAATGAAAAACAGCCACCATGTGCCTGACGGTTTTAATGGTCTGGTAAAGAAACAGCCGCGGGAGAAACAGGACTAAAGCGAAAAGCTCTCTTTTTTGGTCAAGCTTGGGATGTATTCAACAGAGAATGAAAGAGGTTTAGAAAATTCCAGGTTTTTAAAAGACATCACCATCTGCTTTCTATTTGGAAAAAGTTCATAATTTGCAGTTCACTGAAACGGCCTGAAATGGTAGCCTTTAGTAGTGCGTCAGCTCTGAGTTATTTATTTTCACCTTGGTTTTTTTATTTATTTATTTTACTTTAAGCCCGTATCCTGAAATCTTAAAAAAAAAAAAAAACACCAAATGCCTTCTTGTGAAAAATAAGACAAAAAAATCAATCGGAAAATAGAGAAATGCAAGAAATGGACTTCATTACTAAAGCTCTGTTCCAAGAGAAAAAGCTACAAGTTAAAGTTATTGTGTTTGCTTTAAAAGCTAATTAATAGCAGGCCTAATTAATTAAGAAATAACAAGCGTAAGCTTTGTTTCGGAAAATCGCTGCGTGTATAACTGTCGCTGAAAGAATACAAGCAACGGGATGATACAGAGCGAGTGCCAAAAACAACAATGCAGGAGGTAGAAAGAAAGATGCTGTTTTTGTAAATGTTAAGATGTTTTTCAAAAAATGAGTGGTTAACTGTGCCTTCCACCTGGTGATGTTGTAGTGCTGTATTCTGATTAATGAGCAAGCTGCAACCACAGGTTCCACAATGCTGGAAAATGTTTGGATGCTACTTTGTCAGGTACATCCACCTGTCAGCCTTGTTGCATACCAGAACAGCCTCATGCCAAACACATTTCCCGATGGCAGCAGCCTCACCCGGCAGGACAATGTGACTAGAGAAACACGATAAAAGGCTCCAGCTGTTCATCCATCAAATTCATGAGATCCCAATCCAGCCGATAATCTGCAGAATGGACCAGCTCAAGCCTGATTCTGCCCACAACCCATCGAACCCAAAAGAACCGGTGCCATCACCTCGTTGCCAGACACCACAGGACATACTCAGATATCCTGTGTCAGTGCCAGCTGTTTTGGCAGCAGGAGGTAGGCAGGTGGGTTTAACACTGTGGCTTATCTGTAGATACAGAGTGTACAAGAGGTCTGCGCACACCCCTGTACAATATATCCTAAAAATGAAATTCCAGTACTGTTTATCAGTTAAAACAGCTTAGACATATTAAACACATGATTCACAGTAGAAAATCAGCACTCCAAAGGTATTTTTTTTTTTATTATTCACTACTGTGCATGATCAGCTTTTTCTTTTCTGATAACAGACTCATACCTCCTCGGCACAGAGGACACCACAGACTTCTGGAAGGATGTTCTGCCATTTTTTTCAGCTGCTTTCCTTTGGATGGGGTTTGTTACTCTACTATTTCTTTTTAAAATACCAAAGAGTGCTCTATTAGATTCAGCCAGCCGGCACACTTGCCAGGTCCTATTTTTCACTTTTTTTCCTCCTTGTTTGATTTTGGCAGTCTTGTGTTTTTGGATCGCTATCAGGCTCCAATATTACTCTCCTGCCAGGCTTCTGGAGACTGCGACTCAGTTTGTTTGCCAGTATTTTGGAACATCCGCAAGCATTCATGCTGCCCTCTATCAATTTCATCTCCCCAGCACCTTTCCCTCTCATGCAGCCCCGTATCATCACACACAAACCTCCGTGGTTCACTTTAAAGACGATGCATTTACTGTGGTAGTCTCAGCCAGGTTTATGCCAAACATGTTTGACCTATGTGAAAGCAATGATCCACTTAACATTCTGCTTCCTTTCATGTTCTTTTGCAGCTTTGTGCCGAAGAGCAAGGTTTTTGTTGTTTTTTTTTCTTGGATGCCATCAATAGAAGCTGACGTTCTGTATGTCCTTCACACTGTTTGAGTTATCCAAGAAACTCCATTTCCATTGATAACTAGTCTACAGCCCTTGCTTGTCAGTTTATTAAAGCTATTTTGTGAAAGTAGCACACTGTGTTGACTTATTCTAAGAGGACACCACTGTGACTTTGATTTACTGGAATATGGCTCGTTCTATATCTCCCAACCCAAGCCTGTTTTCACTTATTTTTAGCTAGTAACCACAATCTTAGTGGACTCCTCATTGTTTTTGTTATTTTTCCCAGTAATTTACTTCCATCTGTGCCTGTGATACAGATATGCATGTAAGCAAAGTCCACATGAAAAGTCCAAATTTCATAATTATATTCATGCACTTAGCCTAACTGCAAATAACAGTATTCAAATTTGTTTCATTTCATACCGTATGTGTCGCGGGTGTTTTTACTTTTCTTACATTGAGTTTCTACTATAGGGCTTCAAGCCCTATAGAAACCTTTTTCTGGTTGGAATCAGGACCTATTCAATTTGAGTAGTGGAGAGAAGTAGGGGATTGACACTTTAAACTGGTCAGGTAGCCCGGTTCTATCTTTTACCCTGGTAAAAAATACATAAATAAATAAAAATTTAATCTCTCCATTATTGCCAACTAGGCCTTCTTGCTCATATGGTGACATGTGGATTGTTATTTCTCTAGCCACTTGTCAAGTGATGACACATCAACCCTGTTTCTGGATCCAAAAATCTGATGATTGAGACTGTTTTAATGTTTTTTTTAATCCTCTGTGTGTTGTTTTATTTAACAGAATAAATAATAATAGAATTTATCTGCACTGTTCATTTGTGACACATCCTTAAGTAAAGTTTTTAAAGGCCTGTTGTTGACTATAGCACATGTACTCACAGTGTCCTGGATACAAAATATTTATTTGATGTCTTCAGAAAAGAACACTTCACTTCGACATTAAGCTTGGGATCAAAACCTACATGCTAATGTATTTATATTAGCCTAACCACAGGAAAGACGTTTACTTACTACAACAGCCCTCCAAACATTGCTGTTTATTAGCCTTTCATCTTTCTTTATGTCAGTCGTAGTAGAGCTGTACATTTTAGTTTTGCTTTTGCTTTTTTTACAAATTCTTCCGTCAGAACATTTTTTATCATTCTAAGTCAAAACTAGCTTAGCTAAATTAGCTAAACTAGCTAATTTCCTGCTGATTTGTAACTTTGCTAAATGTAAATATTTTTTTTCACGCATGCCTGGACATTAAACTTTATTGTAACACGTGAGATAACAGCCACACTGGTCATTGTACTGGAGGTGAAACAATTTCTAGGTAGTGCCTCAGAGTTTGTTTGATTTTAAAAAGTGATAGGAGTTTTGGACTCGGAAATAGCTAACAATGTCAAACTGTATGGTTTCTCTTTTTGTTGTTGAGATCTGGTGCTACATAAATAAATCTAAATTGGAAAATAACTCAACTGAAATTGGTTTGAATCCAGTATGAGAATAAACAAACATTTAAAAAAACATAAAAAGAAATAATAATATTAGAATGGTCTGAAGAGTTGATAGTCCAGCTCTGAAAAGTACAACATAATTTTGGTAAACAGAGAATTCATTAAACATGCTAACAAGCATCAAAATTCTCTCTGCCTATTCCACTCACAAAAGATAACAACTGTCATTACATCACAACTGATCTAATGAAAACATGCGAAAGGAAAGGGGAAAAAAAAGGCTTGTCAATCAGACCAGTCCCATCCCCACATATGCCCCTCTTTAGGGCCTAATATTTACCTAATTATGAAAATTTACTCAATACTAATGCCATCACATAGACAGGGAGTGGATTTATCTAATGATATCACAACCACCTGTGGAAACGTATTAAAATAAGTATGTAATGAGAGAAGATTGCAAAGCACTTAGCGATCCTCAGTGGTATTTATAGGGGTCCAGACTCTATGCCTTGTTTTTTGCAGCTTGGCTGAAGCTTTATGCTTGACCTTACTAACATGTGGCCAAATAGATCCTGCTGGGATCCACTCCAATCGCATCCTGAAGCTAAATAAAAGAGGTTGTAGCTGAAGAAACTGTGAATGGCTGGCAGTATAAGGGTATCAGGACAGCTAAAATATCTTATACGCTGAAGAAATGTTCAGTACTTTGGAAGTATTTCAAACCTGCTACACCATCAGCTTTTGGTTGTATGTTGGCAAAGGGTTTTTTTTTTCTTAACCACAAACTGCGGGCAATTTAGAGATAAAGTTTTCCCTTTCTTTTTCTTGCTTGCTCACTTGTCTACTTTCATTCCTCATGCTGGTCAGAGAGGCATTATATAAGATAGTTGTTCAGGGTCAAGGTGGGGATCAAACCTATCCCAGCTGTCATAGTGCGAGAGGTGGGGTATACCCTAAAGAGGTCACCAGTATTTCACAGAGCTAACATAGAGAGGCGGTCACACTGGCGACAAATTTAGAATCACCAAGAATCTAAAATCCATGTGTTTGAACTGTGAAAGAGTGAAAGATACTCTGAGTATCTGCGGGGAACCCACACATGAGAACCAACCTGCCATCACACCACACCACTGTGCCACCATTTCAAACATTTTGACTCTTGGATGTATATTTCTTTCCGATTTTATTCTACAGATTTCAAAAAGCAATATTAAAGTCAAGCATGACGCCTTACATGAGGAATACAGCTTATTAAATATTGCTAGAATTTCTTTCTACCATGCTGTAAGCTAGAAATGTGCAGTAAATCTTTAATACAGTTCAACTCTGACAACACCTTTAAACAGCCTGTCAACTGCCCTCTCTCTGTCATTGCCTCCAGCTGTCACGTCTAAAAAGCTTGCCCTGAATCCTACAGCCTTCTTTGGAAACTACATCATCGACACAAACGACGCGTGTTGATTATTATCAGCCTTCTTTCAGCAAACTCGTGCTGCGGTTTCCTTCTGCAGCTTTGGAAGCCTTAGCTTTGAAAGCGGAGGGTGGAGATTGCAGATAGCAATCCACTAATGCTGTTGTTGTAGGAGGTGATGCCAAAATCAGCCCTGATTTGAGACGCTTTGAAAATCACAAATCTAGTTGCATAAGGTGTTTTACTTCAAGACTTCCTTGTTCTCCGTTCTCTTGAAATTAGCTAAATAGGTAAAAAGAAATTTCAAGTAAAGTTAAATCAAAGCTCTGCTGACTAACTCGCAGCTGTTGAGGCTGAAGTACACTCAGTTCACCTTCATTTTTATTCATCACCTTCATGATGCATTAGTTAACAGCTTTGCACTGCTATTTGGATCATATTTGGGTACAACCTACTAGAGATGGCACGATACCACTTTTTTATGTCCGATACCGATACCGATATCATAAATTTGGATATCTGCCGATACCGATATGAATCCGATATAGTGTTTTTTAATCAACAAAACTGTTTTTTTTAATATCTTGCTGCATTTTGTATAAGTTCATACTCAAGTTTAAAACAACAACTACACTAAAGCTATTCTGTTATACCTGTATGCAAAAAAAAATATTTCATAGTTCAGCAATACTGATCAATCTAATAAACTTAAACCTACACCATCCTCCCTATTCTGGTATTTTAAAGAGTACTTAGCATAAATATTAAGCAGCCTAACTAATAGGGTTCCAACTCCCAGCAACAACAAAAATAAATAAATAAAAAATAGGGAACCACCCCTCACGCTCCACCTCATGATGCTTAATCAACGTAATCAACCTTAATTTGATGCAGTGTGAAAAAAAAATGCACAGAAATCAATTATTTTTCAAGAAATATTAAATAGATTCAACATCTTTCTTCAACAAAATTGCAGACTGCACAGATGGTACCTTCCCAAAGGAAAAAGTACTATAGCTTACTAGGGTATATATATTAGACTTAATAGTTACTATATACAGTAATGGACTTCTATTTATTTTGCATCAAATTAAAACTTTGGGTGTCAGATAATTATTTATTAAAAGCTAGACATTTTAAATGAGAATAAGAAAGAAAAGTATGTCTTTGTGCCCCCTTTTCCCAGTTAATGCCCTATCGGCCCCCCTGGCTAAACTTTGCTAGATCCGCCCCTGCACAGTTACCAGCGTCAGCTACGTAGAAAAAGATCCTCGAGTAGAAAGTAATAATAAATAAATTCTAACAACAGCTGATCAAGCTTAAACGTGCTGCTGTTGTTCAGCCGCTGGTTTCCTCTTTCTGGTGCAAAGTGGGCCAAAAACAAACCAGAGAGACGGACTCGCGACAGAAAAGCCGATCAGCTGATCGTTAAGCAGTTTCATGATTGAAGTAGCAGCAAGAAGAGGCAGTCGCTCCATATATCGTTTGTTAAGCTTAATGCAGGAATGCTTTACAAACATTCAGAGATGGACTTACACACTTGCTTTACTTCTCTCGGGAGAACTTTGTCGGAGATGAAATGCCGGGTTGCTAGCGAAGCTCCAAATGCTATCCAGACCACCGACAGGTCCCGCATGCCACAGCCGCTCTATCACGTGATGCATACTGCCCAGACGTGCTAACGTTCTGAGGCGAGTTACGGCGTGTTGCAAGTTTTGTGAGGTGCTTTCGTGATATTTAATGGATCGGATTACATTTTTTATTTTTCTCCGATATCCGATCCAGTAATTTAGGTCAGTATCGGACCGATACCGATACGTAATATCGGATCGGTCCATCTCTACAACCTACACGATTTTTGCAACAAGAAGAACAAAAGGAAATGACAAATGGAGAGGGGGGAGCAGAGAGAGTTGGTTGAGAATGTAAGAAGGCAAACACAAAGAAAGCAGGAGAAAACAGAGGCACAGCACGGGAGAAAGACTGGCACTAGGTGGGGGGTTGTTTCTCTAAAAATATGAAAACATAAGGTATGTTTTTGAACATACAGAAATCTTTGAACATGAGCAGGAACCTAAAAGTTTTTAAAACATTTCAGACCTTCTACCCCAAGTGAAAGATCCCCCAGTCACCAGTGCTGAATCCTGCTTATTCTGTGTTACCTACATTTAAGGACCAGTTGGATGCTTTTGAGTATATTATAGTTACTGAATCACATGAGGATATTGCACCTCAAGCATTCGGAAGAAGTACATTGTAAATGTCAGGACATAACAATATAATTTGGAGTGCATTTAGTATTTTTTGCTGAAAATTACACTGCAATTTTATATTTGACTAAGAGGCCTAAAGCCACTAAAAAGTGTGTTGCCAGCATGACATGGAGGACAGTTGGTTTCACCCTTTTTACATCATTTTACCTTGGAGACGGAGATTCTGCAAGAACATACTGTAATGCCACATGTCTACTTTCTTAATCTTGCAGTCTCACACTGAAAGTTACTTTTATTCAGCGGTAATAATGGGAAATGTGAGCTCAGATATGACAGTTAAATCCACTTGTCTGGAGCCCCCTTCTGTGTTTTCATTAAAACATAATAGCCCTGGTTCCATCCCTGCTACTCTTCTACTCATCAAACTGAGATTATTGCAACTATGTTGACAAGCTGATTGAAAGCAGGGGTTAGTGACAATGATCATTCTATATTCACACACCAAATCACCGCCTTGTAATTAGCAGTTAGCATCCTTGCCGTGTGAATATACTGTAGCATTTCTTTTATGCAGACTGGACTTAATTAGACAGCTCTGACAGCGGAATACAGATTAATATGGCATGCAAACTGCTACAATACTGGGCCCTTTTCATTTCCACGGTATGCTCTCATTTCAGTAGCTTGCCGTTTCACCAGACAGGAGACACAAGCTATTTAATGTGGATTCATTGTAAGTCTCATTTGGGTGTTAGACACACAAATGCTTAACCAAATTACACATACTGTATCGCCACATGTACACGTGCATAAAAACCTGAGACCTGACATGGGTGATGGTACAAAGATAAATATGCTTTATTTTACAAAGACCCCATGTCTTTTGCCACAGATAAATTGTCAGGGGCTGCATTTTGTGTTAGTTTGTATTGTTGATTTCTCATGTTAATATTATGTTAAATTCATGTGGTATTCTTAAGGTGAGGGCATAGTTGAGTTATTTTGTATTGTGTATTACTTATGTGATAATGTTAAGTTCTGCTATTTGGGTGACCGTGGCTTAGGGGGTTGGGAAGCGCATCTGTAACCAGAAGGTTGCCGGTTCAATCCCCGGGCTTGACATCCTGGTTGTTGTGTCCTTGGGCAAGACACTTTACCCTACTGCCTACTGGTAGGCTCATCTGTGCTTCTGTCAGTCTGCCCCAGGGCAGCTGTGGCTACAACCGTAGCTCCACCAGTGTGTGAATGCGAGAGTGAATGAATAGTTGAGTTTGGTTTATGTTTCTTCTATGCCTCCTTGTTTTTGTAGGTTCCCCTTGTGTCTCTCTCCTCTATGTTCCTCTCCCTCTCTCCCTCCCTCCCTCCCTCTGTCTGTCTCTTGTGTCAAACTTGTGTTGTCATGTCTACCTTCCATTATGTTTCCTGTTTTATTTTGAAAGGTCTTGCGTTCCTTGTTCAGTGTGTTTAGTTGTACTTCCCCTGTGGCGTTAAGGTTTATTTGTATCAGCTCTTTTTCCCCAGGTGTTTTCACTTCCCTCATTACCGTTCTGTATATTTAAGTCCTCTGTCTCCCTCAGTTCAGTGTCAGGTCGTCTGTTCACCTCATGTTCCATGGATGTCATGTTTTTCTCGTCTCAGTTTTCTCATGTTCTGGTCATGTTTAGGTTTATCAACAGAGTTTTTCCATATCCTGCGTTAGTTTTTCCCCAGTTTAGGTTAATGTTTAGTTTTTCACCTTTGTTCGTCTGTGCTTTTGTTTTTGGGCTAGTTATCAGCCAAAATAAACAGCTTGCTTTTTGTTAAACTTTAGTCCTCGTGTATGTGCTTTTGGGTCCATGCTCCTCAAACATTCCAGCCGTGACATAAACTTTGCTGTTTTGCAAAACACCTGAAGTTTCAAAAAAGTTGGAACATGGGGCTTGTCTCTTCCTTGAACAAATTTCTGCCAGCATTTAGAATCTGAGGACACCAATCAGTGTAGCCTTGAAAAAAAATGTTTTCCCATTGCTGCTTTATGTGATCCTATTTTTCTGGTGCCATGGTGCACCAAAGGTTTTTTCAGTGGATAACAGATGGAGGCCTTTATGTGTTGTAAAATTTATGACCAAATCCAAAAACCACCATTACTGAGAGAGAAAGAAAATAACTGACTCAATAGCATCAATTTCATGGCTCACTGCTATTCAGAATTTAATGTTAATTAACAAGTTGTCGAATCAAAACTCAGCCTGAGTAACATAAGTAGTTTTCTCCACTCTGCCTGGCTGTGACGTATTCCCTATGTCTGTTGTTTAACTCTTTTGTTAGAAAACTGCATAAGTAATACACACCTTTTCTTTTAGCTGTTCCCTTTAGGGTTTGCCACAGCAGATCGTCTCCATCTCACCCTATCCTTAGCATCGTCCTCTGTCACACCAACCTCCACATGTTCTTCTTCACTACATCCATGAATCGTCTTTAGGGTCTTCCTCTTTTTCTCCCGCCTGGCAGCACACTTCTGAAATCAACCTAAATGTCCGGTTCTTAAACTGTGACTGGTTAAAAACATGAAACCACTTTTATTTTTGCCTGACCTGGAACCTGTAGGGAATGCAAATCTTGGTCTTTATCAGTCTATGCAAACCTAGTCTTTCTTGGTTTTGCATGACTGATGAAGACCTCTGTTATCTGTCTGGACTGCTGTGTGGCCAGTTTACAGAGAGTATTTTATTACAGTAAAAAATGCAGTTAAAATTTGTACAAACAGGAGATGGAGCACATGCGACTCCATTGTTCAGCATTAATGGTGACTTTGCAGATGTGCGGATAACTCGTTCTTGTGTTCCCATGTGCTCCACTTGTTAGCCAAGTTGGAGGCGCTCTCTGTAATTTTTCAGACAGTTTAAATATGCAGAACAAAGCCCAGTTTATTACTGCTAGAGCTCAAAGCAGATCAGGGCCAGTGAAGGTGGCTTGAATTCTGGATGTTGATCAGGTGGATTCAGTGATTGTGTTCAATGACAATAGTTTTTAGAAGTGTTCCAGAGCCCGTGCATTGATTTTCACTTCAAAATCATTTCTGTTTTTATTGCAGTGCTGCCTGAAGGTCATGGCTGTTCAGTGTTGTATTTCAGCTTTGGACCTTGTGTGCAGAGATTTCTCCATATTCTGTCCCTAGTAAAGACTCAGCCTCTCCAGGAGACTATTTTTACTCTTAATATCCAGTCATGTTACAAATTAAAGTGCTTTTTTTGTATTCTATGTTTTTATTACATAATTTTAACAGCCTTTTGCACCCCAGTCAGAGTTTCTTCAAACAAATTACTGATATCACAGCCACATATTCGCCAGCATTCGATGTAATTGGTTGATTGTGGGGTTTAAAATATTTTGCAGATCATTGGATTCTGTTTGTATTTACACTTTTAGATGGTGCCTGTTGTCTGTTGGGTGGCACTTACTAAGATTTTTCTCGACCAAAGTGGTGGACGAACAGATTTTTATCTGGTTATTAAAAGATTAAATGGCATTTGATGAGCTGTGAATTGTCTAATCTCCTTGGCTGATAAAATACTTTGAAAACATCTTAGATAATCTACAAAAATGCTTTGTATTCAAGTTTAAAACTAGGCTTTTTTTTGAGAAACTGCCATTTGCTTCTATCGTACAGAACATTAAAGCTCACAAACAGACAGAATACACACAAAGCTGGTTTGTAACACTGCTTTGTACCTTGCAGAAAACCACTGGGAATTCCCACGTCGAGGCAGAGGGTAATTGGCAAAAGCAATCAAAGATCAAAAGGAGAACAAAGAAATAAATTTTAACTCAGGGGAATCAATAAAAAAAAGTTTGCAGTGAACCAAAATTTTAATAAACCCTTTACTCTAAGTCCTCTGAACCTTGACTCCACCAATACCGACTGATGAATCTGCCTTTCCTAAACTCACAGGCTTCTTCATGTAGGTGAGTTAACAATGACACACTAGAGAGTGATACAATCCACAGGTGGCAATATGGTTGACAGTCGGAGAGAGCCTTTTCTATATACTGCTTCAGTGTGGATGTGTGTGTACTCACAGAGACACCCATGTGTGTGCATGTGTTAGTCTCGGGGTGATGGAAGGATTACTCTGTCACTGTAGCAGAGCAGATTACTGGTGCCCCATTTTGTAACCTGATTCTGAACCTCGACAAACACAGCTTATCCTGTCACACTCAGCATTACTCCAAGACCACCAGCGGTGAAATGTAACTAAATACATTTACTTGAGTACGGTACATAAATAAAAACTCTGATGTAGTCATATTTAAAGTTTTCCACGTTATGCCAATGTGTTCTTCTACTAAAACGTCTTACTAAATCCTCAATATTATTATTGAAGCTACCCATAAGTATATGAAGTGATTAAAATTAGCTCTATCAGTAACACTGAACTGATATCAATAATCCAAAACAGTTGTGTTGATTGATTTCATCCATAAAATGTCTAAAAATCTAAACTGCTTTCTTTATGGTTTACTTCTGGACTTGCAACTCCTACAAACTGAATTCTGTGTTGGTGAAGATAGTCGGAGAGAGCCAACTCGAGTAAGTGGGTGGAAATCGATGATTGCTTTGTCAGCCCAAAAAACTTCACTGTGAGTGAGCACAAGCGATGAAATAAGAATCTGCATCACAAGTAAGGTTTGCAGCAAATATTCTTTCTGAGAAGCCGAAGAACATTACAGTAGTATTGTACTCTGTCAATCTATAAATCCATTTTCCTAACCTTTTATCCACGGCTGCAACAAGACTGGATCATGTCTCCGCTTTTGCAGTGTGAGGGGTCATATACACCTTGGACAGCTCACCAAGCTTACCCTGGAGACAAATTCATAATGTGCAATGCCAAAGTAAAAAAAAACCCACCAACAACGACTACTACAAGTAATCTTCAGATTTCACTCCTTTAGGCAGGGACGAAACAGGCTTTCATATTGAAGAATGCTGTTTGATCTACTGTTTGCTGTGTGGGAGACCTGGATCTTAACACCAGTGATAAACCCTCCACATCAAGTCTGGGAAAGTTTGACACATAAGTTAATATTTCTCTCTGTTAGCTCTTTTATAGCTGTAGTAAAAAGGCAAATCAACTACTGCAATTAGTCAGAAAAGGGCTTCCAGGAAACAATCCAGACAGAAGCAGTCCAGAGGTGCACAGGGACACAGCCCTGAAGGGGGTAGCAGTTATTCAATCAGTCCATCAATCTGTCAATCAATCTATCATCCATCCATCCATCCATCCATCTATTTGAATGGCTGGAATTCACATGCCTTGGGAGGCATTCCCAAGCCACCTGAAATAAAATCTCTATAGCATGTCCTGGTCTGCCACAGTAGAACATGCCCTGAAGACTTCATTTAGGAAGCACCCAGGAAACATCTTAGTCAGATGTCTCCTACCAATGTGGAGGAGAGCCACAGCTATTAAATAAAGCAAGGTTTTTGCTTTTTGTGGCAACGTTTTGGAACTTTTAGACTGAGATGGTAAAATTATAAGAAAACCATGATTATGCAGGCAAACGTTCAAACTTTATAAATGTTAATAACCATCTCAATAAAGTTTAAATAACTATTAAAGTCTTACTTGAAGTACTTGATGGTAATACGTTTGCTTAAATCGCAGTACTTCTGCTCTCACTTTTATTTAAAGCTCCACATGCTTCTTCCATCATTGATGACCACCACCTCCCCATGCACTCTCAAACATGGACATCCTTTTACAGCAACAAGTTTACAGTACTCTGCCTTCCTTTTCCCAACATGAATGTAATTTCAAGCACTTGCATAATATTCATCTCATCGGAGGCTTTCAAGCCCTTTTTCCTCCCTGTCTCTGTCAGTACCACCTGGTTCCTTCTCTGCTTCTCTTATGTCACACACAGACTCTGCTTTCATCGTCTTTCCAGATGAGGAACACTCGAAGCGGGGTTGGCCACAAAGGGGATAAAGGCTCAGAGATCATCCACAAATTATTCACTAATTCTTTCTCTGAGCTGGATTCATCGGCCTCAGCGGAGTTAAAATGAGGATCAATTCCTATTCTAAGTAGGGAGAAAAAAACAAAGGCTTTTACAGACTAATCGGAAAGATAACAAAAAACCCAGAGAATATAGAGGGAATGGCTGAATGAAAATAAGGTAAGATGGACAGAAGGGGTGAAGAGTAGCAGGGAGAAAAAACAGTACAGGAAAAAGAAGCTGTGGACAAGTGGAGAGGCGTAGTGACAAGTGGACAGATTGGGGTCAAAGTTGGTAAAATGTGAGAAGGAGTGATAGAAGGAAATGTGCATGTGTCTGGTCTCTTGTAGGAGCATTTGAATAGATAACTTTTAGCAGTGTGTCTGTGTCTCTGTGAGAACACGTGAGAATGAAAGAAAGTGGCAAAGGGAACCACTTAGATGCAGGGAGGGCAAATGAGAAAAGACACTTGCCAGAGAAAGAATATTTTCATTTGGTGTTCAGGGCAGATGGTGCTCAGCTCAGCGCAGATGAGATTATTAGTCTGTAACACACTCAATCGCACTATTTGCACATAAATTACACATTAGCCAGAGTTATATTCTTCTTGATAGACGTATTTCAGATCATTAATCTATTGTATGTTAGTAGATAGACACCGTCCTGAAAAATCAGCAAGCCATCTGAATTTTGTGCAGTTTTTTAAACCCACATCCGTGCCTCTTTGCCCTCTCCTTTCACTGCTTTTCATTTACAGTGTTGCGCTGCTGTATAGCAAGTTTTGAATCTGCTTTATTCACCATTAAAATGTCAGCTTTTAAATTATGAATAAAATGATGTTTGTAAGAGGAATACTTTTCTGAAGGCTCTTTCACAGGACTTGATTTTTCATGCCTCGCTATTGCATCAGCAATGCCATCCGTGAAGTGAAGAAGCAAAATAATACATAATAACACAGCAGTCGCAAAGAATATTGTTATTACACATATATCGTGCAGCATACTTGACTACACTTACTTCTATGCCTGTATTGATAGGCGGGGGGATTTGGGGGATGGTTTAAATGTGCAGGTACAAAGCTACAGGACTGACAGTTCTTTTGGACATTATTGCAAGTACAAATCTCTAACCTTTTCCCCAGATGACGCCTTATTAAACCTCCACTGAGAGCCTCATTAAAGTTATCATGAGAGCTGATAGCACATATGTGCAACTCAGTCTCCTGTCAGTGATTGCATTTCACGTCGTGCTACAAAAGGAGGGTGCACATACACCCAAATGGTTGAATATTGAGTTTTGAAAGACGCCTTTTCAGGCTGTGCACGAGCCTCAGCAGTGTGTTATGTTTGATTATTAACCTACTACTGGCTGCTTTTCAGTGTAGCAGTTGTTGCATCAAATATTAGCTTCATGCTGTATTCTCAGGGGGCAATCAAACCAAAATTTGTGCTCCTCCACATTTTACTTGGCTGAGCTGCCCTCCCTCAAGATGCACTGACAGCAACAGCGGCAACAATTTTAAGTCTGCATTATTTAAGTTGCCAGGCAACAATGCAGTGCAATGGCTTTGTGCACTTGTGTTTCTGTGACCAAATGCATTTGGTATTTTCACATTACGTCATTAATATGCAAATAATTAAAATGACCAGAAGTAGCCTCTTTAGTCATTACTGAAGGTATTGGCAGTTGTAGGGAAAGCACTGAAAGCAGTGGTAATACTGAAAGTATTTGCCCTAGATCTTGTGTCCTCTCACACCTGTGACACTGAGTCACACTCAGGTGCCCCTGGTGATTACGTCTCTAAGCCCTGCTCAAAATGAAAGAGGAGTCCATCTCCCTCATCTCTGCCTCATTGGTCAGTTAGAACAGAGAGCAGCTCTTTGAGGACCGCTGGCTATCGCGCAGCATAAAGTCACCTAAACCGTAACATCTGTCTAACTTTCAGACAGCAATAATAATTAATTGAGAGTCCTACAGAAATTGGCCAGCATGTTACTTGGTTAGCTGGTACGCTGGTTGTTTCTTACGTCCATTCATTTTTGCTTGACTTGCTTGAGGAGACTTGTTTACATTGCTTCTCACAACAGATGTGCTTTTTTTCTTGTTCTTTTTCTTGTTGGTCATTATTATTACTCTTGTTTACGTTTAACTTATCTTTAGCCCAATTTTGCTTCAATTTGGTCATGCTGTTTCTTCTGCTTGCCTGCCAAAGCGAGTTATGAAACAGATGTTGGAGTGATATGTTTTCACGTCGTGTTTCAAAAACACAGCATGTGAGCTCGTGTGCCAGAGAGGCGATAAGGTGTCAGTAGAAGCTGAAGGGAGGATAAAATATGCCATAAAATTAAAATGCAGACAGAAACCTGTGTCTCTCATTTTTCTATGCTGCTAATGTTTCATTAACGCTACATGCAAACAGATCGATTTCCAATGTCACGTCATAAGGAGTGATAAAGCATCAGATGCTTCTACTGTAGAGAGAAACTAGTGTCTCGCCATAGCAGTAAACATTTCTGTTCATTGTTATTCTGAGGTATAGCTCAGTAAAAGCAGAAGAAAAAGAAGTGACTGTCAGAAGTGGTTCGGTATAAGCTTCAAAACAGCACATTGTTCATTTCTGTCTTATTCAGGCTTTCAAGTATGCCACTTAAACTTAAACACATTCTTTTTTTCTTGATCTGTCAGGATATTCTACTTGCCTCGCCTAACAGCAGGTCAAATAAAATAATTGGGAGCGTAACGTATTTGTGTAGAGAAAATGTCAAATCCTGGGTGCGCTGTGAAATCCCCTGAACACATCCACCTGAATAAAATGGCACACGGTGCATCAAGTGCTGCCTTGACTATGTTAGCTTGTCAAAGTAGCTGTCAGCGTACCATGAGCACTCCAGGTTTGGAGCTGAGTCTACTGTAACGTTACCTCTCCCCTCACTTTCCTCACTTTTCTGTCTGCGATCCATGAACACTCAGTAAAACTAATAAAATATACAGCAAGGGCAGTCATCTAGTTGTACCTAAAAGATGACAGATAGAGGAAAAAAAATACATAATTCAGATTCTTTGCCACGTATGTTTCAATTTTTCTTCGTTCTCTTTTTTTCATTTTTTTTCCTTGGATGCGCTTGTTTCTCAGACAGGGTGAAAGATGCAAGACCAAGAAGGAATGTTAAGTAATATTCAAATATAAATGCAAAGTTGGCAAGATGAAACGTAGTAAGGAGAGGTTGAATATATTTTGTTGTCTTAATAAAAGCTGCCAAGTGGAGGAAACTTGTTCTGGTTTGTAATTCAATTCAAATAGTAATTATGTGCAATCACAGAAGAAAAACACAATTCTTTACCATTCCATTAAGCACCAAACCATTAAATGTAACCATGTTAAGACTTATATCTAAACTAGCGCACCTGTTCAACAGAGATCTGCAACAAATTTGATAATTAATGTCTTCTTTTAGCTATTCTTTGCAAGTCTACAGATTTTTGGACCAGTGGTGAGATTGGACTTTATGTCACCTTTTGTGGCCCGAATGACAGATTGAGACCAGATCTGACAGGTTAGTCAATAAATGAAAAAAATAATCATTACTTGCAGCCCTGAAAATATCTTTAATCTTAGAAACCACAGGTAACCTTCAGATTTGGCAGGTTTGCAACTTCTCGTGATTCATGTGTGACCTTTGGTGAACAACACAAAACCATTTACTATGTCACTTTGAAGAATCCCTCACCTGGCAGCTGAAGTAATCAATAGTCACATTGTAAGCCAGTCATGTGATCTTAATAGTCTTTGCTTTAGTTTTGCTGTGGCCCACTATTCAACTGTTTAATTTAACAATTGTATTCTCGAAATTGTACAAAATGTCACTTTTTTAAAGTTTTTGGTGATGTAGATTTCATCTTGTCTTTTAGCAATCCTTGTAAAGGACCCATTGGAGTTATATTTAGACACGTCCCACAAAAGCATCATTTGTCAGTATGCCAGAACCACATTTTAACCCCAAAAATTACACAACAAAGCAAAAACAACACAAGTCTTTTTTTGTGCCCAGTCTCAATCAAAGTTAGACTACGAAACATGCGCTGGAGTGTTCTTGGTCCCTTAAAAGAGGGCCGTCACCTCGCCCACCATCTGACAGTATCTGATAATGTGGGAATAAAATGCTTTTAATGATTCAATCTCTATTCTGGAAACTAGAGACTAGACTCTGTTCCATTTTGCATTAGGCGATACTTGAAGTCCTTGATCTGCATCTGTTTAAAAGTTTCCACGTCTCCACCTAATAAAAAGACAGACAAAACGGCAATGCAAGAACCTACTTAACACTGCTTCCTACTGCAGCAAACACATAGTCATTAGATTAAGATGAATGAAATCTATGAAAGAACTCAAATGGCTTTTTTTCCCCCTCTCAAGTAAATACTTCATAGTAATTGGACGTGATTGTGCGAGTTATTATCATTACAATCCACCTGTGTGGGTCTTTGCGGGTGACACAGCCAATCAAAAATCTATCCCATCTCCATGGAAACACGAGCTTTTGTCTCTGTTGCAATCACTGCTTTTAAAAGAGAACTGATGTCAATTATAGCCCGGTAGATGTGAGCTGAGCGCAACAAACATTCATGAAGGCAGCCATTGCTAAGCAGGCAGACTCATCATAGAGGCAAGCCAATGCCAGGATTCATTCTGTGTCTGCAGCTCTTATTATTTTCGTCTCATCTCAAATTATCAGGTGCATCTGCAACAACAGATAACTGTCCTGTTGTTGTTTCAGCTGGGAAGCTGTGAAACTGTCTGCAATTTCAATCTATAACTAGTAGGCGAAACAAGTTATGCGCCCTCATAGTTAAAGCAACTATAAACTAGGAGTGACGTTTAAATGCATCATTCATATTACCACTGTTATTATTGTTATTATTGGCATAAGAGTTGTTTACTTGTGCCTCATATCCCTATATGATGCATAATGGATATGTCAGCCCTGTGGCAAAACATTAACGACTACCCTGCCAACTTTCAATAATAAATGACACAACTGCCTGAGCGGCGAACACTTCATTTGCCAGGAAAATGACGAACAGCGCTGAGTGGATGCAGCTATGTGTTTGACATAAGACACCGACATCCCGTCAGCGTGGATTAAAATGTCACCAACCGTTACGGGCTTCTACAGATCTTGGTACAAAGTCGTCCGCCTTGAGCTATTGGTTTCAACATTTGCTTTTATGCAAAATAGATCAAGGACAGGGACAGTCGGGGTGAAAGCTGCTGGCAAAGGACTCGCTGGGACACGAGAGAGGGGAACAGAAAGGCGATCATAGAGCAGAACGGAAGTCAGAGAGAGGCAGTAATGTTCACTAAAGATAAATATGTTGAGCCTACCCTAAGGATTCAAAAATGCAAAATAATTTAATTAATTAATTAAATAACATGTAATATTAGTGTGACACCGCTGAACTGAAGCCCTTCTACCAATTACATCGCAGCTTTCGCCTCTATCGCTGTCAAAGAGGAACCCACAAAGCCCCTTACAGATTTGTATCTTTCTTTTTTTTTTTTCAGTTGTGCTCGACAGGAACCTATTCATCAAGTCAGTGTGGCGCTTGCTCATTTGTGACCTCACACCTTTGGCACGCAGCATTCGTCAGGGACAGAGTGAAATCTATTGACTGTGACCGCAGACTTTTGTAGACCTGTGTTCAGCAAGGCCACAGTGGTTTATCACACATATAGTTTCTTTTATTAAAGGTAAGAGAGATGAAAAATTACAATTCCTAATGTTGTTACAGCAACCCAGCCCTTTCCCAGCACCACTGTTATTTCTGGTTACCAGTGTATAGTCCACTGTTGGGTTTTGCATATGTTTTGTATGACTCTTTACATATCAGAGATACAGATAAGGGCAACAAGTGGTGTTTTTTTTCTCATGACGGGGGTGTGAGCTAGGATAGAGGAAGTACTTATGTAAGCTCGGCATCAGTGAAAAAATACTCTATTTTATGTTGAAGTCACCATATAAAACTTTGGACAGTACACAGCTATTATCAGAATCATATACAAAGAGAATCAGTTTAGTTTAGGTTGAATGAAGTAAGTAGGGTTTTATTTGTGGGAAACAGAAGGAAAGTTCTGTAAAAGCTGAGGTATTTCTTCCTGACATGACAAATCCCACCTGCCTGAGTTTTGAGACAAACAAGCAGAATTATAGATTTGTGGCATAATTGAATTCTTTTCCATAATTCCTTCTTTGAAATACCGCCTTCTTATTTTAGTCCTCCTTTCCCACAAATCTATTTTTAACAATGTTTGGCCGAATGGGGATCCGGGAAATGTTTCTCTAGCACAATTATAAAAGTCGGTGGCCCACAATAGAGCAAACAATCAATTTTCTAGATTCATTCTTCATAGTTAAATATTATCCTTTAAATGCCACAGTCCGCACAAGCCCACAAGACTCATGCTCACTGCCTCTTGGTTACTGCCTCGCTTCTCACTGCTCAGCCGAGTTTTAAAGTGAAGTTACAAGGAGTCGAGCGGTTAAATACTAATATATTCATTCTATAGTTCAGCCTTTGAATGTCCAGATTTACCTCTGCATTGGAATGAATTATATTGGGCAGGCACTAACTGAGGCTGTTTTCCCTGAGGTCAACTCTATTGTAAAGGATGATGGCTCCCTGAACGTTTCACCGCTGAATCGCTTGCCCTTTCACAAATCCCATCAGCGCCACAGTGGACGCTGTGTTGCTGTTGTTGTCACCAACTCTTAGTTTTATGAAAGAAAAAAAAGAACCACATGCTGGTCAGTACTACTAAAAAGAACCTAATTAAACGGACTCGGCAAGCACACCAGAGCACACAAAATGACATCGATGTGACATGAGTGAATCATGCAACATAAGTCCCTTTCATTTATCCTCTGTGAATGCTATAATGGTTTATAAGATGTACACTTCTTCATAGATTAGGCAAAGTTTTATAATAACGGTCTTTTTAGAATCATTGTACCTGTGGTTTCACAGTATTTTAAGAATACCCGTTTTAGCAGCGTGCATGTGTGCGTTTACCTTCCATGACGTACACCAGCGAGCCTACATCGCCCTCCTTAATGATGCAGCTGTCCTTCCCGTACTCGACAGGATACATGCAGTCCACGATCTCTTGGATCTGCGACAGCTCCAGGTTCTTCATAAAGTCATTGTCCAAGATGGCCTCCTTTATCAGTTCCTTGGACCTGGAGGCAAAGCCAAGCAATGTGAGACAGTCACTGTACAAGCACTGACTTGTGCATTCTTCATTGCAGAAGGACAAAATGAGACACAATAAGAGGTTTTGCAGGCGCACATCTCAAATAAAAACTGTTCAGCATGTCTCTTATTTCCAAGGCTATTTCATTCTAGCTTTAACGGCTCAGCGCCTTTTCAAAAACATACCCTCAATTTAAATATGTCAAGGTGAAACCATCTCACCCGCCTCCCTCCCCTGAAAATTCTGAGGAAAGTCAATAAATAGCAAAATCAATGCCTAATGGATGCAGATTATTTCCATTCAGGGATTTACTTCTGAAAGCCAACTCGGCTTTCGGTTTGCAGAGTCATTAGGGCATTCCGCAGGTAAATAGTTTCTGCATTAACTATGCAACTGTCGGGAGAAAAGGTAATAAAGTGCAAAGCTAACGCGTGGTTGTCAAGGTGCAAGAGTGCTTGTCAGGTGGGCTGAAAGGAAACACAGGGCAAACGGAGAGGCAAGCGACATTATGAAAGGAGACCTGATAAATTATCTTCTAAATCTAGCAGCAAGCAGTGGATGCAGCGCCAGAGGAGAGTAGAGATATTTGTTCAACAGGTGATAGCAAATCTGAAACCTGAAAGCAAGCATCAGTGTGACTGTCTGAGAAAGGTAGACGCGTTGAAAGAAGTCTGACGCGGGCCAGATCGCGAACAACGAGTCAAGATCACTCATTCACCGAAGCATCGCCACAGTTCCATTTGCTCAGCTGCACGCTGTGTATGTGCTTCTCTGGCAGCTAAATGAATGAGGTTATGTACCAGGGTTAAACCATTAAAGAGACCTCTTACACTGAGAAGAGAGGCCAATATCCTAATTCATAAAAAAAATCCACAAAAGCAGCCCACTATGCCCCGCAAGTAGTATTCAAAGGCACTGGGGAACTGCCTCTTGCCTTTTTTTGCTCAGTGCCCTTTTCAGAAACGGATTTCTTAGTGCATTGTTGATCACCTGGAGAGCTCATTGCTAAAAGGGCAAATAACCTAGAAGGCATTTATGAATCAGTGCTCCCACAACACGCAGGCTTCTCTTCTCCACTGCCAGCCTGCAGCAAAGTCCTCGCCAAGGAACAAAAGTGCATAAACAAAACTTCAAATTACAACATCAACAGTGCCCTTTTTTTTTTACTTCTTTCAGATTTATGTTTTTCAACCTGTCTGTTATTTTGGAACAGCAAACTCTACAAACCTCCTCTGCAGATTCAAGTGTATATGAGGCCATGTTTCACTGCACAATGAGTGTTTTATTTCTCTTTATGCTGAACTTTTAAGGTCACTCAAACGCTTCTTCAATAAATCCTCAAACACATTATTGAGTCTGGGATGAGACAGTGGTGCTGTTTCAAATTTCTTTTCTTTTTTTAAATGCCAAAACACTTAAAAGAGCGATGCCAGTCTCTTCTCAGAAGCAGCTACCATTTGAGCTTTCACCAACATCTGCACATTTTATTGCACTGTTTTTACACCAGCTGAATTATTAGCAGGGCTCTAATAAATTGTGCTTTTCATTCATGACCATGAATACCAAATTAGGGTCTGAAGCCTGTGGATTCCGACCAGCGATGCTTTTCACACTCGCATATAAACGTGAGAAACTAAATTACCAGAGAACAACATTAGCTACGTGTCGTATTTCACTGGAAAACCCAAATAACGTTTTGGGGTTTTTTGAAAGCACACAAAAGAACCTTAATTCTCACATGTGGCCTCTGGATTTCTATAATCTTAAAGACAAAGATCATGTATGTGCATTCCTATAGATGTTCCACGATCCCTATACGTGTCATCTCTTCTCAAATTTTAGATCATTTACAGAATAACAAGAGCAACCAACCAACGCGAGAGGCTTCAGGCTAACAAGCTTCCAAATCCACTGGATTTTTTAATAGACTTGAATCGTAAATGGAGCTGCTCTAACTGAGCAACCTGGATTATAAAGAAGTTGTTTCTGCCCTTGAGAGTCTAAACATGCTGCTGTGCGAATTTTAAACAGGGAAGATTGAGGTGTTGCACTTATTTTTTTATTCCCACTCCACAATCTATGTTCAGATCTGACTCCTTGCTCCTTGAGTTGTAATTTTTTTGGGGGGGAGTTGTCTGCAGGAAGAGAAGATCTCATTAGTTTGAAAGGAGCATAGTAATGGTGTGAAGCGCAGTTTTTTTGGACTGATATTTCATAATAGATTTCATTTTATGAAAAGACAGCACACTTTACGCATAATTAACTCGAGGCATTTTCACAGACTAACTTAAACAATTTTAGGAGAATCGAGCCAGGATATTGTCCAGCTCACGTGTAGCGTGCAACAGAAGATGATCTGCTTCTCAGAGCTGGCAGCACTCCTTTGTATTAGGTGAGGATGCTGCATGAGTAGGGTGCGCAGGTGGCAGGACATATGACAAATGACAGTGGTTTCACTATGACCTGAGCTATTCTCACCTGGGAGCAATTAGACGCTACATGGCCTTTGTGAGCTGGTAGAGACCACTTGAGGTCTGAATCTGACATTTTCACTCACACATACAACTGCACTTACCTGTCAAAAGTTTGGACACACTTTCTCATTTACTACTTTCTACATTGTAGATAGATGCTGAAGACATAAACATATGAGGCAAAATACAGTATATGGAATTATGTAGCATACAAAAAATGATAAATAATTGTAAATATGTCTTATATTTTAGATTCCTCAAAGTAGCCACTCTTTGCTTTGTTGACAGCACTGCAAACCCTTGGCCTTCTCTCAATGAGCTTCATGGTGCAGTCACCTGAAATGGTTTTCACTTCACAGGTGAGCTTTGTCAGGGTTCATTATTGGAATTTCCTTCCTTGTTAATGGGGTTGGGACCATCAGTTGTGTTGTGCAGAAGTCAGGTTAGTACACAGCTAACAACTGTTAGAATTCATAGTATGGCAAGAACCAATCAGCTAAGTAAAGACAGACAACAGTTCATCATTACTTTAAGAACTGAAGGTCAGTCAATCTGAAAACTGAGGATAAATTCATGGAGTCAACAGCCTCAGAAATACCAAGTTAACAGCACCTCAGATGAGAGGCTAGATAAATGTCACACAAAGTTCCATTAGCAGACACATCTGTACATCAGCTGTTCAGAGGAGGCCTTTATGGTCAAATAGCTGCTACAAAACCACGACTAAGAAAAAGCAACAGCAGAAGAGATTTGTTTGGGCCAAGAAACACAAGGAATGGACATTAGACAAGTGGAAATCTGAGCTTTGGTTTGATGAATCCACACTGAACCAGCATGGCTACCACAGCATCCTGCAGCGAGATGCCATCCCATTCGGTTTGCTTTTAGTTGGACCATCATTTATTTTTCAACAGGACAGTGACCCCAAACACACCTCCAGGCTGTGTAAGGGCTATTTGACGATGAAGGAAAGTGATGGAGTGCTGCGCCAGATGACCTGGCCTCCACAGTAACCTGACCTAAACCCAATCGAGATGGTTGGGGATGAGATGGACCTCAGAGTAAAGGCAAAAGGGCCAACAAGTTCTCAGCATCTCAAGGAACTCCTTCAAGACTGTTGGAAAACCATTTCAGGTGACTACCTCATGAAGCTCATCGAGAGAATGCCAAGAACGTGCAAAGTAGTAATCAAAGTAAAGGGTGGCTATTTTGAAGAATCTAACATATAAAACATGTTTTGAGTTATTTCACACTTTTTTGTTTGCTACATAACTGCATATGTATTCATTCATAGTTTTGATGCCTTCAGTGAGAATCTACACCATAAATCATCATTAAAATAAAGAACCATTATATGAGAAGGTGTGTCCAAACTTAACTTGTAGTGTATGTCAGTTACATCTACCATCTACAAAAGTCCAGGCCTGCAGTACATGTGTGAAAAAGGCTCAACAGGAACTAGCTGGAAATCTTTTTTTTTTCCAAGGCTGACCTCCAGTCCACTGGAAATGTGCCTCATTGACCCTATTTCTGTTCGATTTACACCCAGGAGATTTAGGGCAGACATGATCGTGGCCATTCTTGAGCAACATCTTCCAAATCCAACCCTTATGAAAACATCTGCCTCCGTCTCCTTTGTGAGAGCGATATATTTTCTTTCATCCACTACAGAAGTTTAGACTGAGCAAGTTCAGTCTTCCTTAAAAGGAGAAACTATGCTCTTTAAGGAGGAAAAAAAAGGCATGGCAGAAAAGTGGGAGAGGCCAGGAGAAATAAAAGTCAGAAAGAGGGAAAAGAATGGATAGCATACGAGTAAAGAGTGCTCTATGGGCCTTGTAAAGAAGATAAAGAGAGGGGAGAATGAAAGAAAAACACAAACACTTAGCCAGATCTAACAGATATTATCAGTAAACTTCAGTAACAAAGGAAAATAAAGAGTTAGTGAACTTGTTTTAGCCCACAGTATAAATTAACATGCACAAAAAAACAACAACAACAAACTCAATCTAAATGAACTGCTTTTCTACAGAAAAATATAAACTTCTCCAAATTACTCAGGCAAAGATGTCCAACCAGTTTGGACATCTTTGCCTGAGTAAGATAAGAACAGTGCTCAACTAATAAGAGAACAAGCGCAAAAACACACTACAGTCATATGCATTCAACACTGGCTGTTTTTCAATTATTATTTTTTTCATCTCTATGCTTATTAGAAGAGCAATATTAGAGAAAATGCCATTCTCTAACAAATGAGGAGTGTGAAAAGGTGTGGCAGACGTTTAATGGAAAATTGAAGCTGTCGCTGAGAGAGGCTTGATGGAAGTTCAAACAGCCTCATTGTAATGAGTTAATTTTTAGCTTTCCTTTGAGGATCATCATCAGAAATTATTTAAGAAACCGCTGCCACTCATCTTTTCTTTCTTTTGAAATCTTGAAATAGTCTTTTCCCATCATAATTGATATTTTCTTAACTGGAGATTCTCTCTGATCTGTTCCAATATTAAATCACGGGGTAATCAACCACTTTTTGAAGTAAAGTGCTAAAAGTCTTGACAAGAGTCTCAAGAAAATCACTTAATGAAGTCTCAGAATTACGCCAGTTATTAAAAGAATCGGTCACTCTGGTGTTTTCCTCAGCTAACCTTCCAAACCAGTGTTCAGGATCTCAGACAAACAAAAAAATACACATAAGAAAAGAGCGTTTTGTGTGCTTTCACAAACCCAGGGAGCTGACAGGTATAACAAAGACTAATGGCTTTTTGCTGCTCAGATAAATAAATCCCTTCATTTTTTGAATCTTCTTAGATGAAATCTTTGTTGTTGAGTTTGTTTGCGTGTCAGTCGAATAATGACATTCGTATCTGACGTGACTGATCTCACTGTAAAATCTGAAGGCTGTAATCTTTTTTCCTCTTAGGCTTAAAACATCAATATGAGAATAGAAAAAGATAACTTAGCTCCAGGACTCGTAATATTCCAATCACTTCCATAGGAATGATCCCTTTTATTTATTTTTGGGAACTCGAGTATCCCGCTAAGCATTTAGGGCAATATTTTCTTTTCATTAAATTCAATATGTGCAGTTTTTAATATGTTTAAAGAAATGTTAGGTAAATATTCTCCCTGTCAACCAGGGGAGTGTTGATTCATAATAGCTCAACCTTTAAACCAACAGAGAGATGGATTACTTCACAACAGAAGGCAAATTTAGTGCCAGCCTACATTTAAGATCCAGACCTCCTGTTTCAGACCACGTCGAGCAGGGGAGCCGTATTTGCGTAAGAGTTTGGAAAGACAGAGGGAGTGAGAAAGACAGAAATCATAAGGTAAACATGCACAGAGAGCCTGTTAAGACTGCCTGTCACAGGATCACAGCTTGTATAAAACAGGCACTGATACATTACACAGAGTCCCCACCACCAGTTCTCCAAACCGGGATGGCATGCAAATTCTCCCTCATATTTGACTATGATCAAGTTTATGTACAGTCAACTTTTGATCGTTATGTTGCTCATAATCCTGCTCATGGGCGTCACTAGGGACAGCTTCACGGATTCTTGAGGTTTTAATATTTGTCTCATTTTGATAGTTGAAGATATCGTGTCATTGCAAAAACATCCGCTGTGTGTGTGTGTGTGTGTGTGTGGGGGGGGGGGGGGGGGGTCTTGGTGCGCGCGCATGAGTACGTGGAGAGCACTGCCTCATTATCCCAGTGTGCGCTACAGGTGAAGTACCTGCTGCGCCACAGTACCTGCTGCGCCACACGCATCATTACGCACAAGAATCGAAAAGGTGACAAAGACTGAATCAATTCAGACGGAAGCATGACAGTGAATGCAAAAATATCGAGCATATTAAATATAAAGACTGTGGGTAGAATTTGAACACCTACTGCTGGCTTTTGGGGTAGAACGGTAGGGTGACATGGCTAAGATCCTGGATGTCGAAGGCAGTGGGTTCGGCCGAAATTGCCTGCCTCTTCGTTCGCTGCTGCTCTTGCAAGTCGTTCTGCTTGTGGACCTGCTGGGTCGCCGGTTTGATGACGGAGCGGTATTTGTCCAGCTCGTTCTGTAGTCTCTGTATAAGCTCGTCTTTCTGGTCGAGCTCCAGCTCCAGCTCGTCGATGAGGGCATCCCTTTGGCGCAGCTCCTCAATCTTCTCCTGGAGCGCGTACTGGAGGTCGCGCAAGGTGCCCATTTTAATCGGCGACAATGAGCGACTTCCCAGGAAGTTTATCTCAAGGTATGCAGCCGAGTCTTTATCCTTTCTGCTCTGCCACGCGGCTCACAAACTTTATTCGTCATGAAAAGCTTGAGAGGAAGGAACCCCTGTCTCTGCTGTGGCTGATTCTGTCTGTCAGAAGCAGATGTTTGGGGATTAAAAAGAACGTGGCACGCGATCGTCAAGGTAAGCACAGAAAGCGTCTCAGCCACAATCATGCAAAGTTTACTCTCTCCCTCTCTCTCGCTCACTCCCTCCCTCCCACGGTGCTGTGACAGCGGAGGACCGTCCTCCCCGAGTGCGTCAGGCTGCGACCCGGTGAGAGCGCATGGCGAGAAGGGCGCCTACAGGAATCTGAAGCACAGTGCAGTCTGCCACTCCAGAGAGAGAGAGAGAGAGAGTCTCCCATGAAGCCACTGCTCTAAGAACCATGTCATCATACCTCGGCATCTCACCCTGAGGCTGCGTGTAACAAATAGATGAGCACAGGAGCCTTAATAGAAGTTGAAGGTGATGGAAAACTTAATGAACCTCGGTGTAAAAATATGAATGAAGATGTTTTCAATATTTCATTTGAACCTGAATGTTGTTTTTCATGTTGTGTTGGGTGTGAAGAAAATTAAACTTTCCCCAAACCCTTTTCTGAATTAAATTTTGTTGCAAAATGGAGTCAGTTTGCTAAATTTCATATTTTTAAAAAAGTGTCAAACAGCAGCAGCAGAGACACACAAAAAAATGTCAGAGCTAATGAGGCGCAGCTCCGCGTTTCTCATCTAATCTGGTGTTGTATGCACTCCGAGCGCCGCTGGTGCCTGTCCACATTATCCCAATGACTCATCCGAAGCTCAGCGAACAGCATTTGGCCTCCTGCTCTCTGGACAAATTCAGAAGAGGATAAAGTGCCAAGAACAATCTGATAGGATGAGGACTTACTGGGGCTGAAATCGCAATTACTGTGCTGAGAGGATGAAGCGTCACCGGCTGACAGTGAGGACAAAAGCGAGGAGATTTCTCGGACTGCAGAGATAGGTGTTTTTGGTGCGGTGGTTTAAGACATATTTTTCCCGACAAAAAACATGTAAACAAACCGAAATGGAGACAGATGGTCTAATAAAAAGATCTCAGCTGCCCTCTTGTGGCGGCTTAAAGGATCAACGCAGACAATCAAGAATGAGGCATGGCACTGCTCTCCAGGCTGAGGATGATTGTGGACATTAAATCAGCATGTAGTGAGTGATACTGGATCATGAGAGCATTAAAATGTAGGATTTGGGGGATGTATGCGATTAATCGGAGGAATTGATATTAGTAATATCACTCAAAGTAATAACATGTAGGTCTGTGATTTTTAATGGGTAATCGGGGTTTACAAAGATCAAATGAAAATGTATTGAAACTGCATAGTAGCATGAAAAATGTTCTTCAGACTGTGCTTAAATTGCTAAACAGAGGCTGTTAAACTCGCCTGCCATGGAGAGCAACTTTGGGTCTCGTGCCTTGTAAAAGCACGAGACCCAAGCATAGTCTGGATGCTCGATATGAAAAGCCATGGAGTGAACCGTGAACCCTGCTCTTCCTGCTCTACTACCTGAACCGCAAGCTACAAAGCACAACAGAGGTAATCTGTGAAAGTTGAACATGAGAGGAAGACCTGCTCAACAACCAGCAAACCCAACTTTCTGTTTAAGTCATTCATTGAACCACAACAAAAGAAAACCATACAAATAATCCAATGTAGCGCAGTATTCTCTGAGCTAATTAAAAAAAAACATGGTTTATATTATCTTTGTTAAGGGATGGGGGCAGACCACAGAGCTTAAGCAGCAGCAAAGTTTGCTTCATAGCACCTGAAACTGCAGACGTCCGGAGATTTCAGGTTCGATGTTGGAGCCCCGCATCTTCCCATCAACAAAAAGCCCTCCCACTGTCCTTCAAAGCACCTCTGCGCTTTAAATTTCACCTCTCTAGCCATTCAAGTGAGCCCCTTTCCTATGCGGATCAATAGAAATAGGATCCGGAGCTCCATGCTGCAGTAATCTGAGGAGCGGGGCGGGCCGCCGCCTGGTGCCACGTCCTGATTCAGTGGGGTGCGCGTGTGTGGTGGTGGTGGATGAGGGGGGTCACACCGTCTCCTACTCCTCTGCGGCGCACAGAGGGGTCAGAGACCCCCAGCAGCTCATGTGGGCGCCTTCCACCAGACCCCGGCAGCACAAAGACTTCATGTCACTGCCGTTTTGCACGTTTTCTAGGTTTACTTCCGGTTTATCCTCAGAGCGCATGGGCACATTCCCGTCTGTCAACTCCTGCAGCCTTACTGTGACACTTACTGTTACTCAGCAGCTGAAAATAAACTCATAATTTGATCACTTTGAGACCGAGCCATGCTTCCACTGGAAGGCTGACAATTTGATGGAGATACTTTATTTTTAACTTTAATGTAGCTCGTTTGCAACTTTTTCATCCCTCTAAAGTTGGGCTGTCTTGTGTTTGTTTGTCTGGGGGCTCTCCCTGCGGTTGTTTGCCTTTGAAAGCGCAGCGAGCATCCGTTGATGACTGCAAATGAGGACTTTCCTGCCTGCAGTTTATTAATGCAAATGAAGATTGGAAATAGTCTAGCCATGTTAATATTATTAACCCCATTGTCTCTTGCACTAAGCGAGTCAACAGGCTGATGTCTGCTTGTGCGTGTGTGTGATGTCAGTGTAATAAGTAATTTATTCTGATGGGGTTCTGATGATAGAAAATGAGGTGAGAATAAATTAAAAGAAAAAGTTCTTTGGCTAACTTTTTGGTTTTTCGAGTAAACACAGCAAAACCAAACTAATCAGAGTAGGACTAAATAAAAATGCAGTTTCTTTTATCTATACAGACATCATACCTCAGATGAAATCCTCAAAATAAGGATTGTGAACCTAAAACGAGCACCTGAAGGTGATGAAGGAAGCATATGGCCAAACAAAGCGTTTTCTAATGGAGTATTAAATATCCTCAGACATGCACTTCGGGTCCTCAGCGTCCAGCTACTAAAAGCCAATAATGCATCGCACTTCCTCCTGTCTGTGTCCCGTGGGGCTGCCATGATGGATCTGATCAATTAGGAGCTCTTTCTAAAGCTTGCCTTGGAGCTGCGTCATCGGCCCGCAAGAATGGAAGTGCTCGTCCATTCATGGCAAAACTCTGAGTCTCCCATTTAGAAAAAAAGAAGATCATAAAGAGACAGAAACACTATGTGGAGACAAAGCACAGAGGAGCCTCAGTGAGCCGTGTGTGTCTGAGCCTCTAGTTTTTGTTTTTTGTCGCCACATGTATTCTCCTCTCGAAACAGAGTTGTACATCCTCGTAACGAAATGCTGATGAATAGTTTTTATGACCAGAAAAAATAAACTCAGAAGAAAAACACCCAGAAAATCTTTTAAGACGGGACACAAAGCAGACACATGGGCGCAATAACAGAGCAATAAAGTACGACCGCCTGCGTAAACTGTCTTACCAGTCGGACTTGGCATATTTTCGAAACGCCTGCCTTGACAGGTCCTGGTGCGTTTGAGGTTCCGCGGAGATGCCCTGCGCCCTGCGGGTCCTGGGTCCAATAAGTTGAGCGCTTGGCAGAACAGACTGACATTTGTGTAATTTTCTCTTCAGTTCTTGAATCTCGTCTTCCCGATCGGCGAGCCGCCTCTCCAAGTCCCTTATTCTCTCCTCCTTTAGCAGCAGGATCTTGGCAAAGTCGTCCTCCAGATCACTCATGGCGAAAATCTGCGTTAAACTTTGTCGATATTCTCCCCGAGGTGGACAGAACGATTAACTCCCAATACTCGTTTAGCAGGTTTGGGGGAGGAAAAAAAGAGATCACAAAAGATCCCCGTCTAAAGCGCGCAGGGTGATGATGCTCCGACAGTCCCCTTCACTGCGCACTTGTTTATTTCAGAAGAAAAGAGCAAAGCAGCGTTCAAATCCGGGAAACGGACGATTGATGGAGCAGCGCTGCGCTACAGTCCACCAAGCCTCCGGGGAGCTGCTGATGATCCTTCATTGAGAAACCAATTACAGCAGCTCTTCCTCTCAGAGGACGCAGAACTGGGCACTGGAGAGCCGAGACAACTCCTGTATAGTTCAGCCCGCTCACCCTGCAAACACACCACAGAGGAAGCCCAGTGCTGCTGCTGGCTGCTGTCAAATATTTGTTTACCATCTGTCTGCACAACCCCGACCCTCCCTTTGCGCGACAAAAGCGCACACATCACCTCCTTGACCTAACCTATTTCAAAAATCAATTGTCCCACACTCGCTTCACGGGGCAGTGGACCCGGTATGATCGATCTATCTATCTATCTATCTATCTATCTATCTATCTATCTATCTATCTATCTATCTATCTATCTATCTATCTATCTATCTATCTATCTATCTATCTATCTATCTATCTATCTAAATAGCAATTGATTCAATGTTAGATATGAATAAAGGCTTTTTAAAGAGTTTGCACCTAAATTAAAGTTAATTACAACACACATTCCAAAGTGGGTTGCTCTAATGATGAGAGTAATCTGTAATTACACACTGTGGCACCACTGCTTATCACTTTTATCCTGGTTGCACTGTGAAGACTGGGAGTTCAATAATAGATCATCACTTCTCTCACTCTAATATTAATCACTGAAGCTGGACAGCCATTTCTAAGCATCATTTTTCATCTTACTGCCTGAGCGTGTTTCAACTGAATGGATTCATTGAGTGGGAAAGAAGAGGGGAGCTCATGGGTGCTAGGGGGTTGTTTCATTAAGATTCTGAGTTAAAAATAGCGCGAACAGATCTTCACTTTGCCGGCACAGTTCAACATGTCTCACCCTTGACTATTGCTTGCCTTCTTATTATTCCAAACGGCTCTTAGGGGCTATAGCAGAGTGCTTGTTGCTGGAAAGTGTGGCTCTGCAGAACCTTTTGAGGAGTTTTATTGCGCATTATTCAAAAATTACTTTCCCATCTAAGCTGCAGCTCTTCAAAGGAGTCTTGGAGCGGAATAACAACCACATTAACATGTTGCAAACCCTCATGTATCCATATGAGAGTTGTGATAAACCGCGTAAGTCCTGCCTGGCTTGATAACTATCCTGAGAGTTATCGGGCCCGATTGCAGTGGTTCTAACCACGAAGCACATATGATGCACTTCTGATTCTGAAGCTCTGTGAGTGTGTCACATGTTTCACAGTAATTGTGAGCAGCAAAGACGAGATGAGAACCAGGGTCATGCTGTTATCAATGTGGAAAACAGTGATCGATTAATTATGTATGCAGCAGATACTGTGTCCATTATAATAGTGGTAAAATAAGTGTTACCTTCCGTGCCCCTGAATGGAGAATATGACTGCACTGAAAGACTGCTACTGACCTCCTATTCACAAAAAAGGACATTCATGCATTTGAAAATAAAGAAATATGCAGAGCATCATCAATTAGTTTTTAATTAAAGTGTCTTTGATCTCATACTGCTACCATAACCTAATGTGTATAGACATCATCAGCCTGAACTGTGTAGGTTTTCTTGTTTGTCCCAACGCCACTTTTTCCATGTTTACATGGAGGGGAGCAATGCTGCATTACCAGTTTCAGCTTGTGTTGTCTGAGCACTACATGGGTCATCTCTCTTGGATGCTGTGGCTTAGGTAATGGAGGCCAAGTTGACCTTAAGGCACTCGGAGATGGATGCTCTTACGGCACACAAGAACGGCCGCTCATGGGCGTCACTGAGTTCATGAGTGCTGAGTGTGCCCACGCAGTAATAAAGGGTTCATGTGCTTCTGTCTTTGCAGCGTTTCTATAGCGTCTCTTGGAAGAGAAAATCCGGTGCCCTCTTGTCCGCCTCAGGGACAGATCAGCTTACGGAAGAGAAGAGGGCAGACATTAGTCACTGTTTTCCTGTAATACACTCGTGTGCGCGCGCGCGCACACACACACACACACACACACACACACACACACACACACACACACACACAGTTTGCACATTGAAGAATACGAGAGAAGAGGCATCTTGGGTATATCCAGACATATGCTTTCACATCATTATCACCCGCACACACACGTTTGCACAAAAAGATTGATGTAACTATTCACAAAGCTAAAATCCCTGCAGACACACAAAAGTGATCATGCCAGCAGCCTGTATGGAAACCTTAGAAGTGATTACTAAGTGCAATGGTAGGCGCAGTGTGTTGTTACATGGAGTGTCTTCCCCCTTGAGCCCCTTATGCTGTTCGTGTCTCTGCTGGTGGTCCCAGTGAGCCTCCACCAGCTGGCCGCCTGCCTGGGTCTGCGGTCCCGTGAGAGGTGGCACAGGCTCAGGGAGAGGATAAAAGACAGTGAGACATCATGGGCCGAGGACAGGAGAGATGCTCTAGCCCGGAGCAATCTTTCTCTGAGCATCTCCAGGCCTGTAAAATACCCCGCCAAATATACACTTCAGCAGCAATATGGCAACTTCATGTTGTATTCAACGTAGTATCGCAATGTAACATGATATCATGTCCAGAGCTGCAGATTGATCGCACGGCTCACACTGGAAATGGACTGAACCAGAGCGCAGGAAATTGACTTAGCAAACGCAATAGTGATACTTCCTTCCTGCCTTCTTGCATTAGTACTGTCAAAATCAGATAGGTGAGAAGGTGTGTTTCTTGTGTGTTTTTGTATCATTGCTAGGTCTGTAAATAAGGACTACTTTTAATATTGATCAGTGTGTCAGTGTATACTCAGTCAGGTGCAGTGATTTGTTTAAGAAATTCTTAAAGATGTTACAGTCAGTACTTGATATTTACAGTGGATCACATGACTACTTGCATGTGATCAACCCACAGAGAAATAGCACAAGACAAGAGCATTTTACAGTTGCTTCCTAACACAAAAGGAAGCAACCAAAACGGCAGATATGACCAGCCAGAGTTTACAGAGAGTTAAAGCCAGGCTTATATTCTGTGTGTGCACAGAGAGACAGCTATAATGGGGTGCTAGTGTTGAATAAGTGTGCCTTATCATTGTTTGAAAATAGCCTTATAGGTAAAGATAGTTCATGTTGTGTCTACAGCTTCTTTTCAGTGCAGAGATGAAAAAAACAGTTACTTGTTTAAGTAGTCCAATGACTTCTGACATCAACCTGTCAGTCAAATAATAGTGTAGTTAATCTTTTAAAGTACACTATGTTGCTAAAAGTATTCATTCACCCATCCAAATCATTGAATTCAGATGTTCCAATCACTTCTATAGCCACAGGTCTAAAAAATTAAACACCTTGGCATGCAGACTTTTTCCAGATACATTTGTGAAAGAGCGGTCACTCTCAGGAGCTCAGAGAATTCCAGCCTGGTACCGTGATAGGATGCCACCTGTGCAACAAGTCCAGTCGTGAAATTTCCTCACTACTTAATATTTAATATTATTTAATACAGAGTTTGTACAATACTTACCAGCCTGGAAGTCAATATTTGGTAATGCCACCTTTATTGTTCAACACAGCTTGAACTATCTTAAATTTCTTTCTTTAAGTAGTCTTCAGGAATAGTTCTCCAGGCTTCTCGGAGGACATTCGAAGCTCTTCTTTAGATGTGGGCGGTTTCTTCATTTATTCTCAGTCAAGATGATCCCACACCACTTTAATAATGTCAAATCCATGACTGATGGTGCTCAATTGTGTGCTTTTCAATCCAGGTATGCTTTTTACTGCATTGGCAGTGTGTTTGGGATCATTGTCATCCTGGCAAATGAAGCTGTTGCCAATCAGAAGCTTTCCAGATGGTATTGCATTTTAGATCAAAATCTGACGCTACTTTTCTGTCTTCATAACTCAAGCAGTTTTGAGAAGACCGCCAACACCACTGGCTGCAATACAGGCCCAAACTATGACAGAGCTTCCAGCACGTTTTACAGATGGCTGTAGACGCTCACCGTTGTACCTCCCCTAACCTCCCTTTTACACTTTTACAACCAAAATGTTCAAATTTGGCTTCATCACTCCATCAGAACTGTTAACTCCAATTTTCAGTCCAGTTCTTGTGTAATTTGGCATTTCCCTTCTTCCAGAATGGCTTTTGGATAGGCACCCTTCCACTGAGATGAGGTGTCAGTGCACAATAGATAGGGCCAGAGGGATCTCTCGGTTCCTATGTCAGGTCTTAGCCAGATATTTCTTAAGGACATGACTTTGGCATACATTTCACCTGCTGATAGTTTCTTTTAATTTGTTTATGCCAACACGTTTTTTGTTCTCCACTTTTCCTCAAATTAAGGACAGACTGTCACACCATGCTAAGATCCGCCAAGCTTTCTGTTAATAGCTCTTTGGAAATCACCTTGTTTGTGCAAAAATACAATTTTATGCCCATCAAAATGTGTTATATTTGACATTTTTCATATATCCAACTAAAGAAATGAGAACAAGTCATCTGTCTTTGCAACCAGCTTTTAGTAACAAAGTACAATTTAAAATGTAAATAATTCTTTAAGTTGTCTTCTCATTATGTGTAGACGCAGCACCGGTTCATCCCTTGAGTTAGGTGTCTTTTTTATGCTTGAATGATTCATAGGTCAGTCTAAATGACTTAACAGAAGGAAAAAAAACATTCCCAGAAAATGGACGATCCAAGGACTAGCTCCTTGTAATTAACATAAATAAAGCAACGAGGGGTGGTTCAAAACATCCGCACATACTGTAGATTCTTACGCTTGTCAGTTTGTTTCTGATCTCTCTACCAATAAAGTTTGAAAACTGTTAAAAACAGGTAACTGTAGTGCTGACATGAAGACAGTCACAATGCGCTGGGTGTGAAAAGACAGAAAAAAATGTGTACGAGAGGTGAACAGCAGGTCAGGAGTTATTGGCTGGAATGCTGCATTCCCAAGATCTACCAGGTGTGCTGGGTGACTAACACTGTAAATACTGATGACCCCAGACACATTTATGATGACTCTAAGAGTTTAAAAGCACTGTCCAAACAGACAGATGAAGAAAACATAATTTCCAGTTTGATATTGCAGAGAAGAAGCTCAGGAGGGAAAAGAACAGCTGTAAGTAGTAAAACACAAGAGAGAAAAGCAATCACACGTGCTGCATAACACTGAGTAACCCACTGAGGTCCTAAAATAATCAGAGGCAGTCTCATTTGTTTTTAAATGTTGGCCCCACGTGTCACTGAAACATAAACGTATGTTTATAATCGCAAAGACAGACAGTTAAGTTAAACTTAACAAAGTACCAAAACATTTCAGGAAGATAAATACATAATTTTGCTGCTGCGAAGGAAAAAAAAAATCAATTACTAGCAGTGATTTGTAACAGTTTTGTCATACAGGAGCAAGATAAAAAAGCACTTCTGTGTAGTGTTTTCAAGGTCATGAAGGAAAAAAGTTACCACAGAAATAACACACTCAGCAGCTACAGTGTAACAAATGTGTTTTGCTACACACATATTTGCTTTCTTGTTGTTGAGGCCAATCGGGCACCATTGCTGATTCTATCCTAAACCTCTTGACAGTGGAGCATCATCTATGAGAAGTGGTACTAGCAAACATCAAGCTAAAAATAATAATAATTTCTTCTGGTTACAATCTCTTACTGTCTGTTAGGTTTTCTAGTTGTGATAAATAAGTGGCTCTACAAGTGTTCACTTGAGCAGAGTGGGCAGACGGTACGAGGAGAAGACATACAAATATACAGACAGCTATTGTCACCGGTCCATTTCACCAAATCCACTTGAAATGACTCCTTTGTCAGCCTCTCTTTGCTGTGCTGCTCTGCTAACTCAGTCAAAACACGATTATTTTCTGCTTCTCCAATAATTCCCACTTGTAGCACTGACATGTCTCTATTTGAAAAGAAGGAAAAAAACACGAGACTTATGAATGTGGCTCCTTTTGCATTTTTCTCATACAACGTAAATGAGCCTTAAGTATAGTCGAGAGCTGCTTTCATGAGTAAATCATACAATGTGACATATAAGCACCATAAAACAAAGATATTTACTACTTGAGTTAGTTTTATTGCGTCTTTCTCATATTGCTCTTTATGCCAGTCTGACTTTAACATTAAGCAGCAGTGATAACAGTTCTTGTCATTACAGAAAAACTGACTGTGTACTTTTGAGTTTCTTCTTCTTCTTCTGTCTGCATCGAGGCATGTGGTGGTTTAGAAAGCAGATACGCAGGTTTTATCTGTTTAATGTGGAGCAAATGAAACAATTTATTATTGTTTTAAGGTCATCGCTATAAAACCAGAAGGACTGAATCCATGCACTCATCACATTATTGATATCCATCTAGAGTAATGGCCAATGAACTTGCCTGTTAGTGAGTAAAAGGAGACATATTACGTAAGCTGCTGTTTATGTCTTTGGCTTTAAAACAACCAATGTCCATCATTTCTCCTCGCACTAAAGCAAAATACAAAAAAAGAAAACCTAATATAATTGCAGAGGTGGGATGTAATTAATGGCTCTGTGTGAAATGAAATGACCCTACTGACATCCCCAGCTTAATTCGCATACAGAAATTCTGCTTCACTCTCTTTGCCTTTGCCTGTCTTTCTGAGTGTTTGTTTGAGTTGGTGTTTAAAAATGTCGTCACCTGCGTCACATTTGAGGTTGATGAATGCCTAAGCGGTAGACTTGCTATGACTTTTCCTTGGAGCTCGAAACATGTTTTACAAAGCGCAGTAGTTTGTCTCCAGAGAAGCTTCTTTCTCTTGTAGAGTAAGCTGTAAACACACCTGAGTGATGAGTCACAACGCTGGAGAGCTGGGACCTACTAGTGCCATTATCAGGCTGTTTGCAAGGAATGCGCTTAATGGAAACTAGTTTGAGAGACAACACGTTCTGACCTGAGTGTAAACCATAACATATGGGGGGCTTTATGTCAGGCTTTGGGCCAAACCATCTCTGTTATCCTCTTCGAGGGTCAGGAGAGAAGTCTGCAGCTGTGTGGACAAAGCTTTCACAAGCGCTGAGCTGAATTTACTGTGAAATACCAGAGATTTAAAGCATTGACTTATCCCCTTAATAGTCCTTTCAACCATTTCTTAGAGTATATTTGAAGCTGTGAGAGCTTGTTGAAAAATGAGGCACATTTTACCCAGATTAACCAGATTGATCATCTCTGCAGCAGCAAAATCAACACTCTGTATGTTTGTATATAAAAAATAATAAAATAATTACACAATTCTGTAATTTCACAACCTCCCAAAAAATCTGGCTACTTTGTAAAGAAATGTCATCTGCATCTCCATTAAGACAAAAAAAACACTACTGCTTATAAACACATGTCAGCATGACACATGTAATAGTATCTGGAGGCAAAAGAGCAAAGCTTCACAGTGTCAGGTCCCATTCTCCACCTCTTTGTGTCTTTTTTTTAATCACACCTCTGAGAAAAAAAGGCAGTATTTTTTTCTTCCTTTGATCCTAATCATACTTTAAGAAAAAAAAATAAGTCCGATTACTAACAAAAAAATTTAATTCCAGGGGGAAAAGTCATAATTCTGAGACTGAAGTCAGGAAAAGTGTTCATAAATTGAATTGAACTGAATTTGTTTGCCTCAAAATTCAGAAAAAACGTCATAATCCAAACATTGACTTTTTTGTTCAGTGGCTCACGGACATGCTTTTGATTAGATCAGTTAGATCAGGTATAATGGTTAGTTGGTGCACTGCCTTGCTCTTGTTGTGTTGTTGCTATTTTAGAAATCACCACAGAGGCGGTACTTATCTCGTCTAAAATGCAGAAAGTGATATATGTAGTTCCTATAAGGCCAAATTACTAGTTACCCATATTCAAATGACTACCTGTTACATAATTTCTAAATTGATATTTTATTGTGTATTTATTAGCATGAACTACTACTGTATTAGAAGTAGATTGTGTATAAAAACAGTCTACTTCTAATATATGAACAGGAGGCTGATCTCTGTACACTGACAGCATCAGAAAGAGTGTCTCACATGTTTTTAGTGAGATAAAAGGTTTTCTGTGCTCCTATAGATCCTTCTTGCTCTGAAAACATTACTGCACTACTTCAAAGCTTCCAGAGCAGCGTGAATACTTTCTCAGAATATTTATTAATCCTGACCTGACATGAGCTTGAAAGCAAACGTCCTCTGTGATTACAAGAGGATTGCATCAGCATGTTGATACCTTGTATTATGTTTAGATTAGCATATGAAGAAGGCAAAGGTGTCGGTAGCTACCGTTGGTAGTCGGTAGAGTTATCATTTTTAAAATGTTGTAATGATTTGGTGAACTATTTCATACCAAATTTTTTTTTTAAATTATTTATTTATTGTTTAATCACTGATTCAATTTTTGGTTTGCGGTCAGTGGTGTGAAAAATGGCCATCACCCAATCTACAGCCAAAGTGATACCTTCAAATTGTATTCTTGTCAAACCAAATACCCAAACTACAATTCTATTGTTTATTTTAATGAAATACAAGATAAAAAGTTCAACAACAAATAAATAAATAAATATACTATAAGCTCATCATGTCTTGTGAGAAATATCCTTGTCTTTAAGCTGCATTAACCAGACCTGTCAAAGAAATGTGAAGTAACACTTGCAATATTTCTCTTCTGATTTGAATTTTGCATATATTTGATTTGTACAATTAAGTAATCAAGTACAAATACTCACATAGAGCACGTGGCATAAGTACATTTTGCCCCACTGAGTAGAATAGTAGCACTTGTGGCCTATGGTAGTCTTAAAGACAGAGTTTCTGAAACCTTAAATTCCTCTGGCGCATGCCTATCTCTGCAGGGTACCCAGAAAACTAAACAAACTTCAGACTAACCTAAGGAAGGAGATAACGTGAAATCATGACGGCAGTTAACAGTGTCCCGGCATGCCTTCACTTCAACATGCTCATAAAAGTCAGGGCGGCTAAAGATAGACACAGACAATCGCATTGACAGCAAAAAATCGGTAGGAGACCCCCGGGGGGCCTTATGAGAAAGGGTCCTCAGATGGTATAGCTTAGCCTGCTTCCATTATGTTGATCTGTCATTGAGTTAAACCCCTCTTGTGACATGTTCTGTGACCTACAGACCTGGCTGTGTAGTATTTTGCTTTGCAGTCTGAGGCTCTAATGCAGACTATATTCCTTTGATGCTCTAGTCTAGACAATGATTTGTCATAGCTGTCTTGTAGTGCTACTATTAGTCAGAGAACCCCTCCACTGCCTGCATGGGCAATCCTGGCTGCTTTGCGCCCAAAGGGCCTCCACATTCCTGGCTCAGCTGGACATTCAGCAGGCCACCACCTGCAGCATGTCAACACACTACACAGACTTAACAACTCCCCCACCCCCCTTAAAACCATTTACTCTCACCCCTAACTGGAAGGTGCTGTAAAAATAGTGCCTGAAATTACTTATGGGACTTGTTGATAGGGCATTAAGAAATATATTGGAAAAACAGAAGGACAGAAAATGTGAAGGTAGAGCTGTTTTATGATCTTCTTAAAATTCACCAGAGGTACGAGTTAAACAAGCACATTTTATATGTAATTTGCATATTTAACATATATTTTGTCGTCAAAGCTTTCCATTTGGAAGTGTCAGAAAATTGCATTCAAAAGAAAAATACTCATTAGCTTGGCTTCCTGGTGGGTGTTAAGAGGTTAAAGATATGAATAGCAAGTCAAAGTTCTAAACAACAGACAGATTTGCTTGACATTTGCCTGTGGCTCTGTGTGTTAACAATGGGGAAAGTAGAGACATGGTGTCTTGTCTCAGCTGTCACTTGTGAGCATGTGGTGGGAAAACTGCCCACACTGTGCCTCTCAGGCTCATCCACACGCTGCGACTGCTGCGCCATCTTTCTAAAAACCGCACTGGAACATCTTTTGTTTTTCTCCATGGCTTTGTCTCCTTCCTATTGTTGTCATCTTCAGACTGGCATAAGTCATTGCGTGGCCATAAGGAGTTTGAGTGTTTTCCAAAGTTCTCTTGTTGAAAAGACTGAGTGACTAATTAAAAAAACATTGTCAATTTACTTTGGTGGCTGAATGTACCGATCTGCTTTGATGTCTGATTTAAGAAATCCATCCTTCATCAAGAAGGAGCTGGCTCATTGCTGATTACGTACAAAATGCAATTTCTGCATTTGCATAACAAAGACAAGACTGATAGATCTTATCTGAGGCTCCTCTTGAGTTTGTTGCTTGTTTGCCCTGAACTGCAGTTGCCTAGTAGCCACAGTGATGCCCTCTTCATTTCCAATTGACATCACATGGCGCCAGAGGAGCTCGCCCAGGATAACTGGACAGGCTTCCAGAGGCAACTCCTCACTAATGTAACATGCATAAGCTGAGTAGCCATGTATTTTTCAAATGTGTGATAATAACAGAAACACAGGGGCATTTTTTTTCCTCTTTATGGGTGCTTGGATGAATCGGTGCCAATAGCAGTGTGCCTTCACTCTGCGTTAGTCGAGAGAGACGTCTATGACTCTGCACACACAGTGAAAACCCCACCATGTTTCTTGGGTGTGAACACAACGTTTGTCAGTGGAAAATGACGGCCGAAAAAGTAAATGGTCGATGAGTCACCCTGATGGAGCGCCGGGACATTGCTACTTAAAAGTCAGACATGGCTGCTGGGAAACCTTCCAAGTTGTCATGTTCCAGGCGTGATCGCCTGGAACATGACAACGTGATTTGTGTGTACTGCGACAAATCAACCGTGTAGGTTTCCATTCTGGCAACCGTATGACCCCGGATATGCTCATCAAGACAAACAGCATCACACGATAGAATAGGTGTTTCTCTCTTTTTCTACTAATATCTCCTCATACGAGATGTGATTTTTCTTTGTTTGATCTGCATTATTTGGTTCTTCTCCCCTCTAAGGTTGGTATCATTCTTGTCTTTGTTATGCAAATACAGAAATTGCATTTTGTACGTAATCAGCAATGAGCCAGCTCCTTCTCAAGGTCTAAAGTTCGAAGATGATCCATAAAAACTGAAGGTAATAATAAATGTTGTGTTCGCAGTTTAGAGCCCAAAGTTTTCAAGATATCACTTCCAAATTCAGTGTGATGGTAGACATGAATAACAGCTCGAGCTGATTTAATTTTCAGAAAATCAGATCACTGTGAAAATCAGCAAAAAGTTTATATTATCTTCAGTTTTTATGGATCATCTTCAAACTTTAGTCCTTGAGAGACATGACTACCTAAGCTGGCTAAGCTTTTGATCTTGACCTTCATTGTTACCAGCCAAGGTCAACTGATGAAATAACAATAGAGCCTGATGTCAGCCGTTTGTAATAAAAATATCACAAAACATAAAAGTTTTAGTCTAGCCCTCGCACTTCGGGGGAGTTGCTCTTTCTAAGTGCTCTTGTTTCTACTGCTTTTTACTATTTTTATGTAGCTAAGGAAAAAGTAAAGTTTCCACAGCCACAAAAAAAGTAACACATTGGACCTGAGGGAATTTTTAAAACCTCAAGTTTTGCTGCAAGAAAACATCAAAATGGTGTTGTCTTTAATATCAGATGATTTACTAAAACGAACATAACAACGTGAAGATTTAAAGACTGCACATTGGGTTTAGATTCCCTTAGCCGTGTGCGTTGGTGCTCTACAGAGCCACATGACGTGAAGCGCAAACAGCAGATGCTTAGTTGCTTTTAAAGCCTCAGCAGTCTCTATATATGGGCATTACATTGTCTCTGCAATGATGCTTCTTACTGAACATGACAGTCACATTCAGTGTTACATAAGACTTTATGGAGTCTCTGCTTATTGCTGACATTTCCACGTTTAGCTGTCTGCTGACCAAAGCTTTGCTTCTCTTTTATATTGTCCAAATGCCATCCTGAAGCTAAAAAGTCACAGTCATCTTGGATCAAAGCGAGCTCTCTCCCTCTCTACTGGGTGTGTGGTTTATTTAAGGGTTTTTTGGTGTTTCAAAAAGATCCATGTGTAGTATTCAGTCTGATATGTGGTGCTTGACATCCTATGCTTGATGAAAAACAACTGCCAAGAATCTCCTTATATACACAACTCACCAGCCTGCTGAGAATCATCAGGAGAAAGGAACAGCGGAGCTACAGTAGCAGCTTTCTGTTTGTGTTGCAGTTGGCTGCCATACTTCAAAATCATTCTGTATTGATTCCCTGCTGATGGACCTTTCAAAGCAGGGATTGAATTCTGACTCAACATAAACTGATGGAAAAAGAACATTTTCTAGATTTAGATGCATTCACTTTTTTTGCAGTGAGCATTTACAGGAAGTCCTGACCCTGCAAGCAGAACATTGCACAAAGGCCAATATTAGCTTCTCACAATACCTCGAGCGTGGATGTGCTAAGGAGAGCTGGATACTATTCAAGGATGGCCTGCGTGTAGCATCTGGTAAATCCAACAGGTTATTTCAACACCCTGCTCTTTTTAGTGATTAAACACATGAGCACACTAGTTAAAAGGCCCAAAGGTCCAATATCTCTTGATTTCTTGGCTGCTTCCTTGTATGTTTTCTATGCCGATTAAGCCTCTAGTGATGGTAAAGCCACTCAAAAGGACTTGTATGGGTAAAGTCAGATATCCTGCTTCACTATGCCTGTGATGCAACTTTATCATTCTCCTGAATTCTTGTTATACTCATCAGCTGAGCAAACACACACATTTTACTCTAAACTTTGAAGAAGATTCACTTCTTCCTACTAATTCACCCGTAAAGTTGCTTTCAGCACAGAGGTCACTCTCCCCAATACTCTTAGGACAAATTTCGATGGTCTTTGCAGTCGGCCTATCATTAGTGGGGCCCATCAACCCTATTAAATCATTCAAAGGCCAAAGGTTTTATATATTTTCCACAATATTCACATTGCAATTAAGAAGTCATTTTTTAACATGCTTCATAACACTGTTATCCTTTTCATATAGAGGGAATAAATCTGCTCGGATTACCAGGACCCAGCTCTGAAGACCAAAGGACTCTGGAGGTCTAGCTTTGGACTAATGAGAATTCTCATTGTGACATAACAATTCGAGCTCAGGGGTTTTTAGTGCAATAATTTGATCCAAAATGTAACACTTGGTCACATGATTAAGGTTACAGGTTTAAATTAAGAGATTACAGGCTGTTTATTCCCTTCTGTGTAGACCTTTTTGGTTTGACAGAGGGATAAAAGACCACGTTTTATACATTAGCCACTTTCTCTCAAGAACTATGACTACTTACCAAGGATCATTTCTTTTGGCAACTACCAAACAAAAAATGTTCAAAAAAATCTCCATTTTCAAACAAACCTAAAAAAATCATCCTTGGATCTCATCGGAGATGTCATAAATGATCAGTGGAACTCCGTCCTAGACTTTGTACACACATTATCTTTTCACAGTAAACATGCTTTTGTGCAGGAAAAAGTGGTGTACAGAGTTCATTTCACTAATGCTACACTGGGAAGAACCTTGAGCCATGTTGTGCTCAGTGTAGAGGCCAGCACTCTTAATGTGTGACTTAATAACTGATCTGCTGGCTGCTCCCGAAGCTCTCGACGATCTAAAGTTCGAAGTGTTTTTTTTTAAGCCTTTACTACGATGTTTGGAATTCCATTAAACCCTGAACCCAGCACTCTTTTTTGGTTCAATATTAAAGAAATATGGTACTGTTTTAACAGTGGAAACCAGCGTGATCATTGCTTTCACTACACTCTTTTCAAGCTTTCTAAGCTTTTAAATCGAGCGCAACATGCTCCTCCATCCTTCTATGTGTTTATGCATAAATAGCAAACAACAAACAATCCCAGAGTTAACACAAACTACTGTATGATAGTTATTTGGGCCCTCATAATATCTTGTTATTAACTGTAGTCTTATAGTGGACAGTATAGTATTGTCATTTTTGATTAATAATGCCTTTCACATAGGAACTAGATTTTTTGAAGTCAAAAAAATATGTGTTTAGTATGTTCTACAATTTTAAAAAACCTGTGATTGGTAAATACATTATACCTAGGGGGAAAAAAGGCTGACCTAGAGGACTAGAGGAGAATGGATATTGCATTCAACAGGTGGCCAGAAAAACAACTTCAAATGTGTGATAATACTGCTCCGTCTCTGCTGGGTGTGAAAATATGTAGGGCCCAACTGTTTGCTAACACAATCGCATTTACCGTGTCACATTTATGGGGTGAAAATAAGTCAAACAAAATCATTTGAAGCAGGTTCAAAGTGAGATGTCATGTCAGTAGAGTGTTTAAAAGAGGACAAAACAGTAAATCTAAACAACAGTGATCGATAATCATTAGTAGAATCACCAGAAATCCAACAGCAGTGTGGTCTCTGTCTCAGCGGCTAAATGGCTAAAAGGACCTGACAGGACTCTGTCTGCCATTTGCTCACCCAAACGTGTCCGCTATACATGGCCCACTTCCAAAATCCCTCAATAAAAACAAACTAGTCAGCAGCCAGAGATCAAAGTGTCAGCTCAAGGATGATGCATCAAAATCGGCCTCCCAGGTAAAGTGGCAAGATGGCGGAGGATGTCTGTATTTGTTCAGTCTGCTATGCTGAGGATTGTTCACAGATGGCACAAAAACTGTTTCCATCAGTCATGAGTGTGTCCCCTCAGTTGGTGTGAACTGACTTTTGACTTGTTACATAACACAGTATGTCATTCTCTGAGACAACTCCAGATCGGCCAAGATTGCAGAAGGTAGAGGAAACAAAGTCACATTGGATATCTGGACTTAATGACAGAGTCTAGCAGGATTTGGAATTCCAGCCTCAGACCTCCACAGAGAGTGTCAGGAGCTTCACCACTGAAAATCACCACTTTGTCATATTGCTCGTAATGACTGCCAGTTACTGAGTCACCTCTCCGATGGCAGAGCAACTGAAAATGCAATTTCAAGTGTTCAGAGTCTTCAGGGGGTGTTGGGAGAACCGACAGACCGTGGCGAAATGAACATGCTCTGAACCGAGGATAAACCTTAGCAGGGAAGCGGAGGTCCGATAAGGTCGTCTTTTTAAGCACAGGTCACCTTGGCCTCTTGAGACAAGAGCGGAGGCCTGACGGTGGAGTGAATGACATTACATCTCGCCAGCAGTGATAATGGTGTCTGTGATGACGATAAGTACTGTTATTACAAGTATGACTAGCTTGATCTGGACCTGAAGTGCACTGATGGCATCTAGATTCCTGAGATTGAAACTTGAAATGAAAATCCAAACTGTGCAAAGACTGGGCATTGGTATTCAGATGCAGTGTGAAAACATTAGAGAAATAAAAACAGAGGGGTGTGTGCATCTGTCTCCCTATTGACTGCAGTCTTAAATATTTTTATATCTACCGTGGCAGTTTTATTTTCATTTTTTTCTCATACCACCCAGTTTCCAAGCCATCCATTAATAGACAAAACTCCATTTACAATCCAATAACATTATCTTCACAGACTAAGTATGGTATTATGGTGAAAGACCACAGCACTGCTGAGAATAGAATAGAATTTGCCCATGAACACATGAATCAAACTGTTGTTTCTCTTGGCTCAATGTCATCAAGGGTTAGGGTAACATAGTAGATGGTGTTTTTTGATGGAGATGTCATGAAGCTCTAAAAATATTTTTTCACATATTGAGGGTACAGTGAGTAGGAACGTTTTACTGATGGACAGAGCTTGGAGAGAGGACAGATTGTAAAGCAGGCTGCCGCAGCGTGGATGCCAGAGCAAAGACTGCATTTTCACATTTTACATGCTGGAAAATCATTCACAGATTACAATTTAAATAATGCCGAACGACTCTAACTACAAGCACCTAAAGGCAATTCCACACACAGCGAGCATCTCACCCCTCCAAATTCGTAAATCAAATGTAAGGTGACAGTTATTAAGAACACTACAGGATTTCTGTCCACACTGCAGACTGCTCACCTGCGTTATTACATTACCTTTTCAGACACATTAAGCTGCATACCATCTTGAGAGCCTCGCTGCGGCCTGTTTAATGAAGTCGGCTGAAACTAGAAGATGTTTAGAGCACAAGCTCACTCCTCCCCTCCCTGTCCCTCATTTGACTGTGTACAGTAGTAGTGTGTGGGAGTTTGGCTTGGCTGGCCAACCCGATCTCTCCAGGGTGCTAGCAAAGTCTCAAGTGTACTGAGGAACCAGCTCAAAATAAATATGCAACCTCTTTTTCAACCGAGGAATTATGAAGACCTCTTGCTCTTTTAGCAGACATCATTAAAAAAAACTCCAGAGGTGACAAAAATCTAGCAGTGACCTCTTATACTCTAATGTGATCTAATTAGTTTTATTTGGATCTCTCGTGCCTCTGGGGGCTGTTGTGGGCAGAGTCGGCAAAGATCAGCACTGCGATCAGTCGTTTGACAATCTGCATGATGTAATTTGTGGGTTATGTTTTATTTAAAGTTCAAAAGAGAGCAGTCACAACTTCAATCCTGAGTGAAACGGGGTGAAAGCCTGAAGCTAACTTTACTTTTGGCTGTATTGCAGGCCCAGAAAACCTACTTTATCAGTTAAGTTGTTACTGTGAGAAATCACGGTCCAACATGAACATCCCAGACAGATTTCATGCAAGAGTTTTGTTTTGGTTTGATGGTTGGGAATCAGTTGGAAAAAGAGGAAGTCACACGTATTGTTGAATGCCCCAGAAACCATATGGCAAGGAAAAAAGGTTTATTAATCTGTTGCTTCTGCTTATTTATTTATTTTCCTAGGAAAAAACAATCCCTGTGGTCGTCCAAAGGATGTAGCAACATTTGAACCAAAATGTAAAACCAGGTTGTGGGCTTACAAGGTCAATACGTCTACCAAACCTAAAGTATTGATGTTAATGGAAAATGCTTTTAAAACAATTTTTTTGTGATGTGTATCATAACAACAGCCCACAGATTCTCTCACACTTATGGCTCTCGTTAGCTTAATATAGCCTTTTCCCCCAGACTAAGTTCCATTGTTGAACCATTCGTGTGTAATGCCACTGCTCTTATCCACCCTCAGCTCTCACAACATCCTTTTTTCCAGCAGCGTTTTCAGCTATAAATGGTGCGTTTATTCAAAGAGCCCCAGTTCATTGGATTGGCTGACAATAAACAGCTGTATGGATGAGAGGCGGGATTACAGAACGACTAAAGCATCAAACATGAGAGAGACTTGTTTGAAAGGTAAAAAAGAAGACCTACAATGAAAAAAGAAAGCTGTAATATTCACAAGTTTCTATTCCCCTGTTTACGCAATAATGTTGGCCCAGAAAATATACTTTTGGCATTTCTTAATATATGTCGAAAGAACTTTAAGCCTGCCTTGTAACTTTATCAGTAGAGTATTGCACAAATTAGCTGTATACTGGAAGTGAAACCATCTTCTGACAGAAGCCAGGCCTCCTTACACTGCTCTTATTTATCCAGCTCAATGTGTCCATCTGCTGGATGTTAGTTAGATCTGCCATGACGTCATGTTCAGGTTCAACAATTTCACAGAAAGGGGGGGGGGGGGGGGGGGGGGGGGGGAGTCAATTTTAAAGAAAAGGCACAAACAAGTCAAATACATTATAGTAAAATGTTTTATTCAAAAACATCCCAAGTAGATTCATTTATAATATCTTACAAATATCTGGTATGAACACTCAAACAAAAAGGAAAAAAGTGTGAGTGTGACATTTAAAGAGGAACAAGACAACAACAAAAAGAAATAATGACTTGATTGGCAAACTAACTGACAAACATTAAACCCAACCTTTATTCTTATCCAAGCCCTCAAAGAGAACTGTGTCTTGACCAAGCATAAGCCAAAATCAAGAATATGGCTGTATGCAAGGGAGCTGCTGTGCTCTTTGAAACTGAGCTGATGATTCTTTAGAAAAGTGAAATGATTGGACAATGCTACGAGAAGGAGGTGAAGCTAGTGCTGTAATCTGTCTCAAACATCAAGGCTCTCTTATTGGGATTAAACGCTACTAGGCTCATGAGATCGATTTGAAAATAATGGTATGTTCTTACTGCCTTCATTTGAAAGTTTAAAGAATATAATCACACCAGTTGCACGCTTTATTTGGGCTTGTCCGATATTGCAACTAAATTAGTGCAGCGCTACTGAGCTTAATTTGAAGTTACAGATTCATGTAGCAAGGTTAATGATTCCCTATATATGAACTTTTGTGTAATACTCTACAATTCAGTCACAGTTACAAAAAAAAAAAAACCCAACAAAAAACAAAACAAAAATCTAATTATTTCGATCAATAAGGACGCATTTTCACATTCATGGAAGTTAATTCTTGCACGCTTATGGCCAAAAATGTCACCAGCTCTGTGCATCATGGTTCAGTTTGTTCCTCACAAACCACAAACAAGTCTCATTGTTTGTGACTTCGAGAAAGAGGATTGTTTGGGTGTTGCACTTACTCTTCTCAAACTGTTGGATAGCAGCCTGATTTAGCACATGTACGAAGTCGGTAAATTCATTCCAAACATGGTCAGAAACTTTGATTCAAGTTTCTTTTTTGTTGACATTTCCTCAGCTCGACACAAGTGTCACGCTGAACATTTCCCTCTACGTTTCATCACCAAAAAGGTTACGCGACAATACTCTAATGAGGTTAATTCTGATTTCAAACAAAGACCTCCGTGTGGGGAACAAGAGAGGGGCTCATTATCTCCTGAGGAAGAGATTCTGCATTGATGCACAAGACGTGTCCAGACCCAGAATAACTCAACTCAGCACCTCAGAGACATTTCATATGCAACTTCCAATTAGGGAGTGATTTTTCCAGATACTGTTGCAAAGTAAAACTAGCAGATGTGGTGTAGCATGCAACTGAGCATCAGTGGTTGGGCTTTGAACATAGCCGGTGGCGGTTAAACCATGGTGAAAAGGAAACGCTTTAGACATGAACAAAATACAATTAACAGTCATTGTTTCTGGTAGAACAGAGTTAACCAGCTAAGCACAAACTGACATCAAAGAGCACTGACAACCAAACTGGATACGTCCTGTCTCTGCACTTAATCTTGGGAAGACCAATCTTCTGGCAAGGCTGGCGTAGTTGTTTTATACATTCATGGGAACGAGACTGTGACCACGCCACGGTACGAGGAAGGTACCGCTGCAGACAGACACATTACATATAGTACTTACAATCAAGCAAAAGAAGGCACTGGAAACATATTATACCACACTGGATTCTTATGCTCTCAGTTATCCATCTTGAAAAAGATAAAAATCTAAAAATCTTCTCTGGACATCATTTGTTTTTGAAAAATAAAGTCTGAAATGTTTAGAAAAATTATTTTTGCACCTTTGACTCGTTTCAGCAAGGATAGTTTACAAAAATTAAGCTGCTATTAAAAAAAAAAAAAGGGAAAAAATACTTATGGCATTTTGGTTCTTACATAAACCTCTGATTGACCCATTTGCACTAAAAATTTGAGAATATGACAACATCGACTATTCTTTTGTGCTGATAGGGAAAGAAAACTTGTGTGTGTCGTTTTGACAAACAAGTTGAGTTTTTAAAAAAAAAAAGTGTTTAAATGCTTTATAGATGTACTATAAAAGCAGAAATGTATGTTACCTTTGAAATGGAAACAAAAACAAATAAATTAGTGCTCTGTGTCGACAAACACTGTCAGAAAAGAACGAAGAGAGGAACAAGAAAATACTAAGTGGGTCACAGTGCTACCCATGTGGACAAGGGTGTTACTAGAGGTGAAAGGACAGCGCTACATTGGACAGTGCCATCTTCCTTGGTTAAAAACAGCACTTATGGAAGTCACAGTCCTCGCCTGCTTTAACATGATAGGGGTCACTGGATGTCCAGTCTGCTGTACTTCACGCTGTGGTTCCAGTGCAACGCTCGCCACGACAATGGCAGCTGGTAGTTCCGGGGGACCGGGCCGTTCACGTTCTCTTCAAAGTACTGGAACAGTCTATACCACCACACCCGTGAGAATGGGTTACTCTGTGATGTCTCTTTCAGCGACTGAAACACAACAACAACAACAAAAAGGAGAGATCACAACTGAGCCACAATTCCTATTGTGGCAGGTTAAGACCTTGTAATGGTACCTATAACTCACATACACTATACAACTTACGTACTAAAGCACAGGCTCTATTCAGCTTTATTCACTCCAAAACAGCACATTTGAATTCTAGTACATGTCTATGCTACACATGATTTTAGCCCACTAGTATGTGGTTGCTAGGCAACATGACGACATTATAATATATGATATAGATAGGAACCTAGAGGGACCTTTGGTATGTTTCATTGCTCAACTCTTTATTGCAAAAGAGGATTTTGCTAATTTTGTGTTTTATAGCAAGATTAGGCATCTTTACTTTGATGACATTATCTTTGTCCAAAAAAATAAAAAATATAAATCTAGCAGACAAACATAAATGGTACAATCACCTGTTGGTTCGCCATAGTATGGTACCACCAGAAGAGACGTGTAGTGATAAAGTAGGCCACAACCACATCCACAGTGTAGTGGTCATGGGCAAGAAGGATGCAGACTATTCCCACTGCACTCAGAGTCCAGCAAAGCCAGTGATACCACCAGAATCGCTTTGGAGAATCTACCAAAAAGAGAGGGGGAAAAATAAGTTCAAAACACCAGAAAGAACAAACCATATACCAAAAAATTGTTTTCTCCTCCTATGAATTCCAACTCCTGTATCAGCTGGTACTGATGTGTCAGTGTGACCCTACAGCACTACTTAAAGCTTTTCTTCTTTTCACCACTAGATGTCACCACTGTATCAACCAGCACTGCAGTGCCATGTATCACAGGCGAATAAAAACCAGGATTTAATCAAAAACATTGCCACAATATGATAAAGCAGTTAAAAAAGCTACAGCATTTCATCCGCATTCTGGGTTAGCAGTAAACAAGGTTGGTGGGGGTGGGGGGAATGGGGGTGGGGGGTGGTTAGATAATGGTTAACGCCTGCTGAGCAACAGAAACTGTTGTTATGTAACCAAACTACAAATAAACAAACTGACACTAAGATGACAACAACAAAAAAAATGTCGAGACGGAAACACTTCCTCTTCACTTTTACACAGGGTCCACATTTGCTTGTGCTGTTGTGTCACAGTATCTACTCGAGTGTGAAATATCAATGTGATGCCAAAGGCACTAAAACCGAAAGGCTAGTTGGTAAATCGAAGATATATAATATAAGTCCATCTTAATGCTAATTTTAGTAGCAGAGAAAATCGGGGGGGGGAACCCCACACATTTTTAAATGGTTTATGGGACTGTCAAAATCATCAGATTTAAACAGAAAGCTTGACTTTGAGAAAGGGAACTGACCCTAGAAGTAAAATATTACAATATATTCTTAATTAAACTGCAACATAGACAAAGTTAAACTTACACTCTTTGATGAAGAGGTACGTTAGTGTCAGCATGACAGTGTGGCCACTATACAGGTAATCTCCACACATAGTGTGAGCACCTGTGATGGATAGTCCCCCACCGGCAATCATTTTCATTACTCTCCTCATCTGTGCCTCCCAGTTCCCAAGCAGCTGAAAGAAACACAGTCGTTCATTAATTCACCTCTAAAGTAAGACGCCATCGGCAAGTGTGTGCACATAACTTATAAAAAGCAAAAATGTAAAAGTTTGTCGTTGCTTTTTAGCTTTCCTTTGAATTCCCAAATTCCATTATTTTATGACAATTATATTATTTAGATATAGGTAAACCATACTGAAGATATGACAATTGCAAAATACCTGGTTACAAGTGAAAGCTTCTGCAACCATACGCTCATAAAAACGACTATATTGGAAGCAAAATATACAGTGTGGAAAAAGGAGTTTTCACAGGAACCTATGCAGTCCCGTGAAACTGTAAGTACAGCCTTACTGCTTCCACAGGAATTAAGAAGGGTAGTAGCAGCCAGGTTCTGCTAATCAAATACATCTGATTAATAAATCATCAGCAACTGACAATTCCTATAAAAGCAGAGATGTATGCAGTTTGCTGGTCTGGCGCATTCAGGTGTGGGTTTTTTTTGTTTTGATTTTTAGAAGAAAGCCTCTCGTCTCTAAAATGATGCATCTGAACAAACCACAGGACTTGAGAAATAAGACCGCAGTGGAGATGTTTGGTAAAAACCAAACACAGCATGTCAAGACCAACACCTCACACCAAGTGTCAAGCAAAGTAGTGTAGGGGCCTTGATTTAGACTCATTTTGCAGCAACAGGACCTGCACACCTTGCAATCATTGAGCTGACTCTGGCTACGTCCACACTAGCCCGGATAGGTCTGAAAACGCTCGTTTTCACAGAGTTGAGCGTCCACATTGAAACGGGCCAAAACGCTTACGTTCCAGTCCTGCGCATGCGCAAAAGCAAGTGAGAATTAAAGAATTTGAAGAAAAGCTATCTGGAGCATGTACAAACTGATATTAATCTTTTTAAGGGCTGTCAAAATTGAGAGCAATCAAAACAACTGCTGTATAATGCCCTCTGCTATCTTTGTTTAATTGGTCACATGACTGCATCACATGGCTAAAATGTGTCATCGTTTTAGAAAGTCTGCGTTTTCCAGTGTCCACTCTGTGACGGGACAGCTCTGTTTTGAAATGTATGCGTTTTCGAGAGCGTTTTCAAAACGCTGTGTTTTTCCTTGAGGAAAACGCCGTCTCAGTGTGGACGGGAGGCCAAAACGGAGAGAAAACGATGCGTTTTCAAACAAAAACACATTAGTGCGGACGTAGCCTACGTTTAAGTGCTCTAATGTCAGGTGTGAAGACATCTGTCTGACAGTTTGACCTAAATTAGGTCAAGACAGTGAACCCAAGCACAGCAGCAAATCTATAACAGAGAGGCTGAAAGGGAAAAGAATCTAACTGGGTCATTGCAGGATCTAAAGTCTAGACATCAACCTAATAGAAATGCTGTGGCCAGCCATTAAAACAGCTGTGCATAAACTTATGTCCACAAACTCCAGTAAAAGCAATGCTGTAAAGACGAGTGACACAATATATTCCCACATTGTCGGTCGGTCGTTATGTCCTTGGGCAAGACACTTCACCTACTGCCTACTGGTGTTGGGCCAGAGGGGCCAATGGCTCGATATGGCAGCCTCGCTTCTGTCAGTCTGCCCCAGGGCAGCTGTGGCTACAACTGTAGCTTGCCTCCACCAGTGTGTGAATGTGAGAGTGAATAAATAGTGGAATTGTAAAGCGATTTGAGGGTCTCGAAAAGCGCTATATAAATGCAATCCATTATTATTAGTATTACATTGATATGAGAGACCGATAAAGTCGAATACAAAACAAGTCATTACTGCTAAAAGTGGTTCTGCAAGCTAGTGAACCTGCAAGGTTGCTTACGTTCTCCACAGGAATTCTGTGAAAGGTTTTCTCACATGACTATAGTTTAATTAGCAAAGTTTAAAGTAACAATACATGATGAATCCCTTTGAGATGTTTGAACCATGAAAAAAAGAACTGTAATGCTGTAGTATCTGTTAATATCCATAATATTATGTGGATTTTATATTTTCTTTTAACATACAGAGTCAAATAACAAACACATCTTTGTTATTTGAAGACCAACTTCCTCAGGCTTTGCTGCACCACCGGAGGAAGTGGTGTGGTATTTTTACATAACAGCAAAAAGCAACGGTGTACGACACTATCGGGGCAGAAAGGCTGTGTGGCTTATCTGCCATCAATCTTACATTTCCCCCAAATATGTCAACATGAGCAAGGTAGGCTACATGACCTAAACTTTAGTAGCATGATCCTAAAATAATATTTTAAGCTAGGTAAAAGAAGATATTATCCCCACAGAAAGCCTTGATTTAGGGATGTCAAACTCTTGGGCCCAATCCAGCCAACTTTGATCTCAATGGAAGCCCGTTTCCACCACTAAGAAAAGAAAAAGAAAAAAAAAGATCCATAACTCAAAATTTCGAGTTATTTTCTCGAAATTTTGACTTATTAACTCGAAATTTCAACTTATTTACTTGACATTTTGAGAAAAGTAACTCGAAATTTCGAGTAAGCACTGCCAATCAGTAATCTACGTGAATGACGTCATTTCCTTGTTACCCGGAAGCTGAAGCCTTCAGGTACAAATGCTACAGCTAAGCTACTGGTATTACATCCAGTCATGAATGCACAGATTGCTGAGTAATTTCAGCGTGGCTTCAAAAATGATGAAATCCTTGTGTTATTAGCTGAATCACATGGCGTTACTATCAGCAAACGTACTCGTGAAAGCGCCAAATGTTTGCAATCCGGTTTTGAGTGCGCGTTACTCTGCGCCATATGCTTCCAGGTAACAAGAAAGTGACCTCATTCACGTAGATTAACTCGAAATTTTGAGAAAAGTAACTTGAAATTTCGAGTTAATAAGTCGAAATTTCGTGTTATGGATATTTGTTTGTTTGTTTGTTTTTTTAGTGGCGGAAACGGGCTTCCATACAAGTGGTACAGGTAAGTGAAAGTCCCCTTTTTTGGCTGTGTCAAAGAACTTTAACTACAAATTTATTACCTGACATTGTTTTTTCGACCAGTCAGCCAATTCTGGCCCTTGGGCTTTTTGTTTCTCATTCTTGATACAAAGGCTTCCAATAAGGAGATATGAAAATGCTTTCCTAGCATTTGCAAAATAGGAACCCAAAGAAAGTTGAGCAACTACTTGACCCTCCCATGGCAAAAATAGATGGACAAATACAATCAGTGGAGACAACATTTGTTCCAAAATCAGTTAAGAAACAAACTATTCATGCTCATACCTTTGGAGCACATTTAAAGTGCATCCCAGGAACAGGCAAAGTAGTGATGTACATTGTAATACACCGGTACATGTAGAGTGTGCCCACAATGAAAAAGAACCTTCTGCCTATTATTGACCTGGAGAAAAAAAGAAGAGGGAAGAGAAAGAAAGTAAATAAAAGAATAATATATTTCCATTTAAATGAAATTTTAGCTTTGACAAGCTAAAAGTTTACACCTAACTGAGACGGTGACTGTACCTGTGCTTGAGAAGTATCCACTGTATGAGCCAGAGTGCCACCAGGAGCATGCCGTTTATCTCACAGATGGAGAAAGCCCACTCTATCCTATCAAACCAGTCGAAGAACTTATCGGGCAGTGGTGGAGTGTGCTCCTTTGTCGGGACTCTCTCGTGGACAACCGAGATGACAACAGTGGTGGTGACAAAGCACACCACCGCATAGAGGAATGCTATGCCCGTCTTCCCCCACTCAGCAGGGAATGGTGTAGCCTCCATTGTAGGGATAGGAATTTGAATCATGTCCTGGAATTCCTTCAATGTGCCATTTCTGTGGGACTTACTACTTCCGTTGGATATTCCACCAACGTGCCCATTTGCGTGGCCGTTTTTATGAGCCTCCATGTGTGTCTCTAGCTTTAGTGTCTCCAGTCGCTCCAACAGCTGCTGCCCACAATCAGACGACACCAGTGAGAGAGGAGGCTTTTGGAAATCTGCTTCTGTGAGCCTGAGTAAAGCAGGGCCATTCATCTGCTGGAGGGCATCTATGTACTCCGGCATTCCCGCTTTGCTCAACCACTGGGAAACATCCTCTGCTGTCCATGCCACCACCTTCCTCATTTTGGCCAGCGGGCAATGTGGAGGATTAGGATGGTCCTCAGACTAGAGGTTAAGGGTTAAAAGAGATTTGGCTGTTTAAAGGATAGTGGTACATCCTCTCCAGTTTTGGCACATGGTGAGTTTTGCACCTAGAGGGAGCCCAAGCCTCCTCTTATTGTGATGAAGAAAAAGAAGGAAGCAAGATCTCTTAGGGTTAGGACCAACAGATGAACAGATGTGAGTCACAGCAGCTTCCTTCACCAAGCTTTTTCCATACACTTCACCCCTGTGAAAAATAAAATGCTGTGAATCAGACTGCAGTGGTGACATATATATCCATTTCCACATACTCCACCCTAAGAGAAATTAAAACATGATTCATAATGCTAGTAAACGGCACTAAGTCAATTTGCATGCAGACATCCGGCTTAGGCTGCTGCTGGGTGTGGCCTGTACCGGATGCCTGACCAGACCTGCAAGCCTGTGTGTGCATTCCGTTTAATAGAGCAGCATGTTGCAAACCACAGATCAAACCACCAAAGATTTAATTCAGAGTTAGGGTTTCAGATTCAAATAGATGTTGATGGGAGACCTCCCATGCAAACATGAGCACATTATAAGTCTTATCTGCTGAGAGGGTGTGAAAATACACACAAAACATGTCATGGAGTGCCTCTTTTGAGTTGCAACATAAAAGGGGGTTTCTGGTTCAAAATCACTACTATTTGACAAAGGCTCACATATCTGAGGTAAATGCAAAGAAAGAGAAAGTGATGGATAGATGGAAGGAGAAAAGAAAACATCTACAGTGTGAGGCAGGGATTCATCGCTCATGGAATAAGCAGAGGAGACAGGGCCAAACACAGATAAATCCTAATTTCTACAGTTTGCTGGAGTAGACTGTCAAGCTAGCTGACCAAGTAATTCAGGTTGTTTCACAATATTATCAATCAAAAAAAAAAAAAAAAAAAAAAAAAAAAATCACAAAAGTTCATATTCTCTGAGAAAATAACATTCTGCAAGTAAATCGTGCCTTTTACCTTCAACTTAAGTTTTCTTTTTGTAGTGTGCATAGTAACATCAAAATCTTTACACCAGCTAGAAGATGAACTCACGTATCTGCTGCATTTCATTAGTTTGTTTATACACCGCGGTGTAGGCGGCTGACACAGGGAGGCCCTGCTTGTGATTCTGGGAGAGAGATGTACATCTGGAGACAAATTCTGCTCTACCATATGGATGGGTCAACAGAGCAGGAGGATGGGAGGGAACCAGGCTGAGAAGAGGAACTCATAAATCAGAATGAAGGTCAGAGCTGAGCGCCAAGTCAGCCCCACCCCTGTCAGGAGGGCAGTCAGCCAGCAGTCATGCCCTCATACAGCCAGGTCAGCCTAGGCCAGCAGCAGCTAAATACACTGGCAGACTGACCGGTTGGCAGGACAACAAGCTGCACATCAGTACCTCATCTCACCTCCAATCTGCTCAGAGGCCTCTTCATTTAGGCCAGCAAAACAGGGCCAAATAAAAAGGCTGTAAGCTTGGTTGTCTACAGAAGCAGTAACACCTGGCATCAGATTTATTCTCGCTGATGTCAGGGAAATAATTTGACCTAATCACTCAATAATTCCAACGAATACAAAACACTACTAAAAGAAGTGTAAAAAAATTAATAAATAAAGACAATGCTAATGGTACCCCCACGGACCAGCTACGTGACATCCCAGCTGTGTATGAAGACATAGCATGCTGGGAGCAAAGCAGAGCAGCATTTACAACAATGTGTTAACAGTTCACAAGCAAGACAGATCAGAGATTAGCTGTCACTGAGTCAGCTGGGTGCGAACGACCTTCGGTCTATGAATCAGCTTACTTGCAAATAATCTCACACAAGCAAAGGGAAACAACAAACTAATTCTCAAACTAATAAAGTAACCTGTACAATGGAATGCCATGCCACATTATTAGGTACACCTGTTTATCTACCCTTTAAAGCAAATATCTAATCAGTGAGTCACATGGCAGTAGCGTCATGTATTCAGGCATGTAGACACTGTTAAGATAATCTAAGGTTCACAGTACCAGAATGAGGACGAAAGATGATTTAGATGACTTGGAACGGGGCATGGCTCTTGGTGCTGTGACATATGGATGGTAAGGTCAGAATTTGTTATATGCAACATGAAAACATGGATCTGTCCTGCCTTCTATCATCAGTCTGGGTTGCCAGTAATTGTGTGGGAATTTTATTATCACACTTTGAGCATGTGTAAATGCCACAGCCTTACTGAGTACTGCTGATGATAATGTCCATCCCATTATGATCACATCTTCTGATGGTTGCTCCCAGCACCATAATGTGCCATGTCAACAAAGTTCAAATAATTGTGTGAATGCCTGTTTCTCTTTATTCTTTATCCTTTCTTTATTGTTGTTGCTTCCGTACGTTTTTTGCACCTTAACTAGTCCCACAGTTTTTAACCGATTTTTGCCGTTCAAACTTTAAACAATTCTGCTCCTTCTGCTTATGCCGGCTTATAACCTCTATACTTTTTGAGATATTAAATTTTTAATGCAATTATTTTTGCCCATTGAAATGAATGGAACACGTTATCAATGTGGTCACTTATTTTTGCTTGCCAGGCTGAGGTGTGTTTTAGCTCAGTGAGATGAGCAGCTGTTCCCAGACCGGGAGGGCAGGGTTCAAATCCCGCTTATGGCAACGTTTTTTTCAGTTAACAAAACTTTTTTTTTTAACCCTTTTCAACACAAATTTCAGCTTCATCCCTTTTCAGAAGAATTTTCATTTTTTTTCACCCCTTTTCAGCACAAATCCCAGCTTTTCCAGCTGTTTTCAGCAGAAACTCTGCTGATTCACCTCTATTCAGTACAACCTTCTGCTTTTTTTTTTATACCTGTTTTATGCAGAAGTTCTGCTGATTAACCTATTTTCAGCAGAATTTTCAGCCTTTTCACCCCTTATCAGCACAAAGCATCCTTTGCTCATTTCAGCAGAATTGTCAGTTTCTCAATCACTTTTTGGTTTCCTGTACGCCAGTTTGGTTCAGTGAGATGAGTAGTCGCCTTAAGGCCAGGAGGCCCGGGTTCAAACCCTGCTCAGGGCAACTTTTCTTTTCATGAGACAGTTGAACTTTTTCACCTATTGTCAGTACAAATTTCTGCTTCTTTCTGCAGAATTTTCAGTTTATTCACCTCCTTTCAGCACATAGTTTTACTTCTGCTTTTTTCAGCAGATTCCACTACAAGGCATTCACACAGCATTTTCGCAGGAAATGCAACTTTTTCTAGTGTCAAACTGGTTTTGTGAACATGGCATGGTACCAGATCTCAATCCAGTAGAGCAACTTTGGGATGGGATGAAAAGAAAGATTTGCATCATGGATGCTCGCAACAAATGTGGAATCTATGGCACAAAGAATTAAAGCAGTTCTTAAACCAAAAGACAGTCCAACTTGTTACTGGCAAGGTGGACCCTACGAAGTGGCCAGTGAGTGTATTTGCATGGACAAATATTATATTTGAATTTGAAAGATACCACCTTTCAACAATATTTTTGTTTAGTTATTTTGGTACTTAGGTATGGTGCGGTACTTTTTCATTGGCTGTAACGGTTATGTGACCCTATAACTTAAGGATTCTCTGCTAGCATAAGGTGTGTGTGTGTGTGTGTGTGTGTGTGTGTGTGTGTGTGTGTGTGTGTGTGTGTGTGTGTGTGTGTTCCACACACAACAGAAATTACACTAAGGATTGCAAGCAAACAAGCAAAACCCTCAACCTCATATTATTGTGAATTTTGAAATGCAACAAAGATGTGTATGTATGTATGTATGCATGTATGTATATGCATCTTTAGTCGTACACATAAAGCAGTGCAAAGTCCACATCCTATGATGTGACAAGTTAAGCAAGCAGATGTCTTAAAAGATAAACTGTAGATAATCAACTGTGTAGACATAGACGAGGTGTTTTTACTCTGTGTTTTAAGAGGTTTTTACTCTGTGCCATTGATGTTCTTTCTTAACTGATGTTCTTTCTTAACTGTGCAAATTTAACTTCTTGAGCGATGTGGACAGTACTCACATGAGCTGTTACAAGTTTGTAAGTCTCATTTTAATATTAAGTATGCATTCTTCATGAAGATTATTCACCCATTATTGGTTTAGGCAGCTACCCAGTTGATTCATTAAAAGTCTTTGATGCATGGCTGAATCACTTCAGTAACCCACACCAACACAAGTGATGACTTCCGCATGCATTTCACAATGTGGCCAGTTGTGCAAAGATGAAAAAGAAGATGGGGGTTTAAACTTCTCACTGTAGCCCTTCTTCCGTTCTTCAACCAACTATCGCTGTCACTTATTGTTTTCCGCTGTGAAACACTATGATGCCTTTTCAGAAGAGACTGTCTGAAAGTAGTCCAATTTTTAGCCGAGGACTAATATTGTCAGCTTTTCTATTCCCCATCTGGCACGGATTATCAGGTATTAAAATGGTGAATAAACATCACTATTTTCTATATTTGATACAAGCCATTCTAATCCTGCCAGTAAATAACTGAAGCGACTATCTACCAGGTATTTTCCAAAATGGAACACAGCCATTAAAACCAAATGAGCCTAGTACTTGGAATTCAGCATTACACGTAAAACTAAGGCTTGCTGGCCAAAAGCATGTGGGCATGCTTTTCAACTATAAAATTAATAATTAATTGTTGTTTAACAGCTACAAATACATCACATGGTGTGATGGAAAGAAATAAAGAACAAAGGAAGCAACCATCATTGTAAAAGAAGCATTTTGGAGAAGCAGATCATGTCACCATTTCCTCATATTTTCACATGTAAGCTCTGTTGCACACAAAAAGTAGAATTATTCTAACAAGGATAGTTTTAACACAAGTACAGTACCACCCATGAGCAACAATATATCACCAGACAAACATAAACCCACCATCCATAGTCTGGTTGGTGAGCCAAAAGTGGGACCAAGAGACTCATTTACATCAAGACTATGAACGGAGAGTCGATTCAGATCAGTAATTCAAAAAAAGCTTTTCTGAAAACACAGTTGCTCTGCTCGACATTCATTCCTGTACTTGACAGGGTAGACACACTGATGACTTTCTGTTGGGCCAACACTAGATACACGCTTTTTAAATGCTTGAAATGAATTTGAGCTTAAAGTGTCAGCTGTGTGATGCGTTTAACTACTCCTTCTTACGTGTTGCAAAATTTATGTTTGCATGAATGGACGCAAACACATTGTGTTTATATTTTATCTGATTTTATGAATTTTGCTGCACATTTATTTATAAACAAACGGCTGCCTCTTGTGAGAGCTGAAACTTCCCAGCATGATTAATCAGCTTTGTGAAATTAGGAGAAGTACAGACTTGCATATTTTGGGCTGCGAATACAGATGCACACTACAGATGTTACCACAAATAAATGTGCACAGACACAAGTAAACCGGACCCACCTGTGCTGGTTTATCTGTGGATCACTCAAGCTGGAACATGTAGATATGTTTTTTGCAGAGCATTTAAATTTTTTTCCTTTTTGGGGGGGCCAGTTAACCAATGACAAGAAGAGTGGAATGTCTCCAAACCATGTAAAACAATTCAGGGGGCCAAGGTACCTAGCAGCAACAAGCGTGGAAGTATATAAAAAGATCAACAGCTGCGCAGCTATTTTGAGAACAACTCTGCACAGGTTTTGTAGGTGCAAATTATTTGAAGTTAGCCAAGCACATCACTTTGCTTTAAAAGGGCAACTAATGTTAGTGTTATTAAAATTATTTGTGCTTCATTTCTGATTAATCAAATGTGGTGAAATTGCAGTTCTGTTTTTTTATTATAGCACTAACATAAAAGTAACCACTCTGTGTTTCAACTCCAATTATGTGGAGGGGAAAAAATTAATGGATTTCAGCTTTTGATGTACAAGTGTCTCTTATTCACAGCGCCCAGGGTTATTCAATTTGGCTCTTTACTTTTAAACTATGGTAGATTAACTGCTAATGAAAACTGTTAGTTGCCCCCTAACATAAGTTATAATCCTTTTTTAAGCTACATATTTAGCTATTTCTCATTGAGACACAGCTAAGCTATTGCAGTTGAAGAGAAGCCACAGTAAAAAAAAAAAAAAAAAAGGTCCTAATTATATTCTATGCACAAGATTTAAAGTAAAATAAAATGAAATACAGCATTAGAGTTTTCTAACTACGTCAGCTACATCCATACACACATTAGTAGATGTCTAATAATTCGATCAGAAAATTATTTAACTGTAGGCTATAGACTTTGCATGCCACATGACTTGTCTTGAGGAAGGTACACAGTTACTTTTGTTGTTAGGCAGTGATCAATCCAATCTCCATACCAAGCACATTTAGAAATAATGAAGTTACTCTTTTGTCACATGCTTGCATACAAGCAACACTCTTGGACAGAAGACCCTCATGGATGTTGCCTGCTACTGCAGGCAAGTAATAAAACAAAGAGTTGCACCAATTCCAGATTTTAACTTCTTTTTAAACTCTTGCCAAAGTGAGATTTAATTATTTAAATCTCACTAACCTGACATAGATTCACACAGCCACGTCGCAGTAATAACTTCTATTCTCTATAAACTTTCTGAGCTACAGTAGATACAGCACTGTATGCAGCCTAACACTTTTTTTTTTTTTTTTTTTTTTTTTTTTTACACCCTCCGTGCCACTTGTGCGCCAGTGTAAGTGGTGAAATGCACACACTTTCTGATATTCACAGCTCAGAATAAGTACTGATTTATTAAGAGTATGAGGAAAAACTGCCAGCAGATCACTTCGCCACTTTGCACCAATAAATCTCACTTGTGAAAAGCTTGTGTTGCCTTTAACCTCTGTCTGCATGTGATACAATTACAATTTTGTGTAAATGTAAATACAAAACATTTTATGTCAATGGAAGTAAACAAATATGATATTTCCACACAACTGCTTTTAAAAAGAAATGAATCGTTTATCTTCTTCCTGTTCTGTGATCTAAGGGTGTTGGCCTTTTCTTTGTTGAGATTTTGAAAGACTTCTATCCGATTACAATTTTTTTTTTGTACCTTTGGAGCCCACTAACAATGAATGAACAAGACGCTCTCATCTGTATCCCTTTACAGCACGCAAACAAACACCCCCATAGACAATGAAAGGACAATATTTACATAGCCGGGCTAACGTGGCTGCAGTGAAATATTACATTGATAAAATGTAACCCTGTTTGTTCCTGTGATCACATGGTAGTTCAGAGAGCCATTGGAATGAGTTAATTTGGTTAGGCCAACTCCTTCGACTATGGTCCCATTTCTAAGAAACAGAGCCACTGAGAAGGTCAGATTCACGAGAAGAAATCCATTTGCATTCACACTGGTTCTATACTTTAAAACTTCCTTAGTGGTGAATACTCAGGAATGAATAATCTCCTCGGGCTACATAAAATAAAAATGGGAGACGACTGTGTTTTTTAAAGTCCTAGCACTTTATATCAGGATAGACATGCTACCAAAGTAAACATCCTTGCTTTTGCACAGTTGCTTCTTAATAATACTTAATCTATGCCATGAACACACTCAACTTTCTCATTTAACCTACAGCTTGATGTTGCTTTCTTAAAATAACAGAATGTGTATTTAGTGTTGCAGAGGGGCATGATCCCTTTGAAATGCGACCAAAAATAAATGCAAAAACCACAATTGCAAGCATCATATCTTGAAGTGACCCAATCAGCTTCAGAAGCCACGTGAAATGCAGAACAAGATACAGCCACTAGAAAGTTTTGCATAATATTGCAGTGACAGTGACAACTGTCATGACCAGACTATGAACTGTGGTTATAACTGCATGACTGTAGGTATAGTACAAAGTGCCCATGGAATGATACTGTCATTAAAATGAGCCGTTTCTACTCCTTCCTATTCATTCACTCTTGAATGAATTCAATTGAAGTTGTTGAAATATTACCTCCATATCATTATTTTACTACTTTATGTTATGAAACCTACAACATATGCTGTTCATACCTTAAAAATCCTGCTATCACAAAACAATGTTATCTCATATCAATCTGTTAATTGACAGTGCAAGGGTGCAAAAATAGGATAGGTGTTTGCACAAGTCTCTGGGGGAGCTGAATGTCACAACAACCAATGTACTGAGAGTTTCTGTCTTCTAATGAGAAAACCACCTGTGGCTTTATGGGTCATGGATAAAGATGATAGGCCCATACAGCCCCAGAGGATCATCACACAAATTAGCTAGATGCTCTGTTCATCTGTGTGTGGTGTAGACACTTCATAAATTATATCTGGGATAGCACAGAGAAGACTTCTTGTCAACAGGGAGTAATTAGTGTATTACCCAGCATTGACTACATATTATCAACAATCTGACTACAAAGACGAGTCTCATAGCTGCAATGACCTAGCAGACTTGGGCAGAAAATTCCCAACTTGCCAATAATGTTTTCTGACTGAAACTAGAAAATTGATAGCTCATGTCATTTAGAAAAATCGTAAAACATTTAAAGCACACTTTAAATGCCAACAAAGCACAATGATGATTCTCAACTAGCCTGGACTTTGGACTTTTAAGGATCATTAACTTACTGTACTCCAAGTCTTCTGGGTCTTTGCAACCTCAACAGTCTTTACGTGAAGAGGCAATCAGTGCGCCCTTTTGATATCCTCATGGCAAGGAAGGTCAAATGGAAGGAAAACAGCTACTTGCTCATCTATATTAACGTACTATTTTATTTAAACTATGTATGTGACCTCCTTAATCCATTAGGTATAAAAGTGTATGTTAAAGGTTTAGTCATGTGGAAGCTAGGGCAACATGAACCAGACAAAATTGTATAGGTATGATTAGTCTTAAAGCTCATTACCATGTAGGCTCAAACTGTATCTTTTGCAGTCTGCTTCCTCATTATACGACTGACGTAAACTGAATGGGAAATCATCTCTTACTTGACTTTCTAGCAATGCTTTGTGTCTACACAATTTGTGTTTCATATGTCATAGCACTGGTCTGCCTTTGGTCACTGTTATACCAGCTACCCCAAGTACATTACTAGGTTCATTTTTCCTTGTAAAACAGCCTAAAATCTACAATAAGGCTGCACTAGTGGTGGGCGATATAAATGATATACGATAGAAACTATATCAATTTGGCCAATAATAGAGATTTTGACTATATCGCGATAGCGCATGTTGATGATGTCATCAAGCTATGCCTGTTTTGTTCAAAAGCATCGCAGCGGCTACAACCATTATCATCTGCAAATTATGCCGGGTGACAGTCATAGCAAAGAGATGAAGCACTTTTGAAATATGGGGAAAGCCAAAAACTGCGCTTCCACCACTTCCGTAACTGATTCATTAATGTTGAATTCTCTCGCAGCTGTTCTATTTCCATGTTGTTGCAGTATATTAATAACTAACCTCGTATTGTGGATAAATAATCTCAGTTGTTCTCCTGACTGAAGTTTGGCCCGTGTATAGCACCCTGCTATGCGATTGCATTTGTCTCTAACCACCAGAATCCCTCACGTTAACTTTTATCGAGTGGGAAAAAAGTTGGCGTTCATCCTCCAGCTTCACTGTGCTAATGTTATGCTAACATAGCTGTGTCGCTAGCAATCACGTAGGACAACATTATATACCAGGTAGTCCAACTTTAGTAACCCTGCAAACGCCACTGCTGTTTAGTTTTCTGTTTTCATTTATGTTGACATATTATGTTAAGTGATAGCAGAGCTGTACGTTTGAATTAAAAAAAATCTCTCAGTCACAACATGGTATGTCATGTTTAGGTGGAAACTAGCGAGCTAACTTCCTGTTAACTTCTAATTCAGTTAAATGTAAGAAATTCTGTTTTCATGGATGCCTGGATGTTAAACTTAATTGTTACACCTGGTAAAGCAGCAAGGCTGATGATTTTATTAAAGATGAAAGAATTTAGACCGTTTTTAACTCTCAGTGTTTGTTTGACTTTGGGACCTGAAGAAGACGGAGTTTTGGACCCAGATTACAAAGCGAAGCTCCTCACTACGGCAGCCGTAATGCTCTGACAATCTATCAAGCAGTGCGGCTTACCAAAGTTGTACTAAAACATTTTTTAACAGATTTCTGCACGCCAAAATCGGTTCGAGGTCAGTAAGCACAACCAGAATTCAAACATAAGGCACACTCTCGATTTTTGAGAAAATTAAAGGACTTTAAGTGTGCCTTATAGTGTGGAAAATACCTTATACAGAAGAAAAGAATATATCGCGATATATATCGTTACTACACGTGCTTCAAATTATACCGCGATATGGATTTTAGGCCATATCGCCCAGCCCCAGGCTGCACCGTATCATACAATCTGCAATAATATTCTTATACATTTTTATGTAATAGAAAAGTGTTATACTATGCATTTACATGCATAACACTGACACTAGCTGATGTCTGAGTGAGAGACCAGCATGTCAGCCTATGCCAATACAGTACCTAAAATTGTAGCTATTACAGAGGACAATACTTTGTTTAAATGTTTAACAGGAACAGTTTTCTTACATAATTTGCGAAATCTGTTTCATCACTTGATAAAAAAATAATAAAATAATAGCTCCACCAAAGCACCACAAGGCTATAACGACATGTGACGAGATGCAAGCAGCTGGTAAGGTGCAGCCCTAAGTCCGATAACTAATATGGGATGCAAAGAGGAACCGGAGCTACCTGAAAGAAACCAAAAAGGAAAATAGCCAGCTCAGATGTATGCGAGGAAAATATAAGCCATTAAAAGGCCTTCAGTGGTAGCTTGATCTGCTTAAAATGTCTTACCAACAGACCCACCCATCATGCTTGCCAACATGTGTTTGTCATGGCCCTGCATCAACTAAAAACTTAAAGCTCACACATCAACTCCAGTGAAATTCCTACTTATGCACTGCCCTTTTGTTGCAGAATTATTAAAATGCCATCTTGTATTTTGACACAATTTCTTTCCTGACATTTCCGTGCTACTAGCCTAGATTTCTAAAAGCTGTTGTAGGACACAAGAAACTGGGGCATCATGTGAGTGGTGGTAAAATTTCATGTGTTTCTAATTATGGCAGAAACAGTACTGAAGCTCTGCATTTTACTTGGCCCATAAATGCTTAATTAAACCAATAGCAGTTGATCAATAAAATGTAAAGTCAACTAACACGTGCATTAGCTACTAGCATTATCACATAAGATTGCATATTAAAGCACAAATATGCTAACTATTTTCAGTCATCAAATAAATATCTAATTTTTTAAATTATAAAACCTATGAAATAAAAAACAGAAACTGAATATTAACAAAAATTTACAATACAGAATTAGTTAGTGTAAGTGGTACTATTACACAGAACTAAGTTTAAACTAGGCTAAGTTACTGCTACCCAAAGGGAGCACACAGTGGGGATCAAGCCCTAATTAGGAAGATTTTAAAGAGTGCTGAAACTCAATGCCAACCTTGTTCTGAGTCATTTTGATAATGACAGCAAACAATAGACCTTAATTTTAGTTAATCCCAGCAGTGTTAGAAATGAGAGGCTGTTCAAAAGAAGCTGGTGTTTTAGTTAAGCAGCCAAATATGCTGAACCATACCTATTAATATAACAAATGGTCCTTTTATCAGTTTTCTGATTTTGCTGGTGTTGCCTTATTTATGTGCAACTACCTTTTTATATTCAGTATATAGCATTTAGCTGCTTTTTCATTAACTCTTTTTAGCCTAACATAGAACAAGCCCACCAGAGCCTATCTTTACATTTTTATATGCTGTTGTGCCATTCTTTGGAACATTTCAAATGGCTATGAATGAATACAACTGTTATATCCCAAATTAAACTACAAGGAAATTAAAAATTGTTTTTGTTTTTTGTTAGGTTTTTTTTGTTTTGTTTTTTGTTGAGGTTCTTTCTTTCTTTAACACAAACATCCAAGCTGAAACTCAGTCAAAAGTTTCTTAGTGTAACTCTAGGTCTCTTCGCCACTTTTGCAAAAGGGACCTCATGTTTCCATTACTTTAGGCACAAATCTCACAAGGGCCACAAACAAGTACTTCTGTTTTCTCTTTATCGAGTCAGAGCAAATTGGGAGCCATCCAATTTTTAATAGAGTCTTGGCACCTATGCAAGATCTAGAACTTAGAAACATCTTGAGGTTTAAAAGAGATATGTAATTAAATGTCATCTGTGTATCAGTGATAACAAATGTGGACCATAAGGACCATATATATCAGAAACTATAAAGGCTCCAAAATAGAACCTTGTGGCACACCAAAAGCACAAGAAGTGAAAGAGGCGGTGAACTTAGAAGTAGCCACCAAAAAAGAATTTAGAATAATTCAGTGAGATATATAGAGTTAAAAAAAAAAAAGAAAAAAAGAAAAGAAAGAAAAATAAAGAGGATTTTGAAAATTCCAGCCTATGACCAGAAGGCACATGATGTAAACAGACAGCAATACAATTATTAACGGGTGCTTAGAAATTTGAATAAAAAATTTCCATCTTAGAATCAGTAATCGTTACATAAATATTAAGAGGGACCATGTGTCAGACTAGTTTGAATTTATGGTTCTTAATACCCATCACTAGACAGTAATCCTGGACAGTACTCCAGTCAAAGCCATTATACATGAACACAAGTTATTAATAGTGTTATGTACCCAGTAGCTACACAACATAGAAAGTTATTAACATATTTAGTTACTTTCATGTTTTGTTTTTGTAATTACATAATTACATCATGTGTCAGTGTTTGTGTTTCTCTTGTTTGTTAGCTCAATTTTGGTCACTTCTGTTAGATAACTTACTTCACCTTATATGTTGACATTGTATAGTTTTTTCCGCTAAACTCACCTCTTTTAATGGCCCAGAACTATGACTTCCAATTACAATTTGATCGGTTTTCCATTTTTAGGTAAAACAAAAGACATTTGTTTCAAAAACTACACATGTGACCAAATGTTTAGCCAGTGGCACCAACATAAAATCATTGAAATAATTTATTTACCACTAAACATTCTTTAAACTTACTTTAAACCTCACCATATCATGAAAACATTTCAAAAATAATCTATATAAAAAATGAAGCAGCAATGTGCATGAGAAACAAAATTTTGGCTATGACTGCACACTGTGTTACTAACCACCTTGGCCCTTCACAATTATTTATTCTGAATGAAGGGTATTTAATCCTAGTGTTGCAGTTCAACCCCACTTCAAAAGCACTGACAGAAGGACTGTGGCACCTGACAAGTTTACAACTTATATAGTTTATGCCAGTACAAAATAAAACTCTGCCACACACACCACCCCCTGGTCTGAAATGACTTTAAAATTTGTGAACAAAATCCTCAAAGAGGTTAAGCATATTACTATAGATTACTACATTTCTAGAGAGAAAGGTAAGGATAGCAGGATAACATTAGTCACCTTATCAAGCACACCTGACAATCTAAAGCACTCTAGTACGGTGCTGGGTCCACTTTTATGATGCCCATAATGTTCGTTTTTCCCCGACACTGTCACAGCTGTGTTAATTGTTAACCAAGACCTCCATCACCTCGACAGATATATCAGAAATCGCTGGTTGGCACAAAGTCACGTGGACTGTTAGTAAAACTTTAAACACATCAGCAAACCCTAACTCCACATATTACATTAATATAAAAAAATTATTAACATTAAATACATCAAGTATATTTTTGACAAATGAATGAATGAAGAATAAATGTAAACTTAATTAATGGGGAATAATTCAAGAGTTAAATTTTATGCCCAAGAGTGCGTTATTTCAGTCTGCCCTGCAGAGGTAACGGAGAAGTAATTTTTATATGGGTATCACTATTACAACAAAACAAATCCACCCAAACCACTACACCAGTATGCAGTATGCACTGCTAACGCGCCCAGTGTATCTTTCACAAAAGGCTTTATTTACTAAAACTCTGTGGTGAGTGCACATGCAGGCTTCTTCCCCCCTTTTATCTGCTTTTCCCTGTCTTGGAGTTTGTGTCTCACTCGTCTTCCTCATCCTGCTCTGTTCATAACTGTGTCTCTCCTCATTTCCTGCCGCTGTCTGCTTCTCTCTCTTCTGCAGAGGCTAGACCCAAAAATTTCCCTAAGCTTCCACTAACAGTTTGTCGGCACATGCAAACATCACTCATAAGGGTGCTACTGTCAGTTAGATTCAAAAATGATGTCAATGTCAAAACCTAGACAATGGTGCTATCATTAACAAAAATAATAATACTTACACCACCTCATACACTTTAATTGCTTCCTGTAACCAACATCATTGATAAACAAACAAACAAAAAGTAGACCGTTTGTGTGTCTGTGTTAGATATTTTTAATTTCTAAATTTAAAATTTAAAATGAAAAACTGGGGGGGGGCACACAATAGTCAATGACAGCATGGAAACCCCATTTCTTTCCCAGTACTCGAGGAAAAAGGAAATTCATGGTGGTATTGTTGTCCAATCTGTTTTTCATGGCTGTGCCTAGAGGAATCACATTTTTTTACCCCTTACTAAACGAAAAAAATCTGTTTTCTTGCTTGTCAAATGCTTGTTCAATGTGTGGCATGCTTCCCTTGTGCAATGAGGCGTTCTCTGCAAAAGCTCTGAGTACAGTGACAACAATAAACCCCATTTAACATTTTGCCTTCTTGACACTGGCTGCAGTCACACTGTTTATCGCAGTGAAGAGCTGCTTTCTCAACAGTTTCTTGGCACAGACATCTCCCTGTTCACTTCGTTCACTGTCTCTTTTGACTGGTGAAAGTCTTCAGGGCATTTCCTTGTGCCCTGTGTGGATATCGGTGGTCATACACAGCAAATGAAACAGATTTCGGTTTTGTTTCTTCAAAGAAGCTACAATTATTTAAACACTTCTGTTTCCTTAAAGTGAAGTGGGCTTCTCTGTTGCAGTGTGTGGAAAACAGTGCTATGTCAGGTCCCACCTCTTCTTCTTCTTCTTAAGAGAAGCAAAACAGATGCGGCTGTTATTCAGCCAAGAAGCACAGGGCTAAAACAAATGTTTGACCATCTTTTTCTCTCGGTTAATATTTACACAGAAAGAGTAAGAGTAGTACAGCGAGATTGGTGGAAAATACACCCACTCATCCGCCGTCTCTGTAACGGGCACACCTGAGATTTAGCTTTGCATCCAAATAATGGTTGACTCAAGTGACTTAGCGTGCTAAAAACACCGCTTTCATTCACACCAAGGCCTTAGCAGCCGCTCTGTATAGTGTGGCTTAAAAGCTTATAGTCTGACCACCTAAAAATAGATAGACAAGCTGGCGTCTTTAGTATTTAGCTAGCTAGCCTGCTAGCTTGGGCTCTTGTATTGAAAGCGAGGGTCTGGGAGGACAGTAAGCAAGTGTGTGTGTGTGTGTGTGTGTGTGTGTGTGTGTGTGTGTGTGTGTGTGTGTGTGTGTGTGTGTAGGAATAAAAACTGCACATTAATAACCAGCACGGGTTAAAATTACCACACAGAGGAGTGTAGCCGAATCCCGATAAACGATAACGGGACATGTTTAGTCGAGAAGAGTCGATAAAAATGTTTCAACACAAGGCCAGGGAGCGCTTAGTGGGCTAACGCAACGTTTGGAAATACATGGAAAAGATAAGAAGTGGTCGCACAAAAGAGCAGCTGTTGCAATACAGCGGTTTACCTTTCAGTTTGTAGTTAACACATTAACTTAGGTTAACCTATCTCCACACGACTCGGAAGCCAAAGTGTTAACTTAACAACTAAATATGGAACAGAGAGGTATCTTTCGATAGCTAGGTTCGTTTTCGACATTAGATAACTGTATTGAAATTGCCTTACCGTTGAAATGTGAAATGTTTACGGACCTCTTCTCGACTCGTACTGCTCAGTACCGCAATGTGGTGGTCTGTATCTTTTGGTCAGTAGGGTAGGCGGGTTAGCAGGGAGTTCCCCACACGACGTCATCGAGTGCTGCCTTCAAGCATCAATGGAAATCGCACAATTTAAAAAATGACGCTTCATGCCAATACAGCAACGTGACCAACGATGAGACTCAGCAGCACACGACTCCCATTAAGCATAAAAAAGCAACAAAATTGACAACCTACAGCATATTTGTTTTTAGCAAAAGATAGGAATGTTTACATGTTTAATTTATGATTTACCAGCTAAGTCGGAGCATTTAAACACAGCAACAGTGACAACTACAGTGAGAGAAAAATGCAATGTTGTACAGGAACACGCCAACCCCACTCATTTTCATCTGAGGCCATCTATTGGTGAAGACTGGACTCTACTTAGTAAGCCACGCTTACTTTCAATTCTATGTCAGTCTTTGATTATTTCTGAAGTTATGAATTATATTATTATATTATTTCTAAAATTGACCTTACTGTATCAGTAATACCAAAGCCTTCAGGACATCAATCCAAATCCTGATCGACCATAAACAGGAATTTTATAAAGAACTTTGCATTAACAAATGTGTGACTTTTTCTTTCTAGCTAATGAATGTCTTTTATTCATCTCCTAGGACCTAACCCTAATTTGTATAATGCAAAGCATACTGGGCACCAAGAAGTCATAAAAACATCAACAAACATGCCCAACCTTTCACGTTAAATATGTTTTCATTTCCTGTTTGTTCAAAACTGAAATGAAAATATCTAGTGACAAGTACTGGAGGAGTATTTAATGAATTATAATTATGAAAGACAAAGAAACAGTGACGCATCAGTAATGACTGGAAGGGACTCGGGAAGTCAAAGGGGAATGGAAAGTCCTTGGAATTGGAACATGTGTTCTGAGGAAATCAGGGTAAATAAACTGCACTGGACTTTGCTCTGTCCTATTTCTGATGGCGTCACATTGATTTTTTATTTTTTTGCTCTCTTCAAACGTGCATCATGCTGACTTTTCTTTGGAAATTTATAGTGTTTTATGTTTTTTACACCTCTGGGTTTTTATCTAATTACGTGACGTTCGAAGATGAGGCTAATATACCAGCAATCGCCAAATATTTCAACACGAAAGGGAGGTACGAGGAGGTTAACCCGTATCTCAGAGAGGACATACTTGCTGTAAACAGGTCAATTTTACAGCCTCCACTGGATGAATGTCAACAAATTCATCTGACAGCCATAATAAGACATGGCACAAGATACCCGACGACCAAAAATATTAAGGAGATGCAGCAGCTCTATAACATGATCCTGCACAATGCCTCAGGAGAACAGAGCTGGCTGCACGAATTGCAGACCCAGTGGAGGATGTGGTACACTGAGGACATGGACGGACGACTCGTCCAGAAAGGTGTGGATGAGCTGAAGCACCTGGCTGTCAGGCTGTCAAAGCTGTTCCCCTCACTGATTTCAGAGGAGAAGCTTCGAGGTGGATTCATCAAATTCATAACCAGCTCAAAGCACAGGTGTGTCAACAGCACACTGTCCTTCAAGGCAGGACTAACAGAACTGTGGCATATTAAAGGTACGACCATGATTATTATGATGGCCCCTTTATGCATAACCTGTTGCTCATTATAATCTGTTGCTTTCCTCTGTGCAGATATGGAGTTTGATCACGCGGTGAATGACGCTCTCATGAGGTTTTTTGATAAATGCACCAGGTTTTTGGAGGAAGTTGATAACAACCCATCAGCTGTGACAGAGGTGGAGAAGTTCAAGCAAGGGCCAGAGATGAGGAGGGTCCAGCAGAAGATCGCAGACATCCTCAACGTCCCATACAGTTCCATCACATACGGTTGTATCTACAAAACCAGACTGAGTGTATTATCTGCACTCTTATTATCTGTATTAACAGAGCAATGCCTTATTTATAATATCATATATCTTACATCTAAGGTGCTTCAGTGTTAACTTCATTCTGAGCAGTCAGATGAAGGCTGCTCTCTAAACGCTTCCTAGTTCATTTTGTGAGGATGCCACCTCTCTGGAAGAGAAGAATCCATGTTTGAACAGCCTGTGTTACTGAACCACTTAACATTTATCTTGCAGATGTGGCTGAGGCTGCATTTTACTTGTGTGCTTACGAATTTGCAATTAGGTCAGTGAAGTCCCCCTGGTGTGAGCTCTTTGACGAGGACGATGCAAAGGTAGGAGATAGCCATCAGATATATTAAGTGCAGATGTTTATGAGGTTGTTAGAGAAGCCAGAAGAATCTTTTGTGGTTTAAACAGTTGAACATCTTGTTTCAATTTTGAGCATTTATCTGGTTTAACAGGTTATTGAGTATGCAAGTGACCTAAGGGAATTCTGGAAAAGAGGCTATGGTCATGATATTAACAGCAAGGCAAGCTGTATCCTATTTCATGACGTGTTTAGCCGAATGGACAAGACGGCCACTCAGAATAAGTAGGTGAACTTTTAATAACCTGTAGGTTTTTGATGCCCTTGATTAAAGAAATACATGAAACAATTATGTTTACATAACTAGAAACCATTCATCAAAGGACAATTTTATATGGCATTGGGATGGACTCCAGAGTCCCGCTTTTGTGTTTTCTTTACAGTTTATCTTCAGATTTACAGCAGGAACTGTAGCTAATTTTAAACTTTCTTTCTCCTCTGTGCGGCAGGTTGGGACAGCAGGTGACTGAAGCTGTGACAGTCCAGGTGGGCCATGCAGACACCCTTCTTCCTCTGCTTACCCTTCTGGGCTTCTTCAAGGACAGCGAACCGCTGACATCAACCAACTATGCTGCACAGGCCCATCGCTCATTCCGCACCACTCACATGTTGCCCTATGCAGCTAACTTGGTCCTGGTGCTCTCTGACTGCGGGGGAGGTGACCTCAGACTACAGCCGCTGCTCAATGAGAAGCCTGTAACTTTCCCCGGTTTGACTAATCGGTCTTCCATGCCGCTCTATCGAGATGTCTTAGAGCACTACAGTGATCTGCTCAAAGGCTGCGACTTTGAAACCGAGTGTCAGCTGTTCAAGCAGCCTGCTGAAGTTTAGGCAGATATTAACAGAGGTCTTGTTATTTCATTTTTCCACAGTGGAATAAATGATAGGCTCCTACAGTAAAAACGCAACTGGCTGAAAAAGCTTTTATTTCTAAGTGTTCCATCTTGAAGCGATGACCATCTTTTCTTAAGCTCTGACATTAAAGAAATAAATGGACAAATATGCTCTGTTTTATTTCTATTAATTTGTTTAACGAAATGTTCAAGAAATCTTCTTTTATAGAAAAAACCCCCAAAAACCTTTAAGTAGCTATAAGCTTCCATGATTGCCGATGGTATATGATTCATTCAAAACTAAATAATAATAAGACATTTTTGCATTAGAGGAGTTCGCATCTGTGGAGTCATAAATCCAGCATAAAGGTTAACAATAGCAGAAGATAATGTCTTTTTTTAAATGTATTTATTATTTATTTGCTTATTTATTCCCTGGCAAGGGAGAAGACACTCTCCCCATCCCCCACCACCACACCTAGCATGCAGACACACACATATTTTGGCAACACACATGAAAGTATTTCGCAAATGATGTCTCAGTTCTGCTTCCCATGCTTGATTTATGTGATTAGAGCCTGTGTTTCAGTGATTTGTGATGATGTGACACACACCAACAATAATTAATAACCGTTGTTTGCTTACTCCAGCATCTGCCTTTGCTGATGCCATTGGCAACAGGCAGTGTATATTACATTAAAAAAAAGTGCAAGGCTGTGGGTGTGTCACTGCCAAGAAGACAAACATTCACATATTTCACTCACTACTGACACAAATGACTTTAATTTCAAGTAATGTCACACCCTCACAGAGCTATTTGGGGAAGTCAGAGAGGTGTGCACATTAAAAAATTTATATCTTAAATCCAAAATCTTACTTAACAGCTTAAGTAGCTTGTTTTGTTGTTGTTGTTGTCGTCATTTGTTTATGTTTTTGTTTTTTAAATTACAACACAATCTGGGAATAAGCGGCTCTGGTGTGGAGTGTCATTTAAATAGTGACTGATGACTTAAGGTACCACTGCAGTGGTGAAGCTAATAATTACTGTTCTTCTCTAAACAAACAGCTGTTGTTACAACATGCAGTTTCAATGATGCAAATGTTTAAGGTGAGATTTCACGGCAAACCTATTTTGCATGCTATGTTTTGCATCATATTCAAACTGCTTAAATATTTGACTAGAGGTGGCATCAAGTTTTTGAAAAAGAGGCAAAAAGCTGATAAATAAAATCCACGTGCTATTGTGTGATTTTTATGAATAAATAACAGGCTTCTCTGAAAAACACATCAACACCAACCAACCACGAACTGTCACCTAAACAATCCTCCAAAATATCAGCTAAGCTCAATAAAGAATTCAATAAACAATAAAACATGTGTAGACTTTCAGTAAGCTGAATCTCTGATCTCCATTACAGTGCACTAACGCTGAGGGAAGATACAATGATGCAAATCTGTGGGTTTGTGTGTGCAGACAACTGTCTTTTGTTTATAGAAAACCCTTTTTAATTGATGATGTTAAGAGATTTTTAACACATTACCATTATTTACTAATCATTTGCTCCTGCTACATTCCTAAATAAAGGAGTTAATGAAGAGTTTAGAATTTCATTTTAATCATTTTAATCTAATTAAGTGGCAAGAAGAGAAAACTCTAGCACTTCAGATCAGGGTGATGTGCCCCAAAAAGTCATGCCTCGTAGTCATGCTTCAAAAGCTTTAGTGTGAAACAGTAAGCTACTTTTATCAAATCAATTTTTTTTTAAAAACCCAAAATATTCCTCAAAGTATCAAATAACTTTTGGAAACCGACGGACAGTCACTTTCAGAAATTATACGATCACCATGAATATTAATAAACAAGCAGAGCTTGTCATTTTCGTATCGTTCCCCCTACAAGGCATTGGTTGGACAGTCCCACATGATCGACGTCATTCTCGGGTCTGCGCACGGCCTCACAAGTAACCCATCATGACGACCGCTTTAAGGAAAAGCGCAGTTTTTTATTTTACCATCATAACCGGTATTTCCAGCTGTTTTTGTACCGACGTGAATCCAGAGGAGAACCCAGAGATCCCAGCAATCGCCAAATATTTCAGCACGAAAGGAAGGTATGAGGAAGTGAACCCGTATCTCATAGAGGACATACTTGCTGTAAACAGATCAATTTTACAGCCTCCGTCTGCACAATGTCGCCAAATCCATCTGACAGCCGTAATAAGGCACGGAACCAGATACCCGACCACAAAAAACGTCAAGAAGATGAAGAAGCTTTACGACGTGGTTCAGGGCAGCAATGTTTCCAACAGGAACTGGCTGCGTGAACTGCAAAACCAGTGGAGGATGTGGTACACCGAGGACATGGACGGACGACTCGTCCAGAAAGGTGTGAATGATCACAAACACCTGGCTGTCAGGCTGTCAAAGCTGTTCCCCTCACTGATTTCAGAGGAGAAGCTTCGAGGTGGATTCATCAAATTCATAACCAGCTCAAAGCACAGGTGTGTCAACAGCACACTGTCCTTCAAGGCAGGACTAACAGAACTGTGGCATATTAAAGGTACGACCATGATTATTATGATGGCCCCTTTATGCATAACCTGTTGCTCATTATAATCTGTTGCTTTCCTCTGTGCAGATATGGAGTTTGATCACGCGGTGAATGACGCTCTCATGAGGTTTTTTGATAAATGCACCAGGTTTTTGGAGGAAGTTGATAACAACCCATCAGCTGTGACAGAGGTGGAGAAGTTCAAGCAAGGGCCAGAGATGAGGAGGGTCCAGCAGAAGATCGCAGACATCCTCAACATCCCATACAGTGCAATCACAGATGGTTAGTGGTGTATTATCATATCCATCATTTTGAGAGCATTACATATAATCAGATTAAGCTATAGATAGATAGATAGATAGATAGATAGATAGATAGATAGATAGATAGATAGATAGATAGATATAGAGTACCACTTGATTACAGCTGATTAGAGTACAGAACACCTAAATATGACAGTAGATATATGTTTATATAGTAGGTTAATATTGTGCAGGATTTCTTTGTGCCACGTTACACAGTGCAAGCTCAAAGAACTTGCAGTAGACGCAGTAGACTTTTTTTTCCCCCACATGAATTCACAAGTAATGAAACTGTCAAAAACCATACGTGATGCACATTTCACAACTTAAACATCAGTTGGCCGCTTTGGTTTCGTAAGTCTACCGCTTGTTATGTTAATATGTGTTACCACTGTGGGTCTAACTGTTACAGGCATGTCTTTAACAGCAAAGTTAGATCTCACAGTCAGTGAAAGTTGATTTATAAACTACCCTCATTGTAGCTGGTGACATCTTTATATTGCCACAGAGGTGTGTGGCCACAAAAATTAATCTGTCACTCCTTAGAATGACACCAGCTTAGTAGTGCACTTCCCAAGGATTAAAGTCACTGTGTTTTAAAGTAGATCAGCTGAAAGCTTTTGAGTTAGATGTAGAACAGACAGACAGAGGCTCTATTATTTATCCGTGAAATAGCTGGTGTGTTATTATTTACAATTTCTAGTTGGTCTATTAACACATTTATTTGATAATTTTGTCACATCTTGGCTTCACGGGTTTAACAATTGAACACTTTCTACATTTCACCAATAATTATTACTAAATTATTACCAAACATTTTAAAATAAAAACTTCTGAAATTCTGCTTATGGCGTGTCACTGGGCTTCTTACAGCAGATATTTGCACAGTAGATGGAGCTGTTTTCAAACATAATAACAATAATACTGCAAGTTCACTCAGCGTTAATGCTGATAGTAGAAGTTTGTCTGCTTGGTGCGGTTTAGGAACGTGCAGCTTTCGACAACATTCAGCTGTGGCTTTGAAACAGCATGAGTGTTGGAAAGTTCATTTCCATATTTCACAGAGAAGCGTTGTGCTTTTTTAACTCTCACATCTTCATTATACATGAAATGTGAAAAGAAAATACTGAAATAATACTTTTCAACCTTTTTTTTTTTTTTTACCTCTAACATGTTTTATCATATTATATATTTTAGGAGTTCTTTTCAGATATTTCTGAGTTGTAAACAGAAATTTATTACATGCTCCAAAAAGCCAAATATGTATACATCTTGTTACAAAAAAGAGAATCTTTTAAACCTCTGAGATGATCTTTGATTCCTAGATTTGTTACCATTTAAATGAACTACCTAATATAATATATATTAAACTATCAAAATATATGTAATATATATTAAATTATGTTTATTTGTACTTTTGTACTTTTAATGGTGTCTTTCAAATACTACTCCATTCTCCATTCCATTATTTGTTGTCTTTATTACCCAAATAAATTGGAACTTTTACCTAATTTCAGGATTTTCTTCCATACTTAAAGTTGTATAAAGAAAATGCAACACATACCATGCTCCTAAGATTTTTAATATGTCGCTTCCTGCTTTCAGTTCTGTTTTTCTAACAGCTTCCTGACTGCTGTGATTTCACTGACTGTTAACATTTTGTTTTAATCTTTTTCCTGCAGATATGGCCGAAGCTGCATTTTATTTGTGTGCGTATGAGTTTGCCATCAAGACTGTGAACTCTCCATGGTGTCGTCTCTACGACGAGGTCGATGCACAGGTGACACAGGAATAGGGTTGCACATTGTGATAAAGCAGTAATATGTGCTTCAGATTAACTTTGAGTCGTGTATCACAGTAGGGAAAGCATGATGGACCCCCCCCCACCCCCCCACCCCACCCCACCCCCGATTACAATGTTTCCAGTTTCAGAAATGTCCACAGTACTTTTAATTTTTGTAGACTGTGGCAATTTATTTACAGGCCATATTTTTTTCTTACTAAGGGTGCTATCAAGCACATACACACAGAGATAAATGATGTATTACTGATTGAATAGAGCTTCTGTTGCAGATGTAGGACCTAATCTCAGGCAATCAGCCTTTAATGCACTCAGTACAGGAAGTCCAAAGAATCTAAAAGATATTTAAAATTCAGTCAGTGAATAAGTTGACAGAAAACTCTAAAACAGGAGTGTCAAACATTTTGAGGGCCAGAATCAGCCCAGGAAAGACTCCAATGGACAGTTTTGGAAAATATTAAGGAGTGTATAAAATTTTACAGCTTTTCCAACTAATAAAGACCTCCACCCACTGCCATTCATGCCACACCAAAGTGCAAGGCAATTTTGTGTGAATTAATTAAAGTTTTATATTCTAAACTTATAATTACAAGAAAGTCTGAGCAATGATTAAACAGAATCTTTTCTGTAACTTTTCTAAATGTTTATCATGTAGTTTCATTAGTATAGCCCTATAGGTGATAGGGAACAAACAGGGAAGTAAAACTTAATACAGACACAAGAGACAAGACACTACCAAAATAAAACAGGAAGTAACACAGTCACAACCACAACCAAACTTAGATGGAGATTTGACAACCTGACCTGAGGACCACACGGGAATACAACTAAAACTAAAACACAATAATAATAATGGATTGAATTTATATAGCGCTTTTCAAGGCACCCAAAGCGCTTTACAATGCCACTATTCAATCACTCTCGCATTCACACACTGGTGGAGGCAAGCTACGGTTGTAGCCACAGCTGCCCTGGGGCAGACTGACAGAAGCGAGGCTGCCATATCGCGCCATCGGCCCCTCTGGCCAACACCAGTAGGCGGTAGGGTAAAGTGTCTTGCCCAAGGACACAACGACCAGGACAGAGAGCCCAGGGATCGAACCGGCGACCTTCCGGTTACAGATACGCTTCCCAACCCCTGAGCCACGGTCGCCCCAAGGCTGAAAACACAAGGCTGAAAACACACAAGAGCGTACGCATAGGTGAAAACAAAATAATGAACAACATAAGAATCATCCTGAGCATCATTAAATAAAATTCTTTACAAGTGCAAACTTTCTGTCACTTTATTAAAAATAAATTATTGTGAGCTGACTCTCTTACCCTTAACTGAAGGGACAAACACCCCAACTACTAGAATAATAAAACTATAACAAGTTTGTCCAGTTGGTGGCAGTAATTTGCCAAATTTTGTTCCAATTCACCAAATAACTAGACAAGAAGAAGAAAACCAGCCAAATTAAATGAAATACCCTGTATCACAGCTGTTGCATTTCATGTGCACAGTCTGTTTTATGAATAAATAAGTAGAAACAAATAAAGAGACAAGCTTCAGATTAGAGAAAGATCCTGCCAATGTGTCCTGTACTTCACCTCACAAAGAGATTCCTGTGTCTTATGTTGCAATCTGATCTCAGAAAGCCTGAACTGTCACCTGCACAGTGAACGATCAGCAGGTTTCTATCCTTTTTGTTTAGTCATGCCAGATTTGCACATAGACTAATTTTGTGTTTGTAGTATTACCGCAGCGTTGACGTCATTGCATTAGCTCTCAGTTTGATATAGAATTACCTCTAAAATCCTTCTGTTAGTTTATGAAGGATTCAATAGTTTGACTCCCCAGGACATTTCTGACTTGTTCACTGTCTGTAACCCAATTAGATCTCTCAGGTTATCAGATCTGTTAACTGTTCCCAGAGCTACACCTAAGTGTGCTGAGGTTGCTTTTAGTTACTGTAGTGCTGTCCTGTGAACCAAGCTAAGGCCAATTAAAGCTTCACATTCGAAATCAAACTCAAAACGTTCTTTATTCTAACAGCCTTACACTTAATAACTGTGTGTGTGTCTGCATGCCTGTAAATGTTAACTTGTATTTCATTCCTTTTTACAGTTTTGTTTTGCTGTTTTTATTGCCTTAGACTTTTTATTTTTTTCAACTTTTACAATAAGCCCATGCTTATGTGTAATGAAATGTGCTATATAAGTAAAATTGGCATTGACGCTGACTTTCTTATTCAACAGGTAATGGAGTATGCAAATGATCTGAAGCACTTCTGGAAAAGAAGCTATGGTTATGACATTAACAGCAAGTCAAGCTGCATTCTCTTCCATGATGTTTTCAGCCGTCTGGAAAAAGCAGCTAAAGAGAACATGTAAGCAAACCTTAAATGGTGTTACACTATATTTTTCTCATGTTAATAAACATATTTGGGGGAAAAGGACTCACTGCTCAGCCCTGAATCCAGGCAGAAGCAAAACTTGCTGGATATTATTTTAGCTGAACTACAGTATGTGGGATCAGCTCAAAAGACAGCAGAGCTCGTGTTCGCTATATTTCAAAAGTGTGGCTCATTAGCATACACTCGCTGACCACTTTATTAGGAAAGTTCCTATTTTACTGTGTTAAGTTGAACACCCCCCACCCCCACCCATCTCCATTGGCCTTTAGAAATTCCTTAAACCTTGAAGCTATAGATTCAACAAGGTGCTGGAAACATGCTGACTTAAACCATCATACAACTGCTGCATATTTGTCAGTTGCTCCACTGAATTGAGATCTGATGATTGTGCGTTTGAGTGGAATGAACCAGTTGTCTTGTTCATTCAACTAGTCTGAGATTATTTGAGATAGGCTGGGAGCAGCCATCAGATGTACAAATATGTACAGAGGCTAAGGTAGGCTGCGGTGTTAAACAATGCTTACTTTGTGCTGAGAGACATTTGAACATGCCACAGTTTTCCAATTATCTGTTGTCCATTTTTTGAGATCCATATTACTTGTAGCCTCAGTTTCTTTTTATTAGCTGGCAACAGTAGTCTTCTGCTGCTGTAGCTTATTGACTTCAAGGTTAGTTATTCACCATGTATAAATACCTAAATGTAATACGTTGCTGTCATGTGATTGGCCAGTTAGATATTGGTGTTAAAATGCAACAAATGTATCTAATAATCCAGCCACTGAGTGTAAGTAGTGAAGAGCCAACCCAGGTTGTGTTGTTACATGTGTTGAAAGGATGCAATCGTAAAGTTCCCGTTTTGAAAAGAGAACAACTTTACTACACGCTCACCGTTAAAGCATGTGTGTGGGTGATTCTGACTGTTTAAAATGTGACTGCAGAGTGAGCAGATTGTGGGTTGTACCTTTCAGCCAAGCACAATGTGCAAGCAACTGCAGTCATCTGTCACAGAAATTCTGAGACCAAAAAAACAGCAGAACAACATTTTGTTGTTCTCCAGTGAGATTTGTGGGAGTTTTAAAACATCAGAGTGAGAAACGTTAGTAAAAGTTAGAACATTCTGGCCTTGCCCTCCTTCACCGGGCTCGGTTTTAGCAATGAATTCAAATGAATGGATTTTGCAGTGTCATCTTGAGTAAGCTATAGAAAAGGTTGCACTTAATCATTATGAACTCGAATTTTTAATAACTGGGATTAAAACTTTCCTGGAGCGGCGTCCAGCCTGCAGACCACATGAGCTAAAATATTAACATTGTTCTTAATTTTTGTTAAGTTTATTTTTAGGAGTTGCATATATGTAAGCCTTTCATCTTTACTGGAAAATATTAGGCTAATAATACTGATTTCTTTAAATAAAACTAGCAAATTTACTGGTGAAAATAGACTAATAAAGGGAAATTAAAGTAACTGTGCCACTGAGCATAATCAGAAGCTAACAACAGCTTTTAAAATGGAACATGGCCTTGCTTGTTCTTTAGAGCATAGGTTAAAGCTGTGAGTCAGTGAACACACCTTAAATATATAATGACCATTATGTTTTGTCTTTCTAATCCATAGGATAATAGGACAATAAAAACAACATTGGGTATTTCTCCAGCTAGATTTGTGGGAGTTTTAAAACATCAGAGTGAGCAAAGGCTTTGCCCTCCTTTCTGGGGCTTGTTTTTAGCAATGAATTTGAATGAATGGACTTTTGCAATGTCATCTTGAGTAAGCTGTTAAAAAGGTTACAGATGTATGAACCCTAATCTATTATCTGGTTGTTAAAGATCTTTAACAACTCTTTGAAAAGTCCTCTGCTTTCCTAACGATATGGTCAACAACCTGAAGGAGAGAATTCTTCAAATTGCAGATGAATGTCCAACTGTGACAAACATTGTTCTGCATACAGGGTCAAACGATGTGTCCAAACAACAGTCGGAGGTTCTGAAACGGGACTTTACTAGATTACTAAATACTGTAAACTCTCTGAATGCAGCTGTATTCATCAGTGGACCTGTACCGCCCGTCAGAGGAGGAGACGAGAGATTCAGCAGGTTGTTTACACTGAATAAATGGCTTATATCAGCATGTGCGGACCACTCAGTGCATTTTATCAACAACTTTAATATTTTTTGGGAACGCAGGCATCTGTTTAAAGCAAATAGATTTGATTTTAACAAGTCAGGGGTGAAACTGTTCACCTCCAACTTGTTTTATTCCATACGTCATCCATCTGTGCTTGGTGCCAAGGCTGAGATAAACGAGGAGTTATCTCATAAAGAGGAACAAACAGTACTCCAAGAACAGACAAAGCCCAGCAGAAACCTTGAGGAGGAGCTCCATCTGCCCCCACCCGGGAAGAGCCTCAGAAAGGAGAGACATCTGAGGCAAGAAGAGGGGTCCCTATTTGCCTCCAATTCTCTCAACAACACCAACGACCAGGACCAGGGACCACAATCTTCCCCAGTCCCCCAAACCCCTGACAGGCCATCACCCTCCTCCCCCTCCCTTTCTCCCTCCTCCCCACACCTGAAATTCACTGAGGAGATGATGAAGCGGGTCAATGCTGGGCTCAGATCTACCCCCCGGCCCAATCCCTTTTTGTCCCCCATAAACCCCCCACCAGAGCGGCCAAAGGTTCGCCATCGAGCCCCACCCTCAACAGAGCAATCGAAGTCACATTGCTCTTAGTTCCTCCTTACCACCTTCATGCCCTGTCTCCGCAGTCTGATGTGTGATGTGTGGAGGGTCCGGGCTGCGAGGATTATGGCAGTGGCGACTTTTTCCAGGAGAAGCTGGGACCCTGTTTACTAGAAGGTTTTAAAATTTCTGTACTTTTAGGTGACAGGAGACATGTGGCCTGGTCAAAACACAGAGAGCTGCACTCTAAAAGATCTTTAAACATAGTAAACATACCTTGTGTGCCACAGACTGCTCCCAAACACGAGGGGACAAGTAATACCTCTAAAACACTTAAGTTGGCTTTATTAAACGTTAGATCTTTAGCTGGGAAAACATTTTTAATTAATGATTTAATCACTGAGCACAGCCTTGATTTTATGTTTTTAACTGAAACTTGGTTGGACCAAAGTAACAGTGGAGCTGTTCTCATCGAGACGACCCCTCCTAACTACAGTTTTATCAGTGAGGTCAGGGTGAGCAGGAGAGGAGGGGGGGTTGCTGTCTTATTTAATGAATCATTTCAATGTAAGCAGCTGTCTCCTGGAAGTTTTCAGTCTTTTGAATATGTGGCTTTACAGCTGAAGGCCCCATCCAAAGTTGTGTTTCTTAATGTTTACAGGCCTCCCAAATACTGCACAGACTTTTTTAATGACCTCAGTGAACTGCTGTCTGTGCTCTGTGTTGATTTTGACTGTGTAATTATTGTTGGGGATTTTAACATCCATGTGGACAACCCTCAGGACAAAGGGACTAAAGACCTGAGTAACACTCTGGGCAACTTTGGGCTGACTCAGCATGTAACAGAGGCCACACATAATAGAGGACACACTCTTGACCTACTGACCTCCAAGGGCCTGAGCATTTCAAAGGTTACTGTGTCTGATGTGGGCCTGTCTGATCATTACTGTGTTTTCTTTGAAAGTAAAATCTCAGCCCACATAAATATATCAACAACAGTGATCACAAAACGGTGTATAACTGAACACAGTAGTGCAATTTTTAACCAGGTCTTCCCATTAACACCTGACCTTTCCGGAGGGTCAGTCAATGAGCTCGTCAATAGCTTCAATGCTAACATGTTAAATGTCATGGACCCAATTGCTCCCATTAAGGTGAAGGTTATCTCTGGAAGGAAAAAGTCTCCATGGAGAAACTCCACACTACTGAAAAATGGAAAAAAGAGAGTGTAGGAAAGCTGAGCGCAGATGGAGAAAAACAAACCTCCAGGTTCATTATGACATCTATAAAGAGAAACTTCACAATTATAATTTACAACTGAGGAGTGCAAGGAGGTCCTACTTCTCTGACATCATCACTAAAAACAGTCATAATGCTCGGGTCTTATTTTCTACAGTTGACAGGCTAACAAACCCTCCTGTGTCAGTGGCAGCTGAACTTCATTCGACCATGGCCTGCAATGACTTTGCCAAATTCTTCACAGAAAAAATCCAAAAAATTAGACAAGCAATTGGTACATCAACAGCAGATCCAGAATATGTACTGTGTCCACCAAAAAACTGTTTAAACACCATGAAACAGTTTCAACCTATTAACAGCAAAGACCTGGAGGACATCTTAGGTCAACTGAACTCCTCCTCCTGCTGTTTAGATGTCCTGCCAACAAGTTTTTTCAAAAAGGTCTCAAAGACTTTGGAGTCAGACCTGTTACAGATCGTCAACTTTTCTTTATTATCAGGTGTGTTTCCAGAATCACTAAAAACTGCTGTAATAAAACCTATACTGAAAAAGGACAATCTTGACAAGACACAAATGAACAACTACAGGCCGATCTCAAATCTCCCATTTTTAAGTAAGATCATTGAAAAAGCAGTTTCTCAACAGCTCAGTTACTTCTTAAAACAGAATAACTGCTACGATGCCTTCCAGTCAGGTTTTAGACAGAACCACAGCACTGAAACCGCTCTGACCAAAGTGTTCAATGACATATGTCTGAATACAGACAGTGGAAAAATGTCAGTCTTAGTTTTACTGGATCTCAGTGCAGCATTTGATACAGTTGACCACAACATATTACTCAAACAACTGGAGAACTGGACAGGTCTTTCAGGAACTGTACTAAACTGGTTCAAAACATACTTAGAAAACAGGAAATACTTTGTATCAATAGGTAACTTCACATCTGAGCAGACAAGTATCACATGTGGAGTTCCCCAAGGTTCCATCTTGGGACCCCTTCTGTTTAACATTTACATGCTCCCACTGGCACAGATTATAAAGAACAACAAAATAAACTACCACAGCTATGCAGATGACACACAAGTATATATCACAATGTCACCAGGAGACCGAGGCCCTGTACAAGCTCTTGGTAAATGCATGGAGGAAATTAATGACTGGCTGTGCCACAATTTTCTCCAGCTAAACAAAAACAAAACTGAGGTAATAGTCTTTGGCGCCAAAGAAAAACGATTACAGGTCACCAGAGAACTTCAATCTATACATCTAAAAACCACAAACCAGGCGAGAAATTTGGGTGTAGTGATGGATGCAGACCTAAACTTAGAAAAACACATTAAGACAATAACAAAGTCAGCTTACTATCACCTCAAGAATATTTCAAGGATAAAAGATCTGATGTCTCAACAGGACCTGGAAAAACTAGTCCATGCATTCATCTTTAGTAGGCTTGATTACTGTAACAGCATCTTTACAGGTCTACCTAAAAAATCAGTCAGACAACTACAGCTCATTCAGAACTCTGCTGCTCGAGTCCTCACTAAGACCAAAAAAGTGGACCACATCAGTCCAGCTCTGAGGTCTTTACACTGGCTGCCTGTCCATCAGAGGATAGACTTTAAAGTTCTGATGCTGGCCTATAAAGCTCTGAATGGTTTAGGACCAAAATACATCAGTGACCTCCTGACCCAGTATGAACCTTCCAGATCCCTCAGGTCATCTGGATCCGGTCTTTTATCAGTTCCCAGAGTCAGAACCAGACACGGAGAAGCTGCATTCAGCTTTTTCTGCTTCTTATATCTGGAACAAACTCCCAGAAAGCCTCAGATCAGCTGAAACACTCAGTTTATTTAAATCCAGGTTGAAGACTCACCTATTCTCAGCTGCATTTGAATAAAGCACCAAATCCACACTTTTAAGCTTAAATTTCAAAACTTACATTTAACTACTGATTTTATCTATTGTTCTGATTTTATCTGTTTTGATTTTATATACTGTTTTGTTTGTTTGTTAATTAGTTTGTTTGTTTGCTTGTTTTAATCAATTTTAAATCATGCTTTTTATTTGTTTTTGTTTCTAATGTCGTATATAAAGCACTTTGAATCACCTTGTTGTTGAAATGTGCTATACAAATAAACTTGCCTTGCCTTGCCTTGCCTTTGCTTCTGACTCGTTTTCATTTCTAGCTGGAATTTCTATTTCCTGCTCCTCCCTGATATGTACTTTTAATTAATTAAATGCTATTTCTAAAAACTATTTAGAAACTACAGTCATATTTACAGTTAAAAATTAATGTCAATCACTTCAATGTATTTGAAGATGGTAATAACCCCACAATCCCCATATTTGATAAGCTCAGCCAATCCCTAATAGATACCTGGTGTTCACAGGCTGTCAGAAATGCTGAGTCCATGTGGCAATCAACAAACCAATTAACTGACTGTTTGAGTTCTCATATTTCAACGCTGAAACTGTGTATTCTGTAGGTCAGGCCAGCAGGTGGCTGAAGCTGTGACAGTCCAGGTGGGCCATGCAGAGACCCTCCTGCCTCTGCTTACCCTTCTGGGCTTCTTCAATGACAGCGAACCGCTGACTTCAACTAACTTCGCTGCACAGACCCGCCGTTCCTTTCGCACAAGCCATATGTTGCCCTATGCAGCTAACTTGATCCTGGTGCTTTATGATTGCGGGGGAGGTGACCTCAGACTGCAGCCGCTGCTCAATGAGAAGCCTGTAACATTCCCCGGTTTGGCTGATCAGGCCTCCATGCCGCTCTATCAGGATGTCTTGCAGCACTACAGGGATCTGCTCCAAGGCTGCGACTTTGAAACTGAGTGTCAGCTGTTCAAGCAGCCTGCTGAAGTTTAGGCAAGCACAGTATTTTCTGGAAAAGAAGGCATTATACAAGCATTACCTTAGTCAGAATGTGTCTGTTATTCCATGAATATTTCACTGTTCAACACGGCCTTTCTGAACAGGATTTTCACTCTAGCAATCCAGTGTCTCTGAAACACCCAAAGACCCAAACCTACAAAGTGAATTTGAAGTTCCTGTAGCATTTCAGTATTATCGCTGCTATAATAAAGTATATAACATTTTGGGTTTGGTTTGTTTTTGTTTTTTGTTTTTTGCAAGATTCGCTATCATCACTACACAACCTAATGCTTTCATTAAATAATCCATTTTTCCAGTGTAAACATTTATGACTTGCAGATAAGGTCACTCACTTTTCTCAGTGTTCTGTCTTATTTTTAAGGTAAAGCAGTGAAAAACTATTTTAAATGCACTACCATTTGTGGGCAAGAACCATCTTCTTGGATTGGGGTCACTCCCAAGATTCACTTGTCCATGAAAAGAGAACATGTCTGTATGTTTGATTTAAAAAACAACAACAACAACAACAACAACAACAACAAAAAACAATAATAATAAAAAGGTTGGACACTGTGTTCATCTTTTTTTTTTTCAAAATCACAATTTATTTCTAAATGACAAAATAAAGGAAAATGTAATTTTGATAGCTACACATTAAATATTTACTGTGACATAAATGAGAAGGTGAATGTTTGGGTAGCCAGAAGGAAAAGTTAGGCATAGCTTATTAGCCTATTGGAAATGTCATAGGAAAAGCTTCTCTAAAGTTGTCTACAATACAATCCAGTCATAGTCCAGTCCATGGAACAGTCATTACAGAAGTGCAAAGAGTGCATGAAATGTACAACAAACAAAATGAAACAGCTGCAGTAAAATTAAGCAAAATGGCACTTGTTAGTGATGGGAAAGCATCAGATGTGGTTTGTTTTTTGTTGTATTGCCATATTTTTATTTCACTGAAAAGCAACATAATGCTTCTGCAACGGAAAACTATAGACGGTGTAAAAGCTGGGCAAAGCCACAACAGTGAAGTCCCATTGCAACGGTTTGGTCTGAGCTTTAGATCTACGGTTTGGTAGATCAGACTGTAAAACTGAAGGACGCTGTACAGCCATTGGCCAAGAAATCATGATTGACAAGTCATTCACCAATGAGCATATGCTGTTTTATTCTCTTTTCTTGCTCTAATGATGACCATAGTTTACAAAATAAACTTTATCTTATCAGCAAGGCTTAAAACTGGTGTTAAGGTTCACAATTGAGGAGGGAGAGTACAAACCACCCTTGGTCCAGAAGGTCTTGGTCAAACAATGATTTTAATGAATACACACGTGCGGGAAGAACACTCTGTACGCCGACAGCAAGTGATCTCCGACTTACTAAAGCACAAACAATTATTTTATAACATCAGGGTTTGTTTACTGACGCCCCTTCATGCGTCACAGGTACATTTTATACATAGATCAGATCAACACCACAATGACTTTTAACCCAGAAAATCATCTTCTATTTTCATGGCTGGTACTTTCCGTTCTTGTCTTAAAGTGAATTGTTCCTCTTTCTTGTCGAGACATAACTAATCTCTCCTCTAAATAAATCTAACTAATGTGTGTGTATGTGTTGACCTCACATGCTCTTTCTCAATTCACCTGTTGCACTTCTGACCTTTCACTAGACCAGAAGCTCACTGAGACTATGTGTATGTCTTCTACTAAATAAATGTTTTAACCAAGAACCTCTACTAAAACCTTAATATAAAATGATCTGATATATAAGTGTTTTGTAAGCATGTATTGCAATTCCTTCTATGGCTCCAAGTCACTTGCACAATAGATTGTCCGGACATCGCGCCGAACAAAGCTTCCAACCCCCAATTAATTGACCGAGCTCCAACTCTTTAATAAGCACAGATATGCATTGTGTATAAAATAGTCATAACTGCACCTGAAATACAAGGTCAACATAATAACTGTATGCATAACATCTTAAGGCCATCTTAAAGCTATCTGTTACATGGTTAAAGCAATGATCATACTGCAGATTATATTATGCTGGTCAAATACTTTTTGTTCATCCCCACACTGGCAAATGAACACATACAGTCATCAGCAGAGTGTTTAGGCCACAGAGCAAGGAGGCTGATGGCTGTTTTCTCAGAATTGCAAGTCTTTTTGCCACCAGAGGAAGTGCTCCCTGCTGGCCATTTAGAAGAATACATGTTTAAATACACGTATACATGTGTTAAGCAAGTCTGGCTTCACATTTGAGATCCAGAAGCAACAACCATCTTTCAGTCTTTCAGTCTATCATGATATATAAATGGATGATCTCCACTAACAGAGCTGTAAAAAAACAGCATCTGTTTTTCCTGCTCTGTTACTTGTACTATAGCACAGGCTTCTCATTTGGATTCATTCAGCAAACTCTCATTAAAGACAACTGGTATTCAACAAGTAGTCTGCTGTTAGCCAAACCTACTGTCGCTCTCATTTTTTGCCTCATTCTGCTGACATCTGATGCATCTGCTAATAACTATACTGTAGCACTCATCTAAGCAATGAAATAAGGAAAATACAAATGTACAGAAAATGCTTTTTGGTTTTGTGAATGGACAATGAAGTGGTGGCACATTTTTTTAATAACTGGGATTATTATTTAATATCAGCGATTAACTTCCTTGGTGCCACATCCAGCCTGCAGACCACAAAAACAAATAAAATAAACAGAAATAAAACTAGCTAATTTACAAGTGAAAACAGACTAATAAAGGGAAATTAAATTAACTGTGCCACTCAACATAATCAGAAGCTAACAGCAGTTTTAAAAATGGAACATGGTCTTGCTTGTTCTTTGGAGCACAGGTTAAAAGTGTAAATCAGTGAACACACCTTAAATATATAGTGACTATTATGTTTTTCTTTATTATCCATAGTATAACATTAAAAGCAATGATCAAAACTGTTACTTAAAATAGCAATAACTGGGGATCATTTCAGCATTGATTTTAAGCATTCAGTTTAAAGGAATGTTTCATCTTATAGGTGTACTATAAATTTACAACAAAATCTAAACGCCCAGTCAGAGAATGCAGGTATGGCAAACCATATTTAACATCGTGCTAGCAAAAATCATTAATCTTGTAAATACATTAGTTAAAATATTTTATTTGCTTTTGATCTTTCACTAACATTTCAGGTAAAAAAGATTGTTTAGATTGATTAAAGTTTCAAACAACATTCCTGCTTTTAAATTTTAAACGCGGTCTAAATTTAGATATGATCTAATTTGCTCTAACGAAGGGGACGTGGAAGTTACTTTAGTTTGTTGCCAGATCAAAGTTACATTAATTTGACTTCCTAAACATTCTCATGATAAATTTAATTTATTCTGTACTTTGACCATACTGAAAAATAAAAAGGACTATTTTAAACTGAAACGCTAAACATAAACTGCTCTTGACCAAGTTACATGTTACGTCTTGATGCAGGTTCAATCATGCATCCCCAAAAGTTGATTCTGTTCATCTGGACGTGGTGAGTTGTCATTATGCAAATGTACTGTTTATAAGATTGGGTGAAACCTGCAGTCATCTGAGACTGAAGAAAGATACACAAAATGCAATATTGTGCTAGCAGAATGTCACTAATCTTGTAAATTTATTGGTTAATATAGTCTATTTGTAATCTAATAGAGCACCTTTGGAATGTAGTAGAACAAGAGATTTGCATCATGGATGTGCAACAACTCCATCAGGGCCAAAATCTCTCAGGAATATTTCCAGCACTTTGTTGAATCTGGAGTTCCACAGGATTCCATGCTGGGACCAGTTCTATTTACATTATATTTGTTTCCTTTACACAGTATCATTTAAAGGTATAGCATACATTTTCATTGTTATGCAGATGATATAAAGCTTTATCTATCCATGAAACCAGATGACACACAATTAGTTAAACTGCAGAAATGTCTTAATGACATATAGGCCTGAATGACATGGATATTTCAGTGTCTAAATGTAGATAAAACTGAGGTTATTTTACTCACCCTAAAAATCTTAGAAACTTCCTTACTTAGATACTTACTCTGGATGGGATTACGTTGACCTCCACTAACACTGAGATGAATATTGGAGTTGTTTATGATCAGGATATGTCCTTCAGTGTGCATGTTATACAAATAGGTATGCTTGCTCTTTTCCATTTGCAGTGTCTCTAAAATAAAAACATCCTTCCTCAGAGTGATGCTTTAAAACTACTTTCCACATTTGTTACTTCTAAAATGGACTACAGAAATTCACTATTATCAGGTTGTTCTAAAGCTCCCTAAAAGACTGCAGTTGATCCAAAATGCTGCAGCAAGAGTAGTGACAGAGACTAGAAAGAGAAAGCATATTTCTTCCATGCTGGTTTCCCTTCACCGACTCTTTTCTAAAGTTAGTTGTTGCGAACTTTAGAATCTATTTAAAATCCTTCTTCTCACATAAAAGATCTTGAATAGTCAAGTCCCACCTTATATTAAGGACCTCATATTACCATATCACTCCAACAGAGCACTTCACTCTAGGGTATTTAAAAGTAGAGTGAAGGCAGAGCCTCGAGCTTTCAGGCCCATCTTCTGTGGAATCAGCTCCTACTTTGGGTTTGGCAGATATACAGCCTCTGGTTAAGCCTGAAAGTTTCTTTTTTGATAAAGCTTATAGTAATGGCTAGATAAGTTGTCTTTTGTCCTGTCTCCCTGCCCTCACCCCAAAACGGTTGTGGCAGATTGCTGCCCTTCTCTGAACCTGGCATGCCAGAGTTTTTTTCCTGTTAAAATGTAGTTTTTCTTTCCCACTGTTGCAGAGTGCTCGCTCATAGTAGGACATCTGCTTTGTTGGGGTTATCTCTGTTTTCTCTGTATTCTTACAATATTAAAGTGACTGTTGTTGCGATTTGGCGCTAAATAAATAAAATTGAATTAACGCTTATATTTTGTAAGGTTTAGAAATGTCTGGCTAGTTGATTACACATCTTTTTCTGTTGCTAAACAAACTTATGAACTCACTTATCGATACTTCTAAACTTTGAAAGACTCCTTTGAAAGACCCCTTCTAAGGAGAGGCTCATTCTCCCATTGGTGCTTCCTTACTGTGCCCTACATTTAATCATTAAACGTGGGCTACATTTAACCCCTTGTTGCCCCATTTTTGGGACAAAATAGATTTCCATCCAGGAGAAACTTTCTACTTGCTTGTTTTATGACTGGATTTTTTAAAGAGGTTTTTTTCATATGGGGTGAGGTGTGGTGTGAGCCAGTGGCGTCTGGACGTGTGGGGGGAAATGGGAAGACACCAGCGACTTCCTCGACGCCTCAGTAAGAGTGATTTTTACTCCAACGCTTGCCAGTTTGTGGCATTGGGTCGATATATCCAGCTTTACCCGGTTTTACCTCGGTTTTGTTGCTAGTGCCGTTTTTCTTGAAGTTTGCCGGTATCCGCTTTTTTTTTTTCTAACGTTGAAGGAGGAGGGCCAGGAGGAGAGGCAGGGCCAGTGGAGTGCTACGTGTCTTGAAAGTCCCTTTTAAACACCCCCCTCCGTTGCCTCTTTCGATTACTACAGCCCAAAGTTTCTTGCTTTATAAGTCGATCCAGCATCCGACGAACATCCAGGCCTGCGTGTGTGCAGCGGTCCGAGTCCGGCGTCCAGGAGTCCTTTGGCGGCATAACACTAGAGCGAAATGTCCGGAGTGAGGCTTCGCACAGTGAGTAGATGTGGAGATAACGGGTCGAATCAGACACCAGAAATTTAAGCTGTCATCAGATTAGCCCCACAAAAAGCGAAATGTACTGTGTCAGCCAGCAGCCCGACATGTGTGCGAACTTAGTGTCACGTTAATAGACTACCTGCTTTAAGCCCTCCTTAAAAACGGCGATCTTACTACGAAGGTCTGCTGGTCGTGCAGAAAAAAACCCTTCTTTTTTTCATTAGGAGTGATTATTTATTTAAATGCAATTTTCTGAAAAGCAGGCTTTTTTTTTACTGTCCTGCCAGGTGTGGCTGTTTGTAGACTTGCCTCGACTCTGAATGGGACAGTTGTTGTAGTAACGTATCCATGTCAGTGTAGTTCATTCATAACATAGAGTGTCTTTTGAGAGAGGGGAGAAAGAGGCCCCTGTTAAAGTGCCAGAGTGATGCTGCACGGGAATGCCGCAGACGTATGTGGAGCCACATATGAGAGATACACCACTGAAGGGGTGCATCATTACTGACACTGTAACACTGATGCAACCACGAAGATTAATCATCAGCTTTCTTGATAAAAAGTCACTTTTCAAAGGAAGTTGCGAAATAGTCGCTCCTTTTGACATTTAGTAGCTAATTCAATTGGCTAAGCTTTCAGAATTGCCATGCTGAGCAACTCAGGAGCAATTAAGTAAGTAAGAAATACTCATGTGTCATTTTCTTTGAGGAATTCGCTGACATAGTTATCAGCATTTATCGCCTGTGATTTCCTGAGAAAGAGGATGGGAGTTGAACTGGAGCGAGGGGAGAAGAGTTACACAAGGGGCATTCTTTAAAAGGAATGCAACAACAAGAGAAAATGAAAAGGGGATTGAAATGAAAAGAGGGTAAAAACTATCAAGGTAGGATGGTATTATTACAAGAGGTATTACAACTTTTAATAGTGAATGATGGGACTTTGTTTTTCCAGCCAGTGCCATCATTGTATTCATGATGAGGTGGTGTTTTGGCAGCGCAAGGCTGCAGTGGAAGGTGGCTCCTATGTTTAAGAGAATAGCCCTGTTTGTCTAGGCCTCTCCCACAGCGTGTGGGTCTGTATATTTTTCACATGCGGTATGCCTTCCATGTCCTTTGATTGAAACACACCTTGATTTGTGCTGTGTCAGAGTGCAGGATTTATTTTTTTTTTTACAACCGAGGCTGTGTTAGCACCAGGAAAAAAGGGCTCTTTTCACAGAAGTTCATCCAATGGCAGCTGGAATCCTGTGCGGTCCTTCGAGCTGTTAAACTACTTTCATATTGGGTAGGCATTATAGGCATAAGGGTGTAGGGAAGAAGGGCGACTGGGTGCAGAGGGTGAACGTGTGGGCACGAGCACTGCCACATCATCGCTTGGCTACAGGCAGCACACTGGACACATTGTCAATTATTCCTCCCTCTCCCTCCCTCCCTGCATCCCTCATGAGCTTCCCTACCCTCCCATTTATAAGTCTTTACAGCTCCATTCATTCACATCCACATAGTTACTTTATCCTTGTAGAACCAGATTCGTCTAGTCTGAAAAATTATATATGACGTGTTACTTTACATGACTTGGAAGTAAATTTAAAAGGATCCAGTGAAAAGCAAATGCTATTTGTTCTATGACATCGTGAACAGCAGGTGAGACTTGTCTGTGATGTCTATCCAGGTAAATATGTCATTTGGTGTGTGAACTGAATACGCTCAAACTGAATACCCTTTTGTCTGCTTCTGAGCCTATACATTAGGTCTATATCTTGTAATATATTAGCCTATATATTTATAATATATTTGGAGCCCCTGCTGCTTCTCTTTTAGAATCTCAACAAGGCGACCAATGTGGTGTACCAGGCCCACCACGTCAGCCGGAGCAAGAGAGGGCAGGTCGTGGGCACCAAGGGGGGCTTTAGGGGCTGCACCATCTGGCTCACTGGTAAATCTTTATAGTTTTTCCACCATATTTAGACTGGGATCAATTTGCTTATTTACCACCATGCTTTTACCTCTAGGTTTGTCTGGTGCTGGAAAGACTACTATCAGTTTTGCCCTGGAGGATTATCTCGTCTCCCATGGTATCCCCTGCTACTCACTGGATGGAGACAACATTCGCCACGGCCTGAACAAGAATCTCGGCTTTTCTGCTGAAGACCGCGAGGAGAACATCCGGCGTGTTGCAGAGGTGGCCAAACTGTTTGCCGATGCCGGCCTCGTTTGTGTCACCAGTTTCATCTCTCCTTTCGCCAAGGTGAGGAAAGCTTAAGAGTTACATGCTGCATGTGTTTATTTAAGACTGAAATCATTGCCTAACAAAGGTTGACGCTAGATTTTAAGTCGACCTCGAATCAAAAATGCATTGAAATCATGTATCCGTGCCGTTTCTCCCACAGGATCGCGACGAGGCAAGGAGCGTCCACGCAAGTTCCGGGCTGCCATTTTTTGAAGTGTTTGTCCACGCGCCTCTTGAAGTGTGTGAGAGCAGGGATGTGAAAGGACTTTACAAAAAGGCTCGCGCTGGAGAGATCAAAGGTCAGTGTGATGGTACTCACAGCAAGAAACATCTATGAGATATGAAAGTCATCCCAGACCCTATGAATATCTACAGGCTAGTTTACCACATGTTGTAATTCTGTCTCAGTCAAGTGATTAGGTAGTATTAATGCTGATAGGGTCTGACTGATATCTCTGGTTTATTGCCAGGTTTTACTGGGATTGATTCAGAGTACGAACGTCCAGAGCGTCCAGAGCTTGTTCTGAAAACCGGAGAACTCTCTGTAAATGAATGTCTCCATCAAGTGTTGGATCTGCTTAAGGAACAGGTAGGGTTCCAGAAGACTTGCTCCAGACCTTTTAAAGCAGAATAAACCACACAGCACAGTGTACACAGACTCTACCCACAGTGTTAATTTACACTTGGCAATTTCTCAGCAGGATGATGAAGAGGACACTATGTAAATTATGTAAAAGTTTGAATACTTGATCAGTTATTTTTTAATTTAAACATGAAGCTGTTGTACTAAAATAAGTTCAATATACTAAGGGAGGCCTATTAAGGGAGGCCACACCCCCTTAAAACAAACTATAAGTCGTGATAATTAACATCAATCTTTCAGTGTTCTCTGCCCATCAATGAAATCTTTCACATGAGAAGGAAGTGGTTGGTAACAACTAGCCAGAGGCAATGAACTACCTGGTACTTCAGTGGTTTTATATTACAGCAGCAAACAATAGTGATTCAGCAAGTACAGTATTAAAAACGAAAAAATTAAGTACAGGATATGGACTCCCTTTTTTTTTTAACCCCCCCCCCCCCCCATTCCAAAAAAAACCCCTGGCCTTTTTGCTGCAAATAACATAGAGAAACACAAAGGACATCATTTTAATTTTCATGATTGTGAAAATGAGACGCACGCTAATCTCGGAGTAATGCACAAAAGAGTTTAGTTTACTCAAAGGCATGTGAATGAGCAATATGTTTGCACTTCATGTATGTACAAATGTAGATCTATATTACAAAGGCAAAACTGGAAAAACAGGTAAAGAGTGTAGCTCTATGTAGAAAAGACACTAACCGACCTTTATACACACACACACACACACACACACACACACACACACACACACACACACACAGTCAAGATTCTGTTGGGTATTTAAAAGGCCATTGGTTCTGTTGCCAAGCGTCTTATCTTTACTAAAGGAAAGGTTGCTGATAGAGTAAATGTGTAAACATGTGTATTTTTACAGCCCCGGTCGTTGAGGTAACAGGTGACTGATTTTTTTGTTTTTAAATATCCCCGCTGTGTCAACATGAATACGCAGAAGCAGTGTGCACACATTAATCCTGCTGTGTAGAATTACATCAAACAAAATCAGGCAAGGCATTCACAGATGTTTGATTTTATTGAAAGGAGCTTCCGTAAACTCAAACGGTGCAGAAAATAAATTATTTAGCCAATACTATACTTATGAATTTGCTATTTATTTAGTGTGCCGTGTCTGATTCAGAATGTAAACCTGTAATTAGACGCACTGTGTGCACCACTCAGCTAGTGCCCAAAGGCGAACTTCTTTGGCAAATGCAAATCATGCAAAAAAGCACCATTTTGCACCAAAAGGAACAAAAAATATGCAGCATACACCCAGCAGTATAGTTTAATCTAAAAAGAAATGTTATTTTACAGCCTTCCGATGCACTAACCGTGCTGTTTAAACTCTTAAAAAAAAAAGTCATTGAGTCCCTACATGAGCAGCGTTATTAAACTGTGAACATTCACTTTCTTCTCGTATGTAGAAAATTGTACCAAATGAGATCCTGGAGGAGGTGACTGAACTGTTTATCCCAGAGGACAGGGTGAACCATGTTCTGGCTGAAGCAAACACGCTGCCCACCATCAGCATTACAAAAGTAAGTACACATTCTACTGTCACATAGCAAATGAGAACTCAGAGTCAGTACAAAACATTCCAGACAGTTAGTTATGGGTACGTTCCTTGCAGTGTGGACACTGTGTGTCAGGGTTCCTGGGTCGGTGACCCAGTATTTTCAGTTCACGTTCACTGTTTATCTTCTGCCTGTTCCACTTCCTGTTTTATTGTGTTAGCCTTGGTCCATGTACATTATGTTCCGTCCTCTTCCCGTTTATCATTAGTTCATTATGTTCAGCTGTGTACTCACCAGGTTCTAATCTCTCATCACTCAGCCTGTGTATTTATGTCCCTCAGTTCAACCAGTCCAATGTCGTGTCATTGATGTTATTGTGATGTTGTCTCTCCGTCTGTATGTTCCGTTAGTCAGTCAGTGCTTCAGTCAGTCGTCCAGCCAGCCATTTTCTCCCTTTGTTCTGTTCATCCACTCCTTATAATAAATCGTCACCTACCTGCGAGTCCTGCGTTTGGGTTCCTTCTTCCTCGCCTCCACCCAACCGCTGACACTGTGTACTAAGAAAATATTTCCTTTTCCCTGGTTAATCAATAGGGAAATGCTCACGTAACTGTCAGTCAGTGTTCTGCAGATGCTAACAGATATGCAGCTTCTTGGCAAACATTGTTTCAAACGTTGTGAAAATAAAGGTAAATAAATCAGTAATGCTCATTTTAAAAAGGGAAAGTATTTTAAAGTGAATTTATTCTCTGTGTAGCCAAGTTGTTATTTTACTCTTTGTGTCTATAGTTGAAATGGTTTTTGTAAATCTGCAGCTCATATTGTCTGTCTCTATTTTATCGTATTCCACTGGGGTCAATCCTTCCACTGTTAAATTATTCACTTATTTAGAGCAGGCCTACAGATTAACTTGTGAATACCACTGAAATGTGTTTAATTTGCAATACAGCAAATGAAATATATGGCTTTCCTGAACTGGAATCGCAGTTTACAAGTATTTTGTGTTATTTTCTTTTCATCCTGCTGACGATGCTGTTTTATTCATCTACAGCTGGATCTGCAGTGGGTGCAGGTTTTGGCCGAGGGCTGGGCCAGTCCACTAAAGGGATTCATGAGAGAGAGAGAGTTCCTCCAGACTATGCACTTTGGCAATCTCCTAGATGGTAAGAAAAGTCCTTAAACTTTCAACATCTACAACATCTAGACACCCCCTCCCTGCTCCTAAAAGTGACATTAGGCAGCTGAATTGTGATTAATTCAGTTAGTGTGGGGATGTCAGACTAATTTTACATACACTTTGATCTTATGTGGGCCAGACCAGTGAATCTCCCCTTTCTGCCAGTGCAAAGAAATGTAACTACACATTTAATCAATGAGATATTCTAACATAAGAAAAAGAAGTGCAATGTCAGCAGTAAAAAGTAAATGAAAGAAATCTCTTAGCATGATTCTTTTGGCTTAAATGGTAAGAAGTAAACGTGCAAACTTACAGAAATCTGTTATTGAATTATGAATTGCGTTCGGGGAGGTCTTTATTGATAGGAAAAGCTGTAAAACTTGTGTAAATACAGTTGAAAGTCCAAAATTTATGTCCAGCCATACATTGGGCCAGATCGGAGTCCACACCATCTCCAAGTTCAAGCAAACGGTTCACAGCGACATCTAGCAACATTTACACATCACTTTCAGCCTCATACAAGCCTAACAGTGGATGCAAAGCACAAGCTGCAATCTACTGCAATCAATGAATGTGAACAGAATTATTGGGCCATGCCTCTTAATCTTGAAATTCAGGTATTTTCACTGTCATTGCCAAGAGGTGTATAAAATCAAATGTCTAATAAACATTTGTGAAAGAATGGGTTGTTCCAGAGAGCTGACTGCATTCAAACGTCACGCTGTAATAAGATCCGATTGTTGCGGCAAGTCGCTTCATGAAATTTGTTCCCTCCTAGATATTCCATTCCAAAGTGAAAGCGCTTAGGGACAACAGCAGCTCAAGACAGTTAAAGTTACGGAGCAGGGTTGGCGAGGTTGGCTGATGTGAATGGCGTGTAAAAGTTACAGAAGCTCTGCTGACTCAATCGTCACATATACATAACATAGCATTTGATCTCAGCTGTTTCACTTCTAACTCACAGTAATATTAAAATATTTGACTCGCTTTCATTTTCTCCATTCACAATTCGGCAGTGAGATCTCTCTCTCACTCTGTGAGTATATGTGCAAGGGGTGTAAGGGAGCTCGCACACACAACAACAGGAGAGAAAAGTGAGTCAAAAGTGTGGCCACACTTAACTAGAGTTGATGTTGATAATCTTTGTTGTTACAAGTCGCCTACACTTGTGGCAACAAACTTTACACATAATGTAAGTCCGAAATTAAGCAATATCTCTATTCCTCTCTTCTCTTTCTGTGTGTAAATAACACAGACAAATTATTGTCTGGTTCAATTTAAAATGAGGCAAGAATGAAGGGAAAGCATGAATGAACCTCTAATTTTTAAAATGAGCACATGCTATTCCACTTGACATACAAAATTGCTCTAAAGCAGATAATGTGCATGTCCTTAAAGCACAGAAGTAACTGTAAAATATATTATTATTTAATGACAGACCAATTAATTCTTTGATTATTTCTTCATTGCCCAATAATAGTAATTATATTTAATTAGACATTACAGCTCCTTTCTGAGATCACACTCCTTCTCTTTGAAGTGTTTGTCATTAGTGTGCTGTGTTATGGAACGGCTGTGTGCAGGCAGGACAAGGACCCAAAGTGCAGACTCCAGAGACAGACGTGAACTCAAAAGGGCAACAAAACTAGGACTAGAAAATACACTTACACAGACAGAACACACAGCTCAATAAGGGTAGATCGCGACACGGACACAGAGAAACACAGAGGGAGCAATCAGGGAATGGGCAACAGGAGAGAAACACAGCTGTGGCAAATCGAGCCTAATGAAACTGGGGAAGCAAAACCAGATACATTAACATAAGACAAGGACCTTCAAAATAAAACAGGAAACATAACACAGACTGAACTTACAGACACAGACTCACAGGCAGGCACTACAACAGGGGGAACAGAGACGTGGGACCAGGGCAGACACCGACTGGACACGGGGATATAGCAGACAGGGGAGACAGCAACTAAGGATTACACAGAGACATAAACCATAAGAAAGAACTCTAACAAAGAAACCAAAGACTAGAAAAGATAAATAATATAATAAACTCAAACCTCTGGGTCAACGACCCAGGCATCCTAACATGCTGCACCTGTTTTCATATATGTTTTCATATTTTCATGTATTTCAAAAGGAAAACACTCGTAGAATTATAATTGCTTGGCTTTGTATGTTTAAGATCACTTCATCTTCTCTCTCAGGTGGGGCCATCAACATGTCTATTCCCATTGTCCTGCCTGTTAGCTCTGAGACCAAAGAGAAGCTGGAGGGCTGTGCAGCGGTAGCTCTGGAGTACCAAGGTTCACGTGTGGCTGTTCTCAGGAACCCCGAGTTCTACGCGCACCGCAAGGAGGAACGCAGTGCCCGCCAGTGGGGCACTACTTGTCCACAACACCCGTACATTAAGGTTATAATGCAGCTATTAACCTGTGCGCAGTTAAAAATTTGGAGACTGGAAGGTGTTCTCATGCCAGCATCACACATTTTAATGATGAAAAACTGTTCTCTGCTTTTATCCTTGGCAGATGGTTATGGAAGGAGGTGACTGGCTGGTAGGTGGGGATCTGGAGGTGCTGGAGCGAATCAGATGGAACGATGGACTTGACCAGTACCGCTTTACTCCAAAGGAGCTCAGGCAGAAGTTCAAAGATATGAAAGCAGGTGAGAAAATCTAAAGTACAACACTACAGTGACGATCAGGAGATACAGAAGTGGCCTTTTTGTTTGGTTTGTTGTCAGTAACTTCCAGTATGACATATATATTTCTCTATAATAAAGCAGTTATGGTAACCGGTGAAAACATGAAAAAAATTAAAGCAGTGTATTTAGCAATACACCCTTTGTCTTTCAGAAAACTTGACTAAGGACCAGATGGAAAAAATTAAATGGTAACTTTAAAGCTGCATGGTGATTTTTGTGACACGTCCTGTGATCAATGGGCACATATAGTATAGTTAGGTCTGTAAGTATTTGGACAATGGCAGTTTTTGTAAATTTGCCTCTGTACACCACCTCAGTGGATTTTACTTCACACAATCAGAATTTGATTGAACTGCAGACTTTAGTTCAAGGTAACAAAAGTATTCAATTATTAACTGTTTAGCAATTACAGGCATATTTGTATATGCACTCCCACATTTTCCAAGGCTAATCAGGAGTTTCATGGGCAGGCCTGTACTCTCATTATTCCCTGGCACATTAAACAAGTAAAACATCTGGAGGTATTCCAAGTGTTCAGTGGAATTTTCAGTATGGGGTCCAAAGAGATGTTGGTGCAAGTGAAAAAGCCCATTATTAGACTGAAACCCAAAATAAACCTATCTGAGAGATAGCAAACACTTTAGGATCAACAATCTGCTCAGAAACACCAAAAGGTCTGAGCGACTGCAGAGCAACCGCAGAGAAGATAACTGTAGTTGATGACTCCAGAATACAAAATTATATCCAATAAAAGTTGTTTTCCTTAATTTTTACAACACTGGTTACACTTTGGAACTGGAAGGACAGATTAGATTTTCCTAAAAGCAACATGTCAAAGAGCCTACATGGTTGTGGAAAACTAAAAACAAGATTAATTTGTACCCAAATGACAGAAGTGATCTGAAACATACTATATTACCTGTTAAACAAGACAGAAGGATATTCACATGTCATTATGGCATGACCATGTATGGTTACAGGTTGCACCAGTTTTTACTGATGGTTTAACTGCCCAATTACTTTTGCGCCTCTGAAAATTTGGGCAGGGTTGCAAAAATAGTAGTTATTCCTTAACAGTTAATGCAAAACTTTTGTTAAACCCCTTGAATCAAAATGCTGAAAGTCTGCACGCCAATCACATCTTGATTATTAGATCTGAAATCCGTGTGGTGGCAAAACTAAGAAGTGTCTTTGTCCAAAAGCTAATGGAGCTAACTGTATTCCTGAATGCAATGAACAATTAAATGACATCATCTGTTTTTACTTTCACCCGCTAACTTTGATGTGACTGCTTTGTGCAGATATTGTTTTACCTATTCATCTTATCCACAATGCACTGTTTATTTTGGCACTTTGTGTTTTTACTATGCTGAGGTTTGTTACCGGTGTGAGAGCATGGTGTTATCTGCACTAGGTGGACAATAACCTGTACTTTCTTATTGTTAACAAGCCCAAAGCAAAAAGAAACCAACAGTCTGTCTCAGTAGTTCCCATAGCATGCCAAGCCCAAACCTGTTTGTTCCCACCTAAGAACATTATAAAACATGTGATTTCTTAAAATAGCTTTGGACTGTTGTCATAGAAAACATCAACATCAAACAGAGGGAAATTATGCATTTTGGGGGCTGTGTTTAGTATGCTAAAGAGTAATTAATGTACATGGGACTGACTTAAAATAAACACAATGCTATTTCTTTTATGCTTGTAATGTCACCCAGTGCAAAAGTTTAAAAAAATGCTGAATATGTGGTCAAAGTGGGAAGGATTAAGTCTTCTTCAATAGCAAAGCCCTATAGGACTAGTTATGAAACATCAGATTAACATAACTAACAAGTAATGCAGATCTTGTAAGTGTGTGAAAGTATAGCTAAATTTTATGTTAAACCCACTGTTAAACTACGTTTTTTATATATTTGTATAGATAGATATAGAAGGAGGAGAAAATGTGAGTGGACAGTATTGTTGGTTTTTAGGTATAATGGGATTTGTTGACAGTAAGAAAAATATAAAATTCTATGCATCTGTCTGTCGTCACACACCACCAACATTTTTGTTGCTTTTGTTCTGATAAAAGTGAATTTAAACACTATGATCAGGGTGTATTTGAGTTCTGTTAAAGGCATGGTTCGCATGTTGGCTGTGACAAATATTTTGGAAGGCATGATCATGAAGCACGTGTGTCTATTGTATGTTAATTTTATTATATGCTCCTCTGTCTTTAGATGCGGTGTTTGCATTCCAGCTGCGTAACCCGATCCACAATGGTCACGCCCTGCTCATGCAGGACACCAAGCGGCGATTGCTGGAGCGAGGATACAAAAATCCAGTCCTCTTACTTCACCCGCTCGGTGGTTGGACCAAAGACGACGATGTGCCTCTGCAGTGGAGGATGAGGCAACATGATGCTGTCCTGGAGGAGGGCGTGTTGGACCCAGCTAGCACCATTGTTGCCATCTTCCCTTCCCCTATGATGTATGCTGGACCTACAGAGGTGAGCAGCAGTGGTGGCTTATGGCTCACTCAAAGGTTTTAAAAAATACGGGTGCATGTGATATCAGCTTCAATGTCTTTCAGGTTCAGTGGCACTGCAGAGCCAGAATGATCGCCGGAGCAAACTTTTACATTGTCGGCCGGGATCCTGCAGGTATGCCTCACCCAGAGACTAAAAAGGACTTGTATGAGCCCACCCATGGTGGAAAAGTGCTGTCCATGGCCCCAGGTCTCACCTCTGTAGAGATCATTCCCTTCAGGGTAGCTGCCTACAACAAAACTAAGAAGGCTATGGACTTCTATGACAAAGACCGGTGAGTGATGAAAGATCTGCAGGTTTTTCTTGTAAGTTGCAGTCAATATTGAACCTCAAGGGGTCGCATACTTCTAGAAATGCAAAATTAACTGCTAAAGCCCCATTCACACCAGCCTAAAGACCGGTCAGTGACTCCCCTACTAACCACCTGAAGTAATCTGAAGTTAGCAAACACTACTAAAACAAAATACAAAACCTGATGCTTGATTGTATATAAGCATCTCAAAAATTTGCTGAAAAATATCATTCTACCCCTCCTTCATATCTAATGGATGATTGCAATATTCAGCTTCCTTTCACAAGCTAATGGCCCGTATATGAAATGACAGACAATTATAAATATACGCATACATTCACCTAGAGCTATAACAAGGCTATTATAGTTAACTAAAACTAAAGTAAAAACTAAAACTAGATGGTTAAAAACCATTTTAATTAACTAAAATAGAAACTAGACTTGGAAAAAAAAATACAAGGGACATCTTGTAGACAACCACTTTCTAATAGTTGTGTTTTCATTGTAATACCTGTTCTAATTTTTTCTAAATCTCACCTCTGACACATGTCGTCCATACAGCAATAATTAATAACAACTAAGACTGAAACCAATAAACTTAAACTAAAACTAAACATTATTAAGTAAATATTAAATACTTAATATTAAAAACTCACTCTGGAACTTAAACTAAACTGAATTAAAAGCAAAAAGTCAAAATAAAATTAAAATAAAAACTAATTAACTCTATTTATAGACTCACTCACACACAATCACTGACCTTAAGCGCATTCAGGTTTAATAAACAATTCTATTTAGAATATAATATTTATATATATACTCAGAGACATATACACACACACACATATACATATATATATATACATATATATCTCGTTTACCATGTGGTATTTGATAAAGTCCTTTGTCATCCATGTGCTTGTTGAGACTGTCTCTTTCTATTCCAGAGTTTGGCTCCACACATGGAAACATAAAATAAAACTGTAAAAAAGTGCGGCACAAACATGAAACACTTTCTTCATTCAGTGAACTGGTTCTTATATAGCACTTCTCTACTCTACCTGAGCAGTGAGAGCGCTCGTTATTCATACAAGAATGTTTTTCCATGCTTAAGTGTTTTCTATGTAACATTCACACTCCAATCAATGCATCTGAGAGCAACGTGAGGGTCAGTATCTCACCTAAGGATACTTGGCATGTAGACTGTAGTCAGGGATCGGACTGATTCCGATTAGTGATGACCTGCTCTAACTCCTGAGCTACAGTTTTTGGTGCAGCTCTCCGCTCACCAGCTGTTGAAGGAATGCACATTTTTAAGGACAAAGGGTAGTAGCTCATTAGTACTTATTTGGGTGTTCTTTACTGAACAGTAAAACATTGCATTGCCTTCGACACACTTTTAGGGCAAAAACTTCATTGCCAAACTAAAAATTTCACAAAAATTAGACTGTAAATTATTAGGCTTGTGCGTTTATATGTGTTTGTGTCGTAGTTGGTATTTGAGTCGAGATCTAATCACGGCGCTATTATAGAATTTACAAATTTTGATTTCTAATAACCTGTCCTTGCCACTGTATACTCCCTTTCCCCCATTCTTCTACAATTTCTCAGACACGACGAGTTTCAGTTCATTTCTGGCACCATGATGAGGAGCTTGGCTCGGAGCGGAGAGTACCCTCCAGATGGTTTTATGGCCCCCAAAGCCTGGAGGGTGTTGGTCGAGTACTACACCTCTCTTCAGAAGAAAAACTAATCAACAAGCTCATGAGCAACTATCCAGTTTATTCTTTAGGATTATTTAAGGTGGGATGGATTTTTATTGGTGCAAACTGCAGCGGTGGGAGTTTTATCTTCACCAAATCAAAATATGAATCTCATTCCTGTAAAACAGTGGGGAGATTTTGTGATTATATGCATATTACCTTAAGCTATGTGTTTTAATAAATTAAATCTAACTTGAATTTTTTGTATGACTGTACACATAGGAGCACATTCCAAGACAAGGAAATCTTTATATATATGCATACATGAGACACTGAAGGGCGCACGACAAAAAACATGCATATTGAAGTTTTTATTACCTTTTTAACATGACAACTGTATCACTGTATTTGTATCACCTGAATGAAAGCCGTAGTCTTATCATTGCACACAGTGCCTACATGTTATAGATGTCATTGTGTTAATCCCTCATGTTAATCTTTTTATATTATTATGAAGTACTACAGGAATTTATATATATAAAATGTGTCTTTGTGGTCAATTTCAGTCCTATAAAACTGATTTTTTTTTTTGTTGTTGTTGTTGTTGTTTTTTGTCTTTAAGATTTCTGTGACTTCATAAATTGTGCATATGCATTCATATTATAGGATCTTTGGTCGTAGGAAAATAAATGTAAAATGAAATAATAAAAACACTTATTTGTTATATGACTATTTAGCGACTACATTGCACAGAGATGATATGTACTTTGAACAAGATGATTTAAATGTTTTCTGCAGTACCTCTGGCCCGACTGTGACTGTGTGGCCCTGGTTGTGCAGCAATACTTACCTCTTCTGTCTGTACAGAGTGCATGTTTATCAGTGCTGTATAAGGTTAAAGGTCTGCCGGATAACTCCATTTAACGGATTGGGGGTGGGGTGAGGGGGTATAAAAAAGTCCGGTACCAGGTGCGGCCGGAGCTGCGAAGCCAAAAGTGCAATGCCGCCATCTGCTGGCAGAAATGTGGAGAGGCGAGAAAAAAACGTAAATGTGTGTAAAAGGGCACAATCGAGTTTTGGTTTCCGACTTAACAGCTAAACTCAGTGACAGCATATTGTATTTACTTACTGAGATGGACACAAAGACAGTCAATTATCCCTGCATGTTATCCTAAAACTTCCAGCTGTTCTTTTTATAGGAATAAACCGGACTAACAACAGTCACACTGTCACTTTGTGCATTAAGAGAGCTCAGGTTTTGGCTCTGGATTGACTCTGCTAACTAGATCTTCTATAACAGATTAAGGAGAACATGAGACGCTTTCAAATTACACTTAAGAGATGGTTGAGCGAAGTTGGAGGACTGATTCATTTCGCTTCTCATTAAGCTGTGAGGGCTTACAGCGCTACAAGATAAGTGCTCTTCAGTGGGGAGAACTAGTCTTCGCTGTAAGAAGGAGATTCCTAATTAGCCTTACATGGGATCAGATCATTTAATCTGCGATGTTCCAGGTAAACCCATTTAAATCTGCTGAACTGTACCCTCACTACTTTATAAAATCTCCCAACTACTCTAGCATGTCATGTCACTGAGAAATGACCACATGTAAATCTCCAGTGTCCTACAGACCTGCATATTCCTAAATACAGGCTGCAGTAACACTCCAAATCGGATGCACTACTCTAAGAGCAGAAGTCACATTCCCACTCAGATGTTCCGCATTGCAAGGCTGCTAATTTAAAATGACTATCAGCTGCACAGCTGTCAGGTTACATGGACTAAGCCCAGCCTCCTTGTTTCCAGATGCTGACTGATGTTGACACACAGTCTTACATTAAGTGATCATTTTATGGGTGTTGCATTCTGTGACCAAAGAATCCATTTAACTGTCTCTAGCTTTCATGAAATTTAAAACACAGTGAGGTAAGGTGCCTTCTGTTGGTATGAATGAAATACATCGCATATTGAGCTGCTGTTTTTGTTGTTCATTAGTCGTCTGACTGTATTTTCACACACACACACACACACACACACACACACACACACACACACACACACACACACACACACACACACACACACACACAAGCGCAGAATGTCCCAGATGACAACTTGATTTTGTTTGTTTGTTCAAAGCCATTATTGAGAACAGGGACGTGCAGAGAGGTTTAAAGGGGCGGGTGCTCAAAGTTAAAAAGGGGCACATTGAACCATGCTGAATAACAACAACACACATTCATCAAGAATCTAATATGGGAAGGGCAGGGCTGTGTTGATCTGAGACTGTAGACATTAAAAAGTCCACAGGAGAGATGGTAGCTGATTAAACAAGTGTCATGAGATAATAACAAAATGCAAAGATTGGTGACAGCGCTTGGAACCATAAGGCAACGAAAAACTGTGACATAAACTCGGCTCTGCCTGTGAATCACTCTTTGCTTCTCTTCTTCCTTCCTTCCCATCATTTCATATATCACTCTCCACTTGCTGTCTATCTGAGAACAAGGCACAACTTGCTATTGCAATAAACTATAATCTAATTATCCACACCTAACAACTCCAGCACTTAATCTAAAATAAAATGATGACAGAAAAATGTTATAGCACTGCCTTTAGTAGCCTCACACAGCTCCTACTGTTTCCTCCTCATGTCCTTACCAGCCATGTCTGCACAATGTTATATCATGAGTAATATTTTTTTAAATCCAGCTAAATAAAACACACACATGCACACACAGTGACATTTTAGACCTTCTTCAGAATACTGTATATACTATGGGCATCCTTACATTATTATTTATTACTAGAGCTACAATAATAAAGCAATGAGGAGGGGGAAGTAATAAATATGAAATAATGTATTTATGATGATTCCATTTGTTTCACTATCCACTCTGTGCAGGGCAAAGCTTATTACATTTTTAAACTGTAGAGATACAATCATTTTACTGCTGTAAAATCCAACTTTTGTCTTATTTAAAATATAAATCTAATATAATCTGCTTCTTAATGTATGTTCTTTAAAATACAGCGTGTGTTTTTTAATATATTATAATTATAATAATTATTATGTGGACATGCATATTAGATCGTTTTTTAGTGAAATATAATCCCTCCAGAAAGGCAGGAAATGTCCAGAAACTTACTTTAAAACTAAATATGTTCCCTAAAACGGTGACAGAGCTACAGACCCATGACAGCCTTACACAGGTAGCCAGCAGCTATGACCAGCACTACTTGTGCAGTTAATAAAAGGACAAGTAATGTTTGTCGCGCTGTTGCACACACAGCACGCTCGTTTGTTTCGGTTAGTCAGTTGCAACAAGACAGCTTACCAACGTGTACGTAATAAGCTAATACTCCTGTGTGCTACACACTACAGTGTACGCTGTACACCTACTTTGTCGCATCAGTCTGTGTCTCTGAGTTAACTTGTGTTTCTCCTACAGCTCCGGACCGCAAAAAATGCGCGTGCTCTTTGTGAGCTCGTTCCCGGCTCGTAACCAGCGCGTTCTGCCGTCGAGGGCGATCATTGGTTAAATGTGATCATGTGACTGATGCAAGCCAGATCCTTTTATTTAGCAAAACTATGATTAATAGTTAAATATTATTGTTGAGGGGCACAGACAGGACTCCGCACGCACACACACATAAAATAAATAAATAAATAAATAAATAAATAAATAAATAAATAAATAAAATTTAAAAGTTGCCTCAACAAAAGGGCACTTTGGGCACTCATCAGGAAAGGGGCGGGTGCTCAAGCCCCTCTAGCCCCCCCCCCCCCCTCTGCACGTCCCTGATTGAGAATAACAACCCAGTAAATAGGCCTGTATGTGACATTTTAGCAAGCGGAACCAGCAGAAAATCCTGGCTGGATTTCCCTCCTTACTATGGATTATTGATCGATCGTTTCATCTCTAACTCTAAATACAATAAATAACTACTGTACACGATATTGTGAAGGATGCACCCTAAATTTAACTGTGAATTTAACTTCACAGTTTGCGCACACCTGTGTTTATTATGTCCGCAATTATATCATGCAGATTTAATCCTGTTCATTTATTTATTTATTTATTTATTTATTTATGGTGGTGTTCGTCATTGCAGACAAAGTGCATGATCATGCAATTAACCTGGGTATAAATTACTTGCTTTGAGAAGACTGAAAAAACAAAGGAACCGATGGAGATATTGTCAACACATAAGCATTTCCTCTGTAAAAGCAAATGCAGTGCAAACTCGTGGTCGACAGTTTGCACTGATATACTTGCCATACCCGAAATGACAGTTTAAACCGCGAAAAGTGACATTATGTTGGAAACTTCCCTAATTACATCACACGTGATCACTGACAGAAGGGAGCGTCGTAAGCGAACACATTTTATCCTTCCGCCACAAGCACGAAATAATTCTATTATCTCGCTTTTCGGGGTCAGAACGATTACTCGTGTAGGCATTTTGCTTTTCAGCGCGTATTCGTAATTAGTAGAAGCATATTACAGACGTGTGCGTTTGTCAGGTTTCATTAAGCGGGTGGGACTATAACGATGAAGGCGGCGTGATACGTACTCTAAAATCCCAGCCTGCTCTACCTTCTTTTTTTCCTTCTGTGGAGGCCATGATGGGAGCCTGAGAGTTCAGCTGGAGCTAGAGGAGCGAGAAAAGAAGATGATTTCCCGGGACGGAACTGTCAAATCAGCCTGTACACATTTCTGAACTTTGTATAGTCTCTATACATCGAAGGTGGAGCCTGTCACTTTTTTTCAGATGTGTTCCTGGCAATCAGTCGATGACAATGTTAAATCGTTAGGGGGCATTTGGATCGAAAAAGGAGGTAGCATTAGCTATTGTTGCTAGCTAGCTGTGCTAGCTAGCTAGTTAGCTAGCGAGCTAGCTACGTCTTAGTGACTGGATACGGGTTTAGAGAACCGGTGAGTTCTCTGTCTTCTTGCTGTCAATCGCGGCAGCTGCCATTGAGCCTTCAGCTTGGACATTTCACGGCATTCTGAAGTATTTTCCTCTAAGGACACCTGCATGTATTTTATCCGGGGGTGTTTGCAAAACGAATTGCAGGATTGGGAAAGTCGGGCCTCCGCGGAGGAGCAGAGCAAGGCCCGTCTTTATGATCCAGAGGAAGCCTTTCTAATCCTACCGACAGCCACCGCTACTGCTGGCTAGCACTTCTCTGTCAGGACCTGGAAAATTCAGCCGTGAGCCACCGAGAGCAGACCCAGTGACTGCGACATAATCGGCCAAACCGCCAATACTAGATTACCCCATATAGACTCCTGTCACCTGCTACAATGTCGTCGATTATAAAAGAAATGGTCAGTCGGAACAAAAGGAGATACCAAGAGGATGGTTTCGACCTGGACTTAACATGTATCCTTCTTAATTTGTAAAGCTTTCGGGCCACTGGTCACTAACATGGTCTAGCTGCACTGGTTAAGAGCACTGGAACCAGTTCGGTGGAGTAACGTGAGGTAGATGGCTCCCCTGCTACTTATCGTAGCTAGCTGCTAGTTGGTCCGACAGCGCAGCTTTGCTGTCACCCAGCATGTTTGAAAGATGGTGGATCTGTCAAAGCGGCACGTATGAATACCACACTAACATCACAGCTGGAAACCTCTGTTAAGCTGGACATTGGTCTCTGTGTTTAAATGTGACAGGGCATTTAGCCTGGGTGAACCTGGGTGAAGGTTGTGAAATTGTTAGTCATTTGGCCATATTTATCATTTTAAATCTGTGCCTCTCGTAAGCATATATGATGCGTTTAGGATTTGTTTTAGGGTATCTTTGGCTTTTATTTACATCTGGATTTGCTACCCAGGTTTTTAATTTTCGGTGGGTTTCTCGTTTGTTTTGACACAATCGAGCAAATGGCTAAAGTACTCTTGCCCCTCTTATCTGTGTTTCTTAATGGATTTAACGTTCACTGATGGATATAAAACTCCTTTCCCTTTTGTTAAGATGGCTATTAAAATATTAAAAGAAATTAAATTTCAATCTTCACAGCAGGACTGACACTGACAATAGCTGACCTCACTGGCGCAGTATTCCCGCTTCTAAAGTTGGTACTTTTGCTTATTTGGCTTGTGGTAAGCTAGAATAGCAACTTAAGTGGTTGACTTTGGGCAGCTAAATGCAAAATGTAATTTGCTACAGTGCTTAAAGTTGGTTAATGGTAAAAGTTTCAATTAATATGCCTTTGTGTTGAGATCACCTCTGAGTCCCAGAGTTTGACATTTTTGGTTTTATGGCGGAATTAAGTTGTCAGATCATATCCTATTGTTTAAAAAAAATATATATGTATGTGTGTGTGTGTGTGTGTGTGTGTGTGTGTGTGTGTATGTATGTGTGTGTATATGTATGTGTGTGTGTGTGTGTGTGTGTATATATATATATATATATATATATATATATATGTATATATATATATATATATATACACACACACACACAAAACATAAATACATTTCTAAGCAAACTAAAAACAATACAAAGCCAGCTTCTCAAATGTGAAAACTTGATGTAATCAGTTTACTGTAAGAAGAAATTAAGACGTTTGAAAATCCCACCTGGGCTTTGGGACTTTTTCCACATTATTATTGGGTGGTGTGTGTGTGCTGGGGGTGGGGGGTAGGAATCTGAAATTGCAGATTAATCAATAATGGAAGTTCCAACCCTATCTGGTTCCTTAAAGTATACAAAGAGTTGAGCGGCCTGGAGTGTTTATGTACCGAATTTACTTTTGTTATTGTTAGCAACTTGAAAACCTTGCTGAGTGGCGTTTTTTGTTCTTTCTTTTCTGAAAGTGCAGATGTAGAGCTGAGTGCTAGTTACCTTGACTTGACACTATAGATAGAAACATAGTGAAGTGATTTCAGGCAGAGCTGTCATCTATGATGTATGTGTGACTGCAGATGCTGATGAAAGGCGTGTCTCACAGTATTTGATCTGATGTTTCTCGCCTGCTTTTATAATGTGGTAAATCGAATGTCATGTCTTGTCAGTGGCAGGACTCTTGTGGTATACCTCTACAGCTTTGTGCAGGTGTGAATAGGGTACACCACTCAAAAGTGGAATCTTTCTTTGGTGTGAAGCCACCTCTTGTTTGGATGTGGGCCCTTTCGAATTATCCCTTTTATCATGTTTGGCACTATGTCTAAAAACAATATGGGCTTTCTGCAGTTATGTAATGCAGTATCACAGTTCTGGGAATTGCCCTTAAAATAGAGTTGCCAGTGATCTTGTATCATCATTGCTGTCTGAGTGCTCTCTCCCTCTTACCCTCTCAATCCACCACCTCTCCTCTCCTTTTGCTCTTTTTCTTTACTACTCCCACTCCTAATTCTCCCTCCCTCTGCTTGCCCCTTTTCCTCTGCTCTCCTCCTTTCCTGTCCTCCCCACCTTAGCTCCTGCTGGGTCCCACTCTCCCTATCTCCCCCCCTCTCTCGTTCTCAGTTGTGGATTTGGCATATGCATAGAGCTGAAGCAGGGCTGGCTTTTAAGAAAAGGCGTGTCTAAAGCATCAGATTTTTTTTTCCTCCTACTTGGAGCTTCCTTCAGGGGTCCAACATATGAATCTCTTTCCAGCTGCAGAAACCAAGACCCCCATGCTCTGGACTGAAGTTCTCCCTGAAGGTTTGTAAAGATCAGTTAAAGTCTGACTGGACCCACTTTGCCCGTAGATCCACGGGTTAGAGTAGCCCATTATAAAGCATTAAAAACTAGTTTTTATCTCCTAATTAGGTTTTTGAGCCCTTAATCAACAGGTTTATTATAGTACAGGATATACAGCTTAGGCGGCTGTGCTGAGTTTCAAGGAAGTAGCTTGGCTGTATGCAAATAACCTCAAAGATTTGCTATAGGGCTGGCTTGAATTTATGTACGAGGCCTGTGTTGTGCATAGCCTGGTTGCATGGGGTTGCGTGCAGGCACTTACTGAAATCCTCTGATGGGGTTTTGCTGAAAATTTCCCCCAAAAATGGCTGAAACAGCATTAATGTCTGCCATAGTACAGTTGACCCGGGTTTGTGGAAAACCTTTTTTTTGTACTTGTAGGTCTGCTGATTGAACAATGAGCTGTGTGTATGCAGACTGAATCAAAAGAGTTGACCTTGTGGGCTTTTTACATCCACAGGTTCTTGTATGTGCACTGCACACACCAGGAAAGTTGAGGGCTGTATAGAGGCTGCCGGCTGTGCTTTCTCGCCAAAGCTGTCAGATGCGTGTGTCAAATTATTTTGACCATTTAAAAAGTGATTTGACTCTGGGGGGGGGGGGGACAAAACGAAACACATCCAATTAGAAATATTCAGCCTTTCTATTTTTGACGTTGTGGCACAGGAAGTGTAAGAAAAGGTTGCCCTTTAGTCAGTGGTTAAAGTGTGAAATCCCACAGCTTAGACTGACGAGCAGACTTCAGTTACAGGTAGGCGTTGGAGCCGAGCCTTCAAGACATGCATGCCAACCAAATTATTCTTTTTCAGTGCAATGTGACACTGATGTGCGCCTTTAAGAGTGAATGTATGTCACCATATAATTGGCCACGACATTTTCCTCACCGTTCTTGCGGAAATATGGAGCCATTTGAAACACAAACACCACCTTTTTCTGCACCTGCAAATTTGCAGCTCGGCGCATTTGTTTTTTGAGTTAACTTTTTTTCCCTCTTCCTTACATGTGTGACTTCATGTTTCCCGCTTGCAATCTCGCAGATATTCAAATGTCTCTGGCTGAATTCAGACTAGATAAGTCGAACATTTGCGATCATCCCAATATAACTTTATGTTCTAAAAATACATGCCGGTCAGGGAGCAGAGACTCTACTCATGCACCCACATGTGGGCCTGGCTGAAGCAGGAGCACGGTTACTCCTGCCGTCACTGCTTGCTTCTCACTGTCAAGGCCATCTGTCACAACATGCACGCACATACTGGCCAGCACCCCTCCCCTATTCTCCTGTCTATCCATAACTACAATCACACTCTTATAATGGCGTGGACTAAAACTTTTCTCAACCCTTTCACTCATGTCTGCATTCTTGAAGTTGTGCTGTAATGGCAAATTCTTTTAAGCAGTCCTTTCCTTTAAAAGCTTTAGTTCTGACGCTGGGAGCCTTGGTAGTAGCTCCCTCTTGATTTCCTGCAGATTGTACATTTCCTTGACTGCTTGAACAGATATTTACCCAAATATCATTGCAATGGGCTTTCCAGCAGAGAGACTTGAAGGCGTGTACAGAAACAATATAGATGATGTAGTACGGTAAGTGTGATCTCGGTAAAGGGTAATATAACAAACATGCAGTTTATCCTGCAGTACATGAGTTTATTCGTTTTGCTCTAGCACTTTGATCTCATATCGATCTAATGATTTTATTATTTTTCTGCGGACAGGTTTTTGGATTCAAAGCATAAAAACCACTACAAAATCTACAACCTGTAAGTTTCTACATTTTGTTTGCATCTGAGCTCATCCTTGTTTACTTACCAGCTTCCTCTTGTGTGATTGCTAACTGGAGTTTTCTGGGGGGGATTTTCTTGACATTTCAGCTGTGCAGAAAGACACTACGATACTGCCAAATTTAACTGCAGAGGTAGGCTGCTTCACATTTTCTATAAATGCTGTTTTTAAGAAATAAAAGCCCTGCTGAAGGCCTGATGACGCACAAGGTCGTCAGATCTCTCAAAATACTCAGCATCTCCCTGCCCACCTTGTCTATGCTGACCTGTTTGCACTGTCTCCCCCCCCCCCCTTCTCTCATCACAACTTTGCGTGGGCTTGCATCCCGCCACACCTCAGTTGCACAGTACCCCTTCGAAGACCATAACCCTCCTCAGCTGGAGCTTATTAAGCCGTTTTGTGAAGACCTGGACCAGTGGCTCAGTGAGGATGACAATCACGTGGCGGCCATTCACTGTAAGGCCGGGAAGGGCCGCACCGGAGTCATGATCTGCGCGTATCTCCTCCATCGTGGGAAATTTCAGGAGGCCCAAGAAGCACTTGACTTTTATGGGGAGGTCAGGACAAGGGACAAGAAGGTGAGATCACGAAACAAATGCTTTCAATTCCGAAGGCTTTATTACTTTTTAGAGCAGTTGCATCAAGCAGGGCAGTGACTGATGAGCCACATCCTGCTTAATTGGTTTCAAATTGAAAGTAAATTTCATGTTCAAGCTAAGAAAAAGAGAGGGAGACCATACAAGATGACTGAGTTGATTTTCACTAATAATTATCAAGGTTGCAAAGATTTGAACACACATAGAAAACAAAGATTTGAACACACATAGAAAACAGAAGCATAATTTCAGGCACCAGTGCTCTGTTTTAAGAAGTAATACATATTAAACGGATAAACTCGAAGGTGATCTCATGTTGCATCCTGCGTCCCTCATCTGCGTCAAAACCACGGATGTCAAATTCATTTTGCATTGTGGGCCACATGCAGATACGGCCTACTTAAGTGTGCCGAACCAGTGAAACTCCCTTTTCTGTCAGTCTAAAAAAGTTTCACTACACATTTAATCTGCGAGATATTTTAACATAAGTAATAGTACTGTAGTTTCATCAACACATCTCAGTTTTACTACATGATTAAAAAATGCTGCTTTGAGCTTAAAATGTAAGAAAAAGACTGTCCTGTAATTATAAAATGAAAAATATTTATTTTCTTTTTTCTTTTCGCTGTAATCCGACTTTAAAATCATACATTTCTATAGTAGATAGTGACTGATTGGGAGCTTTCTGTTATTTGTTTATCTGTTACTTATTTACAGTGGTTTAGTATGACTGGCTGTGGGGGGAAAGCCATAAAACTTATAAAATACACTTAAAAGTCTCAAATTCATGTCATCCTTTCAATTTTTTTCAAAGCCGTCCAGTGGGCCAGAGTGGACTCTTTTCCGTGCCAATTCCAGCCCCTGGGCTTTATGTTTGGCACCCCTGGATTAAACATTGTTGCTTTTGTTTGCAGGGAGTAACGATCCCGAGCCAGCGTCGCTACGTCTACTACTACAGCTACCTACTGAAGCACCAGCTGGAGTACAAGCCGGTGGCATTGCTCTTCCACAAAATGGTGTTCGAGACTCTCCCTATGTTCAGCGGGGGCACCTGCAGTGAGTCACGCTCATGTTCAACTTCAACTCCAATCTAGGGCGTAGGCATGCATACCGCTGTTCAGACAGAGCGAGGGCCTTGCATGTATGGTGCACCGTGGGGCTAACCCACACACTGCAGCGTAGCACCGTAGGGCATTGCAGGTCATCTGTGGTGGAGCCAAGTTGTCCTCTGCTGTTTCTTTTTTTTATTTTTTTTTTAATAGCCTTGTTGAGTACAGCTGAATTTCGTGCTGTATTTAACTAACAAGGGCGGTTTTGTATCGATCAAGTCTGCTTGTTGCTGCTCACAGAAAATCCCGGTGAACCAGATCCCCACTGGTTGTCTTAATAAAAATTTCAGATTTTTTTTTCCACAGGAGCCTTTTAAGATTTTTATTAGCTCCGAAAACTGCAAAGCCGAGCCATTAATTTAAATTTTTTTTGGCTCCTCTCTAGTGAGAGACTTTTATAGGATTTCGTTTTCTATGCTCACCATCGAGAAGAACTACAGCATGCCCTTCTATAGAGAAGAGCGCATCCTATAGTAGTAGCTACATAAGCACAGGTTTTACATGTTTTCCTAAGGCCGAACCAGGAAGTAACTTAAAGTCGAGAGGAATTTAGATGGCAGTAATTTTAGCAAACAATAGCGCAGCACTCAGTAAGTCACTGACGGTAACAGCCACTCAGTTATGAGTATTTACATATCACTGCATGTTTGCTCAGTTTAATTGATATGACGGCTGTAAAATGTCTGCCAACATTTGCACTTGTTCTCCCCTGTTGACGTAGTGACAAACGCAAGCAGTCCAACCCGTTTGATTTATTTTTTTTAACAGCCGTCAAAACCAAATGCTTACTGCAGTGCTAACTTTAGTGATTTCCCCAAATTTCTAAGCAAATAATGTCTCTTAATTAAATTTCATTCCCTGCGTTTCATTTTTCATGTTCACATGAATGCAGAGTGTTTAGCTGCATGTAGAAAACCTTTTTTTAGTGTTTAAATAGTGCTCTGTTTTAGCCTGAGGAGGGGGTTAAAAAAAAGTGAAATAATTCTGCTTATCTGCTCAAATGCATCTGAGTCATACGATGTTGTGTTCTCCTCGTATCTGAATTTGTCCATTTTTAGCTGTTGGTCAGAAAAAGCAACCTGTCCTTCCTTCATGTCTGTGACTTCTTTACCCTAACACGTGACTGTGCTGCAAACCCCTGACTGTATCGATCCTTCCTTCTTTTTTTCCCCTGCTAACCCTCTGCTTAAAAAGGCCCTATTCTGAGTTTGACGTCTTTGTATGTGCATCGCTTTTTTTCTGTTTTGCGGTTTGTTTTTCTAGCTTTTCTAGTTCTTAGCTCACTGCAGTGATAAAATAGAAACCAGTTTAATTGCTAGAAACTGCTCAATGTCAAACACTTCTCTCTTTATTTCCACCAAAGAAAACTGACGCATTTTGGTCGTTTGATTTTCAGCAATTTCAAAGTTCCCCGTTTGTTTCTTCCTCTTTGTGTTTCTCATGTGCACACTAGGTGCCTTGTCAAACGTTTTTGTAAGATGCACAACTCTGCTTTGAAGCCACGGATTGAATGTTGTTGTTAAGAAAAGCTATGTAGATGTAAATATTTGTGTAGAGCTCTTGTGTTTTGTACCTGCTGTGCTGTCAAGCCCCTGACAGGCCAGCCAGGCCCTGTTTGTGATAATCTCCTTCTTTCTCTCTAAGGGGACAGTACCATTAAAAACAGGAGCGAGCCGACCCCTCAGGGCTTCAAGAAAGGGAATTGGCATTGGGGTAAATGAGCCTTTCATCCATTATTATTTTTTCACTCATTTGTTTTTATATGGCCCCAGAGATCCAGAAGGCAGGAGCAGTCTGAGGTAGACATGTTGCTTAGCAGGAAAGGAAAAGCTTAGGGGCACATGAAGTCATCTCCAGCACCACCATCCACCCTGACAGGAAGAAGAAAGGGTTAAAATTCTTCTAAATGCAACGTGTTGTGCTGGTCCAAGACCAAACCAATGACTGTCTATCAGAATAGGGTCCTGTGTCTCTGGTTCTGGGTCTATTTGGGTGTTACATTTTGTGGCCTGTTAACTTTCCCTTTCTCCTCCTTAATTTTAATATAATGTTTTATCACTTTTTTTTTCACTTACTCAGTGGGTGGGAGGTGGTGGTGTGCTGTGCCATTTTCTTTTGTCAAACTCATGTAATAACACTTGTATCCTGTCTCGCCCTCCTGATTTACTCCCTCCTCCACTGTCGCTCACTCCTCTTATTGTGCTTTCTGTCTCTTCTCTCCCACTCCCCCCTTCCCCCTCTCACAAATCTCACCCATCGTGCTCCTCACCCCTGTACAACGTCAACACTTTTTCCAGATCCCCAGTTTGTGGTGTACCAGCTGAAAGTGAAGATTCACACATCGAACCCCGCTCACACACGGCGCGAGGACAAGCATATGTTTTTTGAATTTCCCCAGCCGCTCCCAGTCTGCGGAGACATCAAAGTGGAGTTCTTCCATAAACAGAATAAGATGTTGAAGAAGGTTAGTTGTCTGTGTTTGGGAGATTTCATTGCGGCTTCATTTGCTCAGTCTAATTTAGGAGCTTATTTCAGCCACTGTATGCCATAAAGTGACTAGGTCACAGAACGATAAGACGACTAAGCATTTTCACACTTGGCAGGGTGCCAGCAATTACGGTTTTATTGCCACAGTTCTCACAAATAAACCAAAAATCAAAAATGTGGTATTTTTAATATCTTGGGTCTCTGTGCTGCAGGCCAGTTTTGTCCCAAAAACTATTAAAAACAGATCAATTAGGCACACCATTGGCATGTTCCTTCAGGACCACAAGCAGGGCAACCAGTTTATTTTGAGGTAAATCCCTCATTCGCTGTCCTGCTGCCATAAATACTGAAATTTATATTAACCCACAGCTGAAAATAGACCCCAAAAAATGCACTGTTTACTCCTGTTAGTAGTGTTTGCTAAAAACGACACTGGTTAAATGCTCGCTAATTTCCTAAAATGGCTGGGTGCAGTTTTTAACAAACGCTTCTGAAACAGGAGTAGAATAGTGCATTGGTAGAAAGAAATGTACTGGGTGCACAGCAGTTGAAAAATACTTAAACTGACTAGTGCAAGGCTGGCTTTTCTCTGAATTTGTTGACAGTAAAAAATGGACCATCAGCCTTAGCTAGAACAACTGATTTTGGAAAGAAACCTAATCAAAAACCTGTAAAGTTTCCTTTCAGTACTTCATTCACTCAATCTGTTGTAACCTCTCCCCCTCCAGGACAAAATGTTTCATTTTTGGGTGAACACTTTCTTCATCCCTGGACCAGAGGAGGGTGGGGACAAGATGGAGAACGGGGCAGTTAACAGTTTAGAGAGCCAGCAGGGGCCACCAGGGCAGGGTCTTCCGGGACAGGGACCTGGACCAGGCCGACCGGGACTGGGCCAACTGCAAAGTGCCGAGTGCAAGGACAACTGGAGAGAAAACTACAGGGAGGAGAAGAAGGAAAGCAGCAAAGAAAGCGACAGGGACAAGGACTATCTCATCCTGACACTTAATAAGAACGACTTGGACAAGGCCAACAAAGACAAAGCTAACCGCTACTTCTCACCAAACTTCAAAGTAAGTGCTGTAATCTTTCTGCTGTTGAATAACCGTATATCTGCTGTCAGTTCACTTTGCATTTTTAAACTGAAAAGAGCAGCGACGAGACTTGTTTGTGATCATCTCGTCTTGGTTTCCAGGTGAAGTTGTACTTTACGAAAACCGTGGAGGAGCCGAACTCCGAGGCTAGTACTTCAACATCAGTCACCCCCGACGTTAGCGACAATGAGCCAGACCATTATCGATACTCTGACACCACTGACTCAGATCCGGAAAATGAACCTTTTGATGAAGAGCAGCACACACAAATCACAAAAGTGTGAACTCTTTTTAAACAAGAAAAAGGAAGAAATTATACAGCAGAAAAAAAGGAGAAAACTTGAATATAAACTCAAAAGAAGAACCTTTGTCCCTTCCCTCCCCCAGACGGCAATAGAATATCATCATGTCAAATGCCAATTTTAGGGGGGAAAAAGATGAAATATCCTGACCAATATATTGTTTTGTTTTGTTTTTTTCTCTCTCTGGCACGACCATGAACCATGTGCGAGGTATTGACACTGTTGCCCCATGGGAAAAGGTGCTGTAGCTATAAAACTGTGTTTATATATATATACATACATATATGTATATACATATATACATGCATATATAACAAACTTTTTCGTGTCAAAGACAATGGAAAGAGTACCACAATCAGGAGATGGGAGTTGAAGTGTGGGAGAAGCTAGAATGATATACGAGGACTATGCTGCTCTTCTCCTGTCTAAACCAAGGCCAGTGCTGCAGTCACTTTGTTTCACTCCCTCTCTTCTCCTCTCATCTTTTACTCTCCCCCACCCTCCATCCTCTCCTCCTTCCTATATTCCTTTACTGTGAATGCTTCTTGTGCTCTTTGCAGGCTGTCTCACGTGACTTTTGGCCTTTGTGCAGTGCAAACTGCATGCGGGCAGTGGGTTGGGGGTGGGCGGGGGTTATAAAGAGGCTGTGATGATGTCTAAAGCATTGCCATTCCTGTTCCCACTGTGTATATGTTAAATTATGCAGAACAAGGCATCCCATGTAATTGTTAATGTTTTTTTTATCCTAAGATAATAAAAATATAATACACAAAACAGCAGGGAGACAAGTGTTTGCAATAATGTTGACACTACATTTCAAGGACAATGGTGAATTTGCATGTATTAGAATTGGCGTCCATCCCTAATAAATGTATGCAATGTTGTCTTTTTTTTTTTTTCTTTTTGATAATGAAAGCAGCTTTGAGATTCTTCTGCGTGGGGTTTCCCGCTGCTTTGAGTCATGCTCACAAAATTACATCACAGCTTTATGTAATAGAGCTGCTGTTTTCCGTTAATGAAAATCATGCAGAATGAAAATGAATTTCCAAAGTGAATTTTTGTCATTGGGCGTCGCGGCTAGTGCGGTCTTCTAACTTGACACCGCTGCTGTCAAATGAAGTCGTAATTTTAAATGACGATACCCAGACCCTGTAATCTAAATTTTTAGCATGTGTGAGACGGGACTTTAGTGCAGAGCGCTGTCCCTGGTGAGAAGGGGGAGGGAAAAAAATGCTGTAAAGCAGGTTGTCGTTGGAGCTGTGTTAACAGTAACTTCCTGCTTTAAAGGTCAGTGCTGCAAATAGCGAGTGGGACCTGAGTTAGGGAAGTGATGGAACGATTGTTGTTAGAAGTTCAACTGATGGCGAAAAGCCCACTTTAAACAAATAACACTGAGTGGAACCAGGGAGCTGCGAGCATCTAATGGCAGTGTAGTGGTGAGAAAAAGCAGAAATTGGTTGATTATATTTGGAAACATTGCTGCCGATTGGAGTTTGTGCAACCTCGCTTTCGTGGTTTTTACATTTTTGCCAAGTACCAGTAGATTTTTCTGAGAAGCAAACTGACCTCTGAACCCTAATAACAACATTAACATTTATGAGCCAAAGCAGCCCGACTTCATACCAGAGTATCAGCGCTGCATGTGGAGTGGCTTCTGCTGGTTAATAAAGGCGTTCTCCATATGAAATGAGCAGAGGAAGGAAAGGCTGCCAGCCCAGGAGGGAGGTGTGCGAGGCCTCTGGTAGTCGAGCCTGCTCTGCTTGCAGGCTTGTGTGGTTCCCCAAATGAAAGGGTAATAGGATTAACAAGCATGTTGCTGTGATAGCAGTGCAGAAAGTGGCAAGACCCTGGCTAAAGCTTGGCCCAAAGTCTCCTGATAATAAAATAAAGTATGAATTAAACATATATTTTAAAAATTGTTCCACCCCCGGGGGCTGGCAGTCGCATAATCCCCTTCTGCTCTATTAAGACTCGGTGCCCGGCTCTTTCGTGTTGATAGAGACATCAAAGCCAACCAGCGCAGCGTCAAATGAGACAGGCAGCAGTCGCAGGGGCCCAACTGTAATTGGCTGAGCCGAGAAGGAGGGAGAGACTCTTGTAGATTAATAATGAATGTGCTGTGCTGGGCTGAGAGACCAGAGAGATGCCTCAGCTCTCCACAGGCACACAAGACTGAAGCGAACCAAGAGCCGTGACTTCAGCCAAGTTTGAGAGTCCAGCTCTTTGCTTCTGATTGCTACTCTCATCACTTAAACACTCCAGAAACTGCACCTGAAATATGAATCGAAATGTATTGCCTCATTTGAATGTCTTGAGGGCTGGCTCCTCAGAAAAAATGTTTGATTTCCCCCACATTACCATCTCTCAAGAGGTGAGGCACCAATGGAGAAGCAGGAGATTTGGAGGAATGTTTGCTTTGCATAACGTGAATGTGAATTTTCCTTCCGACATGTGGATTAAACAGTACATTATACATCCAGCAGAACAAAGATGGAAGATGATACAGCGTTTGCGGATATGATGTGGAAAAACTGAGGTGTTGGTTTGTTACAGTTAGAATCAGCTGGTAAAGACTCCCAAAGTTGGATAACTAGCCGTATTGATGGATGTGTTTATGCTTATCCTGAACCTAAGACTAATTAATTAAGAATAATTAAGAGATCTGTACACCTTGGTGCTAATTTTTCCAGGTGGTCACTTCCAGTATTGCAATGAAAATAGAAATCCCAGCTGCCCAAAAAATATTTGTCTCACATACCCGAGAAAAACTGATTTTAATCTATAGAAGTACAATCTTTTTACTACTTAGATAAAAGGTGTGTGTGTGTGTGTGTAAGTTGTTTGATTAAACTGAATATATTATCCTAATAGTATAAAGATGTTAATCTCAAATGTAGCTTAATGGCTTGATGTTAAGATCCTGGGTTGAACCCCATTTTGCCTTTAGAGCTGTCTTAAAGGTACAGTAAGTATTTTTTCAGGTTACGTGATAGAAAGAAGTGATTGCTGTACTCATAAATATGCATTGATTAGTGTATAATTACATCTTCTAACACATGATGTGTTCTCATAAACTCAGAATTAATCCATTAAAAGTAAGGCGTGGGCAGTAGTTTATTTTATTATAGTTTTATTATAGCCTATAATTTCAGGCTCAAGTTTCCAACGATGTTAAATCCACTTCAAGGAAGGTTTCACTGATGGCCACTAACAGTGTCAAAACACTGTGCACTTGAATTGTGAAGGGCAAGAAAACAGAATGCGGTTGACTCTGCAATTTACTGAGATCTAGTTGTGAGACTTTACACACTGTACCTTTAACTCTTTATAGCTTAGATTCAACAAGGTGCTGGAAAAAGTCTCCAGAGATTTTGGTCCGTATTGATAGCATCACGTAGTTGGTGCAGATTTGCCATAGGCATGTTCAAGAAATCACTGTGAGATGATTTGAGCTTTGTGGTCTTCTGCTGCTGTAGCCCATCCAAGTTTGACATCCTGTGCATTCAGATATGCTCCTATGCATACCTTGGTTGTATCAGGTGCCTTCCTTTTACCTCGAAGCAATCTGCCCGTTCCCCTGCGACCTCTGAAATCAACAAGGCATTTTCATTCATTTCAGAGAACTGCCATTCACGGAATATTTCCTCTTTTTTGGACCATTTTCTGTAAAATCTAGAGATGGTTGTGTGGGAAAATCCCAGCAGATCAGTGGTTTCTAAAATACTCATACCAGCACAGCTGGCGTCACTGACAATGCCACCTTAAATCATCTCTCTTCTCCATTCTGATGCTTGGTTTAAACTTCAGCAGGTCGTATTAACGATGTCTGCCTGCTGTTGCTGCCATGTGAGTCCCTGATTAGTTATTGCGATAACAAGCAGTTGAACAGATGTACCTAATTTATATTTTACTTCCTAGATTAGATAATTAGTGACTAATTAAGGAATTCATTCAGTGAACTTTGCTCTTCAGTACTCATTTTAACCAATAAAAATGGTGTACAATGGTGAATAAAAATGTTACAGGGAGGACCTAAAGAGAAAAGTCAGGAAAAAACAGCTTAAATCTCTGGGAGCTCTTGTGATAGACCCCAGAACCTGCAAAATGACAACCAGGTGAATACTTCTGCACCGAGATGTGTCTAAACGATGATACTGAATCAGAATTATACATCAAATGTTCATGAACCTTTTGGGGTTTTTTCAGGCTGTCACAATATTGACTCAATAAGACCGTGTATTATGTCTTTCTTTTTTTTAATTGACATTTAATTATATTTATTTTGTGGCATGTATGGCCTTCCACAGTCTAAGCCTCTAACTACTGTGAAAAAAGGGGGAGGTAAAGAAGCTAACACCAAAATACAGAGATTTAAGCATAGTATTATGATGAAATGACAGAGGGGAGGGTGGGGGTCAGTTTGGCCTACAAAGAGAAGTTAAGTCCAAGCTGGTAACCCCATTTCCCTTCCATCTGTTGGTAGCAGTTGTAGAGCATGGCTGCACTCACCAGGACCTGGCAACCCATCCCCCAAGCCCTCTTTCTCTGGCTGACTGCACAGCTGTGTTGCGTTTGGATTAGGCCAAGAATAAAACAGGAAGTAGAAATTAAACAAAAGCTTAAACACACACACACACACACACACACACACACAGGCGCTGTAAGTTACCAAAGACTCAGCAGCAGCACGAGTGACAGGCTATGGAAAGAATACACATACTCACACGTGTGGACCATCACAATCTCAAATACACACACACACACATATACATATATGTGTGTGTGTATATATGTATATTTATATGTACACAATGACTGCAGTATGAAAAAGTCACACACTGCCTCCAACAAACTAACATGAGCCCAGGCCAGACCACAAGCTCATGCTCACACCTATGGTCTGTCTGCATCCTTATTGCCTCTTCATGGTGGTCTGCTGTGAGTCGAAACTCCCCCAAATCTATCCTGTAAGTGCCAATATCAAAGTATTTTTTTCTTTCTCATGAGATGACACGTAAACAATATAAGCCCACATACATCGCGCAAATGGGTACGAATGAGATAAAGACAACATAAGTTGCTCCGATTACTTATGCATTCACTCTGATTATTATTCGAGCTGGCTCCCTTCTTCCATTTTTTTAATTAATCCGCCACATTAAAGCTGGAATCCCATCCAGCTTTTCTTTGAAAGGAGATTAAGACAAATATCACAACAGACACTGCATTCGTCAGCATATGATTAAACCTATATTGTCCTTTTTACTCGTTCAAAGTAGGGAAAGGGCCTTCCGAACACCATAAAACTCAATATATTTTTTTGTCATTATTTCTCTCGTTTGTGAACTTCTGCCGTCTCACTTTCAGCAAATCCTGTGCCTGGTTTCTCTTTTTTTCTTCTTCTTGTGAATGCCCCAAAATAGCCCCTCCGATAGCACACAGGAACTATGGTGAATGAGGAAGTGGAATTAGGAAGAAGAAGGAGACGTTTGGAAACATGTAGCTGTAGGAACGTATGGAGCAGCACGACTTAGCAGGAAACAGTGAAATCCATTAAAGTGCTTCTCGTCATGAGTTTGGACCAGCTGTTAATGAATATACGGTAAATGTTTTCAGATGTAATTTTTACTGTCAAGACCTGAGTCACCTAATGAGTCACACGAGCCCTGCTCTTGTGTGTCTGTGTGTGTCTGAGGGAGAGTTTTTGTTGACATGGATGTGCCAGCATGCTTTGTTAGCCTGTGTGTGTGTGTGTGTGTGTCTGTTTATGTGCGTCTTCATGAATAAGAGAAGCACATGGAAACACTTACTGTATTGCTGTCGCCACTGACCCCTCCCCCTTCCTTAAGATGCATACACACTCACACACACACTCATACTTATTTCTTCTGTGATCAATGAAGAGCACACATGTGTCCAGTGTACTGAATGAGAGTCAACATTCATAGCCTGCAGCAGAAAAAAAACATGAAAGGAAGCGTATCAGCTTTACCATGAGCTACACACACACACACAAATCCCTGCAACAGGAACTTGCATTGTGTGTCACTTAGGAACCCAGCAGTGAAAAGTGCTCGCGCTGCAGGGCTTCTTCATATATCTGTGTGAATTTGTGCATGTGAAACTGTGCGTTCGTACGCCAGAGTATATGCATATATCAAACTTTACTTTGACAGGCTCTGTTCTCTACCTGACTTTTACCCTGAAATCTTAGAGCAGGCGCAATCCTTCCCCCGAGCCTCATCCTTGCTCTTTTCTCTCTCTCCATCTAGTGTCATCAGGAGGGTAATATGAGGCATATGGCTGCTGATGACAGTCCCTAATCCTCACGCTGATAACTGATAGTTACTCGCACGCTCCTCATCCCCATCTCATCCTTATACACCAAGAACAAGGGAGGGAGATGCAAGCACGTCTGCCGATACTCTTTGCTCAGCCTCACCGTCTCTCCACTCTGTGTCTCTCCCAGCTGAGAGTCATTATCTGAAATGACTGATGTGAGAAGGGCTGATGGACAAGAGCGATATTAGTGTTTGTGCTGGAGAGTGAAAGTTGGAAATGGTGCTTCAGAGTTCAGACTTTCGGAGTTCCAGAGAAGAGAAACTGCTTCACGGTACATGAGATATGCGGGGGAGGGGGTATGTAAATACTGTACATCTTGACAGGTTGTAATGATGTAGTGGAAACCCTGACACCCACAAGCTCTAATAGTTTGTAAAGGTCTCTCGATAATAAACACACTCTCTACAAACACAGATGTATATGAATATGCAAAATCTTTAGGGAAAGGACCGTAAACTTTCTGGTTTCCATTGCCGAACGGTGATCACTCATCTTCCAGCTGGCTTCATCTGCACACAGGTAAACAGTCCATGTGCAGAGCACTGGCTCTATTACAGTGTCAAAACCTCAAGCTATGTTTTGACAACATTAACAACTGCACTGTAAGCATGCACCAAACAGGAAATCTGGGCCCAGATTTTTTAAATCCATTTTCTGGATATGCACTGGCTACAATGAAATCCCCAAACAGTAGTTGGTGCCAACAATGGCCATCAGATGATAGCCAATGGCGTATTAGGCTGCTAAAAAAATGTTTAATTAGATATTAATGATGCAAATTATAAAACCAGCAAACTGTCCCACTGCAAGACAGATGCAGAATTAGTGGTTACCCCCACTTCCACACTTGATTTTTGTCTTCATTGGTTCTGTAGCGTAGCAGTTTACAAAGTCAGTCTCCATAGACTTCCATGTTAAAATGGCCAACTCCATGGCATTAAAAAGCATTTTTACACCCTGCCAGAAAATATAGCTTTCACATCTATGGATAACTTTCCCCTTTATAACAATACTGAGTGGGGTCAAATAAATGCTATAACTCATTCACCTGGTTAGTTATGCTAGGAGCATGACCACATTAACTGGCAGCTGATCAGTAAAATCAGTGTCTGCTAAGCCTCACCTTCACTACTTCCAATCATTAAACTGCACCTCTTCCCTGTGTGTGCCTTTTGGAGCATTTTTAATAATCTGACTAATATTACAGCTTCATCCGAGGTATAGACCATCACAGAAGTTGGTGCTTCAGTTTTGATCAATTAAATTCTAGTGATGATGATGTAATGATAGTTAAACTTACTTAAGTATACTTTCTATACTCGGACAGCAAAAAACAAATCTCCATGTGTGGTGTATGTACCCTCCATCCCCCATCTAACCCCCAAGTGTTTCCCCAGTCAATTTATATTTACAGCATAGAGGGAGGGAACCCACTGGCAAAACTGGCAATATTTGCATTTACTTGAGCGATAGGGTCTTCTGAGAGTTAGAGGCCTGCAAAAAGTCACGTCACATGACTGCACATTCCTTGAAACTTTATTGTTAAATGTTCTGGTGAATAAGTTTCTACGCAAATACAATTCTTTTTTCTCTTTACCAAGAACATGCTGTTGTTTCATGGGTGTATCTGAGTTTAACCATCTGTAACAGTTGTCTCACGACTCCTCCAGCAAAAAAGGCTCCTCTGTGCACTCCATCCTCCCCATCGAACTGGCAAAATGGTATGGCTGCTTGTGTGTGTTTGTGCGTCTGTATGTTTGAATGTGTACACTTATCTTCAGTGTGTGACTTTTATTTGAACTGTGAAGCACTTTGTAGCTGTGTGTTTTGAAATGTGATATATAAATACAGTTATTATTATTATTATTATTATTATTATTATTATTATTATTAATATTATTGCTCCTGTCTAAAAAAAGTAATTGCCTCCTAAACCCAATAACTGATCGTGCCACCCCATCATTCACATCACCCTGGAGCAATTTTGTGTGTTTTTCTTTGCTGAATTGTTTTTATTAAGACTTTGACTTAGGCCACTCCAAAAAAAGTCATTCAGAGGTGAACTTGGTGGTGTGTTTTGGATCATTGTCCTGCTGCAGTACCCAAATGCGCTTAAGTTTCAGGGCACAAAATGATGGAGAGACAGTCCTCTTCAGGATTTTCTGGTAGTGAGCAGAATTCATGGTTAGTCCTCCGGATCCTGAAGCAGCAAAGCAGCCCCAGACAATGACACCACCACCACCATGTTTGACTGTTGGTATGATGTTCTTTTCTAAATGCTGTGTTAGTTTTACACAAGATGTAACGGGATGCTAGCCATTTAAAAAGTTAAACTTGTATCTCCACAGTCCACAGAAAATTTTCTCAAAAGTTTCAGTGATTATCAAGATGCTTTAGTAAAAATATTTCCTTGGAATGTGAAACATGTACCGGTAAGTGGGGCAATTGTGTAAAAAAATAAATACATTTTTCTAAAAGTGCAATTCGTTTTTAGATAAAAAAAATAACATCCCATTTAATATCAGAGTCAATTATCGGTGAACCTTACTACCCAAGCTGTGATTTCATGCAGATATGGTTTAAAATGCCAAAAGTAACACTTCAAAGCATGATCCAGTCCATGTATGCTAAAAGGACAGCCATAAACATAAGAAAGTGGTCACAGCACCACACAGAAAGCCAGTTTCCTTTTAGACGATGGTATCGGTGGTTGTTTTTCAGAACATCTTTTACAGCGGCAAATATCTTGTGTAAACCAAAAGTTCCCTTTTTCTAATCTGTTGCAGCTTGGTATGCATTTATTTAAACGTTCTGACATACCTGTAAACTACTCGCCTGCCAGTGTTTACGAGGGAAGTTATTTTCATCGTATTGGATGATACCTCTAGAGGAGCCGTGAGCAATGGAAATTTCTAGTGTGAGTGTGTGTGTGTCTACGTGCTTGTATGTACAAACAAGTGACATACTTTCTGGAGGCCTAGTGGGTGTCAGTCACGGGAGTGGGTTAAGCGTGGTCCATCCTCTCATTTAGAGTCTGCCAGTCAGCCAGCTACTCAACCAGCCCTGAAACCAGCAAGCCAGAGCTTTTTAAAGGGTCTGTGATTTGACAGAATCCCGTGGGGGGAGATGCAGGGGATTAGGATTAGCAGCTGTTTCCCCTCAAACAGTAGAGAAGATACGCTATAGCTACGCCACGCTGATGGCAAATTAATAGATGAATAGAACATGCGTGCGTCGTCTCAGATAAAGTGCTAAAGCTCCTCGCTTCATAAATAGTGTGGAAGGTGTCCTTTTTTTGAACCCGGCCGTGTGGATCTGCTGTCTCACACACACACTCAGTGAGTAGCAGGGAGGGAAGCAAAGGCATATTGTGGCCGTGAGAAAGGTTTAAAACATCATCACTTTAATCTGGGAGCACAAAGCCAGCTACAGATTATTCTTCTGCCTCTCAAACGATTCTGCAGCAGATCCGGTTTAGATGACCCCCGCTAACACCCTCAGAGACAGGGGCTTTTAACCCCAAACAAACACTGATAGCGTGGCAGCCATCAAATGAGAACACACACCAAGCACACACACACATCATCCACATCTATGGCATGTGCATTGGCTGTACCCATCCACAGCTTCCAGAGACAACACACATAGTACATACTGAGGGCTGCGCACAATGATAAATAAACACACAGGCTTATGCCAGTTCCACTTGCATTCATTTCAGGCTATTAAGCAAGACAGGAAACTGTTGCATATCTATAAGGTAAAAATGACACAACTGCTGGTGTGAAGAGAAAGACACACAATGTGGCTTTCCCGTAGACCACAAACACTACCTGAAGTAAGAATGGCACTGCTGTAACATTATGCATGCATGTGCAAACTGAGTAGGTCATTTTGGACTTTTGTTACATGCTGACACACACGATTTCTTACTCAATTTCTTTTCAACTTGAGCACCAACCACACAATTAGCTCCCTGGAAGTTAATGACTGGTCTTCTCCATTGCTTTTAAAAACACCAGAAGGCCAAGAAATCAAATTTTCCCTGCATATTTGTCCAAATATTGAACTATTTCAGCTCACAAGATTGGCATGCTCTGTATAATTTACAATATTTTTTCTTCTTAAAAAGCCACCTCATTCATGTTTAATGGGAAATATGCATTATTGAAGTCGTATCTACACTGAACTGGAGGTTAACCTTTGCTAACGAGAGACAGATGCAGCGCAAGTGGGAATGGAGAGAGGGAGAGAGCGAGATACGAGAGAGGAAAAGGACATAAAAGTGGAGTAAATTTGACGGCGGTTCACCACAATACACTGGAGACATGAGGGATGAGTCAGAGAGAAGATGGCCGTGTCAAAGAAAATTACAAAAACAGAAGAAACAAAGGGGGATTTTAATGCACAAGTAGCATTCTGTTTGAACTTGGCCCTTGATTTTGAACCCGGAGAACAAAGTTATGACGATGTAATCGTATCTGAGTCAGAGACAGCTTTTTTCTTTTGCTCAGCGCTTCAGTGGGGCTTAAACTAATTGGTTTGAACCTCTTCCTTTTGTATTTAGTCCATCTGTGTCTTCATGTACACCAGACCTACCAGATTTTTTTTTTTCACACTTTACAATTGCAAAGCAACCCGCTGAAACCACATGATCAAGAATGTCCCCACGCCCTTAAATAACGGTTACATGCCCGTGTATGTGTGTGTGTACGTGTGTGTGAAAGAAAGAGAGAAAGAGGTAAAGAGGTAAAGAGAGTGAGAGCACGCCCTGATGTTTCCTGTCTCCAAATAAAGCTTACACGTTCACATGCATGCATGCATGCATGCAGCAGTATAATGCATGTGTGTGCACAAGCGAGCCTATCAGAAAGAGCCTTTTTTTCCACGAGGAAAACAGGCGATATGAAAATCAGCTGCAAGCTGCTGTGCTCATTGTGTTAAACCACCAACATGTTTAATAAATGTCAGTACAATGAAATAGATCAAGGCCGCAGAGTCACCGAGACCACGTATGACACTGCCAATTCCAGGTGGGTGGGTTTAAATCAAGATAAGATGACACATCGTGCAGCCATTTGTTCTGCAACACGGAAACTTTTTTTCTCTTGTTTCCAAATTTAATGGAACACATGACACTAGTGATGGCTTATATGACCTGACGCAATGGCGGAGATGTAAACACACAATTTCGGTGTCACAATAAACGCTATACCACGTGCTGGATGAGTTCAACCGTGACAAGAGACTTCCATCAGATAGAAAACTGACAAATTGCTGAGGTTTCATGTCTGTTCACTTCCTCTGTGATTTCTCGAGAGAGAGAGAAAAAGATGGTGTGGGGTGGGGTAGGGTGGGAGGACGGAGGCAAAGAGAAAGTGTGAGTGTTTGTGCGCATGTATGAGTGCAGCCCTATCTGTACTCGAACACTCACCACTACCACAAATAAGTGAGCGTGATTCATCACTTCCTTCCTATTAAGCATGAATAGTGTGAGAGCAGAGGGTGTAAACTAAAAACTACAGTTCAGAGCACTGGTCTCTCCACCTTTTCGCATGCATGCATGCTTGTAAGCGTTGAGCACAGCGCTCTGTGGACAGCTGGACTTGTTGTGTTACTGCACGCCTCCACCCACTGCATCACACCTGACTTTTACTCACACTTAAATCCAATCTGAGAACCTGCAGCAAGGCGGCTCTTCTGATCATCAAGTTTAGTTTCTTTCTATGGTAAAGTGTGAAGCTTTGTGTGTTTGCACGTGTGTGTGTGTGTGTGTGTGTGTGTGTGTGTGTGTGTGTGTGTGTGTGTGTGTGTGTGTGTGTGTGTGTGTGTATCTGTGCGCAGTGTGTGCTGCGTTTGAGATGGCCTCCAAAAAAAAGCTCTGCTCTCGACCTCTGGTGCCATCTGCCAGTGACAGGGCAGAAATGCAAATCAGATACAGTCAGATAATACACCAGGCTCACTCCTTCCATTAGAGCAGCCTACAGAAATAAACTAGGTCAGACATACCAGCAGCCAGCTGTGTGCGTGTGTGTGTGTGTGTAATAAAGCACATGCGCCTCTCTTTGTGTGGGGAGACAGCTAAGTGTGTGTGTGTGTGTGTGTGTGTGTGTGTGTGTGTGTGTGTGTGTGTGTGTTGGGGGGATGGGTTTTTTTAGCATCGAGGGTGCATGATATTCTTACTTATGATATTGCACACTTAACAGTCAAACGTAACATACAGACATACAGCATCTCATCCAGTCAGCACTCCTTTTTAAGATTTCAGACTGAGGAGCACTTCTAGGCTGTGTGACAGGGCAAAGGAGCTGGGTGACAAATACAGGCTCTTATCTGAGGCTGAAATTAGACCACAGCCAGAGCGCAACTGATAGGGAGCGTATCAAACTCTCGAAAACGAACCTCCCGGGAGGGTGATGCAACGCAGTGGCAACGCTGGCGTAATGCAGACAGATGCGTCCTCCTCTCTCCTATCGCTGCGACGCCTCTGAATTATGAATGAGGCCCCATGCACCTCTTCGGTGCAAAAGGCTTCGTGTCTTCGTGCTCACAGTTTACCGTTTGTTTTTTCTAATGCCTTACGCTCATGCGCACCGTGTTAGCTGTGCTAAAAAAATCTTAAATAAAGGTTAACGCAGTGTTTGAGAGGCGTTTTTTTTTAATCCCCTTTGTCTGAGTGTAGTCACACTGTGCACAAAGCAGATGGCTGATATGTGCTGAGCTAAGACAATTAGATTGTCTGGTATTGCATTCGAGGAGCTGAACTGATATATGCTTTAGAAGGATACAGCAATTTTCTTTCCTTCTTTTTCTTGAAAATACACATTTGTAGCATCAGAAATCCATTTGCTAATAAGGCCACTTACATGTAAATCTTAGTTTAATTACCCCAAATACTCGCTCGCTGTAGACGTCTATAAATGCAGCCGATCACAAGTTTTAGATCTGCTACAGTCAAGTTTCTTTTCCTCTTTCTAATATGATAAACATGGAGCAATATGAGCTGAATAATAAATGACTGCATGCCTTTCAGAATCATTTCAAACACGGGCCTTCTATTTATAGATGCTCAAACATTTCCTTCTCCAGCTAACTTTCTCTGTTTTCTTTCTTCCTTCAACTGATTTCAAGCACAGATTGTAAGTTCGGTCACAAGGGAGGGTCAATGATTCTCATTTCCTGCAGTTTGGTCCTCTTTAACAAAATGACTCTCCACTCCCTGAATTCTCTGAAGTTCCTCTGAGATATCTGCAGCTGCCTTTGTGTGTCTCTGTGTTTGTGTACACGAGTCTGCAACTGCTTCCCCTGTAGTTCACGATGTGCATGTGTCAGGGGTCTGTAGGCATGTGAGCGTGGTGCTTGCAAAGGACAAAAAAGGTGACATGAGATGAGGAAGGTTAATATTTTCCAGGATATAGGGTGGGAGGTGATAGACTGGTGTGTTCATGCAGTGTGTGTTTCATAACACATTTATCTGTACTTTCTGCGTGGGTGAAGAAGAAAAGTTTCATGTATGAATATGTTCTCAGAAAGTGGATTATTTTCTCTGAAGTGAATGAGATACATGAGGTTTGTTCGCTGTTTGTATTTATTAAACTATCTGAAAGGGTTGAGTGCACACGTGGGAGAACATCAGGTGAAAGGCCGGGGTCAAAAATGGCTTGGTTGCTGCAATCAATAAAAGATGTCTTATCAGTATAAGAAAAAAACAACAACAACAACAACAACAACAAAAAACTGATCTCTGTTTCTGTATACAGATTTGATGCATGAACACTACAGGTCACAAAGTTATTTACATCTCCATTTTTTCAGTTACTTAAATGCATGTTCTGTAATGTCTCTGTGTCTTTATTAGGTATACCTCAACCACTCATTAGTCAGCCATGAGTATTTCAGAAACTGCTCATCTGCTGGGACTTTCTCACAACCATCTCTGAGGTTTACAGAAAATGGTCCGAAAAATGAATCTGATGCAGAAGCGCTCCAAAGCTGCATTCTATCTGAGGACCACCAGATGGCGATAACTATGATTGCAAAAAGACTTCCGGTCCTGTAAATGTCTGTGGGAAAACAGCTTTGTGACTTGACCTCTGTAAACCCTTTCCTGCTGATCCTATGAGCTTAGTCACTCATTTTGAGTCATACTGAATACAGTGAATAAGTTTTGCAAATCTTGGTCATGTCATCATACTATCATGTTCGTATGTTGCTTATACTCAACAAGACATGTGGACCAGTCTTCATGAAACATTGCACAAACATTGCCTGTATGGCATAGACGAATATTTTATACAAATCATCCATCCATCCATCCATCCTCATCCGCTTTGTCCGGGGCCGGGTCGCGGGGGCAGCAGCCTAAGCAAAGAGGCCCAGACCTCCCTCTCCCCAGCCACCTCCTCCAGCTTATCCGGGGGAATACCAAGGCGTTCCCCAGGCCAGCCGAGAGATATAATCTCTCCAGCGTGTCCTGGGTCTGCCCCGGGGCCTCCTCCCGGTGGGACATGCCTGGAACACCTCACCCAGGAGGCGCCCAGGGGGCATCCTTGTCAGATGCCCGAACCACCTCAGCTGGCTCCTTTCGATGTGGAGCAGCAGCTGCTCTACTCTGAGCCCCTCCCGGATGGCCGAACCTCTCACCCTATGGGGCAGGGATAGCTCAGTAGGTAGAGTGGTTGCCCCATGATCGGAAGGTCGGGGGTTCGATTCCCCTTAACAGCTACCCTGAGGTACCCCTGAGCAAGGTACCGTCCCTACACACTGCTCCCCGGGCGCCCAATGGCTGCCCACTGCTTCACTGAGTGAATGGGTTAAATGCAGAGAGCAATTTCCCCACGGGGCTCAATAAAGTACAATAATGTACACACCTTCTTCTTCTTCTTCTTCTTCTTCTTCTTCTTCTTCTATCTCTAAGGGAGAGGCCAGCCACCCTTCGGAGGAAGCTCATTTCTGCCGCTTGTATCCGTGATCTCGTTCTTTCGGTCACTACCCACAGCTCGTGGCCATAGGTGAGGGTAGGGACGTAGACCGACCGGTAAATTGAGAGCTTCGCTTTTACACTCAGCTCCCTCTTCACCACGACGGACCGGTGCAGCGTCCGCATTACTGTAGCTGCAGCCCCAATCCGTCTGTCGATCTCCGGCTCCCTTCTCCCATCACTCGCGAACAAGACCCCGAGATACTTGAACTCCTCCACTTGGGGCAGGAACTCATCCCCGACCTGGAGTGGGCACTCCACCCTTTTCCGGCTGAGAACCATGGCCTCAGATTTGGAGGTGCTGATCCTCATTCCCGCTGCTTCACACTCGGCTGCGAACCGTTCCAGTGCGAGCTGGAGGCCCTCACCCGATGAAGCCAACAGAACCACATCATCTGCAAAAATCAGAGATGAGATTCTGAGGCCACCAAAGCGAAAGCCCTCCGCCACTTGGCTGCGTCTAGAAATCCTGTCCATAAAAATTATGAACAGAACCGGTGACAAAGGGCAGCCCTGGCGGAGCCCATCACCCACCGGGAACGAGTCCGACTTATTGCCGGCAATGCGAACCAAGCTCTTGCAACGGTTGTATAGGGATCGAATGGCCCGTAGCAATGGGCCAGACACCCCATATTCCCGCAACACCTCCCACAGGACACCCCGAGGGACACGGTCGAATGCCTTCTCCAAGTCCACAAAACACATGTAGACTGGTTGGGCAAACTCCCATGCACCCTCAAGTATCCTGGAGAGGATAAAGAGCTGGTCCAGTGTTCCGCGACCAGGACGGAAACCGCATTGTTCCTCCTGTATCCGAGGTTCGACTAACGGACGAACTCTCCTTTCCAGCACCCTGGCATAGACTTTCCCAGGGAGGCTGAGGAGTGTGATCCCCCTGTAGTTGGAACACACCCTCCGGTCCCCTTTCTTAAAGATGGGGACCACCACCCCGGTCTGCCAGTCCACAGGTACTGCCCCTGATCTCCACGCAACATTGCAGAGGCATGTCAACCAGGACAGCCCTACAACGTCCAGAGCCTTCAGGAACTCGGGGCGGACCTCATCAACACCAGGGGCTCTGCCACCAAGGAGTTGTTTAACTGCCTCAGTGACCTCGCCCCCGGAAATTGGCGGGTCATTCCCCTCATCCCCAGACTCTGCTTCCTCCTCGGAAGACGTGTCAGTGGGATTAAGGAGGTCCTCGAAGTATTCCTTCCACCGCCTGACAATTTTCTCAGTCGACGTCAGCAGCGCTCCGCCAGCACTATACACAGTGCAGGTAGAGCACCGCTTTCCCCTCCTGAGACGTCTGACGGTTTGCCAGAATCTCTTCGAGGCAGTCCGAAAGTCTTTTTCCATGGCCTCTCCGAACTCCTCCCACACCCGAGTTTTTGCTTCAGCCACTGCCCGAGCCGCATTCCGCTTGGCCTGTCGATACCTGTTGGCTGCCTCCGGAGTCCCACAGGCTAACCAAGCCCGATAGGACTCCTTCAGCCTAGTGGCTCCCTTCACCTCTGGTGTCCACCATTTGGTTCGGGGATTACCACCACGGCAGGCACCAACCACCTTGCGGCCGCAGCTCAATGCAGCAGCTTCGGCAATGGAGACGCTGAACATGGTCCATTCGGACTCAATGTCCCCAGTCTCCCTCGGAATGCTGTTGAAGCTCTGCCGGAGGTGTGCGTTGAAGATCTCGCGGACTGGGGCCTTTGCTAGACGTTCCCAGCACACCCTCACTACGCGTTTAGGTGCACCAGGTCTGTCCAGCGTCTTCCCCCGCCACCTGATCCAACTCACCACCAGGTGGTGATCAGTTGACAGCTCAGCCCCTCTCTTTACCCGAGTGTCCAGAACATATGGTCGCAGGTCTGCTGATACGATTACAAAATCGATCATCGACCTACGGCCTAGAGCGTCCTGGTGCCACGTGCACTTATGGACACTCTTATGTTCGAACAGGGTGTTCGTTATGGCCAAACTGTGATTAGCACAGAAGTCCAATAACAGAGCACCGCTCGGGTTCAGATCAGGGAGGCCGTTCCTCCCAATCACGCCCCTCCAGGTCTCGCTGTCGTTACCCACGTGAGCATTGAAGTCTCCCAGCAGGACAACAGAGTCTCCAGGTGGAGCACCCTCCAGCACCCCCCCCCCAGGGACTCTAAGAAGGCTGGGTACTCTGAACTGCCACTCGGCGCATAAGCGCAGATGACAGTCAGGACCCGTTCCCCGACCCTAAGGCGCAGGGAACAAACCCTCTCGTCCACCGGGAAAAACCCCAACGTACCGGCAGCAAGCCGAGGGGATATTAGGATACCCACCCCAGCCCGCCGCCTCTCACAAAGGGCAACTCCAGACTGAGACAGAGTCCAGCCCCTCTCCAGGAGACTGGTTCCAGAGCCCAAGCCATGTGTAGAGGTGAGCCCGACTATATCTAGCCGGTACCTCTCAACCTCACGCACTAACTCAGGCTCCTTCCCCACCAGAGAGGTGACATTCCATGTCCCTATTGCCAGTCTTGGCAGCCGGGGGTCAGTCCGCCAGGGCCTCCGCTCCTGGCCGCCACCCGGGCCTCCGCTCCTGGCCGCCACCCGGCACACAATGCACCCGACCCCTATGGCGCCTCCTGCGGGTGGTGGGCCTGCGGGAGGATGGGCCCATGTCTCCTCTTCGGGCTGTGCCCGGCCGGGCCCCATGGACTAAGGCCCGGCCACCAGACGCTCGCCCTCGGGCACCCTCCCCGGGCCTGGCTCCAGGGCGAGGCCCCGGTAACCCTATCCCGGGCAGGGTAAACTGTTCCCTCGGTTTCCTTTTCATAAGGGTCTTATGAATATACAAATCACACAGTTGTATATATATTTGTACATTTGTTACTTCAATATAGCCCCAAATGGAATGTCAGATTAGAATGGTGTGTTACAATATCTCATAGCATTGTACTAGAATGATTATACTATATGTATATAGCATATGTACATACATACATACATACATACATACATACATACATACATACATGTATGTATGTATGTTCCTTGAAGGTTTGTTGGTGTTTCAAAACAGACGACAAAATCACACATTGGCTAATGAGCAGTCATTAGCTAGTGGGTCTGCAGTTTCACAGTCAGACCCACCCTTCCTTGTCAGATTTTTTTTCTCTGTTGCACTGTCTATAGCTACAACCAAGGTATGCAGAAGAGCATCTATCAATGCTCAACACACTGAACGTATGTGTCACTCCTGTCAGCTGAGAAGAGAGAACTGAAGCTAAAGTTTGCACAGGCTCATCAAAACTGGACAACAGAGCATCGACAAAAATGTTGCCTGGTCTGATGAGTCTTAAATGCAAAATTTGTTGTAAAGTACAGATACATCAGGACTTGCAGTTCAGACTATGGGGTTTTCTATGGAGGATTATTAGCGACCATTTCCATCCCTTTATAGTGGTTTCCAGTGTTGGGTAAGTTACTTTAAAATAGTAACTTAGTTACATTACTAGTTACTTCTCTCAAAAGTAACTCAGTTACTTCAAGTTACTCGTTACTTTCAAAGTAACTAGTTACTAGGGAAAGTAACTTTGGTTTTACTCAGAATTCTCTTGTTAATGTGTTTCTTCCATAACTTTGCCAGTCTTCTAGCTTGCTTACTTGCCACAAGTGCACTGTGCCACCTACCAATAGAAAGGAAAAGATAATGTGCATATTTCCACGAGAGAAATCCCACGCCTGGACCGTCATTGACTGCTGCCATGATTCTAGCCTACGTCACAGCGTCATGTGCGTCTTTTACATCCAACACAAAAACTGCAGTCGTGGTGCTTTCGATTGTACTAAGAACTCGGAAATTCTGCCTTCTGAATAGGAAGATGTAGGTAACACCAGACTGCAGATGAGCTGCATACAGGGCTGGACTGGGACAAAAAAATCGTCCTGGGCATTTTGACTAGAGACCGGCCCACCATTATAGGAAAAACCATAAAGCCTTTGAATGAAAACAAACGCTGTTGTGACAGTGATGTGCACTGTTTTGATGGTACATATGCATCAATCTATCAATCGTTTGTTGTAAGATTCAGATAATTGTTTTTTAAAAGCGAGACATTTTAAATGAGAATAAGAAAGAAAAGTATTTCTTTGTGCCCCCCTTTCCCTGTTAATGCCCTACCTGCCCCCCTGGCAACACTTTGCTAGATCCGCACCTGCACAGTTACCAGCTGTCAGCTACCTAAAAAAGGATCCTGGGGTTATTTGTCTCTCAGAAACAGTTCATAACTTCCCTTCAACTCATTCATGTCACCTAAAAGGTTAACCTGTTTTTCCATCACCTGTTCAGCTCTGATGATTCAGTAAGGACATCTCCTGGTTTCATCTTCATGTTTCCCTCTCACCACATATCCAAACCGACATCCTGACCAGCAGCTTTTTTGCAGCTGTGGCTCCAGCAAACATCAGCTGATACTAGAAATTAATATTAAATAAATTCTAACAATAGCTGATCAAGCTTAAACGTGCTGCTGTTGTTTAGCGCGACATCCGCTGGTTTCCTCTTTCGGCGCAAAGTGGGCGATAAACAAACAAGAGAGAAAAGCTGATCATTGATCAGTTTCATGATTGAAGTAGAAACAGGAGAAGGAGGGGCACAGGATGAGAGAAGAAGAGGCAGCTGTGCAGTAAAGACACAGAATAACTCCAGCTTTGTGCCTTTTTCATTGTAGCTGAATTACGGGACAAACTGTTCCTTTTCACCTCAATAAGAAACGCCTAATATTTTCTCTGAATACCAGACGGGACGGTTGGCAACTCTAATAACTTATGAACAAAATAAAGTTCAACATCATTAACTTCATAGCACCCACCCAGCTGTATAGAAACTCCGTCATGCTAGCTAGCACGCAGTACGGAAAAAGTCAGAATAACGAAAATAAACTCCACCTAAACTTGGTTCATATCTGACCCAGAGAGACTGCAGGTCATAACTTCTTACCTGAAGTTCAGTTCACACTTGGACCGGCGGCCGCCTCGGGTCTCTTTTCCTTCTGTGTCCCTTTTCCTTCATCCACCTGCTGGCCTCCACCACTTGCTAATGTTACTGAATCTGTGGAAGCTCCGCGATAGCCACCACACGAAGTAACGAGTAACGACCCTATCTAAATCCCAGTAACGAGTAACGCGTTCCTGGTTTTGGCATAATAACTAGTTACCGTGCTCGTTACCACAATAATAACGTAGTTACTGTAACGCGTTAGTCCCAACACTGGTTGTTTCCAACAAGAAGACATACCACGTCACAAAGCCCATCTCAAACTGGTTTCTTGAACGCTGAAACTGAATATGAGCCAAAATCTACACGAATCCTAAATCATAAAGAAGGTCAAAGGGATCCAACGTGGTATTAGTAAGGTGTATGTAGTAATGTGGCCGGTGAGTGTCAGTGTGAGTACAAATTAAAAATAAGTGTAACCGAGGACAAGGGATGAGTAAACGGGGCAAAGAAATAATTGATCATTTATTTATTACATGAGTTAAACATACAAATTCCCAGTCGTTTCCAGACAGGACTTACAACACATCCTGCTGATATCCCAGCTGCACATGAGACTTACCATACAAACTGCGCGAAATAACACTGCAACCCGTCACACCCCGCTTAGCGACACTGCAATCGTGGCACACACTGCAAACAATTCGGGTCTCAGCGCAACTGGGAATCAGTGCTATGTATGGCCTGTGATCTGAGAGATAAAGGGAAGTGGCACAAACAATTAAAATAAAAAAAACAAAAGAGAGGTTAGTCCGCCCTTACAAAACTTACTCTCAATCAATAACCGCCTCTACGGCTGGACGGACTAACCAAAACAAAATTACAAATCAATCAAAAGAACAAAAAAAAAAAAAAAAAAAAAAAAAAAAAAAGGACAGCAGAGACAGCACAGCTGAAAAACAAACAACATTATCAATTAAAATATTACCCAATAAAATAGCAATTTTATAAAACCATTCAAAATCATGAAGCTAAAACAAACACTCAATATACCTACAATATTGATCAGTTTCCCTGCGCGCAGTCGATCTAGGGCTTGATCAATTCTTCTATTAAAATTCGTGGTCACACTAAAAAAGTCCAATGACACATTAAAAATAGGCACATGCAATAGCAAAAGATCCAAACAAAAATGGCAAAAGTCTCTTACCGACAGTATACCCACTCGCACCTGAGTGAATTAATTGCCTCTGGTTTTTTTCCACAGAAGAGCGCTGACTTCACCCCACACACCCACTACCTTTTCACAGCTCTTCAGCCAATCACCTGGCAGAGAGCAACAAACTGCCAGGTGACACTTGTTACATAAGTAATTAAATTTTAAATCCTAGATTCAATGTGAAAACCTGATGAGCACACTTATGACATTCTTCTTACATTAAACGAAACTTTGGTTGAAACATTTGTCCAAACAGTGTTGCAGAAATGTGTGGCACTTTGGTTACTTTGCTTTCTCTCTGCTATCCACTTCATCTCAAAGCATCTCAGTGAGATTTTAGTCTGGAAACTTCCATTATTTGAAGCCAATCACCTAGTTCTCTCCTTCTAATGCTTTTGGTCATTATCTTATAGCTATAGGAGGAAATAAGTTAACCTGGCATTGTTACGCATTGTTTCATTACTTACTTTTATGACCTCAACTAAAGATTCTTATATTTTATTGAAGAAATAAAAAAAGGAGTCACTGATGTGTAGTAAAACATTTGACTGGTTATGCATCCTGTAATTCGATACATACCACTGACTTCTGATTGAAATGCATAAACATCCATGTATTAAAATAATAAAATGAAATGATTGTGCAGCCAGCAGCTGGGATTCTGTTAATGAAAGTCAAATTGTTTAGCTAAACCTCCTAAGACCCGAACTCTTTCACGGCATGCATTTTTAATTTCTCTTTGCTATTTGGGCTGATTGGGACGAGATGAACGTAAAAACAAAGAATTACCAGATTTTTATTTATTTCTTACCTGATTTTTGTTTCTGAGAAAAATGAGATCCACATATGAGGATGTCTTTGATAGAACAGTGGGAGTATAATGTCCTCATAAGGGGATATCAGGCCCTTGTAGAGCAAAATTAAGTATTTTGGTCTAGACGGCCCAAAATGTGATGTCCACACATGTGGACGCCAGGTTCCAAAGAACCATTAAATAAATGAACTTAAAAACGTCACATACACAACCTTCATGTACCAAATAAGCTTAAACTGAACATCATTGGACACTGTTGTATAGTTTTATTGTGTTTGTGCCTTACATTTGATGTATTATATCCATATTCTATGTGTTCTGTTTTATTCCTGATTAGTGCTTAAGTAACTCTTGAGGTCTAGGTATCCCTGATTTGGAGTTTCACAGCAAAACTCTGCACACAGACAGAAAAATGTTCGTATATTCTGCATGAGGTCACACGCAGAAATGAGGGAGGGCTTATCCTTGAGGACAGGAAGGGAGGACGCCCTTTCATATAATGGCTCAGACAAAGGATAAATGAGTGGAGTGGACCCACTCTGAGGACAGAGAGGACAGGTAAAGGACAGGATATGCAGGGCTGGCTTCAGTTTGGCCTGGCCTACAGGCTCAGCTTAGTCTCTGCTGCTGTTGCTGCTCTGTTTTGATTAAGTCCCTAACCGGATTTTTCCAATACCAGCACTCCCAATAAATCCATCTCTATGGGATATTCAACCGGCATTATTCTTTTTTTCCTCTGGAAACAAGAAATCCAATCTGCAGCCCTCACCATTGTCTTCCCACCAGACAGCCGAGTGAATGAATGCTCCTGGCCAAATCCCCTTTACATTTGCAGATACAGACTCCGTTGCCCACAGATACACTCGGCTCTAATTAGGCAGACCGCTGGACGTGTTGCTGGGGGAAATCTCGCTGCTCAGACTTATCATCTAGTGGCAGCTTTACAGATTTACGTCCTTTCATCTAGTTTGCGTGCATGTGTGTAAGCTGGTGCTGAGGGAGAGAAAGGCATATCCTGTAGTTGTGTTTGACAACTAAGTCAAACTTAATTGTATGCCATAGTTTTAACATACAACACAAGATAGAACTTAAAGAAATAATGTATCTCAATGCGTGAACGTTTGTGTGTGTGTGTGTGTGTGTGTGTGTGTGTCCATGCTGAAATATGTTGCACAGCTTTGCACAGGCAGCCTTGCACTTACACAGTTTACAGTTTGCTTCACCTCTACAGAATTTGCTGAGCTTTCCCCTGAGACCTGCGTCATCGGCACAGAGGGTATTTCCTGTAGTTGAAGAGCAGCGTGATTCTCTTCCTGTTCTGTGTGTGAAGAAGCATCAGGGTTGTCCTCCCAGTCCTGATTACTGCTACACTGGGCAAAGTCAAAAGCACATTTTATCTCCACAAGACCAGTTACATGTGAATCTTAGCTTACTTACCCAAAATACTCTAAATACTTGCTGTGGACTTCTCATTCAAGATATGTCCAAAAAGCATATTCATACCTGGTTTTAACCCCTAAATATAACTTTAAATTTGTGCATTCCTTCCCCAAAGTTTAAAATAAAGTCTCTTCGAGACACAAAAGGAGAAAACTAGCATGGCAGTTATGCTTAAATGTCAAAGCTGCTGCAGTATAGCTTCTCTGAATTTAAAAGCAAAGCCAATATGGATTTGGTATTCAGTCCCAGTGCATTTGTAGATTATGATTACCACCTGTAGGCCTAAAAGCGCCAGCTCTATAAACAAAAAAGATGCTCTGCAGCTAAATTTAAAGAAGTTCAACTTCAAGGAAGTTAAAAAGAAATAGGAAGCGCTCTGCCACAACATCGCATGAAAATTGAAATGAACAAATGCATAGTGCACTTAAAAGGAGACGTGTCAGCTTCAGAGCAGATTGCAGCACTGACATGCATGCAAAACAATTTCTGGAAAAAAAACAAACAAAAACCACAAAACAAAACTTGTTGCTTTGCTTGTTATTCTGAGTTTACATTGATGTGACCCAGTTTCTAAAAAAAGACCCAGGGCATTGTGACTAAAGTTAGCTAAATCTATGAAATGCACACCATTAATGAACTTCAGCATACGTGAAGCTGCATGAGTGGGAGACGAACTGTTACCTGCCGTCTCCCCTGAATCATCTCCTTACCGTTTCTTCTGTGTCCCTAGGGATGCTTTGCAACACGGCCCCTTCCAGCAGCCTCTTTAAAACAACAAAAACATTGTCTTACTTTATTTTATTTTTGTTCCTTTCCTCCATCTCAGTGGAGCTACTACACTGCCTTATTCTGCATATGACCCGGGGGCGATGGGAGGCGGAACACATTGGCTGCGGATGATAATGCTGCTCCACGGAGCAGAAATGTACGAGCAGCAGCTCTCTGGTGGCGGTTTTGCAGCTATTTGGTTTTGTTGTAGTAAAGCAGAATGCAGCAGAGCAATGCTCACATTGTGGCCTGTTGGTAACAGCTTTGTGTGCTATTATTGCATTAAGCATTAAGCCCACACAAGACACAGGACAAAGCACCAAAATTATATGCATCTGTGCCAAGAAGACCGCAACCAGCTCATCCACTTACTTATCCTCCAGACTCGCAGCCTAGGAAGCCGATTGTTTTCAAATCTAACTTGTGTGACGTCCATATCCTGTCACAGCCCTTCAAGAGTCACTTTTTAAGGTTTGACTATGCAGCACACATTGCACTGGGTCTGTGTGTGTATATATTTATCACATCTGCAAACCAAGCAAACAAAAAAAGGACTTTTTTGTGCACTTAAATAACAGACATTAACTATGAATTCACAGAAAACAGCTGTTTTTTCTATGTAAAAGAAAAAACTGAGAATTAAGTTGTAAATAGTAAAACAAATGTAATTTTCTGTTATTAAACTGAATTCTAACAATTGTTCTTCATTTTCTTAAGACCTATAATGTTTAGCAGGCTGCCTGGAAGTATTTTGCTGTTTTAGCTATAAAAGTGTCCTAAAATCTCCTGTGAGTATGTGCTTGTGTCATTTATTTTAAGGACCACTACTTCTTTCAACATCTGCTAGTTAATTTGCTTTATTGTATGTTATAAGTGTGTAATAAGGGATTAAGAACAGAAAAACACAAAACATTTTTTTTCATAATAAGCTGATTCTCAAAAGTTTGCCCTTAATCATTGGAGCTGTTTAAATTACTCAATTCAAACTCAAGCACCAGAATGAACTGTGCAACTTTTTAAAGTGTTTCATTACCTTTATTCTATAAATCGAGTTCAAGCCCCTCGCTGCTGCAGAGGACTGCTATCTTCAGTATACAGGATACCTCTCAACCAGATGATCCATCTGATCGCCTGTGAACTGTGCAACTTAATACACACTGAGATCCTTAGCCAAAGATTTGACCAAAGATATATTTTGAGAATTACTTAGGAAGCAGGCTACTGCAAAAAAAAACAAAAACTGGTTGACACTGCCAGCAATGGTCAGAGGGATGATGGTGTCAAATATTTTGTCCTCCCTCACATGTCTCTTCGCATGTATCCTTAACCTTGCAATGTCCTGAGTGAACAGCACATCATAATGTTAGAGTTGTAAGTTTTTACTGAGAAAAGGTGGTCTGTAGACTTTGCAGGGCACCAGCCAGGTCATCAATTCTGAAACCCTTATCCACCATTACAGCCATATATTAATCCAGAATCGGGATACTGCCAGATTGCCTAAATAATTCTTTTTCACTTTTTCTCTTCATCTGTAAGAGTAAAGATGAAGGCATTTGACATCTCACAGTCATGGAGTCAACAATGACTTGGGTGTCAGAGTACTTTCCAAACACACTTGGCATCGTGGTTCTAATCACCTCAGGAGACAACCATATCTCAACTGCGCCGAGTAAGGCGTACAAAAAACTGACCCGGGTTTTGATGATCCTGCTGATTGTGGACTGCTGAATGTTGTTGGCCCATATCCAATCATGGTATGACAGTTTGAACAGCATAAATCCAATATTTTCAAATCCGACCTAGGTCACTTTTGTATGTGGTACTGAATCTGATACATTTCTGATGTTTTAGAAAAAGCGACTGCTGTTTGAATGGTCATGTCGCATTAAATCCGTCTTTTATGTCACTGACACAAGACAGACGCCAATTATCAGTGCCAGAGAAGACAAACGAGAAGCATGGCAGCAGAAACTGGGGGCGGAGCGAGTCAGTGGACAGAAACTGAAGTTTTGAGGTTTTCTCTCACATCCCAATCCCACCACTCCTGGTTCCAACTCCGTGTCCATATATACCAAACAAGGCCATTGTTAAAGCACGGGCTCTCTTTTTTCTCAGTGTCCTTCTTTCTCTAATTAATTTGTCAAAATTCTGTTGGTTACGACTGTGCAGAACTTGATAGACTGCTGGAACAACACTTACTAGCTCTGTAGCTGACATTTTTACTTCCGTAAACAGAGCGCGTTGTGTGTGACGTCTTCTTTTGTGCATGCGGGCCGTTTTGAGGGCCATGAACCATTCACACTAGAGCGCATTTGCGGTCACATTTTATTTGTAGTGTGAACAACCAGACAAAAAAAAATCAGATTTTATAAAAAAAAATATCAGAATTGAGCATTAAGACCTGCAGTGTGAACGTAGCTGTAGTGGCAAAAAAATGTTTTTGAGTGCCTACTTATCAGAAAGCTGTAAAAGTAAAGAAAAAGAAACAAAAAACATGATGTATGAACTATGCCTACTGGTCGGTGAAGTGGATCAGTGGCCTTGTCAGGAGCTGCTATTGCACCAGAAGTGGATGAATGTATCACAGCACGCACAATCCTCTTTGTTGCGGGTTCAGTGCCAAAACGTCAGTAGATGACGGTAGCTTGCAAACGTCAAAGTGAAAAAAAGTCATTATTACATGTATAGAAGTTTTTTTATTTTTTATAAAATCTTGCCAGATAATAGTTTAATTAATCCCCAAAGGTAAAATTCACGGCATACAGCAGCACATAATCTGCTTAAAAATAAAACACATAACACATAACATGTAATAAAAGAACACACAGAAGACAATAAAAGGTAATAAACTTCTGACAATGGCAGTAAACTTAAAAACTTACTGGCCCTTTTAGTGTAATTTAGACCCAATACAACAGCTCTTCCATGAATTCTACTCTAACAAAACTTTGTTGTTGACTCTGTCATCCTATTTTGCTTTTGTCTTCCTTTCATGTGATCAAGGTTCCCGTGAAAGTATCATTTTTGACCCCACTTGTGGAAGAGTGGGGTAGTGATACAAAAACTGCATTTTTTTTTTTAAAATTAATGAAATAATAAATAAAAATGCAAATGGCCTCATGTTACAAACATATTTTATGAGGAATACCTGGAATATGAATATATTACAACTTTTCATTTTAAAGATTTTGAAGAAAAACAACTCATGGGGTCATTTTTGACCCCACGTGTGCATCTAAGGGTTAAGCCAGGCACCCACACCTCCACTCAGCCACCATCGCTCTGGCAGCAACGGCGCTAGAGCCAAAGCAGGGGAGAGCTGGAACAAACCATTTTGGGAGGGGGGTTATCTATACTTTTATTGTTAAAATGTTACGTCTCAACCTATGTACTGTATGCTTGTTATATTTTAGTAGTGTGTCACACAAACAGCAAATATTGTAAAAAAAAAAAAAAAGAAGCAAGAAATCTTTGGGGGTGAAATCTTTGATTCATTTTGGGGTTGCTGAAGCACCCCCAAAAATGGGCTAAAATCGCCCCTGTTTCCAACTATCGTGGCAGCTACTTAAGATAAGATAAGATAAGATAAGATAGAACTTTATTAATCCCTCGGGTGGGTTCCTCTGGGAAATTCGACTTCCAAAAAAAAGCACAGCAACGACCGAAGTTACAGTTACAGAATTGTTATATATATATATATATATATATATATATATATATATATATATATATATATATATATATATATATATAGATATATATAGATATACACACACACACACACACACACACACACACACACACACACACACACATATATAAATACAGAGACAAATATAAATAAAATATACAAAGGGGATAAATAGAATAAATAGGAATAAAAAATAAACTTAGTTTTAATATTACTCTTTCTGGCTCACAAAATAAACTTTTAGGATATTTTCAGGCGAGAATGTAGCTATGTAAACTTCAAATATCTCCTCGATTTATCAAGAGCACATAAGTGGTCTGCATTCGCTGTCAGAATAAAAGACCCGCACCAGATAAGAAGTTGCAACGCCTGTTTGCATACATAAAATTTTCTGGAGGAGGACAGACATTTGTTTAGAACTCTTAAGGATGTCGAAGAAGCAAGCTCCTTTAAGCAATTAGTTTGGTGTTCCTCCACCTCCAAAGAAATGTCAGAAGGAGTCCGAACCGCAAAGGAAGCGCGTATTCTCGGAAAAGTGGTTGCAGGTGGTGAGCTGGCTTCAAACAAATGATGAATGCGCAGAGATGTGGTGCAGAACATGCCATGAAAATCCCACTCTAGCGGACAAAAACAGTGCCTTTTATTTGTATGCAAACGCGTGTTGCAACTTCTTATCTGGTGCACGTCTTTTATTTTGACAGCAAATGCGCACCTGCGGACCACTTATGTGCACCCCTGGTTATACAAGTGTCTCAGTTGATTAAGATAAAGTGAGGGTTATTACCAGTTTTCAGAAGGCTGACCTCATGGATGGTGATGGTTGCACCCCATCTCAGAGGAGAGTTAGATCCTCCCTTGGCATGGTTATGTTTTACCAGCATTTTATTCTAGGATGCTCTCGTATTGCAATGCCACTCTTTGCTCCAACTGCCGGTCAGAAGAGGATTAAGGGCTGCCATGGGTGTTGGAAACCTGCGACCTTTCATGAGCTGACCTCTCATGACTGGACTCCTGCTTGTGAGAAGGCATTTGAGGAACTCAAAGGTGCACTCCTCAGCTGTGTGGTGCTGGCATATCCTGACTTTGAAAACCCATTCATCCTTTCAACTGATGCTTGGACGGCTGGGCGCTGTCTTATCCCAGGTGCCAGCTGCTGAAGAGAGAGTAAGACCTATATTCTTTGCTAGTAAGTATCTCAGCCGCAGCCAGGCAGCACACAGACTCGAACTTTTGGCTCTGAAGTAGGTTGTGTGCAATAGGTTCAGCCACTGGCTTAAGGGTCATTAGTTCATTGTCTGGACTGATAACAGCCCTCTCACATACATTATGACTAAGCCACATCTGGATGCCTGTGAGCAGCTTGCGCCATATTTCTTTGAGATCAAATATGTTCCTGAAAAGCTGAACATTGTGGAAGACACCCTGAGCAGAAAACCATTTGTGAGACCTTTGGCCCAGCGCCTCTAGCAAGTTGTGAAAGATTCCAGTATCCAAGATGGCTTCCGTTTGACCTGTCAACCTCAGTCGATACGCAGTGCTCCTACCTCTGCTGCAATTAATGTGTCTCTGTCAACTGATAATGTCTCTTCTCTCATGTCCTCCCTCTGTGAGTGGGAGTCTGCTTCTCACCAGCGCGCAACATCCCTCGTTGCTCACCTGATCTTGATTAGTCCACCTGCCTGTGATGTCTCTCATGTTGATCTCCTGTCTCACCAAATAGGGGATCCTGTGATCTCTAGAGTAGCCCACTATGTTGAGCATAAGCACAGGCCCTCCAGAGTTGAGCGCTGTCACAAGAACCAACAAATATTGCGGCTCCTAAAACAATGGGACAAGCTCACATTCCCCATTGGTGTCCTCTACAGAGTTGTGAGGGACCCAATGACCAAACACAAGAGATTCCAGTTTGTGGTGCCGGACTCCCTAAAACAAATGGCACTGTCTGACATACACGATGATGCTGGCCATCAAGGTCAACCTTGCACACTCTGCTTAGCTCGATAGCGTTTCTTCTGGTATGATATAGAGAAGGATGTGCGCAATCATGTGAGAAATTGCCACAGGTGTATCCTCAGCAAGACCCCAGAGCTCCTTTGGAAGGCATTAGGACCTGTTCTCCACTGGAACTTGTGTGCATTGACTTCTGGTCAGCTGAGGACAGAAACAACAAGTCTGTGGATATCCTTATGTTTACTGACCACTTCATAAAATTAGCACATGCATTCAAACGCCAGTATCAGACAGCTAAGAGAGTTGCTAAAAAGCTGGGATGGATTAATTCTTCTGTATGGATGGCTTCCCTCAGCGCATTCACTCTGACCAGGGAGCTAGTTTTGAGAGTGAGCTGCTTGCATAGCTTCTGGTTTTGGGTGGTGTTGGCCATTGGGTGGTGTTCACCATACCACCCCATGGGTAATAGTACCACAGAGAGATTTAATCACACCCTTTTAAACTTGTTATGGTCCCTCACCCCCAGAGCTAAGCAAAAATGGCCACAGATGACAGTCCATGATATTTGGCTTACAGCACATCACAGAGTACAGGGATGCCATCAGCACCATCAGCTCTGCAGGCAGTCTGTTGAATGACCTCAATCGATTCTACACCCGCTTCGAGACCCCCCAGACTTCCCAGACCTTCCAGAACCCCCAGACCTTCCGAACCCCCCAGACCTTCCAGAACCACCAGATCACCCCTATTGACCATAGACCAGTTGCACTCACTCCAATCATTACAAAGTACTTCGAGAGAGTGGTGCTGGCCTACATCCAGAGCAACATCGCAGACACCCTGGATCCCCTGTAGCTTGCCTATCGGCCCAATAGGTCCACGTCAGACGCCATCGCTGCTGCCCTTCACGATTCCCTTTCCCATCTGGAAAACAAAGACTCATACATCAGGGTACTTTTTGTTGTTTACAGCTCCGCCTTCACTACTGTCATCCCACACAAACTCACTCACAAGCTGGCGCTGCTCTTGCGGCGACCAGCAGGTTGTCTCTGTCTGTCAGTGTCAGTGTCTTAACTTATTTTTTATTCCTTTATTTTATCCTATTTTTCTTTCTTTTTTTTTTGCCTGAGGAAATCCTACAGCATCGGCTTGTGCTTTGTGGAACTTCTTTTAATGAAGATGGGTTTTTTATTTCGCTTGGTTTTATTGGCAATCCTGACGGTTGTTTGGAGTCAGTGCTACTCCCACACAATTACATACTCACGGGAGTTTCTTCTGGATCTTCGGTGGACAGGCCCGTCTTTGGACTCTTTTCACCCTCCAGTGTTTTCCAGCTCTGGATTATCCAGTAATCACAGGGGCACTTTTGTTTTTAACAGAGTCAAAGCAAGGAAGTGGGGTAAGAAGGGAGGCCTACGTCAGCGATTGCGGAAGCAAATACGGTACAACCGTATTCCTTTACCATCAATAATCCTGGCTAATGTGCAGTCTCTGAGTAGTAAATTAGATGAACTGCATTTGAATGTTGCACATTTACGTGACTACAGGGATGCATGTCTAATGGCATTCACAGAGACTTGGCTCAAGGATTCTGACCCTGATTGTTCTCTGGAATTAAATGGCTTCGGGGTTCCCATACGTTTGGATCGAGACCCCGGAGCTACCCAGAAATCGCAAGGAGGAGGGGTGTGTTTGTATATAAATCAGAAATGGTGTAAAAACGTGACCGTTCGTAGACAAGTGTGTCTGCCTGACATTGAGCTCCTCTCTGTGTCTTTGAGGCCGTTTTATCTGCCGAGGGAATTCCCACAGATCAACGTCACCGTCGTTTACATCCACCCCAAAGCGAATCCTAAGATGCGACTGACACCATCTCCAATGCTATCCACTCTCTACAATCTCTCTCTCCTGAAGCCCCTAATATTGTTCTTGGGGACTTTAATCGCTGCGACTTGAAGAAAACACTGAGCAGTTTTTATGAGTATGTGCACTGTCCCACTCGCTTCAATAAGACTCTGGATTTATGTTATGGCTCCATAAAAGGTGCGTATACATCTGTGGCTGGCCCCGCCCTCGGATCCTCGGATCACAACACGGTGCATCTTCTGCCAGTCTATAAGACTGTACTGAGAAGAGAGAAAGTGAGGAAACACCGCATAAAGGTTTGGAGTGATGAAGCCTCTTTAGCCCTGCAGGGCTGCTTTGACTGTACAGACTGGTCGGTGTTTACTGAATCATGTAGAGACATTAATGAACTCACTGACGTTGTCTGCGGATATATATCCTTTTGTAGAGACATGATTATTCCCTCAAAGGTTGTGAATTCTTTCCCTAATAACAAACCATGGTCCTCTAAAGTTCTTACGAGGCTGATTTACGAAAGGAATAAAGCTTTTACTGAAGGGAATACCTTGAAAGTCAGAGAAATTAGGAAGGAGATTAGATCAGAAATTAAAAAAGCTAAAATAAAATACAAGGATAAGGTAGAGGCGGAGATGGGTAGCAATAACTTAAGGGTGGCTTGGGCTGGCATGAAACACATGACTGGTCACTGTCTCAGTGACTGTAATAAGATAAGTCTCCCTGGTTTTAGTTCAGATTTTCAGTTAGCCAATGAGCTGAACAGATTTTATTCGAGATTTAATGATAACTATATTCCAAGGAATACACTTGATTCCTTAATAGAGAGCACCAGAGGCCCCCCAGTTTTGTTCTTTGATGAAAGAAGGGTGGGAAATCTTTTTAAAATGAGTAAGACTAATAAAAGTCCAGGTCCTGATAATATATGTGGCCAGGTGCTTAGAACATGCGCTGAGCAATTATGTGGTATTTTTTATCACATCTTTCTTTTATCTCTTCAGCAACAGAAGGTTCCAGAGGTATGGAAAAAATCAATTATTTCTCCAGTTGCTAAGACCACAAAACCTACATCATTAAATGATTTTAGGCCTGTTGCTCTTACATCTTTAGTGATGAAGTCCTTCGAAAAACTTGTCAGGAAGGAGATCCTGCAGCAAGTAGAGAAGCTGATAGATCCACTACAATTTGCATACAGGCCTTGTAGAGGTGTGGATGATGCAGTGGTCACTCTGTTGAACTTCCTTTATCGCCATCTTGATGGCGCCAAAGCTCATGCTCGGCTTTTATTTATCGATTTTTCTTCTGCTTTTAATACTATCCAGCCACATCTTTTAGTGGACAAGCTTCTTAACCAATTTAAACTTAATTTTAATCTCGTTGGTTGGATCTTAGACTTCTTAACTGATAGATCACAGTGTGTGAGAATAAACGGCTGTTTTTCCAAACAGCTGAACTCTTCCACTGGCTCACCACAAGGTTGTTGTCTCTCTCCTCTTTTGTATATTTTGTACACTAATGACTGTCGCAGCACACAGGCCAATAGGCATTTCATCAAATACGCAGTCATTGTAAGCCTCCTTCATGGTGAAGAGGATTCCCATGGGCCTGTTGTGGATGAGTTTGTTTCATGGTATGATCAGTCCTTCTTAATGATTAACACCTTGAAAACCAAGGACATGGTTATAGATTTCAGGAAGTCATCCCCTCATCCTGCGCTTACAGTGGTAAATGGTGCAGCCATTGAAATGGTGGATAGTTACAAGTACTTGGGGGTTGTTCTTGATAAGACCCTGTCCTTTGAGTCACATCTTGCTGCTACAGTGAAAAAGGCCCAACAAAGACTGTACTTTTTAAGGAGGTTGAGAGGTTTTAATGTTTCATCTGAAATGATGACTCTCTTTTATAAAAGTTTTATTGAATCTGTTTTAACTTTCTGTATCATTGCTTGGTACGGTAGTATGTCCATGGATAAAAAGACCAGACTTAACAATCTGGTTAAAGTGGCGGGCAAGATTTCAGGGAGGTCTCAGGTCCAGCTTGTGGACTTTTATAACAGGCAGGTGCTGAGGAAGGCAACTTCTGTCCTGTTGTGTTCAGATCATCCTCTCTTTAACGATTTTCAACTGCTTCCATCAGGTCGTCGTTATAAAATGACTGCAGTGAAGACAAAGCGACACAAATTGTCGTTTGTACCTAGTGCTATTATCTTAATTAACAACACTAAATTGTAAGTGTTGTTGCCATTGCACATTGCACTTTTTTCAATGGAATATCTAGGTTGTTTTATCAGGCTTATATTATATTATAGTATTTTTTTTAATGAGTGTACGTGATGTGTTGGTTGTATGTTTGTTGTTTGTTTTGACATACTGCGAATCAATTTCCCATCAGGGACAATAAAGTTACCATTGACATTGACCAACACTTGGCTTACATCGCACCCTATGTGACTGGCTACAGGACTTTTTGTAGGCCCCAGTCCGTCAGGATGGGCAACAGGACTTCAGCCAGCATTAGTACTAACACTGGCTTCCACAGGGTTGCGTCCTCAGTCCCATCCTCTACGTCCTGTCCACCCACAACTGTGTTGTGAACTCCAATAGGGATAACACCATACTGAAGTTTGCGGACTACACTGCAGTGATTGGTCACATCACTGGAGGGGACAAAGCGGCTTATAGGAGAGAGGTGGCCGGTCTGGTGCCATGGTGTGAGGACAACAAAGCTCACCCTCAACACTGATAAGACCAATGAGATGGACTCACTTGCAGAAGAAGCGAATCACATTCTCCTGGCTGCAGGCACGTGGAGAGGGGGGGGGCTAGAGGGGCTTGAGCACCCGCCCCTTTCCTGATGGGTGCCCAAAGTGCCCTTTTGTTGAGGCAACTTTTTTTTTTAAATTTTTTTTTTTTTAATGTGTGTGTGTGCGTGCGGAGTCCTGTCTGTGCCCCTCAACAATAATATTTAACTATTAATCATAGTTTTGCTAAATAAAAGGATCTGGCTTGCATCAGTAACATGATCACATTTAACCAATGATCGCCCTCGACGGCAGAACGCGCTGGTTACGAGCCGGGAACGAGCTCACAAAGAGCACGCGCATTTGTTGCGGTCCGGAGCTGTAGGAGAAACACAAGTTAATTATATTTCACTAAAAACGATCTAATATGCATGTCCACATAATTATGCATTATTATATTTATAATATTTTAAAAAACACACGCTGTATTTTAAAGAACATACATTAAGTGGTAAATGGCCTGTATTTGTATTTTACTAGTCCCTAAGGACCCCAAAGCGCTTTACACATCCAGTCATCCATACACTGGTGATGGCAGCTACATTATAGCCACAGCCGTCCTGGGGCGCACTGACAGAGGCGAGGCTGCCGGACACTGGCGCTACCGGGCCCTCTGACCACCACCAGTAGGCAACGGGTTAAGTGTCTTGCCCAAGGACACAGTGACCAAGACTGTCCAAGCCGGGGCTTGAACCGGCAACCTTCCGATTACAAGGCGAACTCCTAACTCTTGAGCCACGATCGCCCCAAGAAGCAGGTTATATTAGATTTATATTTTAAATAAGACAAAATTTGGATTTTATAGCAGTAAAATGATTGTATCTCTACAGTTTAAAAATGTAATAAGCTTTGCCCCTGCACAGAGTGGATAGTGAAACAAATGGAATCATCATAATGACATTATTTCATATTTATTACTTCCCCCTCCTCATTGCTTTATTATTGTAGCTCTAGTAATAAATAATAATGTAAGGATTCTGGATCAGCACCATGGATGCCCATAGTACAGTATTCTGAAGAAGGTCTAAAATGTCACTGTGTGTGCGTGCATGTGTTTGTTTTATGTATATGAATTTTTTAAAATTATTACTCATGATATAACATTGTCCAGACATGGCTGGTAAGGACATGAGGAGGAAACAGTAGGAGCTGTGTGAGGCTACTAAAGGCAGTGCTATAACATTTTTCTGTCATCATTTTATTATAGATTAAGTGCAAGAGTTGTTAGTTGTGGATAATTAAATTATAGTTTATTGCAATAGCAAGTTGTGCCTTGTTCTCAGATGGACAGCAAGTGGAGAGTGATATATGAAATGATGGGATGGAAGGAAGAAGAGAAGCAAAGAGTGATTCACAGGCAGAGCCTAAATTATTTCTCACAGTTTTTTGCTGCCTTATGGTTCCAAGTGCTGTCACCAATCTTTGCAATTTTGTTATTATCTCATGACACTTGTTTAATCAGCTACCATCTCTCCTATGGACTTTTTACTGTCTACAGTCTCAGATCAACACAGCCCTGCCCTCCAGAACTATCCACAGCAACCCCTCAACAGCAACATTGTACCCATCAGGTAAAACATCGGCTATGTTTGCTTTGCCTTGTTGCCCATATTAGATTCTTGATGAATGTGTGTCGTTGTTATTCAGCCTGGTTCAATGTGCCCCTTTTTAACTTTGAGCACCCGCCCCTTTAAACCTCTCTGCACGGCCCTGCCTGGCTGCCAGGAACTTCAGCATCCAGGCAATAGTTCCCGACTCACCAACAACATCTCCCGCGATTCTCTCGGGGGCCTCCAACTCATCGATGGTGGCTGGGAACATGGCACTGTGGAAAAGGGCTGTGTTTTTGCCATCAGCGTGACAGCGCATTGCCGCCTTTGCAGGGAAATGAGTCCGCCAGTGCTCTGTTGCTGGCGATAAGGAAAGGCTACTCTTTATAGAGGACTCACACTCGGGGACATGTTTTCTGGTGGACTCTGGCTCCCAGAAGAGCCTCTGGAACTCTCGTGTCATCTTTGCATTCCTCCACAATGGTATTTTATTTAATATTTTAAAAAATTGGAGATTTCCCGTGTACCACCAGCGAGAGTACCACACTTTGAGAAAGACTGGGCTGTGTCCTGGCATCTTACTAGGTGCTAAGCTGGTCTCAGGTCTCTTATCCTCCTTGGAGGAAGCTATGTTGCTGATCTAATTCAATATTGTATATGTGATGACAATTTGTTTGAGGCTAATGAATTTGTTATTGTGGTTGTATTTCTAGATTTGCTTCTTTTTTGTGTGTGCTGTTTAGGATTTTATGTAGTTCTTGGGGGGGTGAATGTAACCGGGTTTTAATGCAATTAATCCATCTGGAATGCAGAATGACTCAAAATCCCTCTGTCAACGCATTTCAGGCGGTTTGTCCAAAGTTTGTCCATTCTGCACTTCAGATGGGTTGTTGCATTAAAATTTTTAATCGCGTTAATTGTGATGACGCGTTAATGTTTTAACGTTGACAGCCCTACAACAAACACAAAAATAAAAGCCATCATTCTATAGACTTATAATTTGCACTGATGTGTTTTCTAAATTCTATCACACACATATACGTGAAAAGTGTATATGTGCGCCTGTTTGCTGCTGTTGCTTGTGCTGAAGTCTCACACACAACCAGTCGAAAGGGGAGGGGGCGGGCTCCTTCCAAATAGTGCACATTTCAGTCATAATATTGTCAATCCAAGTCCATTATGTATTAATTATTTTTCCTGGATTGTGTGAAAAACAAAACCCTATATCATCGAATCTGTGCATTGAGGTGTAGGTCTGTTAGGTTATGTTTTAGGGTTGGGTGTTGATACTGGAGTGCAAAATTACTGATGGACAAGAAAAGGTCAAAGAGATCAGGTTCTCAGTTTAGAAAAAAAGAGCAAAACAAGAGGAGAAACGAGCAAAAGATACAGGCAAGCAGATGTGTCGTTGGATAATGACAGGTATTATGTATCCTGAAACAAGATAACATTCGTTAGTGGGGAAAACTTCTGTTTACCTTTGTTAGCCACTTGGCTACTATCATAGCCAAGTGGCTAAACATTTGTTCTGCTCGACTGACCTGATATCTTAAATGATTAGATTGAACTTTATTTAATACAAAGAAATATCGTTTCAATTAAGATTTTCCTTTAATTTATGATAAATTAAAGGAAGTGTAATATGTTTCTTTATAGATAAATGCACATCAAAATAGCACATATGCACCAAACACTTTGTGGGATGCACTTTACCCACGTACACACATGCACAGACACACACGGTACGTTATTGCAGATGTAACGTTTATTAGTTTTGACAGTCCGCCGTCTGGACAGCTCCCGTCTCAGCTGATCCCAGCTTCCCCTCCGCTCCTCTCCCGTCTCACTAAAAAGGGGAAGAAAAGACGTCATCAGCCCAAACTCCATCAGTTGTGTTCTCACCTGCCTCTCCAGCACCGCCCCATTGAGCTCACTGCACCACTCCTCCCCTGCAGCTGCGCCCGGGACCACACCTCCGCCACACACTTACTGTAAAAAAGTATGGCCACTAATTACAGTGTTGGCTCTAAGTTAAAAAATGTCCCAAAACATTTTTTATTAGTAATCTCAATATGAATTAAAACAAGCTGTTGTATTTTTTTTTCAGTATATTGCTTGTAATATGAATTTTACTCACATAAATGTACATATTATAGTCCTAAATATATCTTCACTTAAATGTTATTGAAGTTGCAATGTAATATCTATAATTAAATTAAATTAAATGTAACACAAAGTGCATAGTGCAGTCTAAATCATTCAGATATTAGTTACTATACAAGACGCATAATGGTCTTTATACAATGTGTGCCTGAATATTTTGTGTAACTGTACCACTTTTTGGCAATAACTTCAAAAGATACAGAATTACAATAAGAAATGTGCTGTGGTTGCAACTGTTTCCACTTATAAAAGCTCTATAAATTCTCTGTTGATTAACCAACATGTAAAATGTGCCTCTTTTTGTTTTAATTTCCACTGCTTTCATCTAATTTAGAGATGTACTTACAGCATTAAAGTACACTTAAACAGTTTTATCAATTAAATAAACACATCATAGCTATGAAAAAAATATAAGTTCTCAACTGTGCTACAAAATACTACAATTTTTAAAAATTCATGCACATTAATAGTAGACTACAGTAAAAATAAAATCATATTTACCACATTCCTTTCTTCCTTATGCTGAAGAAGTGGTGTGCGTCAATCAGACTGTATGTTTTCTGTTATTTATCCTGTTTATTCTTTGCTGCAGACATTATCCTCACGTGTTTAAATCCTTGGTGTACACTTTGTTTGCCGAATGCTAAGAGGGTTAGGGTTAGCCTGTCCAATAAATGAGTGAACGACAAATACATGAGTGGAAATGGATTCTTTAGATAAGCCATCTGTTCTTATCAGAGAACCCTGTTGAGATTGTGGATGTATAGAGTCAGCATCTTATCATCCTGTCATGCATAGTTCTGGAGGTGAAGTTGATCTCTCTTAAAGATGTTGCATCCGCATTCTGCCACTAGATGTCGCCATAACACAAGTGTTGGGGCACACAGAGCAGGCGAGACACAAGAGGCTGCTTCTTCTCTATCCTGGAGGACAGAGAGATGGGCAGTGCTGTCAACTTCAGCCTGGGTGGTCAAAACTATATCACAGGGCTACGGGGTTCAGAGCCTGCAAATCCTGGATGGGGATTTGCAGGCTCTGAACGGAATTCTCAGAAAATACAAATACAATTAGCACCACTGAGGCAGTGGGGCATTCGTCTGGCTACATACACTCAACAAAAATATAAACGCAACACCTTTGTTACTGCTCCCATTCCCCATGGGATGGACGTAGAGACCTAAAATTCATTCCAGATACACAATATAACCATCCCTCCCAAACAGTGGTCACAAATCAGTCCAAATGTGTGGTAATGGGCACATCTGCTATATTGAAATAATCCATCCCACCTCACAGGTGTGCCACATCAGGATGCTGATCTGACATCATGAGTGACATCATGACAGGTGTACCTCAGACTGCCCACAAGAAAAGGCCACCCTGGAATGTGCAGTTTTTTGCGCTATTGGGGGTCTGGGGACCCAGAACCGGTCAGTATCTGGTGTGACCACCATTTGCCTCATGCAGTGCAACACATGGTCGCATGGAGTCTATCAGATTGTCAATTGTGGCCTTTGGAATGTTGGTCCACTCCACTTCAATGGCTGTGCGAGGTTGTTGGATATTCGTGGGAACTGGTACACGCTGTCGTATACGCCGGTCAAGCACATCCCGAACATGCTCAATGGGTGACATGTCCGGTGAGTATGCTGGCCATGCAAGAACTGGGACATTCTCAGCTGCCATCTGCCCTGAACAATGTGAACCATGATTCATCCGTGAAGCGCACACCTCTCCAACGTGCCAGACGCCATCGAATGTGAGCATTTGCCCACACAAGTCTGTTACGGCGATGAGCTGGAGTCAGGTCAAGACCCCGATGAGGACGACGGGCATGCAGTTGAGCGTCCCTGAGACGGTTTCTGACAGTTTGTGCAGAAATTGTTTGGTTGTGCAAACCAATTGTTCCAGCAGCTGTCTGGGTGGCTGGTCTCAGACGATCTTGGAGGTGAATCTGCTGGATGTGGAGGTCCTGGGCTGGTGTGGTTACACGAGGTCTGCGGTTGTGAGGCCGGTTGGATGTGCTGCCATATTCTCTGAAACGCCTGTGGAGATGGCTTATGGTTGAGAAATGAACATTCAATGCACGGGCGACAGATCTGGTTGACATTCCTGCTGTCAGCATGCCAACGCTCCCTCATTGCTTGTGGCATCTGTGGCATTTTGCTGTGAGACAAAACTGCACATTCCAGGGTGGCCTTTTGTTGTGGGCAGTCTGAGGTACACCTGTGCACTACTCATGATGTCAGATCACCTGTGAGGTGGGATGGATTATCTCAATATAGCAGATGTGCCCACTACCACACATTTGGACTGATTTGTGACCACTGTTTGGGAGGGATGGTTATATTGTGTATCTGGAATGAATTTTAGGTCTCTACGTCCATCCCATGGGGAATGGGAGCAGTAACAAAGGTGTTGCGTTTATATTTTTGTTGAGTGTATTTAGATCACTGCCTGCTTCCACCATGGTCGGAAGAGGAGGCTTCCACCAAACTTCTGTTGTCATGAAGCATCTGGCCAACCTGGGCTTCATTATAAACACAGAGAACATTCCTCGGACAGTCCTCTGGACTCGATCTCATTTGCAGCTCGTTTGTCAGTCATCTTTTGATACACTGTCAAGGTGAGTGAGGTCACATCAAAATTGATAGACTGACCTGGTTTCCAAACTGTGGCACACTGAACCTCAGAGTTTTTTAAGACAGAGTTTTTTGTTTTTTTATTTTCTGCAAGAGTTCTGACCTTGCACCTGAGGAGGTTTTGCCTCACTCAAACCTACAGGCTTCAGGACCCCGTCAGGCTGCAGAGAGACTTGGTTGTGTCATCCAAACAGGTAAAAACAGACTGCAGAACATCTCAGAGAATCAGCCTAATTATCGCACTGATGTGATTCTTTAGCTGTCATAGGGCGAAAGGCGGGGTACACCCTGGACAGGTCGCCAGTCTGTCACAGGACTAACACACAGGGACAGACAACCATTCACACTCACATTCACTCGCACATTCACACCTAGTGACAATTTGGATTAATCAATTAACCTATCCCCACAAGCTGCATGGCTTTGGACGGTGGGAGGAAGCCGGAGTACCCGGAGAGAACCCACGCAAACACGGGGAGAACATGCAAACTCCACACAGAAAGACCCCGGCCTGATGGTGGAATTGAACTCAGGACCTTCTTGCTGTGCGGCAACAGTGCTAACCACCGCCCTATGACAGCTGGGATAGGCTCCAGTGCCCCCCGCAACCCTGAAAAGGATAAGCGGAAGCGAATGGAATGGATGTGATTCTTTATAAAACTAACACTCTTTGGCTTTGTACCTTCTCAGGTTGGAGGCTGTTACAGTCTTGTAAGCTTCATTCATAATTATGGAAGCACAGAGTCAGGTAAAAAAAAAAGAAAAAAAGACAGAGAAGGATTTAATAGAATGTGTTACTTTTCATTGTCAAAATCATTGTATGCTTAAATCAGTTGACCTTCAGAAGTTGGATTCATTTGTCCTACTATGATTTCAGGGCACTACAATGGTAATTCTGTCCATCCTGAGGAGAGTCCAGACTCTACAACAGATCACTGGCTCACCTACAAACAGGTGTTCCACACAACTGGGTCTGTAGTACTTGGCCTAAATCCTGTTTTACAAGAAAAACGTAAGAAGACAGAGCATCTCATCCTGAAGTGAGAGAATTTTTAAATGTGCCATCACTTTGTTAATCAGTTTTTTCTTCATCCTCAGGTCTAAAACTGGATGTTGGGAATCATCATGCTGAGAAAGAACAGCAATCGTCCTAGCCCACCATCGCCAACTGGAGGACAAATATTGGTAATAACTGCCCTTAGGAGGAAGGGTCCTCCCAGAGAGCCTGATTGCTCCCAAGATTTCTTCCTCGAAGAAGGAGTTTTTTTTCTTGCCACTGTCGCCCCACATTCATCTCATCAACAGAGACATTGTTAAAACCCACGTAGAGTCCATGTCCTGCTGACGAGACTAGGGGTGCACCGATTTACAGTTCAAAGGGTTTGTGTTACATTGCTACAAAAAGAGAAATTACAACCAACAAAAGACAAAGAGACAGTTCTCCAGCCAAAAACAGGCCATTTCAAAGTAAAACTTACATGAATTAGAGCACGAATTTGACTAGGAAATTGGAAATTCTAAATGTAAAACAATGAAAAATATTTATAGCTATATCATTTATGTCTGATTAGTCTACATTCAACTTAAAGTAAAACAGCACGCAGCACATTTACAAAGAATTAGAGAACTTATTGATGAAAGAAATTAGTAATATCTGAATCTGCGCACCACTAGTAGAGATGGTCCTTTTCTGGACCAGTGTACTTTGGTTTGCTCTCTGGGAACATCAAAAAATAAATAAATAAACAATTTATATTTATAATATTTACCATTTTTCTAGCAGAATGTAATGATATGAAGTAGTGTAAGACTTTTGCACAGTACTGTATTTCTAAAGATACTGGTGTGTGGAAGGTATAATAATCAATTGATAATAATCACCAGCTACGACTTATATATTTTTTATTAAAAACAAAGTACAGTTTAGACTAATTGGTGATATCATTAATTTTACAGACATTTTATTTATACATGTATCTATATAGCAGAAATGATACATGGGAGAAACTCAAATTTATGCCAGGTTAGTGATTAGAGGGGAAACAGGGAAGGAAGCACATCAGAGCCTTCCTGAAGATTACTGCAGTCATCTGTGGGCAAAACGGTACACTAGACACCACCTAATGTAGATCTGGGGCATCAGTGTGGCTAAAAGTAGGTGTGGCTGTGGTTCGGGATTTAGAGCGGATCATCTACCCATTGGAAGGACCAGCTACTGTAGTCTGCATGCAGGTGTCCTTGGGCAAAATACTGAACCCCAAGTTGCCTCAGATGAATACATCCGTGTGTGTGTGTGTGTGTGTGTGTGTGTGTGTGTGTGTGTGTGTGTGTTAGACAAGGAGTTGGGGTATAGAAAAAAGCACTTTTATGAATATGTGTGTGTTTGGTTGACTGAGGCTTGTAGAAAAAATAGAAAAAATAGTGCTTAAAATAGAAAAGTGTTATACACCATTTAAAAATATTAACTCATGACTGTCCTGCGACACCTATTTGTATGTGTGTTCATTTTGATCTACAAAGTGGGCCACATGAGCATGCAGTAGACTGGTACAAATCTGACACAGGGACTGAGTGTGACAACAAAGAGCTGAAATTTGATATAGATGAAAAAAAAAATCCCACAGGAGTTCTCTTTCAAGTTAAGTTTTTTTTTTTTTTTATTCCCTAGTCAAACCCCCTTTTCTAGTTTTGTTCAAAGATACATTTGCTGTTAACTACAGTTGGCAGAGATCAAACAGCATTTTATGGGGGGGGATGAAGCAATCATTTCCTACATGAGTGGCACTGGCAGGAGGGATTTCCTGCTACAGAAGTGGCACTGGGAGCTTAATAAGTTCACTCTAAAAGAGACGTCTTCAAATCAAAGACTATTTTTTACTTCCTTTAAAACTTTAGTATAACATAGACGTGAACAAATCTGACTTCCTGCAGAGCTTTCTTTTAGCTTTGATCATCTGCGCAATTTTATTTTTAGGCGGCAAATTTTCTTTTAAGAAACAACAACAAAAGGGAGAGAAATCAATCAGTAACTGGTTGTGAACGTATTGTTTCACATATTTAACTCATTCCATATTTTAACACCCATGTTAAAATATCAGTTGTGTCAAACTTTTAGAACATTCTGATAAATCAAGTCAGAATCGATAACATATCTTGTTAAATGTTATAAAGAAAATCATTTTGTTAAGTCGAACTAATGGATGTGGTAGGCTCCACCTCAGAAAAAGGTGCAGAGGGAGCAAGAAGAAGAGCAATAGCACCACCTAGTGGCAGAAGTTAAAATACGAAACTTTCTTTTTTGTCATGTTCTTCTTTTTATTTTTATCTGAAATAGATAATAACAAACAAAATAATGTCATAGTAGCTCAATGTGTATCGTTTGTTTTTGAAAAGAAGAACAACACAGACTAAAGCGATAAAAGATGATGATGATCTGGTATGTGTAACTTTCCTGTTGTACTATTAACGTAATTTTGTTTTTGGTTATAATTGTGTTTGCTTTTGCAACATAGTTCTAGAGATATATGTGATTTTCTGTCATTGCTGACTGCTTGACTAAGCGGTGGTTTCTGGGACTTTCCGTGGGGATTAGACAAAGCGCAACAGAAACAAACAGGAAACCCCGCCCCGTCGTGTTGCAAGCGCGCCTCTACACATTTCAGGCTCTGGACTCACTGCGCGATGGCGACGAAGTTTTCACTGTGGTTTAGTTCCTGTGTTTGGCTCGCTGTGTCACTGTAAGTAATCAGATGTAGACTAGACAGTCCTCTATTATCTGTCTCTACTAGCTTTACTAACTGCTCGGCTCGGTGTGAGGTGGTAACCACAGGGGCGGTTGGGAACGAAGGGTGATACAACTTACCGTAACACCTGAGTTCAGAAGTGTGCGGTAAATGTAATCTTTAATAAAGCAATGAATTCGTCTGTTTGGCGTCTTAACACCACCTATAAACTGCTATTTAACCTAAACGAACTTATTATTCTAAAAGGAAACCAAGCTGCCGCACGTTCACTTTCGTTTTGAGCTTCTGGGTTTTTGTTTTTTTTATACAGATGCGTTTGCTTTGCCTCGTCCCAGCGCCACAGGTCAGTTAATGGGGCATCCCGCATCAGAAGAGAGCCGGAATGTTTGGATGGCACCTACAACTTTACAAACTGGAGCTGTTGTAACTGCCCTGTTGGTAAGTGTCAGTGGTTATGTGAACTTAAAGAACTCAAGCAATGTAGTTTGTAATTTGTAGTCTTTGTAATCTGTAGGGTTTTTGTTCTCCATTTAATCAAAACCCGGGATGTCCAAACTTTTTTCGAGAGTGTCATAAATTGACAATCACCCAGGGGCCAACAATTCTTCTTGCCTTTTTGTGAAGCATAAAAAATATTATTTAAAAAAAAAAAAAAAAAAAAAAAAAAAAAAAAATATATATATATATATATATATATATATATATATATATATATATATATATATATATATATTGTTAATCATCACAGTGATCAGGTTAACAAAATAAAGCAATTGATCATTCACATGTTGCGAGAACATAAGAAAGATCAAGCTGTCTGGAATACCTGAAACTTCAATGAAGCTGCTGAGTATCAGTGTCTCAGGTTCATTTTGTGAGTGTACAAAACTTTTATACATTCATTGGTTGCACAGCGCAGTGCTGCCACCATGTTGTGAAAAGAGAAATTACACTATATTAATTCTGTTTGTGGCCATAAATAATATATTTAAGGTAGGAGTGAGGGGCCTGCAAAGGAGAATGACCTGGACTTGCTGGACATGCCTGATCAAAACATTTACTTTTGCCAGCCTGCAGACCAGCAACTCTGCAAGTCGTATGCTTTACGAGGGCTTTCCAGATTATGTTTGCTAGAAAATTTCCGTTCATATTTCCAGTTATTCTGACACCTATGAGTCATCAATCTTATGACTGAACTTCTCCCAGAATTTCTGTAACAGAGTGAGATAGCACAACCTGTTGAGCCAGAACAGCCAAATAACTGGGAAAATAAGCCTTAATTAAAGATTAAAATAAAAATAACAACAGCAAAACATCACTAACCTGTCTTCTTTTTTTTTCTCCCATTAACTTATGACCCCCTTGCTTATCTCTGGTGGTGCTGTGGAGCAGTCAACTCTTAGGATAGGACCCCATTAGAAAGGTCTATGAAGCTTTAAAGGGGGAAAAAAGTTAAAACTTCACTTTTTAATTGTTGCTGTATCTATAGTACCAATTAATTATGTAATTGGTACTATAGATACAGCAACAATACTCTCGCGATATAACAGAAAACAACAAGTTAACACAGATAAGAAGTTGCAACGAATGCGCACCTGCTGACCACTTAATTGCACCCCTGGTTATTATATTCTATTCATGTAAACAGTGTAATACCATTAACAGACTTTCTTCTGCATCATCTCTCTCCACTCTGTAGGACAGCGAGTAATAGAGCATTGCACTAATGGCAATAAAATGAATGGAAAATGTGAAATCTGCGAGAGGGACACATACAACAGTGAGCCTAGTGACCGGGAGACCTGTCACCGCTGCACCTCCTGCGCACAGGCAAATGGTACAATTATGATAGGACATGGCTGTTCCTTTTATTCACAGCTAAACTAAAGACAAAATATTAGAGAAAAGTTCACCTTTTGCTGCAGAATGTTTGACTGGTCACAGCTCTAACGATGCTTAAGTCCAGTATGAGGACCCTGAAATCAAATCAGCTATCATTAACCATTATCTACTGGATTATACATGTGCTATATTGATTAGCAGTTTCTTAGATGTCATATTTTAATATTTTATTTTTAAATATATAAGGTTAGCAGATAATTAAAATGCAGTACCAGAATTATCCAAGCATTATTTCAATTTATATATGAAAGTTCACATCCCATCTTTTTATACGAAAAAGTGAAGGAAAACCATCCTTGGTCTATTTCACAATTAAAACAATGCAAGTTTCTTTTTTTTTTAAAGACTTTATAGCCTCAATAATAACTTGTGTGACTTTTCTCAACTTTTCAGCTAATTTAGAAGTAGAAGAAGAGTGCACTGCTGGTAGGGACACCAAGTGTCGATGCAAGGAAGATCACTTCTGCAGCAGTGAAAGTTGCACAATCTGCCATCCATGTAAAAAGTAAGTTTGATTTGACTTTGAAATCACATTCAGCATGTAAATCTGTGCATATTCCCTAGCGCTAATGTACTAGACCTGAGTACAGTGTTCATATTAATACATTGTACAAAATAATAGGAACACCTATTAATGTAATGTAGCTCAATACACCGCCATCTTAGTAATACACTTAAATAATTGGAACATTTCCAGCATGATTTGCTGAAACTCATTCATTTTGTAAAAGCAGAAGTGATGGCAGAGCTATTGTAATGGTTTTCATTAGATTGCAAACATGTTTCTAATAAAGAGTTTGTGACATGTGTGTGTAGCTCCTTTAAAGAATCTGTTGTCTATTGACTTGTCCTTTAAGGCTTTCCGCTCCCTTTGTAGTTATTTTTGATTCATTCGTGGTTGTTTGTTGTTTTGGTTCAAGATGTGGAATTGGTGGTGTTAAAGAAGCCTGTACAGCCAACAGTGATGCAGTCTGCAATGGAAATGGTGGAGGTAAGGTGTTCTTAAGTATTATTGGATTTTAATAAATCATATTGGACACATTTTGCATTGCAAAATATTAATGGTCATATCTTCTCATTTCAGCTATTGCTGGAATTATTATTCTATTCCTTGTTTTTCCTGGAGCCGTTGTAGGAATAATCTGGATAGCGAGTGAGTATTTCTGCTAATATATGAGTAAAGTACCACCAGACGACATTGTGTGTTTCCTTGCTCAGCACTGAAGGCTTTATTTATATTCAGTTCAATATTTAGTCGTATCTTGATTAATTTTTCTGTGTAATTTCTATTCGTGTTTCATTAGAGAGAAAACAAAAGAAAGAGGATGAAAAAAGCAAAGAGGTAAGTTATTTTCTTTGGACACCTGTGACGTGATATTTACTCTTTGATCTCTGGTTCATCCAATTGCCTTTCTGCACACACTCACACACACACACACACACACACACACACACACACACACACACACACACACACACACACACACACACACATGGACATGAGCAGTTTGTTACTTCATCGCAAACAAAACTGAAAAGAATTAAAACTTTTATTTTGTTTCTGCTTCACAGAAGCTCATCCGTCGTCTTTCAGGTAACAAACATGACTTTATTCAAGCCAATATAAGAGCTTTAATTATTCTCTGTCTTTTGAACTAACCAGTCAGAATCAGATTTTAGAACAAGTTATTGTGCATTTGCATTTTTTCATGTGGTTAATTTTCTCTAAACTTTTAATTTCTTTAGAACAAAAGTGTATTACCCTCTTTTCTTTCTGATCATGACTTTACCATTTTCATCCATTAATCAAAAAACATTGCATATTGCCTGCTCAGTAAATTATAATATTGTGCGTTGTGGTCTTAATACCCATCTTTTAATATTTTTTCTTTTTACATTATTTTCAGATGTTGACATTGTTCCTCACCTGCCTGATATTGCAAGGGAGCTTGGATGGAAAAATGCAAGAACCCTAGCTCTCCACACTGGGATAAGTGTGGTTACTACTGAATCTTATGAAATGGAGTATCGAAATGATGCTGAGGAGCGAACGCTGCAGCTGCTGTTTAAGTGGGTGGAGAAGGAAGGCAAACAGGCTTCAAAGAAACTTATCGAAAACCTTGTGGATATGAAACAAAAGAAAAAAGCGACACAGATCAGAGACATATTGTTAAAACATAGTTCACCATCAAACAATCCTGCAAATAACTGCTGACATGTATACACAATGAACTTGAAGAACTTTGAATTCTAAAGAAACAATCTTGCAAAGTTACCTCTTGATTTTCAATTCAGGTTGTGAAAGCTGATTTCGAGTTGCAATATATCTAAATTTGATTGTTTTTATTTTTCAGTGTTTTTAATTTCATGATCATAATAATAATGCTCATTTTAAAAAATCCACGTGTCATAAGGGACAGATGAATGTCTTGCTACAGCTTCTATATTATGCGATAATATTTGATGAACCTGGAGTTTGTAAAAGCTTAGTTTTGGTTTTGGTTCCTTCCTTGCTTTTCATGGCTTATTTTTAGGTCTATTACATAGCTGTTATCTAATGCTAATAAACATTTTTCAAACGTCAAAAGAGAAAACACCTGACAAAAAAACAACTAATAAAAATGTCCTCTTTCATTGGCCCTTTGGCTCGGTTTTGCACAACAAGATCTTTGTTTAAAGGAAATATATTAAAAACTATCACCACTTCCGTGCTTTTTAACATTATTAAACCCATCCATCCAGTAATTTCTGTTAATATAAACAGTGTGGTTGTGGTGTAAACAGGCTAAGAAGGGAATTCCAGGTGTGCAGCACTTCCAATCTTTCCTGCCTGAGAAGAACTGGGGTGTTCCCACATGAGATATATAATCTCTCCAGTGACTTCTCGACCAAGGCTATTGCTGTTTACCAAAAACAAACTAAAATCTAAAACTGGAAATGAAAAAAAAGTTAACTAAAAATAAAAACTAGGCTTTTGAAAAATGTACTAAACATAATTTTGTGAACATGGAAAACTAACTAACATGTTTTTTAGTTTTATTGGAAAAAAAAAATCCAAACTTTTATCCTTATGAGACTTTGTTGGGATGTTAACAAGACAGGGAGTCAACTGTTTTCAAAACACTGTAATACCTGTACTGATTTTCCTAAATCTTGCCCTTCATACAATGATGTCACGGTTCTGGGTCTTTCTGACCCAGCTTTTTGAGTTCTTGTGTTTTTATATTATGGTTTATGTTTTGAGTCCTTTGTTGTACTATGTTTGTTATTTCCCTAGGTTTCAGTTATGGTTATCATAGGTTTAGTTCTTAGGTTTTGTAATACGGCTTCACTGTGTTCCATGTTGTGTCTACTGTGCCTTTCTGTACCATGTTTCTGGTCCCTATGTTCTGTCTCCACAGTTGCTGTTAAGTTTACATGTCTAGAGTTCAGTCAGTGTGTTTCCTGTTTTACTTTGAAGGTCCATGTCTCATGTCAGTGTTTCTAGTTTGCTTCCCTTGTCTCATCCAGCCTGATTACTCCCAGCTGTGACAAATAATAATTAATAGAGACTATAACTAATACAAAAACTGAGTAAAAATACCACCAACAGCTGACTGGAATATTTAGAAGTAAGGAAATTTCACAACTGGACATGTTGCACAGGTAGCATCCTATCACGGGTATTTACTGGAAAAAATGTATATACTGCAGTATTTTGTTTATAATAAAATGGAATGGTTGTATCTTTGTATTTCAGTTATTGCAAAAAAATTGTTGTGGTTGGTGTTGTTATTGGCGTCATCTGTCCAGTGGGTTATGTTGCAATCTGGAGAACTACCACCAGAGGGCACAAGACCTATGAAGAGTTCCTCAGTGCAGCACTGAAGGCTATGCAGCACCATATGCAACAAGCTGTGATGTGCTGTGTATTCTGACGCCTTTCTGTCAGAACCAGTTGCAGTAACTTCTCTGTTGGATCTTAACACATAGGACCACTTTGCATCAGAGAAAAGCTTGACAAATGTAAGGCACTCAGCAGCTGAGGTAAACATGAAGAGAAAATAAAACTGGGACAAAAATTAACTCTATGATCTCTTAGTCAGTCCCCCAGAACCAGGAGAACTTGCCTCTCTGTGTTTCTCTACGAGTTTGCTGTCGCTGACGAAGCAAAATGTAACTGCGCTGAGAGTTTTCTGAAAAGATTGCATGATGATGAATCATTACATGACAAACAAAGCATGTCCTGCTTTTTCATGTCAAACAGCTTCCAGACTTTGACCGCGCTCATTCAACAGAGCAATACTAAGAGCAATGGTGAAGGCTAAGGAACTCTGAGGAGATCTAAGAAGGAGAACTGAAGATTTACACAAGTGGGGAAGATCTCATGGAGCCATTTCCAAATAACTGCACCTCACCCCCAATCAGTGAGTGGCAGATGGCTTCCCCTCCATGAGACTCGATCTGCTGGAGATTTCCTCCTGTTAAAAGAGTTTTCCCTCCCCACTATAACATTCATCCCATGATGTAGGTAGACATCTGACCGCAACTTTCAACAAGCTCGGTGCACTTTCCTTTAAGAAAAATAAGGTCATATACAGCTTTAATCTATGCTAATTGTAAGGAATAATGGTTTTACTGGGAGAAAACTTAAATAATAAAAAACAGAACTGAGAGAGACAATTTTGGTATCTAATCAGTATAAATCTGCTTTAAAAATTAATAATTGATCTTGTGCGCCTGTGTGTGATAATAGTTTTTGTCTGTTTCCATTATGAGCTCGATGTAGAAACATCGTAACTATAAATGTCATTTGATGCTACTAAGTATACATTTACACAGAGGCACGTCACAACTTCCACTAGTGGCCCAATCCAGGAACTCGCTGCTGTTACGTAATGCAATGCTGCTTTCACTTGCATTTGGAAAAAGCTGTTGCATTCACTGGAACTGGAACTTCACAGCTTCGGTGAACAACTGCCTATCAGATTCGGGGTGGTCACGTCTGTACCACAGGATTACTACTAATAGGCTTATTACTGTGTATTTTTGTGCCGTTTCCAAGGTAGACTGAGATTTTTATCCACCAACATGAAGCGCAGTTCATTTATTATTTTTTATATTGCCCATTAAATAAATATATAGATCTTTTTAGTGTGCTCAATGACTGCACACACACGCTTTCACATTTTAAGACTAAATATAACGGACTTAGTATTTGCAACTGTATAACACTTTGTAGCAAAAGCAGAAGAATCACTAAATAGGAAAAAATAATCAGATTCCTTTACACTAGAGCTGAATTTCACAATATAGCAGTATCTTGCAATGTAACATGGCTACGATTAAATGTTGTGAAGTTGATTTAAATTGCAATATTTTATATAAATATAAAATTTATTTAAGATGTATTTAAAATTCTGGATGACATTAAGAATTGTTGCACGTAATTTATGCTCCTCACATTTCATAAAAGTCCCTGCTGTTCTGGGTGATGAGAGGAAGCAGGGCGGTCCCTCTGTCTATGCATGGGTGGAGCGCGCAGTGAGGAAATGTCAGAAGGAAGCTGAGAAACGGTCCCCGCGCCACTCGCATGAGGCTGCTCTCACCGGATGACCCGAACGATGAACTTTATCACCATGAACTCACCCAGAAACACCACACGGGTAGGTCTGCTAACTTTTTACAATAGCATTCGTCTTTTACGCGCACGTCTCCAAACTTGATGGGACGACAGGAGCTCCAGGCTGCTAAGCGTGCAGTTATTTTACCAGATTACGCGAGGCACGTTTAAGCTGCTCTTTGTTGCTTTATGAAGCTCCACGCAGGATGAAACGGAGCAGCGTGTGGTAAGCGACCGGCCTGTGAAGTGAGTGATGAGTGTGGAATAATATTTTTTTAGTCTGTTTCCCTTTTTTAGTCCCTCTCTATTTTGTTGCTAAGACAACAGAGGAGGTGACCGCTCGTAGGGCTATTAACCACGTCACTGTGTCAGCACGCAGCTACGTCAGCGTGGGAGAGTCGCTGTTTAGTATTTTCCCCCCAAAAACACCAGGAGATAATTGGATGTAGGGTGGTGCAGCAACAGTGGTGGAAACATCTTTCATTCATTCCTGTGCGTATGAATCATTTTAAAGTAGGTTTCGTTTGAACGCAGGATATTTCATGTTGCTCCTAAATCAGAATATTTGCAAAAAACAAAACAAATCATATGTATATACGGTTATGTCTTTGCTTCATCATTTATACGCTTCTGTTTCGTATCTATATTTAGATGCTTTGGCATTTCATCTGCTGTTTATAAAAACCTCTAAGTTGCCACAGACTGCAGATAAAAAAAATGAAGCCTGCGTGGTTAAACCTTGCATAAAGTCATGCCTTTGAAAAACTACACCCTTACTCCTCCACAGGAATTAGGAGGGTAAGTAGCAGCCAGGTACTGCTATTCAAATAGGCATTATTAGTGGATAGTCTGTCAAGTGTCACCACCTCTATAAAAGCACAGGTTTGGCAGTTTGCTGGTCTGGAGTGTGTTAACAAAATGTCACAATCTGCCCAGCAGTGGACGTCCCAGCAAATTGAGGCCTCAGTTAGCATGTTAAATGTTTAAAATAAAAACGGAAAAATTATAGCTGGGTTTCCAGGAGAAAACCTTGTCTCTCTTAAAAGAATATGGCGGTATGGCTTTGCAAAGTTACATTTGAACAATATCCTTTGGACAGATGAGACCAAAGTGGAGCTGTTTGGATATAATGTATAGCACCACAGTGTGAGAAAACCAAACACAGCATATCAACACAAAAACCTTATACTAATCTTTCAAGCACGGTGGTGAAGTGGTGATGATTTGGGTTGTTTGGCAGCCACAGAACTCGTCTGTATACCAAAGTATTAAAATTAAATTTGAGGCCATCGGTCTGACAGCTCAAGCTCGAGCCAAACTTGGAGGTGCAATAGGACAATGATCCCAAGTACAGGAGCAAATCTGTAACAGAATTGCTGAAAAAGAAAACCTTAACCTGATCAAAACACCATGGTGGGAACTTTAGAGAGCTATGCATAAACAAATGCCCACAAGTGTCATTACATCACGTGCTGCTAAAGATGGTTCTACAAGCTACTGAGTCATAGGGTGTACTTAGTTTTTATAGGAGTGCATAGAGTCCTATGACGAATTTGTCTTTCACATGATTTTACATGATGGAAATAACTGCTCATGACCTTTTAAATAAATTAAGCATAAACATAAACTGGGACAAGCTTCCTGTTGCCAGGATGACTAATAAAGGTGCCTAACTTCAGCTATGTCTGTAGAATTTCTTCTTAAATGCATGCGTGGCAGAGAAATATTTTTATGAAGCTGCACTGATCATCAGTGCAATTATATATTAAGTGCAGGTACTTTGTGAAATCTAATCGTTTATGAAATCTGCCCCTTTGCCATTTTTACCAACTTGAACTTGAACTAGAAATCTGAAATAAAGGGAATTAAAACCTTTCTTTTACCCTTCCTAAGTGTTAAGTGTGTGATTAAAAAAACACACTTAACACTGCTTTGATATTTTCACATGATGGTGTTTCATTGAAGAGTATGGGTACTTGATCCACCTCTGACAGTCTGTTCTTCTCTGACTTTCTGTAAACCCTCAGTTGCAAATACTTGAAAAGAGTCAGTCTCCAGTTATGTTTCTGTTATGTAGCAATCGCTACTCCAAAATGATTGAGAAGAGCTACGTCTCGAGGCTCTTGGCTGTCGCAGTGTTTGTTTGGGTGGTCTCATTAATGCAAGTCTTGGAAATCTTCCCAGTGAATAAGTCATGGGAAGTTTCCCCCGGCTCTTTGGCCTCACATACTTCATTACCGCTGTCTTTTTAAAATCTTGAGTCTTGCAGAGAACAGTTCATCATCTCATGATGTTACGGTGAGATCACGATGCATACTTCCCTGTTCTTGTTTCACTTGTGTGCTAGAGGAAACCTCATTTTTGGCACCTTTTATGACAAGATTTTATTCATGTCAGAGTTGACAGTTTCCGTTTTTCAGTCCGGCCAGCCGAGCACGGATGCTTCTTAATCTCCTACCCTTTAAACATCTGTAACACAATACTAAATAGTGAGTATAAGCATCACACAGGGGCAAACTTGAAGCTTAAGAAAGACATTTATGTAATATCCTCTTTCTCCTTGTATATTGCATGTTGGTTATTTGTTGAAATCTAGGAAAGTAGATATGAAGTCAATGGAAACTGTTTTCTGTATTGTTTTACACTGATGCTGAATTGCACAGTGTACAAACTTGGATTTTCTTTCTTTTAAGAAAGCAGTATTGTTTTGCTATATCTTCGATAAAAGGATATAAATGTCAACAGGCACAATGTGTGGTAACTAAATATGTTTATCGGAGGAGGGCAAAGTTATTCTCATGGGCTCGGTCTTCCTTCCTCCTGTGTTGCAAAGCCTGATACTGGACAAGTGCGTCACTCAGCGCACTTCTTCTATATTTAGAGGTACAGTCTGTGCTTCCCTTGGTGGGTGGAGAGCTTGATCAAAAATAACTGGATTTTGTATACAAATATGTCATGATTTTATACATCACCCCTACACCAGTGGTCCCCAACCTTTTTTGTGCCACGGTCCGGCCTTTAAGGTGTAACGGATAAATACAACAAAATAAAACCTGCACAGCTACCAAAAAAAGAACATTTATTCGTAATACACGGGAAAAGACCCAGTGAAACCGGGTTAATGATAAAAACAATAACAAAATGACGATGAAAACCTGAAAACCACAAATTTCACACTCGAGACTCAACTCTCGCAGCCTGGTACCAAACGATTCATGGACCGGTATCAGTCCGTGGCCCGGGGGTTGGGGACCACTGCCCTAAACCAGTGGTCCCCAACCTTTTTTGCGCCATGGACCGGTTTATGCCTGACAGTATTTTCACGAACCGGCCTTTAATACAACAAAATAAAACTAGTACCGGTACCGAAAAAAAAAAGATTTATTCATAACACACGTGAAAAGACCCAGGAAAACCGAGTTAACGATAAAAACGATAACAAAATAACGCTGAAAACCGATAAAAACCCTGAAAGCCATACATTTCACACCTGAGCCTCAACTCTCGCGGCCGGTACCAAACGATTAATGGTATCGGTATCGGTCCGAGGCCCGGAGGTTGGGGACCGCTGCCCTAAACCATTTGTATCTGCTCTGACTGTATTTATGTTTCTATTTCAGGATCTGCTTGAATGTGCACATTAGAAACGAGCTGAAGATGCAGGGGGCCATTGCACGGCTGTGCGTGGTGGTGGCTGCTGCCATATTAAACCATCCCTCGCTCTTTCCGCATGAAAACACCACACTCCCGGATCAGGATGAGGAGCTGATCGCTCGAATGCGGGAGCATGAGGCAAGACTGGAAATGGAGAAGGCCAAGTTGGAGAAAGAGCTTTCACAGATGGACTCAAAGCAGGAAGAGACCAGCTTGCAGGAAGGTTATAGTTGGTACTTCTGGAGCACGGTGTCTTTTATAATATTCTTCACCATCGAGATGTGCAGGGTGGATCTGGCTGATGGAGAAGTCCGGCAAGTTGAGGAGGAAGAGGTTTTTTCAGAGAGTGGTTCCATCAACCCCAGGATGATGGTACTGGATAAGGACATCCTGAGTAACTTCTGTGATAAATGCACCTACACTTCAGCACATGAAAACTGGAGGGTGAGAGAGTTTGTCGAGGGTTTTGCAGATGACTTGCTCGAGTCACTCAGGAGCGTGTGCAACAGGGACACAGACATGGAAGTCGGGGACTTTGTTGGCATTGGAAGCATGTTTGAGTCCTGGAAGTTTTGCAAACCGCTCACATGTGACCTCATCGTGCCTTTCTCACCTCCAGATCCGCACTCCTTTCAGTACCACCTGTGGTGCAGCTCCTCCAGTGACATACCTCCTGATATGCAGGGCAGTGGGAAGATAAAGGTGACCACACCTGGGGAGAATAGTGGGGGCTGTCTCTGTGGCTCTGCTAACCTCGGAGAGGACATGCTTTGTCTGCTGCATGGCAGAAATGACACACCCAAAGTCAGTCTCAGTCCTGATGAACTGCTGTGCTCCAGAGACACAAACTGCTTGGCGAAAGACCAAGTCATGAAGTGGTTTCAGATCTCTGTAACCAAAGCGTGGGGACGCATCTCTCACAAATATGACTTTGATGTTACCTTTCGCAGCCTGGATGCTGCCGGTGCGCTGAAGATCCGATTCCCGTCAGGAAAAATCATCGTAATGAACATCATTCCGGTGGTCCAGCTTGAGGATACAGATGCTTATTTTGTCTCGCACTTTCCATCGGATGTTGACAGCTTCCCAGACCCATACTGGCCCCTATCTGTTGCTGTCTACGAGAGGAATTTGCTGAAACATTTTTCTAAACGCCTACCAAAACATTCCTGTCATTTACACTGCCTCCAGATTGTTACTTTCTTACACAAAAAGCAATCAGGGCTAACTGGAAAAAGTGCCCTTACAAACTATCACTTAAAGACTGCTCTGTTGCACTTGTTGCTGAGTAAAAAGACCATCACGTGGAGCATTGAGAGTATGCAGCACAGGGTCCAGGACTTGCTCAGCTTTGTGCAGAGGAGCCTGCAGGAGAAAAGACTTAACCATGTCATGTTTGGCAACACTAAAGTGCCAGAGGAGGTCCAGGTTCCTGAGATGATTCGCAGAGCAGAGCCCATCAACCTGTTCAGGACACTGGTGCTGCAGAGGGAGCTTTATGCAGCAACAGTCAGGCATTTTCAGGAGATGCTGAGAAATGCACCTGTGCTCATACAGGAGTATACACCGTACTTATCAAACGGAGGTTTACATCACAGCCTGGATGAAAGTTTATAGGCACTCAGCAACTGAACTATTTTAGACACATATATCAGACATATCGTTCAGTGATACTATAAGTAATGTTACTAACAAAAGGTGCACGCGCATCAGCTGATTCAGCTCTTGCTGGTAACTAAATTTGTAGTGGTTTTGCCGTAGCTGCTACTTACAAAACCTTTTTAAATAAAATATGGTCTACTGCTAACACCGATGCTAAAGGAGGAACTGGAAAATTTAGTGGAGAAACCCAGAAATATTATTTACAATCTTATTGTAATAAATGTTTAGATTGAAATAAAAACAGCACAGTCGTGAAGAAACACGTGCCAACACGACTCAGTACCATTAAAAACAGCAGCATCACTGCTCCACCTAGTGGTTGCAGATTGTATCAACCAAAGTAAAGTAGTCACAAATAGAAGGCTGATATGTAGACTTGGTTTTATTGCAGCTGCTTTTTTTTAACATTTTCTTGAGAATACAGCTTACCGCTATCAGACGCTGAGGGAAAAACCTCAACATCTTAGTGGAGATGCCAGCAATATATACTAACTGTGACACTGGTATTCCTCGGCTCCTGGATGCTACATTTTAGCAGGAGATCTTAACATAAATACCACTCATATTATACGGAGCCACACAGGAATCTTTAACAAAACAGTGCACTGTCTGCTTTGTATAACTGTGTTTTATGTATCATTGTTACTGTTGCAGATCCGATGGCAGCTATTAAGGATTGTTATTCTTTATGTATCTTTTATTGCTTGTTAGAGCTTATTTTCTGAATTTTGCTTGTTATATTTTTACTGTGTGTGTCTCTAGGTTATTAAATGAGACCATAAAAGGGAAACAATGTATTGTTTTTATGTGTCTTAAAGCACAAATAGAAAAATCAAATTTGCTGTCATTTCATTGACAGTATTTTTATTTTTTTATTGAAAAATCAGTCATAGTCACTAATGCAGTAACATTAAATGATGGCTGAAGGTTTTGTTCAGTACTCTAACTAATAACTTCCTACAGGCCATAGTCAAAGTCTGGGTTTCCATCAAGGAAGGTCTTGAAGAAGGCCTTGTGGGCGTCTGGGCTGAACATGAGGGCTTTGACAGCCGAGTCCTGCAACATGAGTTCTGTCCACTTCTTCAGCTCAGGTGTGCCATCCAAAAACCTAATAAGACAAAGGGTAGAGCCATTTAAATACAAGTAAATTTGAACACTCAATTTTTGTAATAGTTTCAGCAACTGAGTGAAAAGTAAATCCATTAGCTTCGGCACACGGTAATAAATATTCCGCTAAAGTCACTTTGTTACTCCGTTAAAGAGACAAACGAGAGGCATTTTTTCCAGGTGCAGAAGTGGATCAGTGAACTCGCCACAAAATCGGACATTTGACTGAGAGTGCACAATATCCTCAACACATTTCCATTTCTTTTTTAATTTTTGAGTCGGCTCAGGCTTTAAAACTAGTTGCACAGCTGGTGAATGACCTCTTTTTGGTTTCAAAGAGACATGAGGAATACATGAGCAGTGTTGCTAACTATGGACACAGTGCTTGCTGTGGCAATAAAACACAGCAAGCAATGCCCATTTGGCAGAGTTACACCTTTGTCTTTTAAAAAAAAACAAAAAAACTAGAGATGGACCGATCCGATATTACGTATCGGTCCGATACTGAACAACAGCAGCACGTTGAAGCTTAAGCTGTTGTTAGAATTTATTTAATATTACTTTCTACACCAGGATCTTTTTCTACGTAGCTGGTAACCGTGCAGGGGCGGATCTAGCAAAGTTTAGCCAGGGGGGCCGATAGGGCATGAACAGGGAAAAGGGGGCACAAAGACATACTTTTCTTTCTTATTCTCATTTAAAATGTCTAGCTTTTAATAAATAATTATCCGAATTTTACACCCAAATTTTTAATCTGATGAAAAATGTATAGAAGTCCATTACTGTATATAGTAACTATTAAGTCTAATATACCCTAGTAAGCTATAGTACTTTTTCCTTTGGGAAGGTACCATCTGTGCAGTCTGCAATTCTGTTGAAGAAAGATGCTGAATCTATTTAATTATTCTTGAAAAATAATTGAGTTCTGTGCATTTTTCCCCACATTGCATCAAATTAAAGTTGATTATGTCAATTAAGCATCATGGGGCGGGGGGTGGTTCCCTATTTTTTTTTTTTTTTTGCTGGGAATTTGCAACCCTATTAGTTAGGTTGCTTACTCTTTAAAATACCAGAATAGGGAGGATGGAGTAGGTTTAAGTTTATTAGATTGATCAGTATTGCTGAACTATGAAATATTTTGGGTGCAGTATATTTTTTGCATACAGGTATAACAGAATAGCTTTAGTGTTTGTTTTTTTTGTAACTTGAATATGAACTTATACAAAAAGCAGCAAGATATTAAAAAACATTTTTATTGATTAAAAAAACACACTATATCGGATTCATATCGGTATCGGCAGATATCCAAATTTATGATATCAGTATCGGACATTAAAAAAAGTGGTATCGTGCCATCTCTACAAAAAACAAAAACGGCAACATTTGGAAAAGCTGGAGTAAAAAGATTAAGGTAAAATGTATCTCTGTTGACCACAATAGTGCAACTAGTGGCACAGGAAGAACAGACTCCACTAACTAAAGTGTAAAACATGTCGGTTTTAGAAAAGGATGCTTCTCTCGATTGTTCATTTCTAACTTTTGTAACATTTCTAGTAAATAATATACTTAGGCTCCCCACAGTTGACCTTTTTTTTTTTTTTTTTTTTTAATGTTTACAATTTTCTATAGGCTAAATATCTGTAAAGATTATTACTTACTGTTTGACCTGATACGCTTCTACCCTCTCAAACCACGGCCACATCATGTAGTCGATCATTGTTATAGAATCGCCACCAAAGAACTTGGTCTTCTTGTTAACGAGGTCCTAGAAATTGAATGTTACATTTATTAGAGTTGTAATTAACTGGAATAACCAGGCACTGACAGGAAAGATAAACTTATTCGTTTTACTAAAAACAACCTTTGATCAATGACTGTGATTCACAGGCACACACTCATTCACACACAGTGTATCACCTCATATGTTGGGTTAATGGATAAAGGAACCAGAGGCCTCAAAGGTGTGGCCTACCTCGTTTAACTTTGCAAACTTTTCTTTCAGTTCAGCTTCCAGTCCGGAGACATCCTCTCCCTTCTTTTTATCCATTGGGATCTTGTAGAAGTACGGTATCACCTGTAGGAAACAGTGACATTAATATTATTATTTGGTGGTGGTTAACAAAAAACAAAACGTTAAGGTTTATATGCAAGTCTTTGTGTGACCTACTTTGGAAAAGTGCTCCAGCATCATCTTTTGTTGAGCCTTAGCAAAGGGAGAGGAGGGAAGCAGCTTCTTTTCAGGGTAAACTTCATCCAGGTATTCACAGGTGATGGGTGACTCGTATATCACCTCACCAGCAGGTGTCTCAAGCGTTGGGACAAGACCAAGAGGATTCTTCTTAAGATACCAATCGGGTTTTTCTTTCAGGTGGACATTTATGGTTTCGTATCTGAAAACAAAAAAGCAGGTTATGTGTGCATGTTTAAGCACAGGTTGAATGACTGTGATGATTTTTCATTTCTACAGCAAACTAGAATAAAGAGTAGTCTTACTTGATTCCTTTGGCTTTGAGCACCAGTCTGGTCCTTTGGGCAAAAGGGCAGAACCTCATGCTGTAAACCCTGATGTAGTCTTCAGGGACTGGGCCAGGGGCAGCGCTACCTGAGGGATACAAAAATGTTTCTTCCATTAAAAGACTGGTCAGTAGGGAAACCTGAAGAGGGATTACGTAAAGACTTTTCTCCTGTTTAACTTACTAAAGTAAAAAAAAAAAAAGAAAAAATCTATTTTGTACAGTAGTATAATTTTCAGAGTAATTTTATAGCTGACAGTTTGGGTTATGTTGTGCTTCCACATCAGCATTTTGTCTTCGTAGTATTTTTACACAACATCCCAAGCTTTTTGGAAACAGCATTAACTGACCTTTATTTTCAAACTTACAGTGAATTTAGCATTTCTATTTGATTACAGGGCAGCTGACTGTGGATTATGCACATTTATACATTTGTGCTTGTACTTCAACTGGATTTATTTTTTTTTTTTTCCTGACGTCTGCTTGTTTTCAGAGACGCCACAGTGAGTCGCTGTTTGTTCAGACAAATTGGTTCA